>NC_041708.1:15509679-16183679 GCF_900700375.1 Denticeps clupeoides
AGTGCCAAATTTACAGATATCCAAAGTGATGTTGATTTGGAAGATCAAACTTCTGTTGTAACTGTTAGGGTCTGACGATATTTCGCGTTGCTGGGAGTAATTATGCTCTTCTCTTTAGATTTCCCAGCAGACTTATCTTATTTTTAGTCTGCTGAAGAAGCCATTTTCCAAGAAACAGGACCAGCACAATAAATATTCTCAATCTTCGGGATGAATAAAGTCTCAAAAAATAGTATACAACATGAAAGGAAGAGGTAGCATAATGAAATCTGCATTTTAAATTGAGACGAAAACCTAAATTTTCACTCAAAACTTCACTCAAATACTGGGCACCATCTTGAAATCGCCCTCCGCTGTTCCATCTACTTCCGGGTCGGCGGCTGTGGGTCCGAACATGCTCCCCCCTTCTGAGTGCAGTGGAATGCAGGAGCCATGACATTTAGTGCTCATAATATTTAAAGATCTGTGCAAATGTAACTAGCCAACAGCTAAACCCTGTGCTGATTAAGGTAAATAGACTTCATATTGTATGGGACTCGTTACGTTTCTATAAGCTCATTATCGGTCCTATGTGGTCGTTACATAGTACAAATTTAATCTGTCACAAATCTTTGTGACATGCACACCGCAAACTTTTAAATATTACAGAAATGCAGAATCAACATGCTAAGTACTGTATAAGGTCTACCTACATTACAGCTGTTGGAGATCGTCCTCTTCGTGCTTCACATACGTGAGTTCGCATGGCAATTTGATGACTTTGTGTTTAAAAATCTATTTAAAATGATCTGACTGGATGTGGCCCATGTGCCGTGAGTTTGATACAATATTCTTTCATAGTATTGTTTGTGTCATCTGACAAATTTCATTGTGTGCACCGTGTGCTGTGCTGCAGTGTTTCATGTGAAATGGGAGGAAAGGACATCATAAGGGGCCACATTATTAGCCACAAAAAATAAGATCCACCGACCATCATGGCTTACAAATGAGAGACTGGGGTTTTAATCAAATTAAATTAAATGCAAATAAAGACACATGAAGCATATAAAACATCATCCAATGCAATCTGCTGAGCTCTGTTTTGGTCATTCTGTAACCAGCAGTCTTTACAACATAAAAGGCCTTCTTCAGTCAACAAGCCCCTGCAGATGTCAGCCTATTGCTGTGTTCTTTCATGGTGACGGGGACTCAATTTTTTTTTCTGCTATATTGAGGAAGCAGCTGAGACTTGATGAATGCAACAAGTTGAGTTTCTTTGGTGAATACTGTAGCAACCACAGCAAGAAAACAGATCCCACCCACACCAGCATGAACCAGTCTTAGCTGCCAACCTCCATCACAACAGAATGTCCTCTGCAACAGGAAGAGAAAAAAAACAAATGAGCAGCACAGAGCACATGCATCCTGAAAGAAATGTGTGAGTAAATCATATTTCCATTTTGTCTCTATCATTCTCTGAATGATTTTTTAAAAAAATCACTATTAATTGAACAGTTCTGGAAGACAAAAGAAGGAAAAAAAAAAAAAAAAACACCCAGCTAACACCCTGAACAGCGCTACCACCAATCCAATCAAACTTTATTTATAAAGCAACCAACACAGGACCAAAGTGCTGTACAGTGAATAGGTTAGGACAATAAATAAAAAGAACTAGTACAACATAAAACAAAATTAATTACATGATAATTGAAATAAATAAAAACATAAAACAGTATAAAGTGACTAAAGTGACTAAAATAAATGTAAAAAGCTAAAATCGAAACATCTCATAAGGTGACAAAAGCCAGGGTGAAAAGATGAGTTTTCAAACGGGACTAAGAAGAGGCCTGTAAAATCTCTAGAGGCAGATTGTTCCAAAGTTTGGGAGCTACTACAGAAAAAGCATGATATCCTCTAAATTTGCGCTTAGTCCTGGGTACACTCAGGAGCAGCTGATTGGCTGATATTAGGGGTCGAGAGGGTGTATAAGGATGGAGCAGCTCAGAGAGATAGGACTAAGGAAAGCCATGGAGGCCTTGAAGAAGCACTGACCCAAAAAATAAAGTGAATTTAAGTAATCCAGCTGAGTGGTACTACGTCGTGTATTAGAGTCTCAAAATGCTGCCTGGAGAGAATAGGTTTTATTTCAGTCAGCTGCCTCAGTTGGAGGAAACTTGATTTAACGACTGCTTTTATTTGACTATGAAGCTTGAGTTCAGCGTCTAGTTTGACCCCCAAAAATACTGGTTACATTATAATTTTAAGAAGTTAAGAGCCAGGCTTTTAGATCAAGACATTTAAGTAATAGCTGAAAAGAGACTGTGCCTGTTTTCTTGAGGCGGACCAAAAACAAAAAGTTCAGGTCCTATTTGGCAGAACGACCGACCCCAGTGCTATGCCCCTGAAATGCACCCACTGCTCCAAATGAGAGAATAAAATGGCAATATCCATTCTATCAAATGCAGCTGTTAAATCTAAATACACGTGGGCCTGTAGTTTGAAAAAACTAAGATCGAGAGCAAAATTTGCCAAAAGTAAACTTTTTTCAGGTTGTCATTATGCAGTGTTGTGTGTAGAATACTTGCATTTAATCAATTTTGAAATAAGGCTGTAGTGCAGCGTTTATCAAATAGTGCAAGGAGTCTAGAGTAGGGGTGTCAAACTTGCCGGTGCCACATCCCATGAGATAACTTTATACTTGATCTATTATTATGGCCTAGTGACATGAAGCGCTGATAGCACACAAACTACAAATCCCATAATGCAGTGCTTTGGTCACCGTGCCAAAGACTATCTTTAAATGACAAATGGGTTGTGAAGCAGCTCAAAATTCTTTTTGTCATCAAAGAATATAAAAAAGTGATCTTGTGCAAGGTCTCATAAGAGCACATTGTCTCCAGCACTATTGCAGTAATCCCAACAGTTTACTTTTATGTGAGGTGTAATGAAAAAATGAAATTAAGTTCTTCCAACCAAATTCCCTCCATTTAAAATTAGTGGGTGATTACTGTTTTATACACATGGAGTTCTAATTGCTCCCTGATAACTGAATATTAATTTCATACTAATTTATACCATTCTGCTCATGTAAACAGTATTACAATTGAATTTTTTTTTTCAAGAGTGTGTTGATAGGCTATCGTAAACACACCAATCACTACCTCCTGGAAAAATTCCTTTTTTTATTTCTGTATCATAGAAATGTATCTGTTCAGCTGGATCTGGTTTTTACCTCTGAAAGTACAGTCAAGGCTGAGCTTATAACCAAGCTGATTAGAAAGGCAGGATGGAGGCGGAATCCTTCCAGTGGGAAGTGGTCAGTGGGAAGGAAGTATCGTCGAATGTAAATGAGACTGTGCAAAATTCGCAGGGCCATGTTACAGCAGTTTGCCAGAATAAAGCCAATGCCTCCAAACAGCCCTGTTAGCCAGTAAGAGAGCAGCAAGAAGGAGGCAGACAAGCCCAGCATCACAAAGTTGTACCTGCCAAAACAAAGGATCCATTTTACAGATATAAAACACAATGTGCACAAAGTAACACAGATTTGCAATGTGTTGTGGGGAACAGTTTTGAGTGTCTCTTACTGATCCACTTCCTCCTTGCTCATAGCAGCAAAGGTAAAACACTCTGTAACACCATTCACAGCCAAGAGAAGAACATATCCACTGTAGCAGCGCAAAAGTGAGGGACCTATGCACAAGCACACATAAATTAGGTAGTCCTCAAGAATCAGCATGCGCACACGCGCACACACACACACACACACACACACACACACACTCAGACACACCTGTTCCAGTGGTCAGTGACTCTCCTCCGTATATATGGAGTGCAAGATGGGAGAAGGAGTATCCAAACACTGTGATGATGAGACCAATCACAAGAACCAGTTTCAGCAGGTATTTCAATACCTCTGCTGCCAAAGCAACCTTTGCCTGCAGGCAAACCATGAAACAATTTCAGCTATGCCTCAACTGATTCCCTTAAGGTCCCCAAAACTGAATAAATGCTCACATGTTTCTGCTTGCGGATGTCCTGCTCCCTGTTCAGTATTTTTGCAAAGAAAACATAGAAACTTTCTTCAATGGGGTGGAACAGAAAACGAGCCACCATGGAACCCAGATTATTAACAATATCGTACACACCTGCAGCAACAGATCAACAAATGTTCAATAATATCAGATCAACAAAGATGAACAAACCAAAATAAAATGTATGTCCATACATGGATCCTATCCATGGAATTCACACTCACCCTGGTCTGCAAAGTTGAGAACATTTAAAAAAGTCATCACATAACGTTCTCCTAAAAAAAAAAAAAAAAGTATTGGGTCAGTACAATAGAAAAATTGTGTGAATTTCCACCAGTGGGGATCAGCTCTGCACTCGACTTCTCTTCCTGTAGGTCCCCAGGTGTCAGGTTGATTTACACACCGAATAAATGCAGCTTGAATTACCGACATTTTATAGACTGAATAATTAAGTTTGTATTATGTAATAATTGTATTTATGTCTTTTTGGTGAATTTAAATGGCTGAATATTGCACGTTAAATGCTGAAATTACACTTTAAAAATTCAGGCCTGTTTTTATTCAGTATGTTTTTAAAATTCATACAGTGACATCTTTACAAATGTGCAATAACATTGTATATGTAGGTGTACTGTATATATAGGTACAGCGTTTATTTAGAACACAATGTTTTCCTTTTGTATTTTAGAAATTTGCTTTTACATTCTGTATTCTGTTTATACTACACATTTTAATGTTATGTTTTGTGACTGAAAGTTGCTAAAAAGAAATGTATGTACTAATCCATTGCCAATGTTGCAGTCAAACATGCAGTTGTAATATTGTAAGGATACTAAAATGTACAACATTCAGAACTACATTTAAAAATAATACACTGTATGTATTAATCAAACAGCAGTCTTGCATATTAACAATAATCTGAGACTCCTGGCCAGTATCACTAAAAACAGTATGCGGCCCCATCCACAAGAATATTTCCCTGTGGACTTTAGTGTAGAGAAAAACAGTGTTTCAGGGGAAGCATTTTCTAAAACAGGTTCCGGGCCCAAACAGCATTTGGGACTTTCTCTGCGTCTCCATGTGGATGACCACATTTCAGATAATGCTCCTTTGTGGACAAGATTTTTAGAGACCAAAAACCCATTTTAGAGAAAAGCATACGTGTGGACAGGGCCTGAATTCCAGAGTCTAAACTTGTATGTTTGTGTGTGTATGTTTGCACACAGTTTGTCTTTGGGTGTCTAAGTATTATATTGCATGAGTTAATATGTATGCAAAGTGTAGCTGTGTATGGTGTGATAAAGTGAAGTGATTGTCACTTGTGATACACAGCAGCCCAGCACACGGTGCACACAGTGAAATTTGTCCTCTGCATTTAACCCATCACCCTGTGTGAGCAGTGGGCAGTCATGACAGTATGTGGAGACGGTGCTTTGCTCAGTGGTACCTGTGGCACCTTGGTGGTTCAGGATTCGAAACAGCAACCTTCTGATTACGGGGCCACTTCCTTCACCGCTGCACCACCCCAAATACACATGTGTGTGTAAAAAGTATTTATATTTTATTTATGGTTCAAATGAGTCATACCTTCAGTGAGGATTTGCTTGAGGAATGACTGCTTAAAAAAACTCCAGGTCAACTTTGCTTGCTTCCAGTATATCATTGGCTGTGTATGGATCAGGAAAAACACCCACACATTTAGTCACCAGTAATGAAATCACTGCACTGCAAGAGAGTGACTGGTAGTGACGTAGTAAAGAAGTGGGGACTGTGATTGGTACCTTTCCATGCACTCGGCCTGGTAGTAGTTCGCTTAAGGTCTGCAGAGGAAAAGACTTCTTTTCTGCCTCCTCTGACCCCAGAAACCACAGGAAGTAAAAAATATAAGCGAGCAGCAGGAAGCCTGAATAAACACACTACAAACATACACACACACAATGACAAAGGAATCAAGACAGCAGAATATTGGAGCACACAGAAGATTTTCTTAAAAGAAATAAAATATCGCAGTCACAAATACTTACAGTTGCAATTATCATCATTATTATTTTTACGTTTCTGGAAGCATAAAAAGTGCCTCTTTATGTGAGCTATATTAGCGTTTTGCTTCCAGGGAGGAAAATTGCCCAAGCCATGCTTACACAGCTCTTCACTTTTTCAACATTTTTACGTTACAGGAGTCCTTCTCAATTATTTTCTGGTACGCTCTCATGGAAAAAGGCATCCTTTTTCATTTTGCGACACGAAGCACATATTTTGTGTGTGCCGCTTTAACAGGTCAAATAGATTTAGGTGATATTTTATTTTTCATCTACTGTATACACAATATGTCCATTGTCTGCTACTGGCAATTATTTTAATAATAAACTAATCTGTCGATTTATTTTTTTCAAAGAAAACAAGAAAAGCATTAATTTCCAACCCTTTATTCAAAAACAGAACTAAGTGCACAAACATCTTGCTCCTTGAGCTTTTAGAAGAATAATAAAATCAAGTTAAAATGGACTAAAACAAACAAACAAAAAAACATACACATGCACATTCATAAAAACGCATGTTTTTAGCATAAACCCACGGGTTAAAATGCAGGCAAATTATGGCCTATGTCTGTGAAGCCAAAATCTGCTAGCATCAGGGCATGAGATCGACAGTGTGTGTTCCCTGCGCTCCGCACTCAACTAAAGTGCACATTTTTTTTTTTTAATGATCAAATGTCTGCACGTCGTGCAACAACAAATTGATTATGAAATTCATTGCCAACTCTTTTAGTTATTGATTTTTATCGATTTAATGGATTCATTGTTGCAGACCTGGATCAGTTCTCAATATCAACGAGAACTCTGTAACTCACACTCGGTACTAGTATTTAGTCTTACAATTTTCTTATTTTGTGCCAAAAATATAAAGGTAGTCTGAGGTCACAGTCCCTGAGCAAGACACTGTGTCTATATGGTGACTGTCCATGTCACAACCAATTGAAATTTTTCTGGGAAAAGGGCATGTGATAAATGTCCTAAATGTACATATATGATATGAATAGTTATCAGTGGCAGAGTAATTAAATTCAAGGATTCAAAGAAATTACGATGAAATTCCCTCTTTGCAGTCCACATAAAAATAGTCAAGAGTTTAATATATATATAATAATATATAATAATTTGATGTCATTCAATTAGAATCAGGACCATTAAAAAAAAATATCAGAAATGACTAATTGCGTTGACCTAAAGTGAATGTATTTAAATTAAAGCTAGACATTAGACACAACAAAAACACTATTTTACTTTTGATACTAAAGTACATTTGAAGGCAAATACTTTTGTACTTTACTCGAGTAGAAATTTAAATGGAAGGCTTTTACTGAAGTAAAATTTTAAGTGAAAGTGAAGTAACTGAAACACTGCAGCGCTGCACAGCACACACAATGAAATGTGTCCTCTGCGTTTATCCCATCACCCTGAGTGAGCAGTGGGCAGCCATGACAGGTGCCCGGGGAGCAGTGTGTGAGGATGGTGCTTTGCTCAGTGGCAAAAGATTGCCGGTTTGGATTCGGCAATCTTCTGATTACGGGGCTGCTTCCTTAACCGCTAGGCCACCACTGCAGTCATTAAAGTGACTCTGGTGGGACTCGAACCCACAACCTTTGAATGTCTTTGACATCTCCAGAAAGTTCTGGGTAGAGTTTTTGTCAAAGAAATTTATGAAAAAATCTCAATCAACAAACTTTTTGCTGCCCTTTCTTCCATCCCCAGAAAAATCAGGCCCAATTCACACACTCACCAGGTTGGCCACATTTAACAACCCGCTTAATGTGGGTAGGAAGAGCTGCCAGGAAGGGGCTGTCACATCTACCCACCCCCTCTCCCTGCCTTTGTTCCACTTAATGAGCCTATTCAAGGCGGGATTGAGATTAAACCAACCTGGAGGATAAATAAATAAATACATTTGTGGGCACAAGCTAACTTCCCTCAGAATGACAAAGTTCTGTGGATGCAGAATGAAACGTCTCTACCTTAAAGAAAGAAAGTCCAGTTGCCATGACTCAACTTTCAGAGTATCATTATAGCGATTTTTCCGTCTCCCTCTTTCTCAGTCACCACCCTACACACACTGGTTTCCCAGTATCGAAGCAAAATTGATGTGCCCTCTCCACCTCCGGTAGCAGACACGCTCTTTTGATGCTCTGCAATTCTTTTTGTATGATCAACCTCAAATCTGACCTGTTTTTTTTTTTTTCCCCATTTCAGGCACCATCATGTTTGCTGCACCCACTTCATTCACAGCATTCGTTACTTGTTGCCACTCACACCCTTTCTTTTTGTTTGTCGGCTTTCCACTTCACCCAAAAGCACATCAATTTCAGTTTCATAAAAAAAAAAATTTCTTACTTTTCCCTTTTTTTCAGGTCTGCAGCAGAGGCTTAAAAATTCGTGAGGTGATTTGCATTTACCATGTTTGGATGAAGGGGGCATTTAGAGGGCAGAATATGCAGCAAATCCATGTATGAGGAATCCCAGGTAGAGTGCGATTTATAAAGCACATAATGTTTTCATAAATCTGACATTTTCTTTGCTTATGCCATTTTTGTCTTTTGATCACACGAACACTTTCAGTATGAGTTCTACACAGAGTTTAATAAATTAAATCCCAGATCTGTC
Source organism: Denticeps clupeoides (assembly GCF_900700375.1). Taxonomy (NCBI): domain Eukaryota; kingdom Metazoa; phylum Chordata; class Actinopteri; order Clupeiformes; family Denticipitidae; genus Denticeps; species Denticeps clupeoides. The sequence goes on from NC_041708.1 coordinate 15,518,348, forward strand.
AAATCATGAAAAGGAGACTCAGACAATGGCAACCAAAAGAAAGGAGTGCAAAAGCTAGTCCCAAATGACTAAGTGTACTTAAAAAGAGGTAAACTTGACAATGTCCCAACAGTTTTAACATAGTGTTAATTCAACATTAACCCTATAATCATTATAAGAATTCTTATGTATACATACCTGAGCAATGCCAAAAATGTAGAGACCAAATTCAGGGAAAGATATGACCAACACCATGGTAACCAAGCACTTTGCAACCATTGCCAAACTCTCTGCCACAACCTGAAAGCAGAATAATTCATTTAATCCTAATTACATTAACATAATAAAACAACAGCAATTCTAAAGATACATATGATTTCCACCTTGAATTGTATGAGAAGGTGTGCATGTGCAAGGACCCAGAATGGCTCAGCCAGTAACTCCTGAAGTGCTGCCCAGCAGAACAGCCCAACCGCTGGCAGGTAGCCTGGGACTACATGGGGATCTGGAGATGTGAGCACACTCACCCACACCCACACCAACACCAACCCCCATGCACATCCCAACGGAAACCTGAGAGAAAGAGAAAACATTACACACAAATAGAAAAGACAAGCTGCCTCAAACTGATTTTAGGTATGCTCAATTAAATTTCAGAACAAGATAACGAGTTAAAGATTTGGGTCTTTTTTCCTTCATTTAGCTAAGACAGAAAAAAATATTGAATAATAAAAAAAAAAGTTTAGTCTCAGATTAGGCTTCAGTGAGCATCAAAGTCAGTCCTGCATCCTCTCACGTGAGCCACAGCAGGTTGATGTTCTGTCTCCAGACTTGTTCCGTCCCTCCAGCACTAAGACATGCCCTTCTGAAGGCCTCTCTGGATAAGAACACCAGTGTGGTGTAGAGCAGCATAAGCCTGCGTGAAGGTTACACATACATTACACAATCAGGTTACAAGGAATGTGCTTTCACACACCGAAACACAACTTACATGGCAGGTTTACTCATGACTCTACTCTCTTGCATTGTTACTTCAGGGTTCACGGTTTCAATGCTATTTAATCTACTTCTGTTACAATGTTTAAGACACGCCTGTAGCGCTCACCTGACATTCACCACACCAATAAGGTCCTTGGACACGAAACGCAGCGTGAACGCGTTCAGGAAGAACGTCAGCACGCGAAAAAGGCCCTAAATGAAATCAGAGACACATGAACAAATCGGCAGTACCATTCACAACGATAAACAACAGGCAGCAGGACGCACCTGCAGCAGGACATTATAAGACGCCAACGCTGACGCACTCCGGAGCACGTCCTCTGAAGCCATCACGGACTTCAAAACCCTATAATTACCTTCCCAGGCACATTGCTGCCAAGCCGAGACTAATGTGGACCCATCATAATCAACAGCAATCGTTCACGCAAAAGAACCACGTCGCTTCCATGGACACGTACACTTCTTCGGGGTATGTGGTAAAACACAGTGGTTGCAGATGCGGTAGCGCCACCTTTAGTATTGGAGCGCAATAAGATAAATAGCTGCAGAACAAGTAAAGCTGAATTCAACACTAGGCCATATTTTAAGAAAGGTTTGCACATACACTACTTTTTCCTCACATACTTTTACTTGTGCCATGCATAGTGAAGTGATATATAGCACAGCGCACCGGTGCACACAACGATGTGAAATGTGTCCTCTGCTCACCCTTGGCACCCAGGTAGCAATGTGTGGGACTGTGCTTTCCTCAGTGGCAAAAATAAATTGAAATAAAAGAAGAGTAAGGCCAAGAAAAAAAAGTAGCTAAAAACATATTAGACAATCTACAACTCAAGCAAAATATTATGTTCAATGTGAACATGAGACACAGACATCACAGATAGTGGATATGTATTCTATTAAAGTAAAAGCATTGTGCTTAGATTGTGTAATAACGAGTGTAACTGTAACAGATTGCAGTAACAACAATGAGCAGTGAACCGGTGAAACAGTAACAGATTGCAGTAAACAACCATGGACATTAAAACAGTCGGGTGTGAGGTGTGGTAGCATGTTCTTGTTCAGCATCCTTATGGCCTGAGGATAGAAACTCCTGGCCATGATGCTTCGGAGACTTTTGCCCAATTTTAGGTGCTGGAAGAGTCTGTTGTTGGGGTCCCTTATCCAGAGTAGACACCCTTATCCAGACTGGCTTACAACATGCTTTCTTGTTCCCATCAATGAAGTAATCAGTTCTGGTTCATTAGGACTCAAACCATTTACATTTTTACATTTACAGCATTTATTAGACGCCCTTATCCAGAGTGACTTACAATCAGTAGTTACAGGGACAGTCCCCTGGAGCAACTTAGGGTTAAGTGTCTTGCTCAGACACACAACTGGTGAACATTGTTTGCTCCTTGGCACTGGGGAGGGGGGTGAACACTGAAGCGGTCCCCCTGATCAGGTTGTGCGCATCTTTTTGCCTTCCCTAGGGTGGGGAGGTTCATGGCTACCACTGCTGCGAATGAGTGTTTGCCCCACTGGTGCCTGCTGTCAAGAGGTTTACATTTACATTTATGGCATTTATCAGACGCCCTTATCCAGAGCGACTTACAATCAGTATTTACAGAGACAGTCTCCCTGGAGCAACTTAGGGTTAAGTGTCTTGCTCAGGGACACAATGGTAGTAAGTGGGATTTGAACCCGGGTCTTCTGGTTCATAGGCGAGTGTGTTACCCACTAGGCTACTACCACCCTAGGTAGTAGGTTGCTAGGTTGCTAGGTTGCTGTTATATATTCAGATGTTGGACTGTCTGCACAATGTATCCTGCCCCCACTAAAGCCACCACTGTTTTTCAGCATGCAACTAATTCTGTAAACATTTAGCACCCAAATCTTTTTCATTCAGAGTGGGAAGCACAGCAGTCATTCAGCCCAGCAATCATTTCATTCCACACAGCAGTAATTTTTGTACTGAGGCGATACGACATTCACATTCGTGCTAAAAACAAGACATTTTTAAAGGATAGTGAAGTTGTTAAAGAGTCTGCAGGTGAACTCTTTGCTAAAATAGATCATAATTGGATATGCAGTTATCTCAAAGCACAGATATGCACCAGTGTGAGTGAATGGCAGAAAACACTGACACATGTGAGTGTTTCTCTCCAGTTTTGATGAGTTTGTGTGTTTATTAGAATGTTTTTTGGAGATACGAGTGGCAAAGAAGAGCTGCTGCCCATTTTATAATTAAAAGAATACACATTTACATTTACAGCATTTATCAGAAGCCCTTATCCAGAGAAACTTACAATCAGTAATTACAGGGACAGTCCCCCTGGAGCAACTTTGGGTTAAGTGTCTTGCTCAGGAACACAATGGTAGTAAGTGTCACAACCATGCAGGCATGACGACATTTAAAGACGGTCAGAATTGGCTTCAACTGTAGCGATCACCTGGAGCCAATCCTGACAGAGCCCCCCCCTCCAAGGGCTACGTTCTCGGGAGCCCCAGCAGTACCATCAGTGGAGGCGGCGGAGCGGACGGCGGCAAGAACAGGGCTCCTGCCCTGCTGGGTCCTCCCACTGGTGGACCCGGACCCTCGGACTGGCTCCCCGCCCTGGTCCCCCATGGCGGCCCCGGTCCCTTGGGCTGGCTCCCCGGCGTTCTCTGGCAAGTCGGCCCCGGTCCCATAGGCTGGCTCCCCGGCGGGGTCCAGCAAGGTGGCCCCAGAACCTCGGACTGGCTTCCCGGTGTGGTCTGGCATGACGGTGTGGCCCGGCGTGGTCCCGCATGGCGGCCCCGGACCCTCGGCCTGGCTCCCCGGCGTGGTCCCGCATGGCGGCTCCAGACCCTCGGCCTGGCTCCCCTCTCACTGCATGTCCCCACTGGCGACATACGGACAGAAATGCCACACACACAAAGACAGAGACAGACAGAAGAGAAGGTCATCTGGCTCCCTCTCTGGGCACTTCCTCAGGGGGCACAGCCAGGATCTCGGGAGGCGCGTCACTCTCGTCATTGTCTGTGTCTCCTTCGTCTTCCTCGTACCCAGGAAATCATGTGGGTCATCACGGACGTTGTGATGATCTTGGACGCACGCGATGGCTGGAGCCATCCTGGCCCTGACCGCCCAACGATAATCCACGTTATCATCGCTTTCGTCATCCGTGTCCTCCCACCGGTGACTCCGAGGGTCGTCCACCCTGCGGACATCCCGAACCCATGCCGCGATAAGCTCCCACGGGCAGTAGTCGGGCCATTTGGGCTGTAGCCTGCCCACCTCCTCGCTGGAGGAACGTCGCCGTTGTCGCTTCCTGGTTTTGCGGTTTCTTCTGGGGGTGACGTCATCACGCGGCGCCTCACCATGGCTCACCGGGAAGAAACTGCTCAACCAGAAGGGGTGGCGCGTCTCGCCATAGATCCTCGTTCCACGGCCGTCTCTCCAGCCGGCGGCCGCTTTCACCGCGCCGGGCTGCGTCCTTCGCAACGCTTCTTCTCTGCCTTTTCCCTCTGCGCTTTTGTGGGGAGCAGCAACATTCTGTCACAACAGCAGGCTGATGGGGGAAGGAAGCGCAGAGGCGGGACATTCGGGAAACAAGGATTTATTAATAATAATAAATAAACACAAATAAACACTAGCACGGTGGCCAAAAAGGCAATTAAAAGGGATCAACACAAGCCGCAGGTGTGTGGCGATTGCCAGAACTCAAAACACAAGTACACCATTGCAAGGTCAAGTTCACATCAGAGTCCACTAAAATGTCGACGCTTCAGAAGGGGCGGAGTTACCGGCATTTAAAGACGGTCAGAATTGGCTTCAGCTGTAGCGATTACCTGGAGCATATCCTGACATTCATAGGCGAGTGTGTTACCAACTAGGCTACTAGGCAAACTGTTGTGCACTCACTTCGCTCTTTTGACACATTCTCTCTCTTGGTAGACTTTAAGCAGGTTCCAAAACCCAAAATAAGATTTTTTTTTCCCCTCAACATAAACGTGAAATGTTAACATGATGATATTTTTAAATTGGTCCGAACTCTAAAAGTGCCCAATGCTATCAACAGTTAATGCTGAATATGTTGATGTATTGATCAGTACTTAACAATTCTATTTTTCTGTAATATCTTTAGAGCAACACTGTTACAGAGTACACTAACCCTGTGTGCAGGGGTTGGTAAATGTCCGTCCTTGCATAACGGATATATGGCAAAAGCCATAATATCCATGGATATTGACATTCGTACGTAGAAGACGATAAGACTACAAGAAAAACAACAAAAACAGGTGAGAAAATAACTGGGACAGTCTTACTTAGATGAAGAAGATGATAATCAGAGTCTTAAAGCTGAATCACAATAATGACTGAGCAATGAATGACAGACATCTTGGCTATTTATAGGAGTTGCAGAATGCGCAACTGGTATCCCAAAGCTGGTATCTCAACCTCAGAAGGTGTGCCATGAACTTGACTGCAAGTCAAACCGCACATCTACCATAACAGATGAGCCTCTGCCATCATAAAAAGTAAAATATAGACACTTTAATAAAGTAATCAAGAAAAATTACTTCATTGATGGCTACCTGAAAGCACATTTTAAGTTGCTCTGGATAAAGGCGTCGGCTAAATTCCTCAAGTGTAAATATAAATGCATTGAAGTGGCACTGAAACCAAGATGGAGGAGAGGTTTATTATAGCAGTGATTATAAGTTGATTATAGAAATGTAATTCAACCGTATCATCTTACCACAACACTGCGAATTGTCGGGTGGCCAGGTGTGTTTTGACAGTGAATGGGTGCTGGTTTACAGGACAGGGGTGAGATGGATGGAGAACCCCCAACCAATCATAAAGTTTCTCACATTATTCAATGCTCTTGAATATTAAATATTTGATTTAGCAGTGGTTTATAACTGTATGATCTTACAGTAAAATGAGACCTGAAGTCTGACCTTGTGGTGACTATTATTATCTTTATTAAATTGGTTAAATTGAATTATAATAATTAATCTATTGAATGTAGTTTGTAACAAGTCAATGTTTATTACTGCTATATAAGGTAAACAAAATGATAAACAGTTAAAACTATTCATTCATAATTTACAAAGACATAACTTCTCGGCTAGGCTTTTTAAGGAAAATACATAGGCTAACTGGATGACCCTGTATCATTGGGGAGGCCAGGGGCACATTCACAGACATGATGGTGAGAGAATGTTCTTTGGGTGAGGGTTAGCATTAGCATTTTGCTGACAACTACTGCTGACGGTAAAAATGCGAAACTGTAACTAGAAAGAATAAAGAAAGTTCCGGGTCATATAGACCCGAGCATTAAAATCAAATTCCATTCTTTTTTTTTTCCGCAGTGCATTTTTATCCATAGTTATAATCTGAGACTAAAATTAAAAACATGAAAAACAAGACTTTTTTTTCCCACAAACACATAACAAAAACCTGTCACTTTAAAATGTTTTGATTATCAATTGGTAATGAAAAAAACAAATGTTTAACAACAATACATTTATACATGTAACAACAGATGCACACAATCAGGAACAGGAAGACAAGGCACACATTTTCTTTATTTGAGGCACAATTCTACAAGAAAGGTAACTTACTGAAAATGTGTTTGTGCTTAAAGTGCTTCACAAAACAAAATAAAATATAAAAAGCAACATAATGCTAAAAAATGCAAGTGTTTCAAGGGCTTGAATTTGATTATCATCAAAAAAATATTTTTAATAAAATGGTGGTCATGCCTGATTTCCTCTATTCACCCAACAAGAAGACTCGTCCAGAAGCAGGCGCATTGCAGGCCCATCAACTCATTCACTGTTGATCTCCGTATTTATCCTCCGTAGGGATTGTCTCTGGATTCATTTTGTCAAAAGCCAGACCCAACACAAGAAGTAAACAATACACAACTGGGTTTGTTGTGTAATTTATTTCAACATGTTAAATATATATAAATGCAGTTTTTAACATGTAGACTTTGAAGACATAATGTTCAGGTGTCACAAAATAAAAAACATGGGGAGAGTTTCGCTGATGTGTTCAGGAGTTACTGAAATAAACAGATACAAACAAGAATATTCTGCTTCTTGGTGAAACAATCCGAGCCATTAATTGCACCTAATTGGTTAAAGTACTTCTGTAGTTTATAACTGTGTTTAGGACTGAAGTGCTGAAGTGCTGCTGTGCATTGATGGTAGTGCTTGATTTTAGAATATACATGATCAAGTATAGTGGATAAGTATGTTGGATGTTTCACATGCTGTGTAAATTTGGGAAGTACAGTCCTCCAACAATCCTAATTAGTCAACAGAAATGATGTGGATGCTGTGAGGGTAACTGTGTATAATACAGCTCTGTAAGCACAAGTTATTGTGAAAATAAAACCAGCTATGAGCTTACCAGAGTCATTGTTGCAGTCCTGGCAATGTAGCTGTGAGGCAGCTCTGCTTGTTGCCATGTCTACATATTAGCATAGCATAATATAATATTAACATTGAAATCAAATATTGATTTGTTGGCAGTAGTCATATGTTATTCCAGTAGTTGTCCTAATGTGTAAGGGAACAGCCTTGTAATCAGAAAGTTGCCGGTTTGAATCCTAAACCGCCAAGGTGCCACTGAGGTCCCACTGAACAAAGCACCGTCCCCACACACTGCTCCCCGGGCACCTTTCATGGCTGCCTACTGCTCACCAAGGGTGATGGGTTAAAAGCAGAGGACATATTTCATTGTGTGCACTGTGTGCTGTGTGTTGTTTCACAATAACTATCACTTCACTGTCTGTGATGTCAATGGGGATGTCGTGAGTCCACTGATTTTCCACTTTTTCAACAATACTGGATATATATATTTCTGCTGGCTGTACACATACTTTGTGTGACAAAGAGCAAACATTCACACTAAAACACCAAAAGGTAGAGCAAAAAGATGCTGCACTCATGCCACAGTACTACTAGTACTGCTGTAAATGTATACTTCTATACTGTAATACTAGTATACTATAAAAGTAGTTGTTTGGTCCATTAAAAACCAGAAACAGTCTTGATATCCAATATAATGCTGTGTTCACTAATGCAAGTCTATCATTTTAAAAGCCTCATTGATCTTTTGCAATGATCTTAGTATAGCTGAAAGCCGCTGCACTGATTAAAAAAGCATTAAAACTATTCAAATTCACACTAGTTGAGTATTTGGCTCAACAGAAAATGCAGGTTCAACTACAACATTATTGCTAACTTAGTCAATGGCAAATTCTTAGTAATGTTTTCTATACAAATCATTTCACATTTTCATTTCCCTGCTTTTTTCTTTTCGGCTGAGTAGGAATAGAATAAGACTGTATCCGTGGATACACTGAGGATCAGAGTAGATTTATCTGCAGTTATATTACATAGACAGTAGGACACAAAATGTATATATTAACAGTGATTAAATAATTTAACATTTGTGATGGATAATCATACACAATTTCACTGCTAACTGCCCTTAACTTATATTTGCAATGCATTGCCAATGACTGACACACTAAACATATTAAGTTGTATGGGGTTAAATGAATAAAACATACATAAATTTCATGCAATATAATTATCTCAGAAAAATACACATTTTATTAATATGGTAATAACACTGAATTGTGCATGCAGGGATAGGGAGAGGCCAGTTCTGGTACACATGGGGACATATGGATAGCTCCCATTTTCACGCAGCTCGCTATCTGTAGTGGATTTTAAAGGTTTAGCCACTCTATTCAAAGTGTAAATGAAAGTAAATATACTTAACTATCTGCAGAATGCTGTATGATACTCTTTACACTTGTGATAATCATACTACCATATACAAAATTTACATCATAGCATTTGATATAATAAGAAAAACATTTTTAAATCTGTGGACTAATTTTGGTATTAAATGAAAACAATTGTAATGCAACAAGAATTCTTACCTCACTATCAAAACAAATGGAATATTGAAACGTGTGAAGATGAACTACAAACCAATGGACTGCACCAACTCTAAAAATACATGTTACAGCTGTACAGACTTAGAAACACCTTGATCTAGTTCATACATTGTTATTAATTGATGCATATTTGATTATCTAGTGCAGAAAGAGCTTGTTTGTCAGTTTTTCAGTAGCCGATCCATCTTCGGGTTGACAAATGAAAAGCCAGCAAAAGCAGTCTGATCCATGGAGTCAATCAGGCTCTTATCAGTGTGCGAGAGACGGGGCTTCTCATTGAGAAACTCATGGTCAAAATTACTGCAGTCACTGGGTGCTTTCTGTGATTAGAGAAGACCAGCCAGTGAAGCAATTATGAATTATACAACAAAGACCAAATTACAGTAGTAAGTATTGCATAGTAAATTCTGACCGAGCATTCTGTCTGGTAATCCTGGGAGCAAAAATAAATTATCTCTTCAAGGCACACAAATACATGCAAGTTATTTTAGGTCATGGTGCAAAGCATAGTACAAGTCTTGCAGTTTTTGTTTGAGAAAATGTTTTCTGATAAGTCTGATTCTAAATGTATTGTTGGAGAAGTAGTTTAATGGTTTCCATGAGCTAGTATTGCTGCAGAAGTGCTACTAGTGTGCTAGCTTTCCATAACTTAATTTCAGTGGCGAAGTACCTCCCAAAAGCTACTGCTCCATTTGTGACTATTCCTATGGGCACTTTGTTAGATGTGTTTCCTGCTGCTGCCAATCCACTTCCCCAATACAGTTTACTGTTTTTAAGCAAATTGTTATTAATCAGTCAAACTATTTCTCATGCCTAAGAAGCAGTACACATTAAAGTCTGTCATCCTGAAGCCTTCAAAATGAACTAAAGAATATTGACTCCAGTATTTCTGGACATTCAGTACATTTCAGTACATTTCTGAACAAGCAACATATTTTGTTGGAGAGGGCAAAAAAAAGTCAACAAGAACCTAAATAAGACAAGTAACTAAGATAATAATGTCCCATGTAATGTTGTTAATGTGTGCTAACTAACATGTTCTCAAGACCCATCCTCGTTTCTTAAGAAAAGTAGCATTGACAGAAACAAAGATGACAATTGCACATCAGTTTGCTGAAAGTGTCTAATAAAATCCTTGAGATTATCAAAGTTTAGCTTCATTCAGTTTCCTGAATGTGGTATAGTTAGTTCACAAAATTTACAGTTGCACCTCGCTGAAAGTTCTACAGGTTTTAGTAGTGATAGTAGAAAAGTGGAAATGCTACATACCACTCTTGGCTTGAACGGAGGTTCCACTTCTCTCCTCTCCAGTGCAGACCAGCTAATGGTCTTGAAGAAGAGGTGTGCCCGAATATTACCTACAACCCCCAGTCGATGGCATGGATCACGTTCAAACAACTTGAGAGAAAAAAATCTAATGAGAAATCTCACACCATATCAGAAACAATTTTAATGTAAATCATGCAGAGCTAAGAGACAATTCAAGGTAAATCTGAGATACAGAGAGATTAACATTGTTGTTAAAAGCATGTTTACCCTCTCCAAGAGGTCTCTGGTTTCCTTTGTAACCCAGCGAGGGAAGTGTGGTGTGTCTACGCGGATCGACTCAAACAGTTCATCCTCATCATCACCGTGGAATGGTGATTGGCCAATGAGCATCTCATACACCAGCACACCAAATGACCACCAGTCCACAGAGAATGTGTATGACAGGCCAAGAATAATCTGTGAGACACAAGCACAAATGGCATTGCAGTAAGGTACAGTCTCCAGTGTACATGAATTCACCATTTTGTTCACCATTTCCAACAAATTGTGTTCCTTTTGTGCATTAAGAGCCCTGGTCATAAATTATCTCACCAAGTAGGATAAGTATTTCACAAAGTATTTTCTCAAATGATACCAACTCCTCAGATCTAAAACCACTAATAACCTACACATTTTTGAACAGCTGTCAAATGACGGAATCACCACTTATAATCAGCAGCAAGAAACAAAATTACATTGCACTTATTACAAAGATATACGTTGTTTGTTTTACATATTTGTGAAAAAAACTAAATTAGTTTCTTCTAGCATTTATAAACATGATGTGGTCAGCTTTAACAAAAAATATCACCATAGTCCCTATACAACACCTAACACCAAGTCTAACAAGAAAACTCACATTTTTCATATTGACAAATGTTCACATTTTTCATATGGATTAGAATAGACATTGACACCAGCCAGAAAATATATATAAAAAAACTGAACAAAACTGTTAACAGTGAGGAAGAGGAATACATGCTTGCATGCATTAAAAAATAAGATTTATATAGTAAGTTTTATTTAGGATTTTCTAAAAACCCATACAGGGTCAACTCATTATTTACCAACACATACAAACACACACACACACACACACACACACACACACATAGAGTGCATCCGGAAAGTATTCACATTGCATCACTTTTTCCACATTTTGTTGTGTTTCAGCCTTATTCAAAATGGAATTGTGCATTTGTCATAATGTCAATGTGAAAACGTTTATTTGAAGTTATTAAACATTAAAAAACTGAGAAAGCCTTTGCCATGAAGCTCAAAATTGAGCTCAGGTTAATCCTGTTTACCCTGATCATCCTTAATTGGAGTCCATGTGTGGAAAAAAAAACAGTTGATTGGACATTATTTGGAAAGGAACACACCTATCTATATAAGGTCCCAGTAGACAGTTCATGTCAGAGCACAAACCAAGCATGAAGTCAAATGAATTGGCTGGAGCCCTCTGAGACAGGATTGTCTTGAGGCACAAATCAGGGGAAGGTTACAGAAAAATGTCTGCTGCTTTGAAGGTCTCAGTGAGCACAATGGCCTGCATCATCCATAAGTGGAAGCAAAACCACCAGGACTAGAGCTGGCTGACCACCGAAACTGAGAAATCTGGGGAGAAGGGTCTTAGTCAAGGAGGTGACCAAAAACCCAATAGTCACTCTATCAGAGCTCCAGAAATCCTCTGTGGACAACCATCTCTGCAGCATTCCACCAATCAGGCCTGTATGGAAGAGTGGCCATACGTGGTAAAGGTGATATGAGACACTGCTGGTCAACTATAATGAAATATATTATGTGATATTGTTGACAAATAAAAACAAAACTAAATATGGTTTACAAAATAAAAACACATTTTTGTTGAAGAAAACAGGATGATTGTGTTATTATTTTTATGCAGTATTTCTGTATCTCCCATCTGCTTGCATAGATGACGTCGCATTAGAGCTGTAATACACTCTGTCTGAGTCACTCAGTAACCTGTGAGTCAGTATTGCAAAATCAACAGCTGTGAGTCAACTGAAGTGTTTGAATCGTTCACTGTTCAAAAAAATAAAGAGAACACAAAATTAAGACATCCTAGATCTGAATTAATGTTTTTTACCTAGTTGAATTTGCAGACAAAATCACAGAAAAAAACATTCTATGGAAATCAAATTTATCAACCCATGGAGGTCTGGATTTGGAGTCACACTCAAAATTAAAGTGGAAAAAAAGACTACAGGCTGATCCATCTTTGATGTAATGTCCTTAAAACAAGTCAAAATGAGGCTCAGTAGAGTGTGTGGCCTTCACATGCCTGTATGACCTTCTTACAAGGCCTGGGCATGCTCCTGATGAGGTGGAAGATGGTCTCCTGAGGGATCTCCTCCCAGACCTGAAATAAAGCATCAGCCACTTCCTGGACAGTCTGTGGTGCAATGTGCGGGAGAGTTCATAGCATCAATGTCTTCGTCTTGCAGGAACTGCTCACACACTCCAGCCACATGAGATCTAGCATTGTCTTGCATTAGGAAAATGCTATGGTCTCAGAAGGTGTCTGAGGACCTCATCTCAGTACATAATGGCAGTCAGGCTACCTCTTGCGAGCACATGGAGAGCTGTGCAGCCCCCAACACCATAATTCACCCACTGCCAAACCGGCCATGCAGGAGGATGTTGCAGGCAGCAAAAAATTCTCCACAACATCTCCTGCCTCTGTCATGCTTGTCACATGCTCAGTTTGAACCTGCTTTCATTTGTGAAGAGCACATGGTGCCAGGGAGGAATTTGACAATCTTGTTGTTCTTTAGCAAATGCCAAACATGCTGCATGATGTTAGGCTGTAAGCTCAACCTCAACCTCTGGATGTTGGGCCCTCATACCTCATACCACCTTCATGGGGACTGTTTCTAACAGTTTGAGCAGACACATGCACATTTGTGACCCGCTGGAGGACATTTTGGAGGGCTCTGGCAGTGCTCCTCCTGTTCCTGACAGACACAGCAAACCTTTGCACATTGCACATTGACATGACATCCTGGATGAGCTGCACTTGTTCTATTTCAGGAAGTGGACAGTTCTTTCGATTTAGCACACAAAGTATATTTGACTACAATGTTCTTCATAACCTTATTTTTCACAAAAGTAATGGGTGTATGCCCATCTGGAGAATGTACTATCCAATGTTAGATCAAATCAGTGTTGTCAGATCCTAAACGTTGAAATATCGTACCAGCAGATTAAAATTATTTTGAGAAAAATTATTTTACACACGCATTCCATTCTGACTGTCACAGCTGGGCGCAGCAGTAATCAGCCTGGCAACAGGGTCCTAATCAGGGTTTAACTGACTTTAACTGTATATTAGTAGTATACCATTATAATTACATTTAACTATGGGAAAATATAATAACATGTATTTTATACACACACACACACACATACACACATATATAATAGTTTAACATTTTTCTATTTTCTTCTGTGTATACTGATCTGCATGAATACATGCCTATGTGTTTGTTTCTGTTATGTTTACAATTAATGTTTGCATTGTTTGGCTCAATAAAATCATTTTGATTTTGGAAATCTGTGACTCGTTGTTTATTTTGTCCCAGATGGTTCTCCAAAGGAAAGGAAAATCACTGAAAGCTCAAAATTACAATGACTGATTGTAACTGTGCATGTAGTTGTAGCATGTGTACCTCTGGGGCAATGTAGTCTGGAGTTCCACAGAAGGTAGTGGCCCGATCCTCTCCAAAAACATTTTCCTTACACATCCCAAAGTCAGCAATTTTTATATGTCCATCTCCATCCAGCATCACATTGTCCAGTTTTAGGTCCCTGTACCAAAATTGATGCCAGGATTACCAGCAAAAACTATTGTTGGCAATCTGAACATGTTAATCCATTAAATTAATGAATAAATATATATTTATTTATTTTTTGGTAACATAATTAACACAACTACATTTTTGTTTAGTTCCTATCTGGGCTCTGGTGTTTTACCTGTATATGATTCCTTTGGAGTGGAGAAACTGCAGACCACACACAATTTCTGAGGCATAAAAGCTGGAGGGCGAAACACACAGATTCATTTAATATATTCTTGTCTGTGTAGGTGTGCATTAAGATGAAAAACAATTCAAGATATTCTTTAGGTGTTGAGTTAGATTTAGGACTAGCAAAGTCTAGAGATATGATAAACGTGTGTTATAAATGTGTTTACTTACGTAGCTCTATACAGTTCAAAACGACCTTTATCCTGAATGTGGAACATGAGATCGCCTCCATTAAGGTACTCCATCACAAAAAACAGGTGCTCCTGTAAAATAAATTTTAGTGAAAAACATGTTGGAAGACACAACCCACGATCATGGAAAAAATGTCTCTGCATGTCAGAAGGGTCAAAATATTAGACTTCTTTACACAAAGTTAAACAATTAAGGAGATCACTGAAATTAATTATGTATAAGGATAGTGGAGATTCATAGTCTCAGTGGAAAATGGGGTTCTAATTAATTTTTTAAAATTAATTTTCCTTTTATTTTATATTACTTCAAAGGTCCCCTGACAATTATTTTTTATTTTATATACAGTGGTAATGGAAAGTATTCAGAGCTTCTTAAATTTTTCACTTTTTGTTATATCCCAGCCATTTGCTAAAATTAAGTAATGTTTTTCCTCATTAACGTCATTTCCTCATTCCTCACATGGCACCGCATATTAACAGAAAACACAGACATTTTTGCAAATTTATTAAACACAGAAAAACTGACATATCACATGGTCAAAGCTAGTATATATAATAATGTTAAATAATCTCATAAAGTGAAATTTTCATAATAGGGGACCTTTAAGAATTTGCTGTTGTGTTGTTGGTGTATGTGTGTGTACACAAAGCTGTGTGTTACCTTGGTTTGAAAGGTACTGAAAAGGTGTGTAAGGAAGGGGTTGTCCCATGCAAGAGCTAGCACACGCTTCTCAACCATAGTACACTCCACATCATCATCCATTAACACCACGTCCTTCTTCAATGCCTTCACAGCAAAGAACTCCCCAGTGCCCCGCAGTTCAGCTAGCAGCACCTTGAACACAAACATGCAAAACAGCTATAAACATTACTGACACAAATGCATGTTTAGGCTGCACTGCTATCTCTAGACTCAGTGTTGCCAGGTTGGACTGTTTTGAACTTGATATTTTAGGAAGAAATCCTTGTTGTGAATATGTGGAACTAATTTTTCATTTTATTATGGTAGATTAAATAATTGGCACAGTTTGAATACAGATTTTGGTCCATTTTGGTACAATGTGGGTTGAAACAATTATGCATCTGGAGGTACACTGCAGCAGGGATAAAGATCGAGGAAAGGATACAATAAAATATTAAAAGCTTCCCAGTCAAGAGGTAATGCCTTACGTGGGCAGAGAGCAGATGCAGGGTTAAAATCCCAAACTCTTTGTGTCTGGGGGTGGGGGCTGACCTAAAGATGGTGAAAATCTGTTTCAGCATGTGTAAAGTATTGTGTGTCCTTTCAGCGAATGAGAACAGACCTTGAGTAACTCTCCAAAATACACACACACAGAGTTCATTCACTACTGCAACAGTGCAGACCACTGAGCGCCTGAAGTGCCAAAGAGTGACATGGTAAAAGTGCCTCGCAATCCTAGCCTAGAGGTTAACACATTCGCCTAAGAACCAGACAACCACAAATTCACAGGTTCAAACCAAACTTAATACCATTGTGTCCCCGAGTTCAGTTCTGCTGATTTTCTCCCACTGTTTTTGGACTCAAGATGACTCAAAATATTGTGGTGTGATGGTCAAGTATGGGAATCAGTATCTGGTTACAAACTCCACTCTAACTGCTATTTTTTAGCATCATACTGTGCGTCAAAATAGATTTGATTTTCCAGCATGAGAAGTTAAAATCACGTTGATCACTTTTATCACTTCACTATTGTCATCACTTTTATCATGTTTATCACTGAAAAACTTATTATGAACCATATTATAAAATACACTGAAATGCCTAACACAGACATCGATTTGATATGGATAAAATAGCTTTATGGGTATGGGTAGCGGCATATTCCCAGCCTGCCTAGCTAACTTTGTTGAGAAACTAGCCACTCTAGGTGTTTCCTTAGATTAAACGGTGAATTCTTGTAAAATTGTCATATGAGGCTGAGTCAAAGAATTATTTATTTATCTATAATTTAATTGAATTTAATCTCACAAATAAAGCCATGGATGTTCTGGCAAACTGTCCTCCAGTGTGTTCTCCATCTTAAATGGCAGCATAAGCAAGTTCAAACAACAAGTAGTATAACAGGTCAATAGCCGTGTGCTGTAATTTGATTGGTGTACAGCGTGACTCTTAGTTTTGATCTGACATCTCAAAGGTTTAAACGTAAAATAAGGAACGACTGCCTTTGGAAAAAGTAGTGGAGTGAAAAATATGATATTTGTCATTGAAATGTACTGGAGTTAAAGTAAAAAGTCTCCAGAAATGTAAATACTTTAATAAAGTACACATGCACAAAAACTACTTAAGAACAACAACAAAATACATTTACTTTGTTACTATCCACTACTGAAACTTGGACATGTTCAAGGAAACAAGTAAACTGTGAAAATTGTTAAAACTACTAAATATATTTTTAAATGTATGAATCCAATTTGAATAGGCAAAAATTAAAACAAAATTCTAATGTGAAGGTGCCTGTGTCTGTGTTACCTTTCCAAAGCTGCCTTTGCCCAGCACTTTGTGTAGAATAAAGCTGTCAATGCTGATGTGTGTTTGGTGAGTGAGTTGTGATGGAGACCGAGGGCCTGATGACTCCCACAAGCACCCATATGGAATCCCGTCTGTAACACAAACTCATCATCATTCATCATTATCAACAACTTCCATACTGTTTATTGTTAAGTGAATACTCTCTCTTAGACACATACACACACACACTCACCACCGAGGTCCAGTCCAGAGCTTTTGCCAAAGTCCTGATATACAGGGACATCCTGTTGGTTGGGTTCAGAACGCCGAGTAGATTTCTGCAGAGAGAGAATAAATCTAATGAGCATTCACACAAATCACACACAAACAGACACACAAACACACCACACACCTGACTGACTTGGGTCAATGCTTCAGCCAGCAGCTTCTGGTTGATTCCACACAGGTTTGCAACTTTTGTCTGACACTTGTGATGGACATTCATAGTGCAGTCTGAGAGAAATAGAAACAGCATTTTAAACATTAATATGGAACATTCATGGGCATTTCAAGGACCATTTTGCTACTGTGGACACAAATGTAGATGCATGACAAGAAAATGTGTCACCAGGAACTTGGCAGACAGAGAAAATTTGCCGTTAAAAATGTCCTTTAGACCACTGAATTAAGGACCTCTATGTAGTATACAATTAGTTTTAAAGTATTTGTCAATGGCTCGTGAACTGAAAAAGCATTTCAGTTTAACGTATGTTTGTAGTAGCTAAATTATGTTACAAAAAAAACGTCTGACACTGTTTTTGAGAGACAAAAGCCATAAGTCATTAAACCGACAATGATAATTTCTAAACATTTAAAAGGTGCTGCATTAGACTGTTGCATAAATAAAAAATAATTTTAATTTTTAATTTTAAAATAAAAAGCTTCTTCTTCCTTTTTTTTATGGCTTGTCAGAATTTTTGAAGCCAGGAAAGAGAAGGTGACCACCAGCGGGGTACTGTCGCGAGGTGTGAGTATTTGGTGCTGAATCTGGGGAGGGAGGTTTCTTTTCGGCAAGGCGGCGGGGTCTCGCAAACTACAGACGGAGAAGTCATGTTTTATTCAAATCTCAGTATATGTGTGTGTGTGGTACCAGGGGTGGCGGTGTAGATCTGTGCGGCTGTACCAAACTCGGATGCGCCATGGGGGTCTGGTTATAATGCGTGTGGTTTTGCAGGTTTGTAATTGTGGTGTTTTATTTTCCATATGTTTTGAATTGTTTGACTGCTGTGCTGGGATTTATGATTGTGGACAGTGTTTTTATTTTATGATGTGATGAATTCAGACATCCGGGGAGTGTGCCAGTAAATTGCATTTTGCAACGTGCCCTTCTGAATTTTTATGAATTTGTAAACAAATAAAGCAATCGCTTACACACTATTGTAAATGCACCTTTAAAGGGTGAAGCTGGGAAAAACCATTACAACATATGCTCACAAGAAACTGAGTAGCTTTGTCTTATAAACTCTAAAGGCTAATTAGATGGAGAGCTCTCAAGTTTTTCCTTTTTTCAGGATGGGAGATACTGTGATATAGAGAGGAAATAGCATCTCATCTCATCAAGAGAAATCTTTTAGTCTAGATTTTATTTTGGACACTATATTTAGTCTTGTTATTATTCGTCAACAATATTACATATTTTTCATTATAAGTATTGTCACATGACCAGCATTTACATCTCATCTTGTCTAATTCACGTCCAAAAAGTTCATTGGCGGAAATATTTAGTCATAAATTCATAAACACTAGTTCCCATCTTCATACACACATATGCAAATATTCACATATTCACCCAACATGGAGACACAAAAATAAACACTGTATACACATTCACACTCTCCATACTTACCCTAATCTCCCAGATCCAGGGACTACCACCCCCAGAGGGGTGGTTTGCTTTAGACCCAGGAGATGGTCTACATTCATCCTGTGTTGGAGGCAAGAAGACCACTTGGTCGCTGCAACAGCAAGGAATCCCACCAGCCCAGACCCTGACTGGGCAGCCAGCTCATCCTTTCACCCCCCAGTCCCAGCCAGCACATGGAGAGTGAGGGTGTGAAAAGACCCCCTGCCTCCCCTCACCTCTGCAAATGTGCTGTTGGAAGGGGTATGGAGCTGACAACCCTCTGCCATACCGCAGTTGGTGTCAGCTTGGGCCCTCCCAAGAACCCTTAATATCTAAGTGCAATTAATATTGAGATATTCTGAATGAATGGCACAGCCACCAGGCCAGTAGCCTACATCCACGGGAACAGGCTACCCCAAGCAGTGCATAATGCAACCGCCATTACAACTCACCCTCCAAATGCCACCACAGCCCCATCCCAGCCAGGACCACTGCCCCAGCGCTGACTACTGCCCCAGAGCAATTGACCTGGTGTGGCAGCAGAGGCTGTATCAAGACTAAATTAGTCCAGCTAATGAACTCTCTACTGGTTGATATTACGATTAGGGTTGCAACAACAAATCGATATAATTGTTAAAAACTGATTTATAAACTAGTTGGCAACAAATTTCATAATCAATTCGTTGCGTCCCACGATGCGGCGACATTTAATTATTAAAAAAAAAACTTTAGTTGAGCGCGGAGCATAGTCAACACACTCGGTCTCTCTCGTGCACTGATGCTAGCAGAGTTCGGCACCACATAGACAGGGCGGAGCATAAATAAATAAATAAATAAAGCGCAATTTTGTGTGGCAGTGTGTGCATCTGCAGTGTAGTGCAGAGAACAAGCTCTGACATTCAAAGAAATCCTGTAAAATTTTCTGATTTGTATTTTTTTATAAATTATTTATTGTTCTGGCAGCTCAGGTTGCACTTTATTAATATATATTAAGTCTATATATTTGGCAGATGTAAAGCATACATGTGTGTATTTTTTGTGTTTGTACATGTTTATTACTAATACGTACTACTAAGATTTTTGTTCTGTTTTTGAATAAAGGGTTCAAAATGAATTCTTTTCAGCATTCATTTTGGGGCACTAGGGGCAGTGGTGGCCTAGTGGTGGCCTAGTGGTTAAGGAAGCGGACCCGTAGTCAGAAGGTTGCTGGTTCGAATCCCGATCTGCCAAGGTACCACTGAGGTGCCACTGAGCAAAGCACCGTCCCCACACACTGCTCCCCAGGCGCTTGTCATGGCTGCCCACTGCTCACTCAGGGTGATGGGTTAAATGCAGAGGACAAATTTCACTGTGTGCACTGTGTGCTGTGCTGATGTGTATCACGTGTGACAATCACTTCACTTTCACGTTTCTTGTTTTTTTTTTATCCAATTCTCTGATTAATCAAAAAATAATCGACAAATTAAAATAATTGTTGGTTGCAACCCTAATTAAAAAAAAATTGTTTTTATTTTTCCAGTACATGAGGACAGTTTTCACATGCGGTAGTAAAAGCTATGTGGATTGTATTAATTTCCGTGGTGGAAATTCTTTACACATGCTGAAACATCTAGGTCGCCCAACAAGCAGACTGAAGGAGAGGCTGAAATGGTACATTTTAGACACTTTAATAAATCTTCACAAACCCTGCACCAAAACCTTTGAACAGGTGGACAGAACCAAAGAATGTGGGTGTCATTGTCAGGTATGTCACCTTGACAGTGTGAGCAGTTTTTAGTAGACATAAAACCCATTCTGCACATCCTTTGGCCTATATAG
Organism: Denticeps clupeoides; assembly: GCF_900700375.1. NCBI lineage: Eukaryota > Metazoa > Chordata > Actinopteri > Clupeiformes > Denticipitidae > Denticeps > Denticeps clupeoides. The sequence continues at coordinate 15,539,023 of NC_041708.1, forward strand.
TGCACTCCCTAAAGTATTTTATATTGCATTGATTGTAGATTGGTATTTCTAGTTAATTTAAATGTTTTTAAACAAATCTGAGACCAGAAATTGTAGTCTTAGCTCCAATTTAGCAATAGGAAGGGAGACTGATTTATCTGTTTTGGAAAAAGTCTTCTATATTTTAGACAGTAATTTGGGAGTTTTTAGATTAAGGAATTCTACCACACGTGGTGGTACTGTGATTTTATTTGATTTGAGGAATTAATTGTTTTCCCTTCTAATATGTGTTCCATGTATTCAATGCCCTTACAGCTCCAATATGTGAAGTTTATCATATTATTATTTTTCAGTATCTCTGGGTTATTCCAGATGGGTGCACATTTTTAAAACCTGATGCTTTTAAAAAATAAGTGTCATTTGATAATTGAGCTAATGAATGGTGGGTCTGAAATCTCTATGTTACTGCACAGTGCCTTTTCTATGTTCAGCCACGTGTTGTAGCCTGTTTGTTAAGAAATCCTATTTTGTCCTTGCTTTTTGCAGCATTTTTTGGCTTAAACCAGTCAGATGATGGTTTGCTTGGGATCATTGCAAATAAATAGTTAATTCTTGGTTAAACAATCATTTTTATTGAGGTGACCCTTCCATTGAGTGATATGGGTAGACATTTCCATCTGGCCAGATCTTCTTCTACCTTATGTGGTTTAGTTTAATTATGTCTGCCAGCCTAGGTGGAACGTTAACTCCTGAATATTTTATATTTCCAGATTAGTGGGATGTGTCACAATTGGAGGCACCTGGGCCCAATCAGGACTGCCGTTATAAGGCGCTATTGAGCCGCCCATCAGCGGCTGCAACATTCTTTGTGGACCGATTTACGTATGGCAATCTCCACACACCTGCGGGTCTGTTTATGTTGTTTTCGGCCCTTGTGCCTGGATTTGTTTCCCTTTATTGTGAATAAACGTTTCCCAGCCTCTGCGCTTCCTTCCCCTGTCAGCTCACGGATGTGATAGAATGTCGCAGCCCCAACCGAAAGCGCAGAGGGAAAAGGTAGAGAAGAAACATGAGGAAGAACGCATGGTGAGTACGGGCACCCAGTCATGGTGAGTACAGGCGCCAGCAAGAAGCGCTGGAGGATTGCCCGTGGGGTTGGGCAGCTCCGTGGCGAGACGCGCCAGGACTGGAATACGACCCCCACGTACTGGTAGAGCGGTTTCTTCCCGGTGATATGGGGGTCGAGCCGTGCCACAGGCATATGCACAGACGTGCACCTGTATTTTATGGCCTAATCTCTATCTTGGCACTTACCCTCACACTTGAGTCCTTGTTTGACCAGGCCCCACAGCAGACTGCCACAGTGATCACAAAACGTTGGGCTCATGTAGTTATGAGTCTTAAAGCGATGAGGCATATCAATCTTAAAGCGCTCCTTCTGAAACTGCACAAGTACATACACACACACACACACACATTGTTTATTTTAAAGAAATGAGCAATGATAATCTGAATAACACACAGAATTCATTGTGTTCATTTCCTGTGGCTGGCATGTCTACTCATCATCTTCATTGTACGTACCACAGTGTCTCGACTGTTAGCAGCAGTCCCAGTGCACCGGCCGATTATTTTATCAATACATTTCTTATGGATGGCTGCATTGCATTCTGGGTTACAAACAAACACACAATTTACAAAGTCTGAATGTTTATAACTGCAATTTCTATACAAACAAGTTTTAGTTGTAGTCAGATGTCTCTATTCACTTATTAAGTGACATGAAAGTCATGGTAATTTTAGGCTTTCGAGTTGGAGTGGTCACTCGGTTTTGCTCCAATTTCACCTCAATTCCATTCACAACATGAGTTTGAGACATGCCCAAATCCCATTTCTAAATTGCAGTGAATGTTTGGATATGAGTACTGGTCTGGTCACAAAATACAAGATCCAACTGGGGCAGTGGTAGCCTAATAGGTATGTGGACCTGTAATCCTAAAGTTTCCAGTTCAATTCCTGAACTGCCAAGGTGCCACTGAGATGCCACTGAGCAAGGTATTGTCCCCACATAGTGCTCCACAAGCCTTTCATGGCTGCCCACAGCTAACCACTGCTGGCCAAGTTGATGGGTTAAATGCAGAGGACAGATTTTGCTCTGTGCACAATGTCTGACTTTCAATTTGCTAAGGGAATATTAATGTGGGTGATAGAAGGTTCAGATTAGAAAATTACAAACATGAATGTCCTGGAAGTTTTAGCCACTGGGGACACACGTGGTGCCAGTCTCAAGTTTGGGTAAAAACTCTTTTGAAATAAATTGTGCAGGCAACCATCCCCTGTAGCAATCCCTAATAAGAGAAGCCGAAGGAAGGGGAAAAATAATATCATGGTAGTTTTGGTAGTTCTGATCACATGCAATATTATCCGAATATTAAGCAGGATTTCTGAAATTGCAGGAAACGTGATGGTGCAGCACAGCAGATTTCACAAGAAAACTTATATCATAAGATTTTTATTGCATCGGTTAAAAACAAAAACACATGACTGATGCCTCATGATTAAGCTAAAATGACTCATACAAGTAAATGTTATATTTGTAAAGGATATTTTGTTCAGGAATATTTGTGACAGTGTGCGAATGTGACACTTACGTCTGCACTTGTAACCTTGCTTGTTGAGGCCCCTATATAAAACAAACATGCAATCAATACACACATTCAGTACACACTGCGCAAGCGCACACATACACATATGCACAAATAGAGCTCACCAGACAAAATCACGGCAGACCGAGCAGAAGGTAGGCTGTCTGAAGAAGGTAGCAATAAATTCGTGGTTTTTGATGAAATGGACCTTAGCCTGTTTAATGGCTCCTCTGCGGCGGTTCAAGGTTGGACCTTCCTGATCCATCATCATTGACAGCCTGGACTCTGGCAGGGAGAGAAAGAGAGATGTGTTCATTTACATGTGATATTCTACTCTATGGTAACAACCAACAATTTTTTCAATATTTCAAAACACATTTTCACCAATACACAACACTAGAATTTACAGTTGGGCTCTTCAACTCAGCTCCATAGTTGATAGTTGGGCGAGGTGATGCAGATGAGCAGACTCAGCAAAGGGCATGACTGGGAATAAGGCATAGGCCTTGTGGTGGATTCTGGTCAAAGTGGTTACTTGGGCTGAGGTAACCTGGTAGGCTGGGGGGCCAGATTGGTGTTTCTGACAGCCCTCCCTCCAGCCAGTGCTCCATTGTATTTGGGTTTCCTGAAGTGCCAGCCACTGGTGTTCCAGCACCAGTGATTCATGGGAGGGTTGAAGTAATGAAAAAGACTATTGCTGCTTCATAACATGTTCCTGCTTTGAGTTGTAGGTGTGCTGTCCTGAAGTGTATGTGGCCTGACCTCAAGAGTAATCCATGATGTCTCTTGGGGGGTTTTACCAGATGATAGGGTAATTCTGGAGCCAGGCGTGAAGGTGAGCCTCACTTCTCAAGCAGCCAGGCAAAGCAGCTCAATCAGGAGCTGAAGAAATATTTATGACAGGACATTGCCCCACATGGTATGACCAATGCCCAGAGTTAACCTGTGCACTCCTGAGCCCTCATCCAGGAGTTCCACAATACCCATCCTTCTGGTTCTGGCCCATCCTGTGCTGGGCACAGAGGGGGAACTCTGTCACGGACCCCTGTTCCACCTCTCTGCCAGCAAGAAGCACGCAAACACCCGCAAAGGCCAACCGTCCTCAATCAGACAAGGAAGAGGTCTGCTTCCTCTTGGTGGTCATCTTGGATCCTTGTCTGCTCATCGTTGTGGTTTTCCCCTTTGTTTCTGCTTCTTCCTGCTTTTTGACAAGCGCCTCATGCTGACATTTTATGCCTGACTGCTCTTTTTGGTATTGCCCTTGTTTGTCTGCTGTTTTGGATATCAATGTTGCTGAACTCTTGCTGCCTACCAGCACCATCTCTGCTCAATCCCCTTGCTCTTTTGACCTAGCATACCCCTGCCTGAATAATTCTCTTTTGTCTGTTCCCTGCTCCAACACTCAAGCCAAGGTAAATACTCCAGGTGTATGTGCCAGCTCCTAAACAGTAGTCAATTGTTCTAATCACGAAATATACCAAAAAACTACCATTTTACAGAACACAAATACCAAACTTTACAAAACTGCACAAAATTTTTCAAAGAGAAATCTTTTTAATTAATCCTGTCTTCTGAATGCACTTTTCTACACCTCTTACAGCTTGTCAGCAATTTAAACATGTCATTTAAACATGTTTACAATTTATCCTTTTTTAGCCATCAAAAAACCATAAAGGGTTCAAACAAAAAATCCAGAAAAACTGTGACTATGAAAAAAAGTACTTTAAAACCCTGCATACATACTACTATAGTTTGTACTATTGTTCCCATTAATGTAAAAAAAATTCTCACGTGAGTACCTTGCATTTGAATTGACAAGAGGAAAACAGGTGGAAATAGTGATAATTGGCCCAGTGCACAAAGAGTTAATTCCACCATGTGCTTCTACCACAGTGGTCCACTGGCCCAATGCCTGCTAATGTGCTCCCACACCCAAGCACTCCCCAGCCTCCTGCCCACTCACGCCAGACTAAGCGCCCATGCCCCTCATTCCCCAGTCCTCCTGCATCACCAGGAGTCACCTCCTGTGTGCCACCTGGCCTCCCCCATGACAGAAATGTGACTTTTTTTTAAGTTGGGTCAAAAAATCTCTGTAGAGGGATACAAAAGGAACCCTAAAGTGATGGTAGCAGTCCATGCACTGAAGCATGAAATATCAACCCCAGTGAGAGAAAATAATCTACCAACTGACACACCCACCTCTGATGATATATTAAGATGGCTTACTTGTGAATGCCTCTGAGGATGGCCTGGGTGCAGTTCTGTATCAGCACCAAAAAGGCATTTTCAGAATCATAGAATATTAATTCGAGACATTGACACAGTCAGAACAGAATTACAACTTACACACTGGTAAATTAGAATCCCTGAAATGGGCAGTCAAAGAATGGTTTCCTGATTATTTGTTTCACACACCACATTTTGTGCTATACAGCGACATTAATCCCCTGATGTGCGTCACAAGTTGCCATTGTAGGATAACAGATCTAGCGGACTATAGGTTTGTGCTGAAATACAAACCTTGAACTGCAAATAGAGATGTGGATTTCACATTGCAGAGATCAAAGCCAATTGAAAAGGTTATGAAAGAGTGCACTGAAATATGTCTACAGGAAGTGAAGTGAAAGCACAGCACATGATGCACACAACAAAATGTGTCCTTTGCTTTTAACCCATCACTCTGGTGAGCAGTGGGCAGCCATGAAAGGCACTTGGGGAGCAGTGAGTGGGGACGGTGCTTTGCTCTGTGGCACCTCAGTAGCACCTTGGTGGTTTGGCATTCTAGCCGGCAACCTTACAGTTTGTTTCTTTGTCCACTAGGCCAACACTGCCCAGGTTTGTATGTTCTTAATTTTGCTAAAAAAAATTTGTTTATATTTTTTTGTATTTATTTTTCTTATTTTTGATTGTTTCGTTTTAAAAAGCAATTTTACTTGCAGATCCAATTTTCCATCCATTTGGCTGTGCAATCATGAAACATTTACATTTATGGTATTTAGCAGATGTCCTTATCCAGAGCGACTTTAGTTACAATCCCTCTGGAGACACTCAGGGTTAAGTGTCTTGCTCAGGGATGCAATGGTATTAAATGGGTTTTGAACATGTGACTACAAAAAGTAGTGTATGTGTATGTGACCTACTAGGGTACTCCCCCCTGCCATCAGAATAGTATAAGAATATTAGACTATTAGTAGAATAGTATATATGAGCAAACAATTGATATGATATTCAATTAATTTGTTTAGTTCTGGACCTTGTCAAGTTTTCAGAATTTTGTCCTCGGTACATCAAGACAATTAATTTAAAATGAAACAATTTCAATGCAGTTGACATGCAGACTTAACTTAAGAGTTAATTATAGATCTTTTATCAACTTAACAAAGAAATTGCCCACACCTGTCAATTAATTTCAGTTCAATTAAGTAGCTTTTGTGTATTGTATCCGAGTCCAAATATATATGAACCTAACTTACCTTCACATGTCCTGCACATACTATCCAACTTCTAGATAGAACGTAGTCCTAGTATTTGGTTTAGTTACAAGTGATAGGAGTAATACCATATTCAACCAATAGATAAACTCAGTCTCACTGTGATATTGTCACATGATTCCATCCATGTGACTGGGAGCAACATGGAAACGAGGTAACGTGACTCCTATAAATTGGGAAGATGGCCACTGCCAGCTGCTCAGTCATTGATTGACACACTTCAACGAGACTCGGCTTCATTCCTTCACCTAAAAGTAAGACTGTTCCTGACCTTCTCATATCCTCTCTCCTGAACTCCTTCCTCTTGTCCTGTCCCATACTAAATTGTACTGTAACGCGAACGACAACATCCGTGTGGTGTTGCGGTTTACGCCGGAGGGAACTTACCTGCCTCCTTGTGTCCCACCGCATCAGGGTTCCTCGTCTCCTCCTACATGCACTGACGTTCTGGTTCCGTGGACTGTGACAGAATGACTGGGCCCACTGTGAATCCCTCAGATTTTGCTGCTTTATATGATCGGGTAGCGCACCAGGAGAACCTCATCAGGTGTCGTGAGCATGAAGCGGCGAACGCGGCGCAGGGTCTTCTCCCCCCCACGGCTCCTGAACCCAGTCTGGCACTCCCGGAGCGCTGGAACGGGACAGAGGGGAGTGGCGAGGCACTCCAAAACACTCTGTCATTGATTTTCGAGTTGCAGCCGTTACCCCGGTTCCCAATCGCAGATTGCTTTACTCCTCTCCCTGTTGACCAGTCCGGCTGCACGGCGGAAGGCCCCGCCTTCTGCATCGCCGACCTATCCCGCATTCGTGGAGGAGTTAAAAAAACACATTCTGCCATCTGGACGGCGTGGAAGTTGTATCATCTGCGGCAGGGCTCACCGCACGATTCCGGACCCTGGCTGCAAAAACTCTGGACGTCCACGCCCTCCGGATGATCTACTATGAAGGACTGGCCCCACAAATCCGCGGCGAGATGGTCAGCCGGGAGATGCCAGCAACTTATGAAGCACTTATCCAACTGGTGCTTCGGATCGATCACCACCTGCTGGTGCACCTGAAAAAACTGCAGCTACCACTCCAATCATGCATCGGACCCTTCAACCCCCGTTTTCATCCCCACGGACCACCATTACTCCTCCAGACAATCGGGGGGAACCCATGCCGCTTGGTCGGGCAGACCTCAGCAATGAAGAGAAACAGCGGCGTTTTTGGCTAGTGTGCATACTGCACTTCACCCTCACACAACCGCTTAACCTGCCCTATTCGTTCATACTCTATACTCTTCCTCATGCCGACTTCACGACTCACTCTCCCAGCCATCCTGGAATGGAATCAGCATGTCGTCTCCACCACTGCCTTTGTGAATTCCGGGGCAGCTGGAAACTTCATAGACAACTCATTTGTTAGAGCACATCACATCCCCACGCCCTCACTGCACAGTTGCTCTCCAGCTCCGGATCGACTACCACGTCGATAAATCCATTTTTTATTACCACCATCATCACCTCACCACTCCTCCTTGGGTTCCCCTGGCTGTCTCTCCACGAATTTCATCTCTCCTGGTCATCAGGCATGGTGTTGGGAGTGGGAAGCGCATTGCCATCGCCGCTGCCTTCTGCCACAGCCCTCTCCGTCTTCCACCTCAAATTCAGAATCAACCCGTCCTGTTTTAGATAATGTTCCTCCCTCTCTACTCTCTCTAAAGCAGAGCAATTGGTCATGGAGCAGTTTGTGGCAGAGGCGCTTCAGAACGACACCATCCGCCCATCGACCTCACCGGCCGCTCGGTGGCAAAGTATTTCACAAAGCTGGATCTACGCTCGGCCTACAACCTCATCCACAATCGAGAGGGTGACGAGTGGAAGACAGCATTCATCACCCCCACTGGTCACTTCGAGTCATTAGTTATCCCCTTTGGACTGTGCAATGCACCCGCCGTCTTTCAGCAGTTCATTAATGACGCTCTCCAGGACATACTGGGATGGTGGGTGTATGCTGACCTGGATGATGTCCTCATCTACTCACACACCTTGGAATCCCACATCCAACATGTGTCCTTCAATATCCAGATCCTTCACTTCCGTTTGTTGTGGTAGTGTACACATCAGAGGTGGGTGCTGGCACTGTCCTCTCTCAACGCGGTCCGGACCGGGAATTGCACCTGTGTTGCTTCTTCTCACAGAATTCCACTCTGATTCAGCGGCATTACAGGGTGGGGGACCATGAGCTGCTAGCAGTCAAGTGGGCACTCGAGAAGTGGTGACACTGGTCTGGACCGATCATCAAAACCTCATTATTATCAAAGCATCCAAACAACTCAATCCCCGTTAGACGACGTGGTTCCTTTTCTTTGAACAATTCAACTTCCACCTATCTTACCATCCCAGTTCCAGGAACCAAAAAGATAACGCACTGTCCCGACAGCATGCTCCAGATTTCATATCCTCTGACCTCGAGCCCATTCTCCCACCATATCCCATCCTGGGTCCTCTCCAGTGGTATGGGCTGCCCAGACGTCCGACCCTGGCCCGGCCAACATCCCACCAGGGTGCCTGTACGTCCCCAACACCTGCCAGTCCAATGTGCTGCATTGGGGCCACTCCTCTGTACTCTCGGGCCATCCAGGATGTCAAAGGATCCTTTCCTTCTTTCGCCGGGGGTTCTGGTGGCCTTCGTTACGGCGGGATGTACAGGCCTACCTGGACGCCTGTGACGTCTGTGCCCAGGCCAAGACTCCAAACACTCCTGCTGTTGGTCCCCTGCATCCTCTTCCTCATCGTCCCTGAGCCCACCTGGCCTTGGATTTAATCACCGGTCTCCCTGAAGCCAACGGAATGACCACCATCCTGACCATAGTGGATCGCTTCTCCAAGGTTGTCCACATAGTCACCCTGCCCGGCCTACCATCCTCTGCCACAACTTCTGACCTTGTGCTTCAACACGTCGTCCGCCTCCATGGGATTGTCTCCGCAGTTTGTCTCAGCTGTGTGGAAGGCCTTCTGCCGCCTCATTGGTTCCACCTGCAGTCTCTCCTCTGGTTACCACCCTCAGACCAACAGCCAGGTGTAGAGAAACAAACAACAGCTGGGATGATACCTGCGGTGCTTTGTGTCAGACCATCAACGCACCTGGCCCGGGTTTCTCATTTGGGCGGAGCTGGCCCATAACCTGCAGGTTTCCTCCACCACCAGACATAGCCCATTTGAAGTCTGTTATGGCTTTCAATACGCCATCTTTGCCCACCAGGTGCCCGCAGGTGGGGTCCCTTTGGCCGTCAGATGAACCATGGCTGTCAAAAGGACGTCAGCCCAGCACGACCACTGGCACCCACGCCGACTGCGCTTCCGAGTGGGACAGAGTGTGACTGTCCACCCAGGATCTTCGTCTCAAAATCGAGTCCATCAGGCCATTTCAGATCCACAGCCTGATCAATCCCCTCGCCTACCGTCTCCAGCTCCCTCCCGTGTCAACAAGCTGAAGCCATTCATCCGATCGTCTGTTCATCCACCAGCTCCGGATCCACCGCCACCATGCATCATTCACTTTCGGCGCAGGGGTCGGGGGGTCCCGTATTTTGTGCACTGGACTGGCTACGGACCAGAGGAGCAGTCCTGGATCCTGAGTCGTTTCATCCTGGACCCTTCCTTGGTGACTGAGTACCGGAAGCGTACTGTAACACGTTTGCATAGGAAGTCGGAGGGAACTTACCTGCTTCCTTGCGTCCCACCGCACCGGGGTTCCTCGTCTCCTCCTACACGTGCTCACATTCTGGTTCCGTGGACCATGACAGATATGAGCGAAATTTTGATCTTCCATGGGAAAGTAGTTATGGTGGCCACTTAACTATAAAGCACTGTGGGAAACTATAAAGGGCTGTGGGAAAACATTCACTCAAAATCTTTCTATTTGTACCTGTATCTGCATCCTCCACGAGGTACTGCACAGACATCATGATTTTTCCCGATGGCTGTAGGTCCACCTGTCCACATATGTAAACATACACACACACATACACACAGAATTTTAGATTTTATATAAACAACCCAATCAATCGCTAACCCAATCATCCACACTTTTTCATACCCAAAATTCAGCACGACCATTTGCCTTTTTACAGCGTTCAGCAAGAACTGACACTCCCACTGTCATCTCAGCCAATGGCAGCTCAGCAGTTTGCATCAGTAGCACCTGCAAGACACGTCCTTCATACACGTGAGCATCAAAACTGGACCTCCAGGCAGGGAACATCGTGGGTTTCTTCTGAACTAGAGTCTTGCCCCGCTCTTGGAGAGAGAAAGAGAGAGAAACAGGCAGTGAGAGAACAAGAAATTCCGTATCAGCCACACCTCACTCTAAGGTTGTTTGATAAGTTTTCTTGTGTCAGTCACAAAGTTGTAATCCCCAAAAATACAAATTATACTTCCAGATATCATGGATGCAAAAATTGCTACTATAAATAGCCTTTATTGTATAAAATTGTTGTCATATCAGACTTTAATGACTAATAAATCAGTTAGGGAGATTAATATACTGCAGAGTATCTCAGTGTATACATTATTGGTAATATTCCAGTGTAGCTGTGTTAAATTGCAAATTATGGAATATAACAGATAAACCACAAATTTACTAAAGAGGTTTAATTGAGGACTGGATAACGAGCCATTTTTAAACAACCAGGATACCACATACTGAGAAACCTTCAGATTTAGGGTGGTTTTCAACTTTTTCCCCTTCTAAGTCCAAATACAGAAACATGAGCACCAGCATGGCTTGTCCCTTATCCCTCAACCAGAATTCTGATGCTGTAAAGTGGAGTGAATACGGGGGAGGGTGCACTAGGATCATGGGGGGTGTCACCTGTAGAGATGGCCTCCTTCATCTTCACTGTGCAAAATGGAGACTCAGCAGGCTGAGGCAGTGCCCCCAGTTCATATGCATTCAGTGCTATCCGCAGGAATGGTGCCATGGCTAAATGTTACACACTAGCATGTAGACTAACTTCTGGCCTGCGGAAGGAAACACAGTCATGTGTCATTAGACATTAGACACACAAGTAAGCAGTGGAGTGTATTTGCCTACACACACATATCACATACTTTAAAAATACAGATAAAACACACAGACAACCCAGGATATGTGTCAGAAAACAAAAGCACAATCATAGATATGTGCCAGACAGAGAGGCAGCAAAAATTCATTCCAGACATGTCAAAACAGAACGCCTGTTGCAAACACACACACACACACACACACACACAGAGCACCTCACTGCACCCAGTCCTGGAATGCCAGGAAAATGCATTCAGTGCTATCGGTACTTGATATGTGCTAATATTAGTCAAATCACAATTGTTAGTTAGTATCAATTTATACATTTTCAAGAAAGAAACAGAGAAAGCCGGAGGTAGAGAGAGGGAGAGTTAAGGTTAGACAGTCTTGTCCTAACTATACATCGCACACACACAAACATTAATAGAAATCCACTACATGCCAACACACAGACACACACAGTCAGAAACTAAAACGAGTGACTGAGCAAGTGAAGGATGTACACATCACCTAACTTAACTGTCCATGAAATACACTCTCTCACACACACACAAACAAACAAACGGGCCTTACACTGACATTAAACTACTTAACATTTCTCCCCTTTCACCAAGTTGCTCACCTCCTCCTTCCGAGATGCGCCTCAGCTTCCCCTTTTTGCTCTCTTCTGCACTTTCCGTGTTTCTCCTCCTCTGGCGGTGTTTTTTTCACACCAGTTCCGCTGCTCAGATTCCGTTTGAGGAAGTACAGAAAGCTAGGGGACTCTTGCACGGGCATGGGAGGTGTGACGTCGACCAGGTGCAGTCGCGCGCACACACGCTTAATCCCCTCTTCAAATTGTCCGCATCGGTTTCACATGCACGCGCGCACGCAGTCAGAGGCAGTGTGCACGACGCTCAGCCCATGGTATTCAAGTGATTCACACACGCACACGTTCATGTGCTGCTTATAACGTGTAAATGAGTGTAATAGACCCGCTACTGCACGTTAATGCTGTGTTTGGTGAGTGTGTGGGTGTGTGTAACCTGATTTTTTGCTCTGTCCGCAGTGCGGGTGTGTGGCCTAGATTTGTGTGGGTGCAAAACTAAACATGTCATAGAGTGAAAGACTAAGCGTTTATTGCCTTGGTGTGTGTCTGCAGCAATTGAGCTGCCATTACTGGCTCTCAGTGTGATCCTCAGCCAAATTTCTTTATCACACACATTTCATCAAGAGGAAATGATGACACGTTGGACTGCAAGTATTTATGCAGTGCTGGAGCAAGATTGAGAGCAGCAGAACAGTGCAGATAAAAAACTGTAAACTTACCGGCTACCGGAGAGAATACGTAAAATTACAGTAAACGACTTTATTTCAAATTATGTGCAAAAACATTACATTTACAAGAATTGTTCTTCAAATACCGTAATTATGTGAATACAGTAAGTAAAGTGAATACAGTAGAAAAACACTGCTAATTTACCGTTTTGCATATTATTATAATGATCAAATATCTTTAATAAAATGAACAGACCAGGAGATAAGCAGAGAAATTTCTTTTAGTTTTTTTTTTTTTTTTTTTTTACAAATATATATAAAAAAAATGGAAAAATGACTGGCAGCAGCGGCTGCAAAAAAACCCCATAAAATTGCAGTAAATAATTTGTAAAATTAAATTATTGTAATTCAAATTGAGTGAAAGATATAAAAATAGTATTTTACAGATTACCAGAATGTATAGTATCAAAGGTCTTCAACAAATCCACACATTTAGTACATTTATTTTTTGAAAGAGTTGTCATGCTAACATTCAGTTAAGTACACTGCTCAAACAAAGGGAAACTTAAACAACATAATGTAACTCCAAGTCAATCAAACTTTTGTGAAATCAAACTGCTTATTTAGCAGTACTGAATGACAATCAACTTCACATGCTGTTGTGCAAATAGATTAGACAACAGATGTAAATTATAGGCAATTAGCCGATTGACCAGTTTTCCAAGGACGTGTAGTTCTGAAAAGCACATCTACATACACAGCAATTATCAAACTATTACATTATGGTTGTCTATGTACAACCATAATGTACGGAGATGAGATAACGTGACTCCCATAAATTGGCAAGGTGGCCACTGCCTGCTCAGTCATTCGTCAACTCAACTCGGCTCCTTCTTCACCTCAACTCATTAAGATTTATCCTGTTCATCCACTCACCTCTCAACTCTTCACTCTCATCCTGTCCCCAATTCAACCTAGAACGCGAATGACAACATCTGTGTGGTGTTGTGGCTCACGCCGGCTCTCGTTCACATATTAAATCGGAGGAAACTTACCTCCAACCTTTGCATTTAATCGCAGCAGGATTTCACATACTCACGTTCTGGTCCCACACTGGTACCATGACACAATGACTGAGCCTTCTGTTAACCTGGCGAAATTCGCCACATTATGTGATCAGGCCACCCTCATTGAATGTTTGTCACAGGAGGTCAGCCGAGACTCCACTAGATGCCCCTACCCTCCAGATGATTTATCTCCGAGGCAAGATGGTCAGCCGGGAGATGCCATACGGGAGTAGTGATACCGGGTGGGGGACCGTGAGCTGCTAGCGGTCAAGTGGCGACACTGACTGCAAAGCTGTGACACCACCTTTCTGGTCTGGACCCACCATCAAAATCTCATCACCATCAAGTCAACTAAACAACTCAAGGCGAGGTGGCCCATCTTTTTCAAATAGTTGAATTTCCACCTGTCCTACCATCCTGGTTCCTGGAATCAGAAAGCAGACACCCTGTCCTGACAGAACACTCCAGACTTCTCTTCCTCTGATCCCGAACCAATCCTTCCATCCTACTGGGTCCTAGACCCTCTCCAGTGGTCCCTGGAGACTAAGGTCTGGGCTGCCCAGACATCAGACCCTGGCCCAGCCAACCCCCCAACAGGGTGCCTGTACCCCAACACCTGCTGGTCTGATGTCCTTCACTGGGGTCACTCCCCTGTCCTCTCTGGCCATCCAGGACGCCAACGGACCATCTTGTTCATTCGCCGGGCGTTCTGGTGGCCGTCGTTACAAAGGGATGTACAGGCCTACGTGGATGCCTGTGACATCTGAGCCCAGGCCAAGACTCCCAACACTCCTACTGTTGGTCCCCTGCACCCTCTTCCAATTCCTCACCATCCCTGGACCCACCTCGCCTTGGACTTCATCACCGGTCTCCCTGAACCAACGGAATGTCCACCATCCTGAAAATAGTGAATCGCTTCTTCAAGCGTTCCACTTGGTCCCCCTGCCACAACTGCTGACCTTGTGCTCCAGCACGTTGTCTGCTTTCATGGGTTCCCCCAGGACATTGTCTCTGATCGGGGACCCCAATTTGTCTCATTGTAGTACACTGCACCACAGCACACAGTGCACAAAATAAATTGTGTCCTCTGCTTTTAACCCATTACCCTTGGTGAGCAGTGGGCAGCCATGACAGGTTCCCGGGGAGCAGTGTGTGTGGACAGTGCTTTGCTCAGTGGCACCTCACTGGCGAATCGAGATTCGAACTGCTTCCTTAAACGCTAGGACACCACTGCCCCTTGTTACTTTGGCACCCCTAAGTCACACTTACGTCTGGGTCATGATCCCTATGTGTCTTGCATTGTGTTCACAGCATGGTTCAGTCCTGCATCTCCTCAAATTGGGAATGGACACTAGAAAGTGAGGAAAACTACAGGGTGTTAATTTGTTGATGTTTATCAAAGTGAATGGAGTGCGGGGTTGTAGAGAATTAGATTTGTGAAAAATGAAACAAAAGTTTCCTAATATAAAAAAAAAAATCAAGACGTTGAACTTTAAAATGAGAGGCTGGAATTTTACATTTACTCTGCCTGAGGATTCAGTTGCATTTTCAACCTGTGTACTCTGTCCACCTCTGCCTCATTTGCAGAGGTGGACAGAGTACACAGGTTCATTACTTGAGTAAAAGTAGAGATACCCCTTGCTAAATTTTACTCAAGTACAAGTAAAAGTACTACAGTCAGATGTCTACTTAAGTAAAAGTACTGAAGAACTTGTTTTTAAAAGTACTTGAGTATCAAGAGTACAAGAGTAAATTTTCTAAATGTGGCATACAGAAACATCCTACATGGAGTTATGAAAAATGTTAATGTTAATACCTTGGAGAATGTAAAAGGAATTGAAAGTAAAAAGTCATTTTCATCTTTTTACCATGTTGCTTTATTTAACATTTCTCACTTGCCCACAAGGCAATAGC
Organism: Denticeps clupeoides; assembly: GCF_900700375.1. Classification (NCBI taxonomy): domain Eukaryota; kingdom Metazoa; phylum Chordata; class Actinopteri; order Clupeiformes; family Denticipitidae; genus Denticeps; species Denticeps clupeoides. The sequence continues at coordinate 15,554,425 of NC_041708.1, forward strand.
ACAACAATGGCAAAGTTCTGACAAACCTCTGCTAGAGTGTTAATGGATTTTTTGCACCCACATTTGAACCTGACTGTGTTAAACACACCGCATACTCAAGAACATAAAAGCAAATGCTCAGCTTACATTAATGTGTAATATCAGAAAAGAAAATTCAGCTAACAATTGTGTGTACATGTGCGTTTCTCTGTTTTTTCATCAATCAAGTCTATAAACCTAAACCAGCAAAGGCAATATAGCAATGTTCTGACACACCTCTGAACCTGACCGTGATTAAGTGATTAAAGAAAATCAGGTAATCAGCTGTGTTTAGGTCCATGTACAAATAAGGAAAAATAAAATTCAGCTCATTTGAGTGACAATATTAAGCCCCTTCCTCTGACATTGACATACAGCCAAAGGCAGGAGAAAATACTTTCAGCTGAATAACACCATTCTACACAATCTATGTTTGACAACTCTTGTGTATATGTGTGTGTGTGTGTGTGTGTGTGTGTGTGTGTGTGTGTGTGTGTACTGTACTTCAATTCAATCAAATGTCATGAAGTCCTTGTTCAACTTGAGGAGAATTTGGTTAATTGATTTGGTGAAAAGCAAACCTGCTATGCTAAAAAGCCTTTCACATGCTGCTGAAGCTGGCAGGGCTGTGTTGAGCTTTAGTGAGAGGTGACGCACAGCTGAATATGGGGCCAGTGTATTCACTCCTTCAGCTGTAGCAGCTAGGTATCCATCAAGTTGCTTACTTATCTCATGGGAATGCGTCTGCTTGACATTGGAGAAGAAGTCATCTTCATCAGAAGAGATTGATGTGGTATCAGGAGACCGAAGACCTTCATCGTGTTCTGGCAGATGTTCCTTGATGTAACTAAGGCCTTGATTAGAAACACAGAATCACACCAACAAACACATATTTTTGTTATTATTACTCTGTAAGTAAACAGCTGCATAGAATCGTTGTTGGATGTAAAGTTTTTTGAAAAAGCAAGCAAACAAAACAAAAAAACAATCATTTTCGTTACCAAGCTGTAGGACTGTGTCATTGCTGGTCCAAGAAGTTTTGAACCTTGGAACAAGAATCGCTGCTGCAATTAGCTCTGGCTCTGACATCATGCTCACAAACCGCTTCCTCAAACCTTCAAGAAGAGCATCAACAAGTGGCTTGCAAAATCTGAGTGACGGTCTGGACTTTTCAAGCTTGGTTGTGAGGGTGGTGATTGTCGGGAGCAGCCGGCCCATTTGAATGTTGACTTCTCCTTGTAGTATGTTCAAGGACTTCGCAACTGGACTCATGGTGGTGACATATTCCCCTAACTAACTCTTCATTATTATTTTCGTCCCGCTGACCAAAGCCACGGAACGCTTTGACAAAATTCAACCGTTGTCTGTTGTAGTTCTAACAACCTTTAGACTTATTTCATACTCTGCATGAATGTCGGTCAAAACAGCTGCCAAGGCATCAAATGTGTGGGAGCCCCTTAGTTGACGACAAGCAAGGGCAGCTGATTGACGTTCAAATCTGCAAGGATCGAGCCAGTGGGTTGCTACACCTATAAAGCTCCTTCTCCTGGCCGTCCAACAATCAGTAGTGGTGGCAATGTATGGTACCTTTTTCATTTCGTTCTTGAGACGTTCTTTCATTTTTAGATGTAGCTGAATCAATCTTATGGCGCACAGTTGTGCGGGACATGACAGCACTACTCGGTTGTAATTCTGCAATAAGGTCTTGGAATGATGGTGTCTAAACCAGGAAGAAGGACTGGAGACCTTGAACGATGAAGCGGAGGATAGCCCGATCAACCGTCTTCTGAGACACCTGCTTGGCCTCCAGCAGCTACAGTTGCTTCGCCTTGACAAATACAAGACTTTGGGTAGCATATCTCTCATGTACAGCGCAGAATTATTAGGCAAATGAGTATTTTGTCCACATCATCCTCTTCATGCATGTTGTCTTACTCCAAGCTGTATAGGCTTGAAAGCCTACTACCAATTAAGCATATTAGGTGATGTGCATCTCTGTAATGAGAAGGGGTGGGGTCTAATGACATCAACACCCTATATCAGGTGTGCATAATTATTAGGCAACTTCCTTTCCTTTGGCAAAATGGGTCAAAAGAAGGACTTGACAAGCTCAGAAAAGTAAAAAATAGTGAGATATCTTGCAGAGGGATGCAGCACTCTTAAAATTGCAAAGCTTCTGAAGCGTGATCATCGAACAATCAAGCGTTTCATTCAAAATAGTCAACAGGGTCGCAAGAAGCGTGTGGAAAAACCAAGGCGCAAAATAACTGCCCATGAACTGAGAAAAGTCAAGCGTGCAGCTGCCAAGATGCCACTTGCCACCAGTTTGGCCATATTTCATAGCTGCAACATCACTGGAGTGCCCAAAAGCACAAGGTGTGCAATACTCAGAGACATGGCCAAGGTAAGAAAGTCTGAAAGACAACCACCACTGAACAAGACACACGAGCTGAAATGTCAAGACTGGGCCAAGAAATATCTCAGGACGGATTTTTCTAAGGTTTTATGGACTGATGAAATGAGAGTGAGTCTTGATGGGCTAGATGGATGGGCCCGTGGCTGGATTGATAAAGGGCAGAGAGCTCCAGTCTGACTCAGACGCCAGCAAGGTGGAGGTGGAGTACTGGTTTGGGCTGGTATCATCAAAGATGAGCTTGTGGGGCCTTTTTGGGTTGAGGATGGAGTCAAGCTCAACTCCCAGTCCTACTGCCAGTTTCTGGAAGACACCTTCTTCAAGCAGTGGTACAGGAAGAAGTCTCCATCCTTCAAGAAAAACATGATTTTCATGCAGGACAATGCTCCATCACATGCGTCCAAGTACTCCACAGCGTGGCTGGCAAGAAAGGGTATAAAAGAAGAAAAACTAATGACATGGCCTCCTTGTTCACCTGATCTGAACCCCATTTAGAACCTGTGGTCCATCATCAAATGTGAGATTTACAAGGAGGGAAAACAGTACACCTCTCTGAACAGTGTCTGGGAGGCTGTGGTTGCTGCTGCACGCAATGTTGATGGTAAACAGATCAAAACACTGACAGAATCCATGGATGGCAGGCTTTTGAGTGTCCTTGCAAGGAAAGGTGGCTATATTGGTTGCTGATTTTTTTTTGTTTTGTTTTTGAATGTCAGAAATGTATATTTGTGAATGTGGAGATGTTATATTGGTTTCACTGGTAAAAATAAATAATTGAAATGGGTATATATTTGTTTTTTGTTAAGTTGCCTAATAATTATGCACAGTAATAGTCACCTGCACACACAGATATCCCCCTAAAATAGCTACTAAAAACTACTTCCAAAAACATTCAGCTTTGATATTAATGAGTTTTTTGGGTTCATTGAGAACATGGTTGTTGTTCAATAATAAAATGATTCCTCAAAAATACAACTTGCCTAATAATTCTGCACTCCCTGTATTTAAATACAATTGTAGGCTACAGCAATTTTTTTATGGTTTAACAAGACAGGTATAAGTACACTCAATAGCGTTCCCCCACTTGAACAGGCATTCAAGCCTTACAGTTCAACAAACACTATTGTGTAAATAGCCCCTGTAGGGCTAGCTCTATGTAGTTATTCGCGCTGGTGAAATAAGTGAGCTGAAATGCCCTGCTTGCAACTAGCATAGCATGTTACACGATTAGCTTGCCTTGGCTTATGTTAATTATTGTTAGACCAAACTTAGCCATCTGAATGGCTAGCTACAGCTGGCAAATTGGCGGGTGTATGTGGCTTTGACTACCCAAACGTAACCAAGAATGTAAAAAGCTGCATTATCACAGCTAGCAAATCATTTAGTGCACTTTTCTGTAGCTTGAATTTAGCTTAGAAATGTAAGGAAGTTTATTTCAATGTACATACCTTGACATGCTTCCGCAAGTTGGAGGATAAATTTTTGTAGGCGGTGATGAAGTTCTGTTTTGGTAAAAACAGCAAACACTTGAAGCGAAAACTATCATGAACTTGTTCAGAAAATTGCGTCTTCATCCATTGTTTCGTCCATGGTTTCGTCTCTTATCTAAATCATTATCTGACCATGGAGTTGACTTTGGCGGAGAGCTGAAGGTGATTGCTGATAGGCTGTCCCAATCAGTGGCGCCTGCACAATCCAATCGCGTTTGAGAGGGAAACAACAAATTTCTTTTTTCCTTTTTTTTAAAAAAAGAAGTAATGGGTACTCACGCTTATGGATGTAAATGTAGCAGAGTAAAAGTACAATATTTGCCTCTCAAATGTACTTGAGTAAAGTCATGAGTACTCCCCAAAAATGATACTCGAGTAAAGTACAGATCCCTCAAAATTGTACTTAAGTACTGTACTCAAGTAAATGTACTCCGTTACTGTCCGACTCTGCTCATTTGCCAGCAGAGTGACAGCTCCAGTCCCCTAACCTCTATCATTGTGAGATGCATAGGTTTCAAAAACATACACAGCAACAACATTCATTATCGTTCACATATGGATCACAGAATAATCAACATATTTACCAATACATATATTTGATTAATTGTGCATTTAATCGTTTGAACAAATCTAATTCCATATGTGTTGCTGCTGTGCACATGCACGTCACAGTATATCTCACATTTTTGTGGCCTTCAATAGATTTGCCATGGTAATCTATTGAAGGCCACAAAATATTAATATTAATACAAACCAAAGTTGTTTTGGTTATTACTATATTTTTCATATGAGGGCTAATGCTAAACACTAAATTGGAGATCATGTAATCTGGGAACAGTGCCAGTGCAGACCAGTGTCTGGGAACATATGGCATTTAGGAACTTTACAGCTATTTAGCTCTTGGTGTGAATGAAAGGTATGTTAATTGGGACAGTTAGCATTGCAAAAGTCACATAAAGGTCTGGGGTGAACGTTCCCTGTTTGCTGTGTAAGCTTACAGGATTCAGCTTCGTAAAATAAATAAACATAATGGACAAAATATTGTTTGTTGTTCTCCCCCTCCTGACTCATTAAACATGATTTAGTACTGCATTCATCTTTACTTAATACATGAAACATCTTAAAGAGATTCTATAGATTCTATATATATTCTATAGTGCTACTGCTAACTATTCCTCTCCTTTGGCTTATTTCTGGTAATTTTTTTGTGTACTTTTCATGCTTTAATTTGTTTTTCAATTACATTAAAATGTTCATTCTATTCAATTTAGTGTCAAACTTAACAATGAAATGTGTAAAAATATTTAACACTGAGGTTTATTCTCACTGTTAGTGTAATATGATTACACTTTATAAAGTTATTCCTTTATAGGGTAATTCTGTCATGGCAGAGGAATAGTTCAGGAAGAATGGATGCATTCGCATGACTTACACTGGACAGGGGATTTACTTAGAACAATTCACATAATACAGGCCATGGTAAAAGGACATAGAAACAATGAGCCAACACTGTCTAGACACAATGAGGGTATATTTATACACAAAACATCACATGTACACAACAGAAATTAGGACAAGGACACAGACACCATAAAACTTTGTACTGACACAAAGAGCCAGCACACCCCCAGAATCAAAGCCATTATACCTAAATATAAAAATATATTTCAGTATCAGCCGGCAGAACCTGGGGTACATTTGTGGAAACTGAAGGCACAGGTGTGAGTTGTGGGAGTTCGGATGGAGAATAAGATAGTTACTGATAGATACCGTGAAGCAGCAGGTGTGGGGGGGCTTAAGCTGAAGAGTAGTCAAATGGAAATGGGCAGTACCAGGAGGACTTGAATCATCAGAGGAGAATGCTGAAGCAGCTTCATGGATGGAGCGGGGGTCAAAGGCAATCAGGTTCAAACAGGTGCAGTAATGACATTCAGTAATGATAAACAATTTCTGAAAGGGCTATTTAAACAATCATACATTACATTATGTATAATAAGACAAACATTTTACTACAATATACCATATATAATGTTACCTTTGCTGTCAAGCTGTCACGTCTGAGGGCTGATTGGTGAAGAAAGCGCAGGAGCGAGGCATGGTTAAACTGTTACTGCACGTCCCTTCTGCCGCAGTTAGCAGTCCTGGATCACCCAGGGATAGAGTGCCATACCACAAGGCTGAACCGTCCGAGCCCTTGCAAAAGATTAAGTTAACACCTTATATTGACTGAAAAACACAACATTTTTGCAGATTTATTAACAAAGAAAAAATGAAATATCACATGGTCCTAAGTATTCAGATCCTTTGGTCAGTATTTTGGACTAATACAGCAAGTCTTTTTTGATTCTCTGCCTTGCAGATCCTCTACAGTTCTGGCAGGTTGGATGGTAAGCGTTGGTGGACAGCCAATTTTAAGTCTCTCCAGAGATGCTCAATTGGGTTTGTCAGTAAGCCATTCAAAAACAGTAACATAATGTTTGGGAAGCCACATGTTACTTAACTTTAGCTGTTATTTTAGCTGTGTGCTTAGAGTATTTGTCTTGTTAGAAGGTAAACCATTGGCCCAGTCTGAGGTTCTGAGCACTCTGGAGAACGTTTTTGTCCAGGATATTCCTGTACTTGGCCACATTTATCATTCCCTCGATTGCAACAAGTCACTGCACTGGGTGTTTTGCAGCAGCAAAACACCCCCACAGCATGATGCTGCCACCACCATGCTTCACTGTTGGGAATGTATTGGACTGATGACAGGCAGTGCCTGGTTTACTCCACACACGCATACCGCTTAGAATTAAGGCCTAAAAGTTAAATTTTGGTCACATCAGACCAGTGAATCATATTTTTCATTTTTACAAACTCTATGCAGGCTTTCATGTGTCTTGCTCTGAAGAGATGCTTCCGTCTGGCCAATTAAAGCACCGACTGGTGGAGGGCAGCAGTGATGGATGACTTACTACAGCTTTCTCCCATCTCAGCCACATTGATCTTCACAGTTTTTTCTTTACCTCTCTCACCAAGGCTCTTCTGTTTGATAGCTCACTTTGGCTGGACAGCCATCTCTAGGACATCCCAGATGTCTTCCATTATGGATTATGAAGGCCATTGTTCTCTTAGGAACCTTAAGTGCAGCAGAATTTTTTTTACATGCATTGCGAGCTGTAAGGTCTTAGACAGTTGTGTGGCTTTCCTAATCAAGTCCAATATGTATCAAAAGTCCTATATTATCAAACACAGCTGGACTCAAGAAGAAATGGACAGCACCTGAGTTAAATATATGAGTGTCACAACAAAGGGTCTGATTACTTAGGACCATGTGATATTTCAGTTTTTCTTTGTTAATAAATCTGCAGAAATTCTGTGTTTTTCTGTTAATATGGGGTACTGTGTGTACATTGATGAGGAAAAAATGAACTTGCTAAAATGATTTTCGCAAATGGCTGCAATATAAGTTTACCCACTGTAGTGCAGTAGAACAGTCAGAACAGTAGAACAATCAAAAACAACATTTTCTTAAAAATAATAAACAAGGTTATCTTATTATTATATTATTTTTATCCTATAGACTCAAGAATACACTACATGTGTTCCAGACATTTCACACTTCGAGTGCAAAGGGGTGTTATTAGCCTAGTGGGTAACACACTCACCTATGAACCAGAAGACTCAGGTTCAAATCCCACTCTTATCCATCTGTCCATACCATCTTTATGTAGGGATTGACTCTCACATCTTTGTCATGAGTCAAACCCTACACAGGAAGAAAACCAAACTCAGCTGTGTAAATTTAGGCTGTAATATTTAAGTGTGTTTCTGCTTACTCCCTTACAATGAGTGTGTATCAAGAACACCCATACTCTCCCCTCTCTCTGCATTGCAGTGAAACATAAAACAAGTACAGACCCAAAAATGTCAGGACAAAGTCACAGGGACACACATTCTCCACCCCTCCCTTCTTTTTTTGTATTTTTTTTTTCTGCATCAACTGTCCTTTCTTTTCAGCACTAGTAGTGAATGAGATAATTTGTGTCCTTTGTATTTATATTCTAGTGTGGACTAAAATATTCTCACAAAGTGAAGAACACATTAAATACCAATAAAGGTCAGCTATTTTTCCATAAGAAAAAGGAATTCTTAACAAAAAAAATTCTGAATAAGAAACACAAATCATTTATTCAATATGAGGGGTAGAGTTAGAGTTATTTTTAGTAGTCCTGATTAATTCTTAAGACTTTTTAAAAACAAAAAGGCCATCTCAGTCTAGCAACTTTTTATTTTTTACATTTCTGATCATTCTGCTGAACCATTCATAATCAAACTTAGATGTTTGCCCATTTCTGAATCTAATAACATTGGGAACATCTTCAAGCAATAACCTACCTACTGAATATGATATTTTAGGTAGTCCATAAAAACACTTTGGTCCCTCCCTCTCTATTCTGGGTCAGAGAAACTCATGTGAATTTAGAGGGGCAGAGCCAGTTTTCCCTTCCTCACCTTACTTCTTGACTTTCTTTCCTCTCTCACTTTTGTCCTAGATAAACACACAACCCCATTATTTCCACACATTCACTCCTCTGAATCAAACACACAGATATACACCCATTTGGCAAAAAATATTTGGCCATTGACCTTGGAGTACCTGGATTTGTGTGTAATAGTTTCAGTATGATTAAATGTTCAGAATCAGATATCAGTTAATAATCATACATGTAAATCGCTGATGACCTCTGCATAAAATCATATCTGCATATCTGAAGTAAAAGACTGATGACAGCCTGACGACTCTATCATAGTTGTATGCATTTTATTATATATTCTATTGTACTATTCTATTCTATTCACACATTTGTATTCACAGTTTGTATTCACACATCTCTAGCAATCATATATTAATTTAGGTATAGTTTAGATATAACTTTATTTGTCCCTGAGGCTCGATATAAAATGTACAGTGACACAACAGATGACACAGTAACAATTTTTTGTATATTGCGCTAAGAACAATGATGAACAACTTTGAACAACAGCTTTGAATCCTTTAGCCATGGCATCAGACTGGAGGGACCCACTCAAAGGCAGAATTCAGTGGGTCTGAGGGGACTTTAATGACCTTGATTACTAGCCTGTCTGCTGGTCATCTTGAAGGATCTCACAGGCAGACCAAATTTTTAGAGCACACACTAATGGTGCTCTGTAGCAGTTTCTGTGATGCATGCTGGTCTAATGGAACCAGCAGATGATGGGGAATGATATGACACTCTCTAAAAAGTCAGTAAAATGTATTTCCTGCCTCCAAAGAAATTCAGATATACAGTCAGTCGAAGTGAAGTGATTGTCACATGTGATAAACAGCAGCACAGCACACAGTGAAATTTGTCCTCTGCATTTAACCCATCACCCTGAGTGAACAGTGGGCAGCCATGGGGAGCAGTGTGTGGGGACGGTGCTTACTCAGTGGCACCTTGGCAGATCGGGATTTGAACCGGCAACCTTCTGATTACGGGGCCACTTCCTTAACCGCTAGGCCACCACTGCCCCAGCATATACAAAGAAAGTAGAAACAGTACGCAAGTAAGGATAAAGTGTCATGGCCGTTTGGCATGGCGAGGCAGGTGATCTGAAATAATGATAAGACTTGGCGATGAAGAAGGATGCATTCGCTCCACGTCAGAAACAGGGGTTTAATATGTAATGAATAGGACAGGGGAGACATCCAGTAACAGGTGAACATGTAACAATGACCAGACTGACACGAACAGGGCAGCTTTATACATCAGACACAGGTGAACACGATTAGGAAACATTACACAGGACTAATGTGAAAAAATTCATAATACATTCATGTATGTCGTTTTGACAATGCACCTGCACTTTATGTCATGATCCGGTCCGGTAGGGGTTACTTTGGTCTGGGATCCGGACAGGATCATGACATAAAGTGCAGGTGCATTGTCAAAACGACATATATGAATGTATTATAAATATTAGAACTATATTGGGAGAGTGTTATATGTATATTAGTACAATATGGATACAGTCACAGTTGCAGGTATTAAGGTGTAATGCTTAATTATACTGTATTTAGGAGTCCATATAAGCAAAACAGTTGAAACAGAATGACAGTAAGAGTCAAGTGCAGATGGTAAGGGTAATGTCCAGAGTGTAGTCACAGAGACAGAGACCAGATCTGCAGGGCACACATAGCCTGAGGGATGAAACTGCTCCTCTGTTCTCTCTATTTTGGCTTTATGGGAGAGAAGAGTCCATTGACAGGGTGACAGTGATCCTTCAGAATCTTCCTGGCTTTAGTTTGGCACTGTTTGGTGTAGCTGGACTGTAATGTAGGTCAGAGAGCTCTGAGTGAATGATGCGTTCAGCTGAGCGCACTACTTCTTGTCCTTCCCAAACCAGGTGCAGATATTTCCTGTCAGTATGCTCTCGATGGTGTAGGTTCTTAAGCACCCTCTGGAGCAGGTCGAAGTATCTGAGACGTCTCAGAAAGAAAAAGCACTGACGGGCCTTCTTCAACTGAGTGTTGGTATAGCAGGTCCATGACAAGTTGTTAGTGATGTTAACACCCAGATACCGGAAACTCTCCACTCTCTCCACTGTTGTCCTTCCGATGTAGAGGGACTGGTAGATCAGTTCCTTAGACTTGCTGATGTTTAGGTTGTTCTCCTGGCAACAGATCTCCAGGTTCCTAAAATTCGCCACGTAAGCCTTCTCTGTGTTGTCAGAGATCAGGTTCACCACAACAGTGTTGTTAAAATGGAGGTGGCGTCTGAGATGGCTATGCATTCATGTATGTACAGTGAGTTTAGCAGGAGAAATAAGCCACAGCCCTGTGGAGTTCCAGTTCAGAGAAAAACAACACGATTTCCCATCTAATCTTACTTTGGCCTGTCAGTTAGAAAGTTGGTGACCCACTGGAAGTGTGATGGACTGTGTCTTTGTTTCATCTTTCATCTTGATGAAGAGCTCACTCACCAACTTACTGGCACGACATCCCAGGTACCACAGAAACTCATAAAATAAGGACCTTTTGGTGGTCTGGTCTCTCTGGGTACATTGCTGAGAATGTGGCACTCACATGGCATCACAAGGCCGACACACAGAGATGCAAGGGACTACTGTTTCCCTCGCTCCACCCCATCACCTCTGGTCCCACATTTCCCTCTACTTTGTTATCGGTCTGGCACTCTCCAATGGCAAGACCACAATCCTGATGGACAGATTTACTAAGGCAGCTGATCTCATAATGCACCCTCATGGATCCCCAACAGACCTCCTCTCAGACCATGTTCAGTAATTAATTGCACTGGGAGTGTCTGCTCACCCCACTGTTAATGTTCATCCTGCCCCTCAACCTGGTCCTCTCATCTCCTCCACATGGAGTTTGCCAGGAATCAGCTGCCACTGGCCTGTCACTGGTCACCATCTGGTCTGGTTCCCCACCAATGTGGCAGAAGGACCCATACCCACAGTCAACCTTCAGCTCCACCAGCTGCACAAGACCTGGGCCCTCGTGCATCATGCCCTGGACTGGACAGCAGTGACTATGAGGTGTCAGGCAGATCCGGGTCACCTTACCCTTCCTGCTGCTGTCGTGTGGCCTCCTCAACTGTTCCCCAACTCAGAGTGCCCACACTCACCCTCTCTCCTTGCCTGCTTTCATCCAGCTGCTCCCAATCCTCCTGCATCCCCTTTGTGATTCATGCATTTGTGTCCATTCCTTCCATCCTTGCTTCCCAGACAGAACTACAAACTGGATGTAACTACATCCTTGCTCTTCTTCGGGCCTGAGGCCATCACTGGTTCACTTTTCTGGACCAAGAACTCTCCTGAGTTTCCTGGTGTCCTTGGGTGGTCACATGTGCTTCACAATGCCAGAGGGGATGTGGACCTGTTCTGTTGGGCAATATCAGGCAATCATCTGTCAGTCCCCACTGGGGCCATGGATGGCTACCTCCCTATTCCCCTGACACCTCAGCCTCATGGCTGTCGATGGTGGGGTGGATTCGGAGTTTGACCCATTTCGCAACTGCATGTAACCACATAGGACAATAATTAAAACTATAATACAAGTCAGTAGTTTAGTTTGCCTAGGTTTAATTACGAATTAACCTGGCTCATATTAATGTTGTAAATGAATTATGAGGTATAATTTGTCCTACTAACTATGTAAAAATGTTTTCTACTTTTTTTTAATAGTCACACATACTCTGACAATATCTTAGTTTTGAAGCTAGTCAAGGCTCCTTTCACCACGCTATGGTTAACAGTTTTTTTTCAGTAGGATTAATCATAACATAATTTTAATTTATTTTAAAATGGCATCACTGCACACTGTAACTAGTAAACCGGAAACCAATGTTGAGACTTAATATTGTCCAAGAAGCAAAACTGGGGCAAGAAACAAGCTCAACTGCAGCTCAACGCAATATAACTTATGAAATTGTTAAAATGGACGTGTGCTTTTATCAGCTCAAAACTTGTGTAGTTATTATTTTCAGTTACTTTACCTTTTCTTGCCAATCTGATTAGAAACAACTGGTCTCACAAAAACTAGACTTCATTACTGTCCCACTTCATGTCTCTGACCACTTCTTCCTCTTCTTGTGTATTACCTTGCAATCTCCACCAAAGACCAACAACCATGCATGCCCTCTCACTTCTTTCCAATCCCAAATCCTTCTCCTCCCTATCACCTGAATCAGCCACAGACACTCTTATCTCATCACTCTTTTAATGAAAGTGAAAGTGAAGTGATTGTCATTGTGAAACACAGCACACAGTGCACAGAACAAAATGTGTCCTCTGCTTTTAACCCATCACCCTTGGTGAGCAGTGAGCAGCCATGACAGGCACCCGGGAGCAGTGTGTGGGAAAGATGCTACTCCATGGTTCTCTAATGCAACATGTAGCAATCATAGGGTGCTGCGAGCATTTGGATCCCTCTCAAATAGATATACATTATGTTGTCAATGTGATGAAAGAAAAAGCTGGTTCTGCTTCCATCTACTGTGGAGGTCAAAAACAGTAAACTTGGTCCATCTACCTACTTTTTAGTTCCCACCTATATACCCTACTGCCACCTAGCGGACTACAAGTGAATACCACCATCAACCCTCTATTGGCACGCACACATTTATTGAGGCCTTTTTGTAAAATGTACATTATTTTTCACCTTTATGTTAACGTTTTTAAACTCTGTTAGATCTTATATTCCCATTTCAAGCTATCAATTGGATACAATTTTTTGTTATAAAACGTTTGACTAGAAGTGTACAATAAAAAAAACTTACAATAAATATTTGATAGTGTAGATCACCTAATTAATGGTCAATTTCAAACATGAAATTTAGATGTGATGTGGCAGTAGCCTAGTAGGCGGCCTATGAACCAGAACGCCATAGAGTCACAGATTCACTTACTGCCATTGATTTGCTCCAGGGGTTGAGGGGTCCCTATAAATATTCATTTTAAGTCACTCAGGATAAGGGCGTTTGCTAAATACTGTAAATGTAAACACAATGAGTTCTTGTGTCATCTGTGTATGTTTGTCCTCCCACCGCCAGGGGCGCCTGGTAATGCTGCTGCCTACTGCCGGCGCCGCTCCTATCCGACTCTTGTTGGGTATTGTGTGTAAACAGAAGGGTATGGCTGCCGAAAGGGGTGGACAGGAGGACAACATCAATAACAATATGGGCAACCAGCTGCAGCTCCTGCCGGGTAAGGCACGTCGCTCCGCACCGCAACGATGGCGTTGGCACGAACGGATCACGTGGAGCAGCCAGCGCTGACCCAGAATGCGTCTGCTGCGACACACGCTCTCGCGTTCCTTTCGTGACAAATGTAGGGACAGTTTGTAACCCGCTGTCTTGGTTTGATACTGTCCAGTGGGAAAAAAAGTAAAGTTAGCAGTGAGTTCTGTATTCGAAAGACACTTACAGATCTTTGCTGGATTTTCTCATACTGTCTAAACAAAAATCTAGAACTCTACACTTTCGCAAACTCATGTGTGTCCCTGAACTTGCACACACGTTGGCGAAAAGTGAAGTGATTGTAATTTTGATACACTGTAGCACAGCAAACGGACTAGTAATCGGTTCGAGTCCCAATTCGAAATAGTTCAGACACTCGTCCAATTTGTGACGTTTCAAAATGAAAGCTCGCAATGGAAAGACATGGAATGCTTTAAGTTACATTATTATAGCGCCTTTCAGCTTGGGGTTAAGCTACATGTGGAAATCCATGTACCTCATGCACTTTCTCATGATTCTGTAGATAATAGGGTAATGGTTAGGTTTGGGCTTTTATTTTGAAACAATCTTACAACCACATCATACCATTGTTATGACCACCACAGTGTACTAAAAGAATGAGGCCAGGTCTACATTATTTTGAGGCGTAATAGATTTTTTTTTATTTTTAAGTAAATCAACTTCATTGCTACAACTACAATATAGGACTACCACAACAGTGCATATACACAACCGAATGGAACATCATATGTTGTGACTCCAGGTAAATCACAGTATATAAATCAGAAAATAGGAATTACTGAGGGGGCAAAAACTGGAAATTATCACTCTGGAGCAACAGGAGGGTGTGATGGTCCAATGATGCGAAAGGTGCTGCAACTCAGTCCAGAACAGCTCCAGCTTCTTGGATACCTTCCAGCATTACTTCAGTGACCAGTGCATGCAATGCAAATAAAAGTTCACGATGTGACATAAAATGGCCTATGGCCGTCTACTCAAACATGAGTTATTACTCATTTTTGCTATATACTCTACAGTCAATTTTCCAGTTTTGTGTTTTTTTGTTGTATTTACATTTATATCTTTACATTTAGGGCTGTGTTATCTTGAATATTGTAAATGTTATTTTGTTATATTCCTATTTTGTCACGTCAAATTTTTTTATGCTGTGTATTGTATATCTGTGACATTTCAATATAGGAAATGAGGAAGATGATGAGGATATGCAGATGGAGGATCACAACAGTGACAGCGCGGTAAAACCAAATATCATCAACTTTGACCCCAGCCTGCCAACATCACATGCAGTGAGTAGCTTGTGTCTCCCTATTCCTTCATAATATGTTTTTTTCTTCTGCACACTTAAGAACCACAGTGGTGGTTTAAGGGCTTAAATGGCATGTAATGTAAGTTACTGTATTCACTCACATAGTTGCAACAATTAAAGTATAAGTTATATGTGACAACACTCTTTTTTCATAAATAAGAGGAAGGGCCGACTCTTGTTGGGTATTGTGTGTAAACAGAAGGGTATGGCTGCCGAAAGGGGTGGACAGGAGGACAACATCAATAACAATATGCATATATAACTCAGTTGGTTTAAACTCAAACTGGCCTACAGACTCCCAAAATTCACAGTCATAGTCTTCAGCACAATCTGGGGGATTCATTTACATTTATGGCATTTGGCAGGCGCGACATACAGCATGCTTTCATGTTACCATCAGTGAAGTAATACATTCTGGTTCACTAGAGCACAAACTATGAATACAAGTTTTTCTTACATATGTCAGACTATAAGAAAGTTAGTTCTCTAAAGAGGAAGTTTTTAAATTCATTCCACCACCTAGGGGCCAAGACAGAGAAGCATCTAGATGACTGTCTTCCTCATACCTTCAGCGGTGGAGGGACCAGGCAAGCAGTAGTGGAGGGTCAGAGATTGCGAGGTGCAGTGCGAGGTATAATAAGGGTTCTGAGGTAGGCTGGTGCTACCCCATCGCTTTGTAGTCCAGCATCAGTATTTTCAATATGATGCAGGCATATACTGGGAGCCAATGGAGGGAGCTGTGGGGTGGAGTGAGAGAATTTGGGAAGGTTGAAAACTTGTGATGTTGCATTCTGTATTGGTTGTAGAGGTGGCATGTCATTCAGAGGTAGATTTGCTAGAAGGGAGTTACAGTAATCCAGTCATGAGATTACTAGAGACTACTATCTGGGTGGCCTGTGTTGATAGATAAGGGCAGATGTGTGTCATTGGTAGTTGTGTGTCATCCCATGTGAGGAAATTGCCCCACCAAGTGATCTTGTGTAGAGGGAGAAAAGGAGAGGGCCGAGTACTGAGCCCTGAGGAACAACAGTGAAGAGTCTGCATGAAGCAGAAGTGGATCCTTTCAAAGTAACTTGGTAAGGCCGCTCATCAAGGTAGGAAGCATTGCCATGCTCTGCCCCGAGTCTTGTGGTTAACTGAATCAAATGCTGCAGAGGGGTTGAGGAGAATAAGAACAGATGAAAGTTTTGCTGATCTGGCTCCATATAGCTTCTCAGAAACAGCCAGAAGGGCCGCCTCAGTAGAATGACCTGTTCTGAAGACAGACTGGTTAGGATCTAGGAGATTTCTTCAAGACAGATGAAGAAATAGCTGATTGTAGACACAGCACTCAAATAAAGAAATAAGAGTGTCCTATTCATCAATAAGGCTCCAACTGATCCCGGAGGGCGATATATTACAATGAGTATGATGTTCACTGGAGAAGAAACTGAGATTGCATGGAACTCAAAGGAAGAGATTTTAAGATGCATGAAAAGCAGTGGTGTGAGGGATCAATTCTGTGGTTTCCTAGGTGTGTGGGAGAAACTATAGGCAGAAAAGAGAGCAGCAGGTGTAGCTGTATTTTGAGGGGATATCCAAGTCTTGTTTAATGCCAAAAACAGTCCAGAGAGTAGAGAGTAGTAAGGGCAAATATTTAACAGCAGGCTGGCAGTTCCAGAGCCCACCTACCACTCTTGTTTGAGAAATAGATGACTATATGGGGTAGATGAGGTTGCTGATAATAGAGCCTCTGCAGTGTGAAAATGTTCTCTAAAGCCTGTAAGAGATAGTTACTCAGATTTCATGATATGCACAACACAATTGTTAGTCCTGCACAATCCTACAACTGAGCTCATAAACAGACAGTAAACAGGAGCAGTGGATGGCCTAGTGGTTAAGGAAGCGGCCCCGTAATCAGAAGGTTGCCGGTTTGAATCCTGAGCTGCTAAGGTCTCACTGAGCAAAGCACCGCCCCCACACACTGCTCCCCGGGCACCTGTCATGGCTGCCACCTGCTCACCAACGGTGATGGGTTAAAAGCAGAGGACACTGCACAGTGATGGGTTAAAAGCAGAGGACATATTTCGTTGTATGCACCGTGGGCTGTTCTGCAGTGTTTCACAATGACAATAACTTCACTTTTACTAAACAAACTTTAAACAAAATTCCTAGCTTTCCAGAAGAGACAGATACAAAGCACCCATCATTCTACAGCATTGCCCAGACATCTGTGAGACTACATTCAAAAATGAGTCATCCACCTATTTTATGTACTTAAAAGTAGGTTGGAGGAAAGTCTGAGAAAATTCTAGCGTATGACAAAGAACAAGAACTGGACGGAAAGTTACCGGCAAAAAGACTTGTGCAGTGAATTTGTGGTTTTGATTGTCATGTATGTAAGAAGGAGGTCTTGAGTGAACCACAACAATAAAAAAACAGGGATGGTTGCAATGACACATCAGCCAATGGTGTTCACAATTGCTATAAATTGATATACTGAAAATATGACGTTATAGTTTGATCCACCGTGCAACATCATATAATGTTCCTGTTAATGCCCCACTAAATGTTTAGATAAATGCAGTGGGGTGAAAAAGTGTTTGCCCCTCTTTGAATTCTTACATTTTTCATCAAAAAATATTTTTTCACACCACTGTATGTCAACTTAGCCCATCCTTTTCATGTCTCATGACTATGTACTTTTTTTTCCAAAAACCATAAGTATTAATCCATTCGTGTCAATGTTTGTGTTGATTACTTAAATGGAAATGTTTGTGTTGAGCACTTAAATTTTTTGTGTGTATGCAGTACCTTGGCTCTGATATGGAGGAATTCCATGGACGTACGCTGCATGATGAGGGCAGTATTCAGTGGCTCCCAGTGCTGCCACATGTAACTGTCATGCTGATCCCTGGTCAGACGCTGCCTCTGCAGCTCTTTAGGCCACATGAGGTCAGCATGATCCGGAACCTTGTTACACATGATCGAACCTTTGCTGTTCTGGCGAACAGGTGAATAGCACATTCTGATTATTCTCTGAAATGGAGTCAGAAATGAAAGTGAAATGTTTGTGTGTTTAGCCCCAGTTACAGTGGTGATCTGGAAGCAGAATTTGGTACCACAGCAGAGATCTACGCATTCCGTGAGGAGCAGGAACACGGCATTGAGACAGTGAAGCTGAAGGCCATCGGCAGACAGAGATTCAAAGTGCAGGAGATGAGAACGCAGGCAGATGGGTAAATATATACTCACTCTGATAACTGTCTGTTATTGTAACTGTTACATGAACTCTTGGGAAACTTTGTTGTGTATGTGGAAGCTGCAGTCTGGTCAGGGTGCCCATGCTTACCCATGTCCACCACCAAAAGCATGTATAATAGGAATCAGAACTGGACCACAGAGCAATGTAAGTAATTGCCATGGTCTGATAAATCATGTTTCCTTTCAGATCATGTGGATAGCAGGTGTGTGTCACATGGCCAGTGGAGGCAGTGTAAATCTTTGGGCAATGTTTGGACTAAAAACCTTGGCAAAGTTATTTTGACGTGTACCACCTACTTAAACATTGCTGACCAAATACACCCTGTCACAATGCAAAAATGGTCAAAAATTATACAGATGTCATTGTTTTAAAATAAGTAAAATCCATGTAGGCAACAGAGCCCCCAACCCCCCACCCCCTTTTGTCTACAGGGCTCTCAAGTGTCATACATTGAACGTTACAGTCACTCTTGTCATTTGTCAAACACTCCCGCCACAGGCTAATATGCTGCAGCGCCAAATATTTCTCAGACCGCAGCACCTCACTATGAAAAAAGCACATCTCCACTAGAGCCTGTCAACTACCAGCCAATCAAAAAAAGAAAGGGCCTATACAACAGCCAATCAGAAAATATTGTATCTAGGTGCAATACCAATGAAGAGGCATCCTGGAGTCTTCACGTTATTCTGCTACTTGTAACTAAATCTGCCCCAAAATTTTGTTGACCCATTCATAGGAGCTTCAAGCATCACTTCAAGCAGAGAGTAAGTAATCTTTTAATGTTACAACAAATTCTTGTTGGACACAATCAGTGACCACTTGACTGCTGTTTTCAAAACTTGAGAGCCCTCTGTCTATTTAGCCCTAAGTGACGTGGTGGGTCAAGCCGGCGCAGACGTGACACAATCCTTCCCGTTTACCCAGGCTTGGGATCAGCAACAAAAAATACACTGTAACAGTGGCTGGGTTTCACAGCTATGTTTAATAGTGAATGCTCTTGTATAGTCTGGCAGTAAAGGCCCAAATGTTTTGGTACCTTTTTCCGGATGGTAGGATGGTGAAGAGTTCATGTGAGAGGTGTGTTTAATGCTGGATGCTTTCCTGATTCAGCATGTGTTGTAAATATCCATTATGGACGAAAGAGACCCCTGGATTGGCCCCTACTGAGAATTCTCCATTGAGAATGAAGCAGTTCTACTTTCCCATCTTCAACACAAAATATTAATACAACTCAGGGCTAAAAATATATGTTTTGACAAGTTAATTGAAACAATGTATATTATGTATGCAGGTCAGTGTATATTAAAAGTCTGGCCTTTTATTTGTGTGTTAGTATTCGTCAGATAAAGGTACAGATTCTTCCTGAACGGATTTTGCCTGGTGCCCTGTCTGGTCTGCAGCTGCTTTCACGTCTGCACACACAAACTCCATCCACGCAGCACACTCAGAGTCAACGCTGTGTTGCATATAGACAGGTAACATACACACAGTCCTACACTTTTCAATTCTTGTTAGGCTCCGTGATGGGGCTGCATTAATTGCATACACTTTTTTAAAACACATTAAATGTTCATGAATTAATTGCAGTCTCAGACACACTCTACAAATAGCATAACATTCATCTACTCTGATCATCTCCATTTTCAGAAGTGCACTGGTTTACGCTTAATTTAACCTTTTTCAGAGAAATCTCAGATTCGCTTGTATGACATCATGGCCACCTTGGATTTATGCTCTTTATGATTCAGTAAGTATAAGCACACACAAATAAAAAAATATATATATATTTTTTTCAATCCTTACTTCTGTAAAAGCACATGTATACTGTCTTTCTTTATGTTTCAGGACACATTAATGAGTAGAGTAAAGCAACAGTTGCATGAGTGGGATGAGAATCTCAAAGACGAATCACTTCCTACAAATGCTATAGGTGTGTGCTTCATGCACTGACTTCCCACAGTGCAGTCAGTTCATGTTTCACATTTTAGTTTTTTGTTTTCACTTTACTGCAGATTTCTCCTATCGGGTTGCTGCCTGTCTGCCCATAGATGATGCCCTGAGACTGCAGTTGCTTAAAATCGGCAGTGCCATCCAGAGGTTGCGCTGTGAACTGGATATCATGGACAGGGTGTGTTTGAGTTGGTGGGGACCAAATGTTACCAAATGTAAAAAGTCTAAAAATTAACCTAAAATGCTTTTCCAACATATGCAAATCATTAAATACTAAATATTGCAAAGAACTGTTGACAGACCCCATAGAGGCTTCAGATTTTGAAACACTACTCTAATTGAACAACCTGATTAACAGCCCAGGTGGGGGTGGAAGGCATACACACATATAGGGTATTTGCGATGCATATTTTGAGCAACAAAAAACATTGTATTTTAATGTTACAAGATCAGAATAATACTCACATTTCAAACATCAAAAAAACGATGGATAAAAAAAATAAAATACACTTAAATTATTATCTATTTTCCAAAGCCACAGGGAGCCACAGTGTAAGCATGAAAGAGCCACGGGTTTCCTACCCCTGTACTATACACCAGGTATCACTATACTGTTTCAGTTTACTTGTTGTGCTTCAATTCAGTTTGTTTTTACCAACAGTGCACATCGTTGTGCTGTAAGCAGTGCCAGGAAACAGAAATTACCACCAAGAATGAGATCTTCAGGTGAGGGGATAACTAGATGCAAATCCAGAAGTCCTGGTGCAAGTCATATCTGATCTGTCTCCCCAACAGTCTTTCCCTGTATGGACCAATGGCAGCATACGTTAATCCCCATGGCTACGTGCACGAGACTCTGACTGTTTATAAAGCCTCCAACCTCACTCTTATTGGTCGGCCCTCTACTCTGCACAGCTGGTTCCCTGGGTAAGCCAGTTCCATACCTGATTGTTGAAAAAAATAAGTTATCAGTCCTATGTTGTGTTCTGTCCATTAAATCATTTACATTTACATTTACATTTATGGCATTTATCAGACGCCCTTATCCAGAGCGACTTACAATCAGTAGTTACAGGGGACAGTCCCCCTGGGGCAATTTAGGGTTAAGTGTCTTGCTCAGGGACACAATGGTAGTAAGCGGGATTTGAACCTGGGTCTTCTGGTTCACAGACGAGTGTGTTACCCACTAGGCTACTACCACCCTCAACTCCATCTCTCTTTTTGAGAAATTTCTTTGTGAATTTACTGGCATGCTCACCCTTTTCATGTAGATGTTTGGGGATTGCTAGTTACTCTTAAAATAGTGTTACTCTTTATTTATGCACAATTCCCAATATTGCTCCTTGTATCTATGGTATATTTGTGTGTGTAGATATGCATGGACCATTGCACAGTGCCGTGCCTGTGGATCTCACATGGGTTGGAAGTTCTCTGCTGTGAAGAAGGACCTCATCCCTCAAAATTTCTGGGGACTAACACGCTCTGCTCTACTACCCACAATCCCCCAGGATGAGGAAGGAGCTGAGGGCTCCAGGCTGCTTTGCCTCTGACTACTGCATGATCCTACAACCCATTAACTCTTGATATTTCATCTTTAGACACATCTTCTCCTTCTGTCATTGACAGGCAGCTGAGGGATGGATGGAAACATGGGTAGACACACATACACACATTAGTTCATGAACTCGTGCTTGTTTTAGAGTATTAAAACTGTATGAGGCCAGATTTGTTCTGTGTGCAGCGTTTAATTAAGTTTTCCCCAATGGGCTGTGGTTGCCAAATTAGTACAATATGTTGTTATAGGAGTCTAACTAGGGTAACTATAGTTAGATTGTATTATGGCTTGTGTATATATTAAAAGGTGGGTGTCTGTACAGCTGACACACACAGACCCACGTACACATAGATATATGACCAAAAAGGAAGCCATCCTGTCTGACAAAATATGATGAATTTCTTCTGTTCTTCCTGTTAAAGTACATATTGCCTTGTTCTGACTATTTGTCCTTGTGTTTAATTTGAACAGAAATCATTGCAGATTATCATACTTTGAGGGTGTGTCTATGCCAACAGTGGAGTTCAGTTGGATGTAAATAGATGTGTCTTCAGTCTGGACTTACAGTAAATATTTACACTACATCTACACTCATGTAGATGTAGTGTAAAAAAAAAAAAAAAAAAACTGGACAGATAGTGAGCGATACAGAAGATGGACCACTTCGCCAATAATTATAGAGGGAAACACATTTATAAGCCAAATGTGAAGACCTTGCATCCAGAGCAAGACACAACAATTATGGAGTGAAATTATGGACCAAAGGAATCATCAGGTTTGCTGACTTAGGCGTTAAAGATGTTGTACTTCAGCAAGCTTGGAAAAAAACGTGGCACAGGATTAGCCATTTGGTTAAAAAAAATATAGGGAGTAGCAATAAAAACAGTGATTAAAGACTAACTGTGATGATTTGTCATAATAATAAAAATAGAAGAGTTTCTATCCTAAATTCTGACACTTTTTGATGCAGTTATGACACTAATAACTTCATTTTTAATAGAATTTGAATGATAATGGGGAAGTTAGTCCAATCCTTTAGGATGGAGCTAAGGCAGTTATGAGTAGGGAAATCCTACTCAAATGTCTTCATTGCCAGTGGCACTAAAATTCACAAATAGTATTTTGCTACTCACACAAGGGTAAAAGTGCGCTGACCAGGAGTCTGATCATACTAGAGCAGACTTCAACTGTATATCACTGTGTTGCAGGCTGATGGAGTGATTCAAATAGACGATGGAAAAACAACAGAATAGGAGTTTAAAAAGTACTGAGTATGCTGTGTTGGAGACAAGTGTTAGGGTACAATCAAAAATATTTGTATTCTTCTACATCCTCCACTATCTGCCTGTGGGTTATGCTGACAGATCCTGTCACCAGCACCCTCTGTTTACAAAAGAAGGTCACCACCATGTCCTTACTCTTATCCACATTTAATTCCAGAGAAAAATTGTCACACCACTGCACAAACTCACTAAGCAATGAGCTAGGGTGATATGAGACTTCACTAGATGACCGTCTGGGTAGGACTCTTTGGTGAACAGAAGAGGTGACAGGACACAGCTATGGATGGAGCCAGTGGAAGTGATGGAGAGGTCAGAGAAGGTGTTGTTGACTAGCACTCTCTGTGGTCTGTTAGTTAGGAAGTTGATATCCCACAGAGCTGTTCATCCAGGTGGAAGTTGATTGAGAGCTTCTCTGCCAGGATGTGTGATTTTAAAGTGTTGAATGCAGATGAAAAATCTGCAAACGAGTCTAGCTTAGCTCGTGCAGAGTTCCAGATCCTTGTGTACCTTGTTCATAATGAACATTTTCACATTGCCAACCCCCCTGTCTGCCCAATATGCAAACTAGAGATGGCCGCATCTTTGTTAAAGTCAAGGGACAGATGAATTCAATATCAACAAAATCTTCAGTTCTTCAATAATGTTCAGGCATCAGTCACAAAGTTGAAGTTATGCAGGGTTTTGATATTCCAGCAAGACAACAACCAAAAAGCAGGTTGAAAACTACAAACGCATCCATGCAGTGGTGGCTATATTTGCTGGATATAGTTTTTGGTGGCCTGTTTTAATTTTAGTTTTAGTCTAGTCAAGCTGTCATTTTAGTCTTAGTTGGTCTTAGTCACACCCAGACTCATTTTTGTCTAGTCAAGTTTCAGTCAACTAAAGTTCTGAGCATTTTAGTCTAGTTTTAGTCAACGAAAACGGATGGAATTTTTACTATAATGACAATTGCATCCAAAAATCACTTCATAAATTCCTGATTTACCCCCCACCAACTAAATATCTTCATCCATGGCCAGTCTAACACTGGACACACCACGTTTTTATTTTAAATTTTTTCAAATCTTGCAGCGGACCCATATTCGTGTCTTACATTCATTTTAGTTGACCATCACATGACCAGCATTTATGTATTGTCTTGTCTTCATCAGGTCAAAAATGTTTGTTGACAAAGATATTTGTCATAAATTTTGTTAACAAAAACAACACTAGTGCTGGACTTATGGGATGCCACTAAGCAAAGCACCATCCCCACACACTACTCCCCAGGCGCCTTTCATGGCTGCCCATTGCTCACCAAGGGAGATGGGTTAAAAGCAGCGGACACATTTTACTTCACACAATCATTTCACTTTCATGCAGAGGCAGAAGTACAATGTTCTGAAATGGCCATCACTGTCCCCTGGCATTTAAAATCTTTGGGATGACTTGAAGCAGACTGTCCATGCTTGGCAGCCAACAAACATTATGTGATAAAAGAGATCCATTTCAACTAAAAAAAAATATAAAATGTCCTAAAAAGCCTACAATGCATAATGGGCAGGGGGTGACCTGTGGCATAGGCAATATAGGCAAATGTTAAGGCTGCCATCCACCCAAGGGGCCCCACAAACATAAGGGGATTTTTTAAATATCTTAAAACTAGTAGGTATTAATGTGTCCAACATTAATTTACCTGGTTAGAAAAGCCTATTAAGTAGTAGTAGTAATAATAATAGTGATATGTACATTTTCCATGAGGCCAATCGTCAGGGCAACAGCCAACATGCATGAATTTACTTCCATCATGTCCCTCCAATTTCTCGCAAATACAGTCCAAAATTGCCTATTTTGACCAAGAGAGAAAAATGTTACACCGTTCAAAAACTCACCGACTGATTTGGACCACAGCAATCAAAATAATGTGTGAAAGGGCCTTCTATATCAGTGCTGCGACAAACAGTGACAACTTGCCTGCTGTTAGGGAATGTTACCCAAATAATTAGCATCAGTTTTTCAATGCTGAGTGTCTGTAGCTTAAACTTTTACAGCCTGTTGGGGGTGGGGTGCACTTTTACAAATTTGTTTTCAGAAGCGCTCTATCCATACATCACCACTACGGTACGCAATGCACCGTATGTATCACACTACACTAAGATTAAATTAAAACCAAAATACATTGTCTGTGTCTTCAGTCATCTATTATTTATCTCCCTCCTAAACTCACTAAGCTGAAACTCACACTGCAAATCACCTTCAAGATTGCACACTGCACTTCATGTACACTTTGTATATAGGATTTAGTTTTTTGCCTATTTATTTCAGTAGATATAGTTATTTATAAACAGCACAAACAAATTCCACAACTTGTACAATAACACTTACACACATCCTTGCCCATTGTCGTTGTTTGTTGTTGTTTTTTTCTACTCTGTACTTGAGAGACACCATCTACCGGAATCAAATTCCTTGTATGCGCTATTTGTATTGTATTCTTGTATTCTGATTCTGATAAATACGATTCTGATGACAAGTGTTGTTAGAGAGCATGACCACTGCATCAAGGTGATATTGCGACATTGCATTCCTAAGGAAGGTTTTAATTCTTTTTAGAATCGAAAAGTATGGAGATTAGTTTAGTTTTGAAATGTATGCATATTATATCAAAATGCATGTATATTTGTGAATACATTTATTTGTAAATTTTTGAAACATTCATCATAGCACTGTTTTTTTTTTTCAAAAGGTAGCCAATCAAATGTCTCCAAAGGTTACAGCCAATTACATCAACTGATGTTTGAGAATTTGGTTTAATGTTAACAACATTGAGCTACTTTCGCACATTGTTGTGGTGTCTTAGAAGGAATTCCGAAAACTCAAGTTTCGAGGGATAAAAAAAGTCATAAATATAACGCAAATCCTGCAGTGTTTTGTTGTGGTAGTAACTTTGTTTCTGATTAATTTAAAAGAAAGTTTCCCCGCTCGCTCATGTCATGTAATGTTCGTTGGTCACATGTCAACACAGACCGCCTGCATGGTGTCTGGACAAACCCTGGATAAAAGAATACGATCTGAAATTCTCTAAACTGATTCAAAATCCTTACTGCCCAATGAAAAGGGGAGTTCTTTTCAAGGGGAGTTCTCTCATTTTGGATCCATGTTTATTTTAGTATAGCGGACACGTGCAAATAATGTTAGAGTTCAGTTTATTAACGGCATTCTGTCTGTTTTATTTTCTTTCATTTGCACCGTGTTCACTGATAAGCAATGTCTGCTTGCACATGCACTTTGTTTTTTAAATGTCAGCTCAGTCCTTTACATGCACCACACCAGCCTTAGATAACTGACTTGACACTTTAATTTCTTATTTTCAGTCTCATGCATTTTATTTTAAAATTGTCCAATGTTTTAAAGTGCAAAGAAAATAAAGTTCAATAAAGGTTTTGGCTAAATTATTAATGTGATGTTATCCACCCAGATCATACACAGCATCTTGCATTTCAGCTCTGTTTTAACATTTTCAGTGAACTAAAGAATATCCCAATATATCGCCATGTATCACAGTATCGCAATATTAGGATACTGCAATCATATTGTGGCCCATGTATAGGGACAGTAATCATATTGTGTGGTCCTTGCCAATTCCCACCCCTAATAATTAGACAACATAATGTCTGAAAGGAGCATTCTTGTAGCATATTTTATGACTGACTGAAAATGGTGCCATCAGTCCTTTAATATTTGAAAAGACACTTGTAATATGAGCATTTCCGTTTTTCGCAACCATCAATTATTTATTTAAGCAATATTCTCAGTCCACACATCTCTAATATGGCCAATCGTGGAAATTCTGTGTATAGCACCTAGTTTTTTTTTTGCGAATGGCAGTTTTTTGTACAATATTGGTGGTGCGGAGCATGTGTCCAAGGCAACCGTCTGTCGGGCTGTCAGAAATGTGACCCTTGCACTGAAAAGACTTCTGTGCACCTTTGCAGTGTTCCCAGATCACAGAACAACCAGACATCTCAGGGAAGCGTTCCCCAGAATTGCAGGTATCAGTGTAAGCAATAATTAATGTGGGTTCTTAAGCTTGAAGACTGGAAGCACTCATCAATGTGACATTTTAGGTTTTCCAGGTGTGATTGGCTGCATTGATAGAACTCACATTCCCATCATAGCTCCTTCAATAAATGAAGGAGTTTATGTGAATAGGAGATCTGTCCACAGCATTAATGTACAGGTAAGCGTAAATAATAGCTTTTAACTTTCCAAATGAAATATACTTTACAATACAGGTGCTGCAGCTAATTATTTGTCTTCCCCTTGAAGATCCTAAGTGACACTGAATACATGATTAGCAATGTGGAAGCAAAGTGGCCTGGGTCTGAACATGACTCTCGAATATTTTGTGAGTCCACCCTGAGTGAAAGAGTTGCCTGTGGTGAGTTTATATATAGTACAGCTTTATCCTGATCAATATTCTACATCTGTAAATTGTATCTTGTATCATCATAGGAGAGTTTGATGGCTACCTACTGGGAGACAGAGGGTACCCCTGCCAGCACCATCTGCTGACCTCTTACCCTGACCATGAGCCCAGCCCACAGCAACGGTACAACGTAGCTCACTGCAAGACACGAGCCCGGGTGGAGATGACCATCGGGATGCTCAAGACCCGATTCCAGTGCCTTTGCATGCTCAGGGTCACCTCAGAAAGGGCTTGTGACATCGTTGTGGCATGTGTAGTTCTACACAACATCGCCACAGAGGGGAACAATGTCCTACCCCTTTTCCTGATGATGCAGACATTAATCCAAACCACCCTGCTGATGTACAAGACGGGAGAGCTGTTAGAGACATGGTCTGCCACAATCATTTCTGACTGAAACGTCACCTCCCCAGAGTCAGAGAAAGACAAATGCCTCTTATTTTATGATGTCATCTTATTTCCTGCAAGTACAATTGTTGTATAGTTAATCCTTTTTATACAATTAAACATCACCCACATGTGGGCACATCACCACCTTTAACTGATGATCCAGCAGTTGTATTTCTCTTTGTGTTTTTTTCATTTGCAGCTTGATGTGTTCCATTTTCAAATTACACTTCTCAATTTGGCTTTGTAGGTACACCTTATATAGTTGTTTCACATGGAGCTATAGGAACAACAAATGAAGTTGAATTTTAGTGCCATGTCAACATAGTGTCATAGTAAGTTGTGGATGCTGAACAATATTCCTACTGAGGTAAGCTGTGCTGTGGAGGTTGATGGACCCTCTTCCTCATTAATGGACCCCGTATCATTTCCAGCATTGCACTGTTGTAGAGAAAGAAGCTGTAAGGTGGATTGCAGAACACCACTATTAACTGAAACCAAAGTTATTTTACAAAAGTGTAGATCTCAACAGGCCTCTCTGCATCTTCCCTTTCTGTGGCGGCTGATAAGGTGTCTTCATCATCCCCCTGTAGTGAAACAGAATTTCTCCTTTATATTCCACCCATTATTAACACATTGGAATATTAAGTGTAGCTACTTACAACAGCATGGAGGTCTGTTATAGTAGAGGGCTCCACAAGACAGATTACACCATCACTAACTGGTAGAAGAAGATTAGTCAGCTGATGATTTCCCAGAACAGTGCACCATCTAATGTTTTTATTTTGTTTAAATACAGTGCATGTCTCATCACATTTTTTACTGAGTCTCCTTAGAATAGATTGATGTCTGAGAGCAACAGCAGCCAGTTACAGAGAACTGTAGCCTATAATTGAGTGGATCTGATGAGCTCCCTCCTGGGATGCCCTCAGCAATAGGTTTTGTTTTGACAGAGGGCCATCTCTTCAGCCTCTGTGAGTGGGGGTGGTGGTGGTCCACCACCTGTTTTACGGGCCTCAGCCTTCTTTCTGTTGGCTATAATGGGGGGTCAGATTTGAACATATCCAGAAAACTCACATTTTGAGAGATGCATATCTAACAGGCAGTTACATGTGGCTTTCATATAGACAATATTAAATACTGGCAGTGATGGAAGTGATACCTGACCTGTTTGAACTGTATTTTAATATTTCATCTTTAATTGCTGCCATGTCCTTTTTGCGCCTGTTGGGTTGCACCTGTGCGCTCAAAAAAACATATGGAATATGATTGTTGAATGAGTGGAACATTCAAGACCAAGCTTTTTTTTCTCTCTCTTTTGCTGCTGCTGCAGTATTGCTTTTTCTTCTTAAAATCTGCTCATTTTCTACATATGCAGTCATTAACGCGTCCAATTCTAATGGGGACTAACTTTTTGTCCACTAGTTGTCATGGTGAATCGTTATCTGTGTTCCATTGATGAGGGCTTTTTATATCCTCATGCACGAGTGTAACTCAGGTTAACTTTGACTCAGAGTTGATTGAACTAATTCTTAAGACCAGTTCTGAAACCGAAAACTCTGCGTTTGACAACTGAGAGTTGGCCAACTTCGAGTTGAGGTTTTGACTTAGAGTTTGTTAATCCTGCTTTCTAAAACGGGCCCCAGATGATGGCTTGGGGTTGCACAATATTTATTTATTTTTATTTATTTTAATTTTTTTTATTTTACATTTCTTTTTAACAGGACATGACTGAGGCCACTGCACTGAGTACTATTGAGAAAACAACAGTACACTATTCGCCAGAGAGACTGAACACTATTTCGCCAGAGAGACTCCAGGCAATGACTTTTCTGATGTTGGCATCATCATTGAGGGTGAGGTGGTGCTTCAAGATCTGGATAATGTGGCCATTGCAACAGCCATGCTTTTTGGACTGTTTTACTCATTGAACATGAGTTATCCACCACACCTCTCCTACCCTTTTGAGGTCATTCAAAAGGCGATAATGGAGTTGGATGTGACTCAACTCTCGAGAAAAGCCCAAAGTTTGAAGCTAAAACTGCTCCAATAAGGGCAGCTCACTGTTGAGCACATGGGACCCACAATAAATAACAGCGCTCATTGTTAAGTCCAACAACAGAAAAAAAAGGCATTTTATACTTCTGCTTCACCAGTTGTTTACTCCTTTACTGTCACGTCGACGAGGCCAGTTTTTCCCCTTCTTTCTCGCTCTGCTAAACGTGCGATTGGCAGCAGTTTTAGTTTGTTTGTCGTGGCAAATGAAAAGATGGAAAACTGTCCACAGTCTAAATAGTCCCATCATGGTCAATTCAAGAATTTTTAATACTGTTTTGAACTAAGATGGCATGATAATGTCAGTGTTTGAATTTTTTACTCTCAGTATTACTGTTCACTGTTTGTATTTGAATAAAGGTTTTGACATGCAACTGTTTACCCGTTTTTATCTGGATTAGACAATGTTAATAGAAAAGTATTAAACATAAATGATTGTTCTATTAATCAGGTCTATAGTTATAGTATCAAATTGTTTACAATTAAAATTGTTATTTAATTTAATCTTGACAATAGAGGCCTTCATCAGAATGTTTGTATTGTTCTATTTGTTGCCTGTAACCTTTTTCAAAAGAATGCGTCTAATTTCTGTTGTGATTGAGTTGATCAAACACTGAAAAACTGACATTACTTATTCACCGTTGATTTGTATTTCATTAGAGGGGAAGTTCATTCAACCATCTAAGGGTCAAGACACAGAAGAGTCTTTCAGCAGTGGAGGGACCAGTCCAGGAGTACTGAATGGTCGGAGAATGCAAAATGCAGCATGAGGTAAAGTTGAAAACCAGTTGTGCTGTTGTATTCTGTAATAGTTGTAGGGACCAGGTGGCATTCAGAGGTAGACCTGCCAGAAGGGCGTTACAGTAATCCAGTTGTAAGATGACTGGTACTGAACAAGTATCTGGGTGGCCTGTGTTGATAGATATAATGGAGGATCCGTCTGATATTGGAGCCACAGTGTCCACTACAGTTCTGGTTAAAAACCAATGAAAACTGAACAGCGGTAGAGCAGTTTTAAAAACGACATCGCCGAGCAGCGGAGCAGAATACCCTGGTCCTGGTAGTGCGTCACGCCCCAGTACATTAGGGGGCGCAAATGCGCCGCCGCGGTCGAAAATATCTGGAGAGGAAGTAGTAGATACGGACGAATGGAAATCTTTTAGCGAGGCCTTGTTTCAGTTGTTTTCGACGAATTACAGGCACAGAAGCGGCTATCAGAGAAGATGGATAAAAAGAAAAAGCTGTTTAATGTGACCTCTGTATCGGTAACTTGATTTTGCGCATTTTGTGCTGAAAGGCTGCTTTGTAAAATGTCTCTCAGTGGTTAGCAGGCACGCTAACTGATTATATGTTATGCACGGATAGTGTCGTATGTACGCTTTCTAGCTATGTACACGATATATTTATTGGACAGCAATTTAATCTATGTGGAATGTTATTGCTGTAATGCAACCCTTTGATATCTTCAAAGTAATCGTGTTTTGCTTCCCAGCTGGTTGACTTGAAAGCAGAGCTCTACAGGAAACAGCAGGAGTTCCGAAAGGAAAAACTGTGCCAGGATGGAAGCTCCAAGCCTGCAGCCCAGACCACAGCGAAGGTGTATATTTTACATCTGATTGTGTGATTGTTACTTGGGTGTTTCACTAACACAAGCTCTAATCTGGTAATCTGGTTATGTAACCTGCAGCATGTAATAATAAACATGCTTTATGTACTGCTTAAAATTTACAGCATCAGCCAAAGCCACTCGATTCACATTCACAAATTCAAATAATTTCTCTCTACAGAAAGAGGACTGACCTAGGCTATTGCAGCGTAATGTGTTCCATCTGATATTTCTGTTTGTTGCGCCTTGCTGTTGAAATTATTTGTGTTGTTTTTTTAAGACATACCTCCTGTGTGCATATGTCTCTTTATCTCAAACCAGTAAATTTTTTCTTAACCCACTTAAATGCAGATGTGTTGCATCTGAAGATTATTGACACCTTGTACTGAATTTGTTCTGTGTGTAGAAGCCCAGCATCTGGAGCAAACAGAACAACGGGGTTTGTGCCAGGGCTCAGAAGGATGTGGAGCAAAAAACTGAGGAAGAGTGCAGCTTAGACAAATCAAAGTCAGTAATGTATTAAGTGTTTGGTGTACATTAAGTGGTGTACATATCATGAAGTTAAGCGGTAACTGATTCATCCGTTTCTCTATTCAACATGCAGGAAGAAGTTGGAGGAGAAGGCACGCCTATATGACCAAATGATCCAAGGAAATTTTCCTGGTGCCAAGTTTTGCCCTCCTTTTCTTTCATCAACACAGACATGAATTGCTAACGCATGTTATTAGTTACAACGGTTAATAATGAAGAAATTAATGTTCTGCTGTGTGTTTAGATGAAGAGGCAGAGAGTCTGTTCCTGGTTGACTTCACACAGAAAATCATTAATCAGAAGAGAGAGATGAACACAAGCACTTCTTACTCACACTCCAACACAGAGGCTTATACACACGTTCCTCCCCCGCAGATCCCAGATGAGGAGTGGTAAGTGTGTGTTTGTGTGTGTGTTTGGAAGGATAACCTTAAGAAATGAAGGGATAACATTCTACTCTTTTCCTCTCTCTTGTCAGGGTGGATTATGTAGATACTTTTGGAAGATCTCGCAGGTGCTTGAAGAATGACCTTCCTGAACTCCAGAGGATGGACCAGAACTTGCAAAACAAAAGGTATAATCTTGATTTATTTTTTTTGCTTTGATAAGGAATGTTTCTTGTATTGCGTGGCCTTCAATGTGTCTCTGTGTGTACACGCACGGATTCATGTGTGTAGACATATCACTGTGGAGAAAACGTTGCTGTCCGAAGACATGAGAAGAGAGATGCAGAGAGAAGAATGGGAGAGAGAGGAAGAGGAGAGGCTAGAGAAACCATTAGGACCCATCCATTATGAGGACATCAGAGAACAGGGTCAGTTTTTCTGCCATAACATAAGTTCGCATTTAGTTCTTTGACTATATATTATCCAACGTTTGTGTGAATGTATGCTAAATATATCAACATAGCAAATGGTCAAAAAAAGTACAGATACACTGAGTCAGAGTTGAAGGCACTTCTCTGAATTCAGAGTTAGTACAGTAGAAGCTAGCCTGCTACTTGTCAAACATCATTCTCCTCTTCTAACAATGTTGTTTCCAACACTGCCTTAAGGCTGTTAAGTCAAAAACTCACAAGAGTTATCAAGAAATAATTCCAAAGAATTGCAGGTGTCAGGAAAAAAATGCTTAATTGCTTTACTCTGAGATTTGAGATTTGACACACTTATAAGAAGTTAATATGATATTTTAGTGTTTACAGATGTGATTGACTGCAGATATGGGACTCATAACACCTTCAATAAATGAAGACTGCTATGTGGACAAGAACATACATCACAATACAATTAGGGTTCCCAAAGTTTAGGGGTGCACCCCACCAATGGGCAATAACATCATATCAGGTGCAATGAAAAGCAATCCAGGGAATAGGAAAAGTAACATTTAACCACAGTGCAAAAAATAATAATCAGTGCTGAATAACATCTAGCTGAGGAAGATGTTCTCTCACTGTAATATCTAGTTTT
The DNA here is from genome assembly GCF_900700375.1 of Denticeps clupeoides. Taxonomy (NCBI): domain Eukaryota; kingdom Metazoa; phylum Chordata; class Actinopteri; order Clupeiformes; family Denticipitidae; genus Denticeps; species Denticeps clupeoides. The sequence goes on from NC_041708.1 coordinate 15,587,982, forward strand.
CATAAAAGACTATTAAATATTTAACCTGATGTATGTTTATTAGCCCTTCTTAAATCAGTTTAGATCAGCAGCAGTACATAGAAAGATGACTTTCTCTATGGCCCTGGTGCTTAGTACAGCAATTCAACATTGTAGAGAGAATGTATATAATTAGTACCACACATTGTGATCTTACCCAAGGCATTTAGGAGAATTAACAAGGTGCAAGGTGTGTAGCTGATGGAAGTGTATAATTAGAATTATTTACTGATTCAGATCAAGTCAATGTAAATTTTTTGATCCTCCTGAGAAGTTGGGGTCTTAGGCCATTATGGTTTTCAATTGGATCAGAGGCTTTATACAGTAAAATGAACAACTTAGAATTAAGAATTTCATTAAAGCATCTAGTTCTGACCTTGTTGCGGTCAGCATTGTTGAGGTTGGGCTACAGATATGTTTTCAGTTAAACAGTGCACTGCTTTTTCCAAGAATCTTTGACACAAATTTGCTTCTTGAAGTTTAAAATGATTTTAACTGTGATTTTGTGTGTGTGCGGATTGCAGAGGCCAGAGATCTGGGTGTTGGGTACTTTGCATTTGCTCAGGATGAGCAACAAAGAAAAAAACAGAGGGAAACGCTTGACATGCTGAGAGACCAGGTGCACATATACTTCATTGTCTGTAATAATTGGTGTGTTCAGACATTGCGGCAGTGATGTGTCCTCTAAGTATGAAAATATAATTTGTTTTAATTTGTATAATAAATCCGATGAGAGAACTCTCTTCTCCCTGTAGACCACAGAGCAGCGCACTAAGAGGGTGATTCTGAAGGACAAGAGAAAGGCCCTGCTGGCGGCACGACTGGCCAAAGTCCGGATGAAGAAGAAGATGAGCAGTAAGCAAGAAGGAACTGAGGATGAGCCAGGTGTGTGTGTTTTAATTTAAGTATTTTAATTATGAAAGTAAGTTTATTGCACTGTAACTATAAAATATAATGTTTGAGTAGCTGGGCATGTGGGTGGTGATGATCATCAAGAAGTCAAAGAGGATGACCAACTGGAAGATACCGCTGAGGCTTCAGTGGTACAGAATGTGGAGGTGGAGATTCAAGAGAGAAAAGACACCAAACATGGGTTAACACACATCAGAGAGTGGGACAGAGGAAAAGGTACACACTTGCACAATATCTCCACTTGTATATTAAAGCATACACTCACATACAATGTTGCTTTAGCACATCATGTCTTACCTGTGTCACTTCTTGCAGATTTTTTGTGGGACCAGTGGTCAAGTCGCCGTCGCGAGGAAAGGGATTCTGAATTTGCGCCACCTCCTGCTTACTTCACATATCAGGGAAGAAACAGTCATGTGTCTGCTGAACAGAAAGGACAGGAAAAGCAAAAACGGTCCTTTAATTGGTCCAACACACAGAGTACTCTGGGCCAACAGGCAGCAAAAACACATATACACTCACAGACAGGCCAAGAACACACACCTCCTGTTCCAGACACTGCTTCTCAGAGTCTGGACGAGCTCTTGTCATTTTATAAGCACGCTACCTGATCCACCACCAGGCTTCATTTTTACATAGATCCAAGGGATCTTGGGTGATGTAGGAGCAACCTGTGGGGTAATCAATATTTGTACCAATAAATGACGGTGGGGGAAAAAGTGAAATGAAGTTTAATGTTACAGACATCCCTAAAGGTTACATGTCAATGGACTATGCGTACATTTCACCTATAACTGAAAGTCTGAAAATTCTTCAGTTATAACATTTTGGGGAATCGGGGATGGGTTTCCATGTCACTGACATAAAGATTGTCTTATGGAGTTCTATTATTACATTAACATCTTAATTGAGATTCATTTTAGATTCTAATGTAATTTTAACATGATTACCCTTGGAGAAAAAAGGCAGCACAGACTTTACTAATCTAATGTGATTGTGTCTGTTATCTCTACCTTATGTTGGTCCACGTCTTTCCAAATCAAACAGGACAGCACGTTGCCAACTTACCATTTTGAAACACCTCGAATTGCCGTACTGAAACTACTCAAATTGAACTAAGTCACAGGAGCATTCCTCGTCATTGAAGTCACTGAAATGTTTGCTGTGATTGGTTGTAGGATTGTTCAAGCAAGTTGACTGAAATGTATATCTTATGTCTCAGTCTGTGTGAGTGTGTTTTAGTAGCATTTTAATTTGGGCTGTGGTAACGCTTGTGATGCCCATGACGTAGAGAGTGGTAATCACTGGCAACCAGATTGAAGTATTGAAATACACAAATACCATTTGACACCATTCACAGCATTTTTGGTGCATCATCTGAATTGACCTGTAGGCAATAAGAAGTTACCCAACATGTTTTTTTTAATTAAAAATAACTACCAAATCATCTCCACTTTCCTTTTGAGCCTCTTTCCCACACTTGTCTTTCAAATATGCATAAAAGCAAATAGTGTCTGACCAGTGTTATATAATCCAATTTATGGGCTACTGCAGTTGAAAAGGTTTTTGCGGTTGAGTCTTTCAGTTTGTTGCTCATTGTTCCCACACTGACTACTAAAAGCAGATATAATGGACCCATGATCTAGAAGATCTAGTAGACCCAACTACTAGACCAAGAAGCAAAAGAAGGTGTCCCAAGTCTCATTTTTCGTCATGTACCGCTTACCTGGGGAAGACATGGCACCAGGGTATGCTAAGCTGGTTGAAGCAGTGCAGTGTTTTGGCTGAGGTAAACCAAGTCATGGCCAATTAGATACCAAAACATTGCTTTGTTATCAATAAGGCTTTTTCAATAATATTTTTTTTAACAATTTCAGCTGCAAAATTACAGTTTTGCTGAAAGAGCATTCAGTGTAGTTAAATGGTTAAATGTTATGGGGCATTTAATTGAGGGACATTTATGAGAATGGATCATAGTGCACTCACTCAAATGTGAGCAGGTGTACGGAGAACCACAGTCCCAGGTTTCAAATTCACCCAGCATTCGTTTGCACAGTTCTACTCCTAAAGCTCGCATCTCAACCCTCTACTCGCGCTGCTCTTTCTCATTTCTCATGTTGTGTTTCTCACCCTTACCTTAACTGGGCATATATGAGGGGGTACATGTATGGGGTGGGGTGTTTTTGTTAGTTAAAATCTAAAGCTAAATATTCCTCATCAGACAATAACTAAAAACACAACATTTATCTTAATTGGATGGCCTATACTTAATCAAACCCAGCAATAATATTTCTCACTATTGGCAATGTTAACAAAACAAAAAAAAATGGTTGGCATACTTGAAAGTGAGCTGTTGGGGTGGAAAGTGAATAAACCTTTCTTTGTGTCTGGGTCCTCCATCCAGCTGAATGGCTGGCAGTGGTGCTTGTGGGATCGAGAAAGAAGCACTTCTCTACGAGACTGAAACTGTGAGAAGGACAATGGACGAGACCCCCCCCCGCCGCCGCACTGACTGTACAAATATAGATGTCTTTTTAATTGTAACTAAGATTTTGAAGACAGAGATTTACTGTACAAGCAATGTTAACATTACTGTTTGAGCAATGTTAACACATTGGAAGAAGAAGAAGAAAAACCCACATCAGTAATGATGCCGTACAATGCGAAACTTTGAAAAAATGAAGTGGCTACACTTTAGAACGGGGGATGAACGTACACCGCACCACGCACGCCCCAGCTGCGATTCGGCCGCACTCGAGGAATCATCGCACAGCGTATCCCAGTTGAGTCCGCAGTTCATTTGCATACTAACAGCGATTGGCTGTGCAGCTGGAGGCGGGGCGGAGTGGGAATCTGCGCGGAAGGAAGGAGCAAACTAGATTGGAAACCTGTCATCTAAATAGTTTTTCCCAGCTACTGTAGCAAACCTTGTCCATATTCATTTGTGGGAAATCTATTGTTTTCTTTCTCAACTTTCTCGGTGTAGATGAGCAATGACGAGTGAGAAATTATGCCTTTTAAATTTAGGAATGATGCTTGAAGCATGACATGAAACCCACACTTGCGACCGATGATGTCCAAAAATAATCAATATGTTTTAACTTAAATGCTCACAGACTGGAGCCCTCCAACACAAGCCGGTTTTCTGGATGTATATGTGTGTTTGTCAGAATTTTTCAAGAACAAAAAGCTAAACAATGATTGATAATAAATGACCATTTTGGTCAGTAGCATAGATGATACTTTCATTAGAATAATTGCCACACTGCATCAGAGTTCTCTAGATCTAATGAAATCTAGCACCCGAGGGATGTGAGAAAAAAACAAGTCCAATTTTTGGAGTCATGACTTCTGATGGCTTGTTATCACAGCATACCTTGAGAGGTCCTAGTGAAGTCCATAGCCGATGATTCAGTGTCAAAAGAGGGATCCTGAAACCTGAGTTTTATAAAATATGTTTTTTTTTTTAATATGGTTTTATCAAATATGTCCCTGGTTCCTGTAACTTATACTTATACTATTGTAGTCATGCTTTTCATGATTCAAGTACACAAATAATAAACAGTTGTAGTTTATTAAGATGTTACTGCTCTCTGTCAGCCTACACCAAAACATCAATAATCAAAATATTTGATTAAACTTGTACTAAATGTACTATCATTTGTAATCTTGCCAGACAGCCTCATGAGTCAACTCATTTTCTTGCACATGATGAGTTATCTAGAAAGAATGATCCTATCAAAAGCCTTTCAGATGTCTATCACATATAACGACAATTATATACAGTTATGACATTTTTATTGAAAGTGATTGTCATTGTGAAATATGTTCTTTGCATTTAACCCATCACCCTGAGCAGTGGGCAGCCATGAAAGGCACCCGGGGAGCAGTATGTGAGCAGTGCTTTGCTCAGTGGCACCTCAGTGGCGTTTCAGGATTCAAACCAGCAACCTTCTGATTACGAGTCCGTGTCCTTACCCACCAGGCCACCACTGGCCCAGGGACTGCATTTAGCAAACATCCTTATCCAGAGCACCTTGCAATCATTAGATACAGGAACAGTCCCCCTGGAGACACTAGGCCAATGTTCCGTGTTTTAGGTGTATTAAAATGTCTGTCGCACTCTATTTTCTATAACACATCAACTTTCAAGTCATCCCACATCATATGGCAGTGAACAACGTTGCTGTATGCTTTCAAGCTTGTTTGTTTCCAAAATAGCCCACATAATAAATTCTTTTAAGTCTGGGTTAGATCTTTGATCTTGGGTCATGTTTTTACTGAGCGGTCGAGACAACAAACAGAAATGGATAATATATTAATAACTGAAAAGGTAATAATGGAAAAGTGTACACCCATTGCACATGATTTGGTGTACAAGGGCCTATCATTTTTAACTGAAGTTCACAGACAAGCCAACAAAGCTTTGTTTAGCCCATGTGTCTCATTTTTGTGGGTAGTTTCTGCAAATAAAGTCAGATGCATGCCCTTCAACAAATGCATGCCCTTCAACATCTATGACTTCTTGGACCAGGTTGGGCCAATGTGACTTATAGTAACCAGCCAATCAGAATTTCCACTAGCCATTTTGTTTTCCATTGAAAATGACTAAAAGTGCATATAATAATATGTTTCTTTAAATTGTTTAATTGAATTAGGCTCTTTGTAGCAAAATTCACCTTTTTTTGTCATGACATAAGGGAGATTTCATGGGAAATGCAGGAGTAGCACTGCCAGGACAAATAAGGAAGGAACAAATTTGCTTCATTCATCAGCAGCTAAATTGGCTGGTAGATTTCAACTACCAGCCAACTATCAAAAATGAATTTGGCATGTTGGTAGATGTTAAGTTAGAGAGTTCAAAAAGTAAAAAACATCAATTCCTATAAATGAACTAGATGGTAGACCAGGAAAAGCCAGAGAATGATGATTATGAAAAGAACTGTACATTTTCATTTATGGCATTTATTCAGATTGCCTCATTGGTTATAGAACAACTCAAGGTTAAGTGTCTTGCTCAGGGACTCAATGGTAGTAAGTGGGGTTAGAACCAGCAACTTTTGGTTTTCTGGTTTATAGACAAGTGTGTTATAGGCTACTACCACCCTATCCGGAATATCCAAAATGTAGAATATGCTGCCTGCTCTTCAATGGCCATTGTGGGGCTGTTTTTTTATTTTTTATTCGGAGTCTGAGATGATTCTCCAAACGGCACAGAAGAGCTCAAAACAGAGGAACAATCTCCACTTGAACCTTAGCAAGACAAAGGAGTTTATAGTGGACTTTAGTACCAAGCAGGAGAAGAACTACCAGACCCCTGTCATCAACAGGAGCCCAGTGGAGAGAGTGGACAGCTTTTGATACCTCAGTGTTCACATCATGCAGGACCTGTCATGCTCCTCTCACATCAACTGTATGGTGAAAAAGGCCCGGCAGTGTCTCCACCATCTCAGACGCCTGAGACACTTCAGACTGCCCTCCAAGGTGCTGAGGAACATCTACTCCTGAACCATAGAGAGCATCATGACAGGAAACATCTCAACCTGGTTCAGAAACAGCACTATGCAGGACAGGCGAGCCCTACAGAAGGTGGTTCGTTCAGCTGAACTCATCCTCTGTACCAAGCTCTCTGACCTTCAATCCATCTACAGCAAGCATTGCCGGACCAGGGCCAGGAAGATAGTGAAGGACCTCAGCCACCCCAACAATGGACTGTTCTCTCTGCTGCGATCAGGGAAGCGCTTCTGCTCCCTGAAGTCCAGCACAGAGACTGAGGAGGAGCTTCTTCCCACAGGCTATCCAAGCTCTCAACCACAAAACTACATATGACAGAATACTAATACACTCCTGCATTTTTCAAACAACTTAGACTCACATGTCTCAGCCACCAGGGCTGTGTTTTGAGCCCCCTGCTGTACTCTTTGTACACCTACGAGAGTGCAGCCACTACAAACTCCACCACCATCATTAAATATAATTACATTTAATTTATTTTTAAATATATATTTCTTCTCTTTTGTAAATTTGAGCTCAACAGCAGATGCCGAAGCATTTCTGTGCATATCATACCGTGTATGACTGTGTACGTGACAAATAAAATTGAATTTGAATTGAATTTGAGAAGACTCTTTGCAATGAAGACTATTTATGGGGCTATAGAGATAAACAGATAAGCTGCAAATTTTTTTAATTGGAGTCCCCTAAGTTTGTTAGTTGACAAGGAAAAACAAGATCTCGGGAGTTGTCTCTTTAGACCCTGTGGTTTAAAAGTGGAAGATGGTGAGTCTGAACATGATATATTTGAATGTGCAGTCTCTTTGACTGGCTCCTGGATTTGTCCAATTTTTTCCTTCCTTTAAGTCCAGCCTGACATTCCTGCTCCTGTCCACATGCCTCTTTGGTTCTCCTGCCCCAATCTTTAATAAGATTTAAAAATATATATTTTAATGACTTCATGATTATACACTCTGCGTTTCCTCTGGGCTGATGTACATAGATGTGGTTGGACAGGCTAAAGGAGTTCTATGGGTCTATTAAAACTTTTCACAGTTTCAGTATCAGTTCTTTATTCCTGGTCTTAACAAATGAAACACGTCTGACACCATCATGCTGCATTCTGCATTCCTTTTATTTTTTTGTCTTTTAGATAATAAAAACAAACAGTATAGTATCTGAAACCTCAGAAACAGGAGATGACAGCAATGTTTTGACAGCAAACATCTCCATCCTGCTTTTTCACCATGAAATGACAAATTATATAGGCTAATATGTATAGTTTCCATTATATCCTAGATTTCCTTGAGGACTGCTCTTAGGCTATTTTAGGCTTATAGATGTGTGCTGACAGTGAGTCTAACCAGTCAGACCTGTTGATTACTGCATGTGTAAAATGTATGAGTAGAGTAGTTATCATTAAATATTGTGGCATATTGTAACTTTTATTTGACTCAAGATTGCAAATTACTTAATGTTCAAAAGTAGCTTTTGCTCAGACTACTTCCTCATACTCAACCTAGAAACTCTATACCTGGAAAGCTTCTCTGCTTCTGGTTGTCACTTATCTGTCATGTCTGTTCTCATCTGTCCACATGAGGTTTGATGTCACATACTGATCTAATGTGTAGAGTCACATGTGCTGTGGGTATTCTGGTGATAAATCATACATTCCCTAAACCTGATCAGCGCAGCGATCACATCACGTGGAGTTTTCCTGAGGATTAAGTAGATATAACGAAAAAAGCTCAGAAGTTACAGCCAGTCAGTTAATAGGACATACCATTGGCAGTTACACCCTACACTAGTTTTGACCCTGTGTGGATTTTTAGAAAATTCAGAATGAATTAAAACTTCACCAAACAGCTGTCATTTAAAATAATTAGAGATTAAAGTTGTCTAATTATCCCACATCAAAAAATGAATGCTTCACATAAAATACCATACCAATAATTTCTGTGTGTGTATATATATATATATATATATATATATACACACATACATACATACACACACACACACAACACACACACACACACACACACACACACACACGCATACCCACTTAAAAAGATTAGAGAGGTCTGTTATTTTAATTAAAATATTCCATGATTAATTAAAATATTTGAAACCCCATGATTTATAAAGACTTCATTTGTCTATGATGCAGAAATAAGTATTTAGCTCCTACAAACAATATTAATCTTTTCAAGTGGGACAACTTGCATGATCAGTCAGGTTCATATAATCATATACGTTTTTGCCCCACTGTGTGTGTGTGTGTGTGTGTGTGTGTGTGTATGATGCTATGAGCTATCGATAAAATATTGTCTTCTTTTCCACTCTCCTGTACAAGTGTTCCATGATTTCCCATTCAGCAACTGCTCTGGAATGTCTTCTGTGCAACACACCAGGTGATGGTATGATGGTATGACAACAGGTGGATGACCTGTAGATGTTCTTGACATGGATGACGTGTAACCAAAGGGAGGAACGCAAGGCCAAGTGCAAAGTGTGCTTATTTAAAAGGATTCAGAACAGACACAGATGCAAGACGCAGACTACATTCAAGGTGAGCAGGTGCACGAGCACCAACATATAAATTAAATTACAATTTTACTTTTGCCACAACAAATCGAAATGCCTTTCATTTACAAATATGTTAATAAAGTATGGTTACAAAGGCGTGTCATTGCTCAGCATTTGTTTTTCCGTACAGATGAAGTACCTGCTTCTGTTCTGTTCTGCTGCTGTCATGTTTCACTGCTCATGCAGCTCCGACTCTGCAGCAGGTAGGGCTGCTTGCAAATAGCATTCTGCCTCAATATTCTTTAGTCTTATACACTAAAACTGGAATAAATATTTCACAGCTTGGTGCTACTACGAACCTTCATGCAGTGAGTAACTTCCTTCTGTTTATGTCATCCATAATAATAATATTAATCATATTTTTTATATTAAGAAACATTATGTTTTTTCTTTGAATTAATTTGAATATGTTAAATTTCATTAGTAATTTACAGCTGTCCCTGTGTTTTTTCCAGTCATGTATTTGTAATATATTAGATAGAAAGTTAGTGCTGTTAAGGCTTGCTCTAATGACTTAACAATGGTGACACTGGCACTGATCAAGGGTGAGCTCTTTTTTATTGAACTATACAAATGTGCTGACCTTAAATTACGTGTTACTTATATTGTAAACTGTCATCCATAAGTGTTCAGATTTAAGAAAAACGTTTCTGATAGAATGTCCTAGAAATAAGTATGCACAGAGAGCGAGCAAGGCAGTTATCTCAAATCTCGTCTACCGTAACAGACGACACCACGTGGTCGACGATCGCCACGCAATTCTGCAACGGAACACGACAGTCTCCCATTGACATCGTGAGCTCGAACCTTCAGCCCGACTCCAGCCTGACAGGCTTCAACCTGACCGGCTTTAACAGCTCCGCCCTGACCAAGATCACGAACACCGGCAAGACGGGTAAGGAGCAAGGCGGGTGAGATTCGATCGGACAGGCTGAGTGAATCACCCTGCTCCTGCTGTCCTTCCCAGTCGAGGGGGGTGACGCTCTCCTCCCGGGAGGATGAGGCTTGCCGGCGGGGGGCTTCCAGGCGAGTATGTCGGTGTTCAGGTCCACCTGCACTGGGGCAACAAAGCGTCTTCTCCCGGCTCTGAGCATTCGGTTGACGGCAGGCGATACCCTATGGAGGTAACCTGTTCAAACTGTCGTTTTATCAAAATAAAAGTTGTGGTTTTATCTTTTTCCTCGCATTGGCAATGTCGTCATAAACCAGACGACGTCAGAATTGCATCTTCTGCATAATTTATTACCCTCTAAACGTACAGAAGGCTTTTATTGTCATTGTACAAGTACGAGAATACAACTCTTAATTTGTAGCTTTGATTAATGTTGATTCCGTTTCAAACCCGCCCCCGCCCGGATCCTTGTCCATTACGTATGAAATCTTGTGGCAACGCCGCTTCGGCCACATAATCTATGATTCGTAAATGCAGAACTGGAATTGGAAATGCATAAACCGTTCATCATAATAGGTAGGTAGGTAGAATTTAAATGAATCCCCCAGGAAGGATTGTCAGGGAAATTTTGTTTCTAGGAGCAGTACATCGGCATAGAGTATACAAAGGAATTCTAATAACAAAAGATATATATAACAATAATATATAAAACAATATAGAACACATATATAATAGCAGCAATCACACGAAAATCACTAGGTTAAAAAGAATTATTGCTATTTTAAATTGCTCAGTCAGTAATGCTTAATTGGAAACCGTAAAAAATCAAGTTAATTTTTTATTTGTAAATCAATGATCGCACTCGTGAAAAGGTCCAGGCACATGTTTTTGAATCTGAATACAGATTTGCGTTTCATAAATTTCCAATGGTGTTGTGAGCTTTACATACGATTATTTCTGACGTAATTTTACTCTGTATTCACTACTCTGCAGTCAGAGGCAGACAAAGAAATCACAGTCATTACTTACAGATAGTACAGATACCGTACATTGTAGTGGAGTACCACTGGGGAAATGTTACTCCACTACAAGTCAAAGTCATACACTCACATTTTTCCTTAAGTTAAAGAGCTGAAGTACTGAAGAAGGGTCAAGTGTGGGGGGTGTCAACTGTAGGGCCTGTCAAAGCCCATTGAGACACACTGTATGTGATTTTGGGCTATATAAGAAATAAATGTTGTTGTTACTTGCCTTTGAAATAATAAAAAATTAAAAGTACATTTTCTTTCTACATTCTGCATTACTGGCACAACAGCCAATTCCTCTGACTAGTTTGTAGAACTTCCAGAATAAGGAAATGGTAAAATGTTACAAACTAAAACCCAACCAGGCTTAAAAAGAATTAATCTTTTTTTTTTGTTTTATTGTACCACTATACACCTCCACGAAATAGCATGATAGCTGTTCTGACACAATTTACCAAGTACATGCATCAGTCATATAGCACTGTCTACGAGGTATGGGCTGCGAGTTGGCAAACTTTACAATACATGTGCACCAAAAGTAGCCTAAAATGACAGCTAATTTTCTCTTCGTCAACTACTTTTACATATTATATAGACATGACATTATAGTCATGTCCACATAGCTCCAATTTAGCTCATTTACTTTAGAAATTAAATTTCAAAGACAAGCCTTGTCACTTTACTGCCCATTCTGGACACGTTAATGGGATTTCCATCTAAAAACTTTACATACCTCAATCTGTCTGCCAGGTTGGAGGGCAAGATTTTATGGCCGTCATATAGTTGGTTTTAGGCAGAGACCGAATGCACTATAAAATGAAATAAATCTTTAATCCTTTTAAACTTTTGATCAAAATATGGCAAAAGGTGCAGTGGCAAAATATGGCAAAAAAGCAGTGCTACTGCATTTTTCAGGTGACAACCTGAATAAACCAATCACAAAAAATATCAAATTTCAGAATTAAGAGTAATGAGTAATGAGAACCTTGTTAGAAATTTACCTTTGAAAGACAATATTTGTCTTTTAAATGTAGTAAATTGAAAGTCATATGTTCTCCAAAAAAGTTTTTTAATCTCAGGGAGATTAAAGTAGTTTATTTACTCGAACTTAAACTACCAAAAAAAAACCAAGGCAGGGTGAAAAAAACATTGCAATGTAACCTCACATTACAAACAAAGAGTATTAAATAAGAATTTTTAAATTAGGAAATCTGCCACTGAGGTGCCACTGAGCAAAGCACCATCCCCACACACTATTCCCCGGGCTGTCATGACTGCCCACTGCTCACCAAGGGTTAAAAACAGAGGACACATTTCGTTGTGTGCATCATGTGCTGTGCTGCAGTGTTTCACAATCACTTCAATTTCACTTTCTTTTCACTTTCAAATAGAAAATAATTACAATTAATATTGTACAGTGATTAAAATTCATAGAATTTAGAAAAACTATGCCAATTTTACCAAAATAGATTTACATTTACGGCATTTATCAGACGCCCTTATCCAAAGCGACTTACAACGTGCTTTCATGTTACCATCAATGAAGTGATCAATTCTGGTTCAACTATCAATAAAATCTTTTTATTCACTCTGTTGTACTTTCTATACATAGACAATAAGAAGGTTACAAGATTCTAGACAATAAGAAGGTTACAAGTTAATCTAAATATTTTCTAAAGAGGAAGGTCTTGAGCTGCTGTTTGAAGACCTTCCTCTTTAGAGAATATTTAGATTAACTTGTAACCTTCTTATTGTCTGACATGTATAAAAACTATACTGGAGTTCAGATAACCATGGATATGTTCAGAATCAGAATATCTTTATTGTCAATGTAAAAAGTACAACGAAATTAGGTGTAGTCCCTGAGCCGGAGAGGTTTCTTAAATACTGAATCTCTGGCAGATTCAAGGAGTTTATTTACTTTCTTCCTTGCCACAGTTGCCTCTGGCTTGCTCACCTGGGGCTTTTAACACTGTTCTATTTGTTAGGTTCTTTGTGACAATGTGCATTGTAAAAAGTGCCATATAAATAAAGATTGATTGGTGATTGATATTTTCTCCTTCAGATCCTGTTATCGTGTTGGTAACCTATTTGCTGTTGTCTCTCACCAACAGCTCCACATAGTGAATACCAAGAGCATCTACAATGGGAATCTATCTGTCGCTGCCAATGACAGTGAGGGTTTGGCTGCATTGGGATTCTTCATTGAGGTAAGAACCAACATTACTGAAATGAAACAACAGATTGTATTAAAGTGTGCATGTTCATTGCATTTGATGGGCATATGATGAAAGTACATTTTCAGGCAACCAGTGAAACAGATAAACCAGACAGCTGGAAAACCCTCACATCTTACCTGCCCAAGATCATAGAGAAAAGTGAGCAAAACACCAATTTAACACAGTTTTGAATGTTTGTTCTTTCAATGTCAATAAATGTTGTAACTGAAGTGGTGTTTACTACCACAGGTAACTTTGCTGATATTTCCCCCAATATCACCGTATATGATCTGATTTCTGCGGTGAACATCAGCAGATACTACAGGTACCTTGGCTCTTTGACCACGCCCAACTGCAATGAAGCTGTTGTCTGGACTGTGTTCAAGGAGCCAATCAAAGTCAGCCAAAACTTGGTAAGCATAATATTTGTGCTGTATGGACAGCAGTAGTATAAAAAACAGGACCAGAGGCTTCATGCCTGACTCACTCTTGATTGTATAAGTAATGGGCCATAAGGTGCATGGTGGGACACATGGCGAACAGACCATTCAACATCGGTCTTAAAGTTTCAGTTCAATCACATTTTTATTTTGAATTTATCATTGCTGTACAAGCTTACCTTCCCTGTGTTCAGACTATTCAGTGATAGATATTTCTGTGATCAACACAGTGTTGACTGCTGGCTGTTTGCTGAAGGTGTAACTGTAACCTGTTCACATTCTGATTATTGTTCTGCACTGGTTGAGACGTCCCATTGTACTAATGAAACATCTACTGATGCACTCCTAATTCTAATATCATTGGTTTTCAGATTGATCTTTTCAGCACAACTGTGCACATTAATGACTCCAGTTCTCAGCTCATAATCAACAACTACCGGCATGTACAAGCCCTCAACAGCCGGGTTGTGAAGACCCAGCCTTCCAGCAACACAGGAACCAGATGCTTGATATCCCTGCTGTCTTTAGGAGTCATGCTGATACACGCATCACAGACTCTGGGTTCACTGTAATGTTCAGAGATCCTGCATCCTTTTGACCTACAATTCATTTATTTTATTTTTTATTTTTCATATATTGATTTTAAGGCCTGTTCTGTGCATAGTAAGAACAACATTCTGCACATTACAGCAGTTGTCCATTGTCACTGGTAATGATTTTTTTCTTGCTGTATTAACCGAATAAAAAGTTGCTTTTTTTTCATAATTTCTGAACTGGTTTGTTCAGAACTGGCTGTGAGAAAAGGTTGATCCTGAAACTTTCCCCATCTTTGGCCAACAGGGTGTATTTTTGCAGTTTGCAGAACGTGTCTTTTATGGTGTTTGGTTGTTGACATACTTGTGCCCCAGTTACAGCAGAACTTATGGTTGTATAATGTATATTCTGTGGTTAACATTGACATTATACAGTATAACTGGTGCTGCTGTGAAAACAGAAATTTAATCATTTAAAGGTTAAGTGTAAAGTATAAGCTACCAGTGTGTTCTAAATAGGAGGAGGTCTGGCTGGCTTTGCTGGTGCCTTGGAGAAGAGACTAGCAGTGGTGTGCTAGAATTGCTGTGGGTGATGGTTGCACAAAATTGTTCTTGAAAAAACAGAACAGTCCCTTAGCTTCTCTGCTATCTGGACTGGAGGTACTTAACCATGGGAGTGAGCTGCCCTATCTAATGGAGTGAGAAATGAAATGACTGGCGGGAGAAAGCTGGGTGTATCTATTTTCTTTCCGATAAAATGTGCCACATGGTATCTTGCATTGTCCCTCACACTGAATCAACAACTTTTAACTTTTTATGCTTATATACAGTGATGTTTGCCCCCTCTCGGATTTCGTAATCATTTCCATGTTACTCACACTTAAATATAAGTGTGATATACAGTACAGGCCAAAAGTTTGGACATACCTTCTCATTCAATGTGTTTTCTTTATTTCATTACCATTTTCATTGGTATATTCTCACTGAAGGCTATTAATGAACACATGTGGAATTATGTACTTAACAAAAAGTGGAGACCTGGCCTCCACAGTCACCGGACATGAACCCAATTGAGATGGTTTGACTACCTCTTAAGATAAGATAAGAAGAACTTTATTTATCCCGAGGGAAATTCTTTTGTCAACAACATGCTCAATGCAGAAGGAGAAACAAGAGAAATAAATTATATCTACAAAAATAGTAGAATACAGCAAATATCAAAAATAGCTTAAGGCTCAATCACAATAATTATATTACTATATCCGGTGAAATGCCCGAGATAATGCTAAGTGACATAATGATTATGCCATGGGTACAAGTGAGAGGGGGTAGCAGCGGCAGCGTATGCAGGGGGGTAAAAAAAACATTGAAAGACATCCAGGTGAGTAGTATTGCACATCTGAAAAATATCACCTACAGAGCAAGGACGAGCAAGCTCATCGAGAGAATGCCAAGAGTGTGCAAACTCATAATCAGAGCAAATGGGGGCTATTTTGAAGAAACTAGAATATAAAACATGTTTTCAGTTATTTCACCTTTTTTGTTAAGTACATAATTCCACATGTGTTCATTCATAGTTTTGATGCATTCAGTGTGAATCTACTGTAAATGTTCATGAAAATAAAGACACGTTGAATGAGAAGGTGTGTCCAAACTTTTGGCCTGTACTGTATAAGTGAAATATAAATGAAAAATATTGTCCTTTAGGATTTTTGGTAGACAGCAGAATTCATGGTTCCATTTATCACAGCAAGCCTTCCAGTAAAACAGCCCCAGACCATCACACTACCACCACCATACAGTTGGTGTGATGTCCTTTTTCTGAAATGCGGATGTAATGGGACACAAACCTTACAAGAAGTTTAACTTTTGTCTAGTAAGAGTATTTTCCCAAAAGTCTTTGGGATCATCAAAATGTTTTCTGGCTCACTTTTTCACACAGGGTTAAAATGTTTTTTCTACATTAATAATAAAATCCTTCATTTAAAAAAAACTAATTTGTTTACTTTTGTTGTCTTTGAGTAATATTTATTATTTTTTGATCAGACAAATTTAAATGTTACTAACATGGAAAAAATTAAGAAATCAGAGAGGGGCAAACACCTTTTCACACTAGTGTATATCCATAAAACTCAGGACACTTTTGAAACTGGCACTAAGTGCAGTGTCACCCAATATTTAAAGAATATTTAGATTAAATTGTAATTTTCTTGTTGTCAAACTTTGTGTACAGAATCTACAACAGAGTGAATAAAATAGATGTATTCATAGTTGGGGTCCTAGTGAACCGGAATTGATCTCTTCATCGATGGTTAACTTGAAAGCACGTTGTAAGTCGCTCTGGATAAGGGCGTCTGCCAAATGCCGTAAAATGTAAATGTAAATGTACTAAATAGCGTCTCACAAAAACACAGGCTATGTGTGTTAGACTGAAGCGTCACAGCATCTCCACACTAACCCACTAATATTTTGCATTAATGTTGTATTTAGCTGTGATCAAAATAATCATGATTTTTATCTACATGTTGATTTAACAAACACTAATTGTCTGACTGGTTGCTCCAAACATCACATATTGTCAGAGAAAACTAAAACTCTTTATTAGCTCTGAATAGAGAAACGTTTCATTTAACTATTTACTCTCTAACACATATATGGCTGAAATTACTATAAAGCTCACTTGAACTTGAACTTCAACTTCTGGCTCATACCCTCCATACTACACCTACCCTGAATCTGTCCAACTTGCCACAACCACGGCCTGTTTTTTGCTGTTAACTTTGTATTGGGATTTGAACCAGCCACCGTAATCTCTGGGATGTTTCATGGCAGCAGGAATTTAGTTTGCTGGATTCGGTTCAGCTTTGGTCTGGGCCTTTTCAATCTGTCTTCTCACTCAAATACTAATACTAAATTCAGTTTGACTCTTCAACCAGCCAACGTTTCATCAAAGCCTGCTATATCAGCTATCTACAATTTTTACTTCAGAAAGGAACAACCTGAGACATGCAGAACAGCTGAGATTGCAGAGCCAGCAGCCTCCATCCAATATCTTCCTATTGAAGATTATTGGCCCTAATGTATGATATGAGGCGCCCTCTAGGCCATATAACAAGAAAAGCTCACAAATACACTACTTTTCCTCAAGCATTAATGTACAAACCTCACGCATACACCATATATTCCATCTATATATTTGATATATAGTATGAGGTTGCTCCCTTAAATCATGTAGCATGAAAATCTTACACATATTCTTTTCCTTGCATATATACATGAAAAGCCTGCACACACACAACATACATGAAAAGCTTATATATACATTACGTTTTTTGCAGTCTTTGTATTCCTACTAATTTTGTTGTTCATATCCCTGTAATGTAATGTTAGAAAATGGCAGGAACCACACAAGAGATTTTTTTTCTTCCAATTAATAGTAATTGTCAAATGTCAATGTCATATATCATGAATTACACTCTTCCTCTAAGAAACATTAAACATGGGGTGGGGTGGTAGTAACCTAGTGGGTAACACACTTGCCAATGAACCAGATGACCCAGGTTCAAATCCCACTTCCTACCATTGTGTCCCTGAGCAAGACACTTAACCCCCCCCTCCAGGGGGACTGTCCGTGTAACTACTGATTGCAAGTCGCTCTGGATAAGGGTGTCTGATAAATGCTGTAAATGTAAATGTAAATGTTCAAATGCTTTACTAAGCATTTTATAGCATATGACTTTCTGGTTAATTCACTTCATTTTAGACCATTGAGTCTCTGTCCTGACATTCCTTTAAATTATTAGCTTCATAAATAATTGTGACTATCTCTCATTAGCAACATAATGACTTACAGTATAAACCATGGCCCAGTTGTTCAAACAATTTAAAATAAAATTTATCTGGATTTTGAAATTCATTTATTTGGCTATCCAGGATCTGGCAATTAATTTTTATGCTGATTTTATGCTTAGTTCTACAAATACCTGACCTACTATAGCTGAGGCAAGGCAGCAGACTGGCTTAACCAGTTGCCTGCGAACAACTTAGAGCAGTAAAATAGATCACATAGATCACATTGCATGCATGCATTATTAACAATTGACACTGTATCTGTACCCTGATGTCGATAAAGACATTCTCAAATCTAAAACTGTATTCCTTTATGTTAATTCTCTGCTGAGGTATAGAAATGTATGCACCTGATTAATTTTATGATGCCTACTGAAAAGTTTCTGTTTACAAAATAAACTTAATGTCACTAATGAAATACTACTGTTTCCACAAGGCATGATATAAATTAAAAGGAGGTTCCTACTTTGCAAGCTCAGACAATGGTAAACAAAAATCCAAAAAAGACAAAGAGTTCCAAAACTTTTTCATATGACTGGATGTGTTGACACTTGAATAAGTAATATTTCACCAACAAAATACTGCAAAACTAAGATGAACACTGAATATGCATGATGCAGAAAAATTGGTTAATGTATTTTTAATGTCAAGAATCAGCTACTTTTTTCTATTAACATACAAAGCTCAAAATTGATTGGTCACTAACTACTTGTGCGGCCTCCTAACAGACTACTGCCGTGACTGAGAATTACACTCACAAGACCAAGAATTAATAAACACTTGGCATGTGGATACTTGAGTCCAGGCTAAAGACACATTTTTCTTTTTTCATAAGCTAGTTCTGGCATAGCTTGTTTTGGGTCATTATTTTGACGCTCTGTAACACTTTCTTCCCGACTTCAGTAGTCCATTGATGTCATGAAGTGTTATTATGGTCTGTATCTCTGTATTATTCAATTTTTCACCAATTTTATTGCAACACACTACTTCCTGTATTACAATACTTTTCAAACTACTTTTTATTCAGACAGAGGAGGTTGTGACAAAAGTTGGAACATCTGTATTAATTGGCACCAACTTTTTAGGCTTGATCAACCTCCATTGCTTCAAGACATCTTTACATTGTTAACGTGTTTCTTGATCCTTGAAAAAGCACATTTTGGAATTTTTTTTCCCGGTTTTGGCACATTATCCTTTTTTGTAACCTTTTCCATTTCATACCATTAGTATAGTCATACCATTAGTATATCAACAGAAGTCTTTAATTTGAGAATTCCAGAGATTGTAAGTATAGATTATTAAGCAATTTTTGCTGGGAACTAATGGGTTATACTTATTTTATCTCATGACTACATTAGACCATGTTTGATTATCAAAATAATAGATGGTGCAAGTAAGATGCTCATTGATGCTTCAAAGGTGTCTCCTGTCACACATATACAGTACAGGCCAAACGTTTTCACACACCTTCTCATTCAATGTATTTTCTTTATTGTCATAACCATTTACATTGGTAGAATCTCACTGAAAGCATCAAAACTATGAATGAAAACATGTGGAGTTATGTACTTAACAAAAAAAAGGTGAAATAACTGAAAACATGTTTTATATTCTAGTTTCTTCAAAATAGCCACCATTTGCTCTGATTACTGCTTTGCACAAAGGCATTTTCTCAATGAGCTTCAAGAGGTCATCACCTGAAATGGTTTTCCAACAGTCTTGAAGAAGTTCCCAGAGGTGTTTGGCACTTGGCCTTTTGCTTTCACTCTGTGGTCCAGCTCACCCCAAGCAATATCGAGTGGGCTCAGGTCTGGTGACTGTGGAGGCCATGTCTCCACTTTTTTGTTAAGTACATAACTCCACATGTGTTCATAGGTTTGAAGCCTTCAGTGAGAATCTACCAATGTAAATGGTCATGAAATTAAAGAAAACACATTGAATGAGAATGTGTCCGAACTTTTGGCCTGTACTGTGTATGTAAAGCATTTTAAACAGGAACATGATGGTGGATTAGAATCACTAAAATAAATCAACAGTCATTATAGTTTTTTTTTTTTATTTCATATCATGTGGCAACACACAAGAGAACAGAAAAATGTAAAAAACAGAGAATATGAACACCATAAAGAGCTGATAGGATCTAAATTATTTTAATTATTTCAAGAACTTTGTGTGCTGATCCTGTAGGATTTTAGCCGACGACTTTGCATCATAGAAGAGCTCATTGATTTCCTCCACGTGTTCTCGCTCCACGCCATCCTTACCCTGCACACGAGCCAGCAAGCTAGCTGGGGTCAGGAGCTGCACTGCATACCTGCATGCAAGTACAAAGGTTTCAATTTGTTATTTTAAAGGTTTGTTTTTTTTCCTGTCAGTTTCATCCACATTTGAATTTTTGGTGCTCCCTTGCAAATTCCAAAATGGGCAGGTTTGTGGGTTGGGAGGAAATGTCGCTTTTGAAGACATGTTTTGTACGTTAACCATAAGACCTGTCTTATGGTTTTTGGAAGGCAGACAGCATCATTAAGGGCCTTAATCTGGGTCAAAGTCTTTGGATTCTCCAGCTCAGCACAGGAAGAATTTGATGGGGTATCTCACAAGAGTCATGATCTTCTAAGAAAGCTTCAATTGATGCCTTCATGAGTGTGAATGCTTGACACAATTACACGGAAGCCTAATTTTTGCACAAATTATGCCTTTTGAACGCTATGGTCTTAAACTTTAAATCAGCAACCGAATAGCCAGTTTGAGGTTAAAAAATTGCCTCCTCTTCTTTTTGGATTGCGTACCTCTTATGATTCCACCTGCTATGATCCACTAGCATGAAATGTGAATATTTTATTTCATTCCAAACTAAACTGGAATATGACTGTGTGTTATTTGACAATTAGTATGTGCAAGCTATTCAGTAAAAATGAGCTTTGTGTATGTCTTCATGAGTGTGTTTTACCTGAGTGTAGTCTTGGTACCGATGTCTCCAAGGTGTGTTAGAGCTTCCTCCGTGATACTGATGCCTTCAGTCTGTGCACGGATTTTTATGATCTACACACAAATCACACCACACAGTTTTAGCACAAAATGCTAGTCGATAATTTATGCAAGACAAATAGAACATAATGGATACAACACTCTGTAGATGCAGACAAGATATTTGCTTGCTTTACTCATGGGAATGGTTTCTGTGCTCAGCTGTTAAGATTAAACTGTTCAAATAATTACATTTGTTTTTATTTCCATTTCAGCAGAGCACAAAACAAATGTTTTGATCAAAGATTGCAATAGAAAAAAGTAGCAGGACAGCAGTGATACAGGACCAATGATTTGACTGCTCATAATGGTCTCAGGGAGTAGCATTAACAAAAGACAGAATCTACAACTTGCTCTGGCACAACTTCTACTCACTGATTTGAGCCACATTTGGCTAAACTAACTAGTTCTGCAATAAATTAACTATTGCATTATTCTGCTGCTTTATTTTCTGTAAAAAAAAAAAAAAAAGGAAAATACAACACCTGCTTCAGCTCTTGTGGAGTGTAGAGCATAGTTCTAATGATCATGACTCGGTCCAGCAGGTCCCGTGGAATCCCATGTGGAGAGGTGATATCCTCTGTTCCTCTGAAAGAGCCAGTGAAAGAGGGCACAACCCTGTAAGTTTCCTGCATTAATATGTCACTCAGCTGGCCAGCTATGCCCTCTGTTCCTCACCTGACAAGGCATTGCCCACGATTGGAGGCGAAGACGACAATGGGAGCAATAGAGCTCTCCAGTGCACGGTGCAGGTAGGTGAAACACTCAATATCGAACATGTGAACCTCATCCACAAATAACACACCTGGGACCAGTTCTGCCACACCCTTGTCAATGTACTTATTCACCAACTTATTGATTTCCACACGCAGCTTATCTGCAAATCAAAATCAGACGATAACAGGATGAACAGGCAAAAGAGCACAGAAGTAAAATTTGCCTTTGTGAGTGTGTGTATCACCTGTAATTTCGGTCTTCTTAGGTTTCATCAACTGGCCCATCATAGACATGATATCCTGGCCGCCCTGGAACAGATTGATCAGTTGATAGGAGGGTGCTTGCAAGTTTGCGCAAGTTCTGTTGATATTAATGGCAGCCAAATTAAAAAAGCTGTGTGTGTATGTATGTGTACCTGTGGACGGGCATTAGCTACATCCAGGTCATGCAGGGTTACGTCCTGTATGATCTCCTTCTTCTTGTGCACATCTCCTTTTGGCAGTGGGACATACTCTTCTGCCTCTAGATCAAACTCTGTTGCAAACGTGTCGCAGCGTCCCTGCCTCTGAACAAGTCACAGTACACAAGTTTACACACAAACCACAAATTGGGAAAGTGGGAGATCTCTCACTGCCGGACCGACTGTCTACTCAGTGGGCATCTGCACGTGACCTGCCGTCTGATAACACCACAGCCACTGTACCCTGCAAGAGTGGGCAATTTGTCTATGATGATGTGAAGGTGTTGCTACCTTGACTGCACCACTGTTGGCCTCAATGTAGATAACATCCCCCACCTCAACTCTCTCCTTCTGAAGGCTCTCATAGATACTGGGATCCAGCTGCCAAACACACACACACACACACAAAAGTATGGTTATTGCTTAACACACAAAAATATACCACTATGATAAGAAAGACTCTCACACTCACCTTGAGCTGCTTGGTGCCCTTTGCTGTTTTTAATCCTATGATGACATGGCTGATTGTTTTCCCATAACCACCCATGGGGTTCTCTGTCTCACATGGGGTCAACTCAGTCACCTCCCCCTCGTATACCTCCTTAGTCTCTTTGATGCGCAGACCTAAACAAACACACAATGTGAAAATGAGCTCTCCAGGTAATGTCAGATTCAGACACTGTAGGCAATTTTCCAAGTGAGGGAGCTCACACATTACCAACTGGTGATAATACAAACAGTATTGTTACCAGATTCTGCAGATGAGTCAGGGCGACCTAATTTCTCAAATTGACCAGGAATCGTATGTTATCATATGTTACATACATAACAGTATTTGTTTAAATGTTACATGTAGCACCAGTTTCCGTGTCACTATATACTTTGTGACATGCATATAGCTGAAATGACAATAAAGCTCAACTTCAACTAGTTGGTGACACTCGCCTATGAACCAGAGGACCACAAAGTCACAGGTTCAAACCACACTTATTACCATTGTGACCCTGAGCATCTCCAGGGAAGACTGTCTCTGTAACTACTTATTGCAAGTAACTCTGAATAAGGGTGTCTGAAATACGCCATACCTGAAAATGTAAAACTTGTTTACTTCTTGTGAACACTCACCAATTGCCCTCCTGAAGTTCTCCATGAGCACCTCAGTCTTTTTGATCTCTGATGAGTAAACCTCACTACCCACCATCGGGCAGAAGGGCACCTTATTACCCAGCTCCTGTGCCATAGCCAGCGCCAGTGCAGTCTAGAGATAAACACACACATCTAAATAAATAGACAACAATAATAAAAAAAAACAGCACAAATCACAATAATCATTTCATTTTAAAGCTACCTTTCCTGTACCAGGTGGTCCTGCTAGTAAAATCGCTCTCCCGGCCATCTTCTTGGAGCGGATGAGTTCTACAATGATCCCGCATGCCTTGAAAACGGAGAGGTGTAAGAACTGCTTAAATGTGTATACATGAAGAATTAAATACATTGCAGAACAGCTTTAATGTTAAAGGAGGGCAGATGGGACAACTAACTCGTGACTGGTTACCTCTCTGGCGGTCTCCTGTCCGACCAGGCCGGAAGCTGACTGCTTCGCGTATCCTGACTCGTCCAGCCCGAGTCCTTTCACATGACTGTGCGATGCGATGCGCTGGGTCTTAGTGGTGCTTTTCACCTCTTCGATCTTCATCTTCCTCCAATATTCGCAAAGGAAGCCAAATTGTGTGGAACGGACGCTCGGTATTGATTGATTCGGTACACGACTCTTCCAACAGACACACGCGGCCGGTTACCAAGGAACTTGAGGGAAGGCCCGCCCCTCCTGCGCTCTCTAAGCAAGACATTCGTCCGTGGAATCTTTAACGGTCAGCTATTGGTTCATCCTTCTCTCAATCTCGCGAAATCCTCAGCTTCCCCGCCCACTCTGTTCCGTTCTTGCGTCTGTTAAATGGGTGTTCGGGAAACAGGAGAGATATCTGAAACCGATATTTATGTTCCGAGTATAATTTCGCTTCACCATTGGTCAGCTATGGTAGTTTGGAAACAGTTATAATTTCGGAGAACGATCAGTGAAACAAGATATGATCTGTTGTTTAAATAGTATTGTTTCAATGTAAATGAAACATGAATTTGTTAAGGAAGGATATGCCATATCTGGCGTTTTTTTTTTGTTCCCCAACTTATTTTAACAGTAATATATTCGGGACATTTCCATTTGTATAGACATGTGGGACCTGGGGGATGTGTTGTCTACTTTGAGCACTAAGGTTGGTGTGAAGAATCATTGGAATTGGCTTTTTTCTCTTATATCACCCTTAGTAGTCCCCTATTATTGTATCTAAGGTCTCTTCTTGAAATTTAGTGCAGAATTGCAGCCACTTTTAGCCAGTCCCACAATGAGATTTCGCCAGTTTGCTGTGTGAAACTTTGAATACTAATCAGGAGAGCGGCCTTCGTGGAAATGGCACCAAAACTCAATGCAAACAGGAAGTTGTGTCAGCATCTTTCCAGAAAAAACTTAATGTTCAGAGACTCACATGACAGAACTAAAAAATACATTTGTGCTCATTTTTACATCCACTCACCAAGCAACTGCAGTGCTTCACACGTTTGCAAGCCATGACAGTCGATGTAGCTACATTTTTAGGGGAGGGACAGGAAATTCTCTGGGCCGACAAAGCATGAGAAAGGGGGGGTAACCTTTCCCCTTAGGATGACATAAGGGGACAAATCCCAGATCTGACTGCCAGAGCTGCCGTTCTCTGAACAGTGAAGCAGAATGGCCAAAGCTCTCATTATACATATCACCATTTGTAGCCACTGCAGGACCTGCATAGACAGGCGAGGGGAACTCGTAATAATGTTAAATAATCTCACAAAGGGGACCTTTAAATCTTCATGACCACAGAGCTCTATTCAGAAATCTTATTGCACACTTATTGTTCATTTTTCGTAACCTTTCTGTTTGTTACTGATCATATTTTTCTATGTTGTAGTTTATTAACCTTTCTTTATTAAGTCTTTCTCTGGGAGACCAAATTGCAGGGCTCAGAATAAAACTTTTTTTTTTCATAAATCTGTATGCTGGGAAATTAAGGTTTTAGAAATGTTAAATTTTAGGAATGAAAAATGTGAAATTGTTCTAACCTTGTTATTGGTAATATTAATACAAATATGTCTCATTAATACGACAAACAGGCTACACTGTGTAAAAGAAAGATTACTTCTGGAAGGCCGGAATGCACGAACGAGATCTTGTTTCGTCGCATGCGGGGAAGTATTTTACTGAAACACCGGAAGCGTTTTTTCGGGCAAATTGGTCATCTGTAACCCTTCCGCTTGTGTAGCAGTTGGACAGCGATGTCGGACTCGAACCCCCGAACTCTCAACTTCAACGTGGGGGTGCTGGGCCACGTCGACAGCGGGAAGACGTCACTGGCCCGCGCGTTGAGCAGCACGGCCTCTACCGCCGCCTTCGACAAGAACCCACAGTCACGGGAGCGCGGCATCACTCTCGACCTCGGCTTCAGCGCGTTCACCGTGGAGCTGCCGGAGCAGCTGTACGCGCCCTGTCACCAGCGTGGCTTCGACAGTCTGCAGTTCACGCTGGTGGACTGTCCCGGCCACGCGTCGCTCATCCGCACCATCATCGGGGGTTAGCCTCTCTCCCTCGCTCTCTTCTCTCTCAGTCACTCTCACACACACACTCTCTCTCTCTCAGTCACTCTCACACACACACACTCTCTCTCTCTGTCACACTCTCTCTCTTTGTCACTCTCTTTTTCTGTCTCACTCTGTCACTTTCAGGTGGATGAGAATAGTTGAGTTAGAATAAAGACTTTTGTTGCAGATAAGAAGTCTTGTCTATTTTGATATGTGACAAAAATCTAAAAATCCTTTAAAAAGGTGTAAATGGACCTGTCAAATTTGAATCTCCTTTGCCAGATGATTTTACATCACATGGTTCTGTGCAAGTTAAGAACATTAAGAGCTTGATATTTCCTTGAGTTCTCATTGCTTGTTAGTGGCAGAGTGGGATAAGTCGCAACTCCGTTGGTCCTGCTGATACGAGACACGTTTTGCATGTTTTCTCCCAGATTAAGTTTACCTCACTTTACCCACAGAAAAGTCATTTTAAATGTAGACATGCTGTGAATCAGAGCTTCCTACTATTCCTTAAGGGCCTTTATTGTGTGTCTAAGTTAACAGAAGTTTGAGAAATGTAAATACAGGGCATTAAAATTTTCAAGAATAAATACACTCAGATTAATATATTGCTGTTATTAGGGCTGCAACTAACGATTATTTTAACAATCGATTAATATGTCGATTAATCGTAGAATCGAACAAAAAAAAGAGAGAAAAATTTTTAAAAAAATAAAGTGCCACCTGAGCTGCCAGAACGCTAAATAATTCATAAAAAAAATAAAGAACAATACAAATCAGAAAATTTAACAGGATTTGTTTGAATGTCAGAACTACACTACACTGCAGATGCACACACTAGTGTTCTCTACACTACACTGCAGATGCACACACTCGCAGACGCACACACTCACAAACTCTCACACTGACACACACACACTCCAAAAAATGCTTTTCTAATTTAGTAGTTTTGTCCTGATTTCAGTCCAAATCTCTAAAAAATCTTAAATCAAGATACATTTACTAGACATGAAATAGCATAAGAAATTGTCTTTTTTTTGATAAAACATCTCAAAATTAAGTGATTGTTTAAAACAAGCAAAATTATCTGCCAATGGGGTAAGAAAACTAATCTTAATGAGATATAATCTCAAACAGAAGTTTTAAGCATCACTTAATTTTCCCATGCCATTTTTCTTGTGTAGTAGTCTTAATTTAAGATTTTTTAGATATTTGGACTGGAAACGAGACAAAATTACTAGGTAAGAAAAGCTTTTTTTTGCAGTGTAGCTATACATGACAACAGATTGAAAAATGAATGGTCCAAAAAAGGCTAGTGAATAAAAACATGTCTTTAGTCTTTTAATGCAAAGTAACTATAGCACCCCTGCTTTACTACTGTTATTAACGAGCTAACGCTAACTTGTCATGCCTGTCAAGCTGGATGACGGGTACATTAACATTTACATTTACAGCATTTATCAGACGCCCTTATCCAGAGCGACAATCAGTAGTTACTGGGAAAGTCCCCCTGGAGCAACTTAGGGTTAAGTGTCTTGCTCAGGGACACTATGCTACTACCACCCACGCGGAGATGCAGAGAACAGTCCGAACACTGTTTCATCCCCCCCTCCACACCTGTAGGCGGCGCTGTAAGTCCCCGTCTAGTTCTCCTCCGCGGCGAGTTAAAAACCATCACCAGGGACATTACATTCCTCACTTCAAAACGGAACAAAAGTATGATTCTGTAGCGACTTACCCTGCTGCTGAACCCCCTTCTTCCTCCTCAAACACGCCAACATGTTTGCGTTTCAGGTGCAGGATCATTGCCATGGTGCTACCCGTGCCATGCCATGTCGCTTTTGCATATTTTCGCGCAATTTCTCTGCCTCCGCCATGTTTCTGTCCTCTACCTCCGCTTGTTTTTTTGTTTTTTTGCTCCGCGCTGTCTATTAGGCGCCAAACTCTGCTAGCATCTGTGCGCGAGAGAGACCGAGTGTGTTCACTCCGCTCCGCGCTCAAATAAAGTTTTTTTTTTTTAATAATCAAACGTCTCCGCATCGCGACATAACGAATCGATTAGGAAATTCGTTGCCAACTCTTTTAGTAATCAATTTTTATCGATTCAATCGATTCTTTGTTGCAGCCCTAGCTGTTATATAATGTATACTCAGAAATATTACTCGGTATAACAACTTTATCCTCAGTTTTTTGTGTTATAGTACATTTACTCATCCTCCACACAAGCTGTTTAGTGATCATTTTCAACAATGCAACTGTGTTTTGTAACCATTGCATCGCAATGGCTTGACAGATCAGTTTTTTTCTATTCCAAGCATTTTCAAGTCATTGAAACCAATAAGGTTCTAATGTGGATCAAGGATGAGTTTTTATCAGATGTAAAAAGTAATGTCAGAGACTCTTTAAAGGTCAGATTTTGTGCTGTGAGAATTTGTCTCAAGATGCCATCAGCTAACTTCAAAAGTTCAAAAGTCACATATGCTGCTACCTTTTACTATAGCACTCACTGTAAATCTCATGTCATAGACGGTGTCCCTCCGGCTCAGACACAGTTGTCTTATTATGTATTGCTACTTAAATATACACTCACCAGCCACTTCATTATGTACACCTCGTTAGTACCGAGTTGGATCACCTTTTGCCCTCAGAATAATTCTTTTTGGCATACATTCAACAAGGTGTTGGAAACATTACTCTGAGATTTTGGTCCATATTGCCATGTAGATTTATCTGCTCCACCACACCCCAAGGGTGCTCTGTTGGATAGAGATCTGGTGAAGTACAGTGACCTCATTGTCATGAGCTGATTTGAGCTTGGTGATATGGTGCATTATCCTGCTGGAAGTAGCCATGAGAAGATGAGTACATATGCTCACATGGTCAGCAACAATACTTGAGTAGGCTGTGGCATTTAAACATTCCTCAGTTGGCTCTAAGGTGTGCCACACCATTATAGTACCACCTCCAGCCTTAGATATGTAGGAGATTGAATTTAAGAATTTAATACCCTATCATCTGAATGATGCAGCTTTTTCCCAATCTCCTCTTGTTCAATTTTGGTGAACCTGTGCAAATTGGAACCTCTGGTTCCTGTTCCTGACAGGAGTGGCACCTGGTGAGGTAACAAGCAATTGAACAGGTTTACCTAATAAAGTTTCTGCTAAAGTGTTAATATGAAAACCACCATAGCCAGCTAGTACTGAAGGTTTAGATTTGTACATTTATGTATTTATTTATTATTACATTTTTTTATCCTTTCCCATTCAGCGTATTGAAGATCAGTCAGTTGGATGAACAAAATGCGTGTGTATGAGTGTGTATTTATGCGCCCATGTGCATACAAAAAAGATGTCAGAATACATGCTCATTTTTCCTTTAACTTTCATACCTCTTTTCCACTGCACTAGTGCTGGTTCCAGTGCTCAGCTACTGCTGAAATTGGGAACCAGCAAGAAGTGACCGATATTTCCACTGACTCCAGAGCCCAGTGGCAGGCATTTTTTTTTACCGCCATGACCAAACATGGCACAGGCACAGTACTGGCACCACTGCAGTGGAAAAGGTATTTCTGTGTTGAGCTGGTGTAACACTTTTTGTGTAAGCTCAAATTTAAACTGTTCTCTGTCTGGTTAATGTTGTGACTGTGCAGGATCTCAAATCATTGACCTGATGATGTTAGTGGTTGACATAGTGAAGGGCATGCAGACGCAGACAGCAGAATGTCTTTTGATTGGGGAGCTCACCTGCTCTCGCATGCTTGTAATCCTGAACAAAATTGACCTCTTGGCCAGCAACAAGAGACAGAGTGCCATTGAAAAGATGACAAAAAGGATTCACAAAACTCTGGAAAACACCAGGTATGTATACACACACAGAGAGACACACAGAGAGATACCTTTGACACACTAATGGTGTTTCGTGATGGGCAGGTTTAAGGACTGTCCAGTCATTGCAGTGGCAGCAAAACCTGGAGGTCCTGATGCTGGTGACTCTGTGGAGCCTATGGGAGTTCCTGAGCTGATACAGGTAATACTTTCCATTCTTTAGTTTTCCTTATAAAGACAGAGCTCTTCATAGAGTGGGGAAAGCTGGGCCTGTTCGCTGGGGCCACCCTTTAAAACCATAATGTTGTTGATTTGGACAATTTCTGTATGACCACAGAACTAAAACAGCAGTGAACCAGTGGGACATTTAATTTAAAAGGTGTGTTGCTGTTTTGTCTTATGTGTGTCTGTTTAGGCTCTGAAGTCCCAGGCCTTCTTCCCCAACAGAGACCCTTCTGGATCTTTACTCATGGCTGTAGACCACTGCTTTTCCATACGTGGCCAGGGAACAGTAATGACTGGAACCATCTTGCAGGGAGCAATTAATATCAATGACAATGTGGAGATTCCAGCCCTGAAGGTATGACACAAACACATAAACATAAAAGTGTCAGTAGACTACTGTGTATGCAGATGATTTCTGAAACTTCTGAAGGCGTTTCCTGCTGAATAGAAACATGTTTGTGTACATTATTAAAAAGTTCAAACAAATTAAATAATAGGCTTGTGTATTGAGGATGGAAAATGTAAAATGTCTAAAGTTGTACATTTTTTGTAATGAGACGTGAATGAGATCTATATCAGACACTGCTCTCATTAATTTCATGCTTACTCTTAAATTAAATTCCAAACTTTTACATTCATTGACACATCATTATTAACCTCACCCTCCGTCCTTGTGAACTTGTAGGTGACTCGAAAGGTCAAGTCACTTCAGATGTTCCGGCGGCCAGTTAACACTGCAGTGCAGGGTGACCGCGTGGGCGTGTGTGTGACACAGTTTGACCCTAAGCTGCTTGAGCGAGGTGTGGTGTGTTTACCAGGGTCACTGCACACACTGTACGCTGCTGTCATCTCTGTACACAAAATCGGCTATTTCAGAGGAACACTGAGCAGCCGAGCCAAATTCCACATCAGTGTCGGACATGAGACAGTAATGGCACGGGTTTGCTTTTTTGGTTCAGCCATGTCTCCTGGTAATCAAACTGACCAATCAAGAGGTCAGATAGACTCAGATGCCACCTTTTCCTTCTCTTTCGATCGAGAGTATTGCCATCAGGATGAGTATGTGGTTGGCCAGGCTGGCACCCCAGACCCTGAGCAGTGGGCTCTCCTGGAGTTTGAGAAGCCAGTCACATGTCCACCTCTGTCCCTGGTGATTGGATCACGACTTGACACAGATATCCATGCCAACTTGTGCCGATTGGCCTTCCATGGAAAACTCCTGCATGGCATGGAAGACAAGAACTACATGGAGAATAGTCTGCCCCGCCTTCACATAAGCAAGGACAAACACAAGGAGGGAATTGTGGAAAGGGTAACACACACACATATGCATACATACATACATTAATGCACACACACACACATAGAAACAATGGAGTTCATGTAGCATTTGAATGTTACATTTTTATAAGGTGAGAGGAATAAATAAGTCTTAATTCAATTACACAACTTGACAATTTACAGTATTACAGTGAAGGATATTTTATAAGCAAAATAAGGTATATTTCTACACATGCAGACCATCCACTCAGGCATTTCTTTCTCTGTGGTAAGGTTACTGATGACTACAGTGTGATTGGCCGGAACCTGTTCAAGAAGGAGACCAATCTGCAGCTTTTTGTTGGGTTAAAGGTAACACTCTCTTCAGGAGAGACAGGCGTCATCGAAGGTGGTTTTGGTCAGAGTGGGAAAATCAAGATCAGAATTCCAGGTAGATTCTCAGCAGCATGAGCCACAAGCAGCAGAAATTAAAATGTTTCTGTTCTTACTGATCAGACATCCACTATGTTTAGTAGCAAACATTTGGGTTGATGTTGCTGTGGTTTCACATTTGAACTCCCTTCTGTCTTTCTCAGAGGGACTGAAGGATGAAACCAAGCAGTTCTTCTCTACTAAAAAAAAAGGAAAGGCAAGTGCAAGAAGTGAAACAGCCAAAGAAGATGAGCAACTCTCAACCAAGGACAACTCTCAACCAATCACAATCCACCTCAATTTTAAGAGATTTGTCTTTGACCCTCTAAAGAAGATGGTTCAGGTGTGACCTAGAAGCTGACTTCTGAAGTAGAGTATCACATTTGAAGGTGTCTCCACAGAGGGCGTGTATAGCCTGCCTGTTCCTGAGGAACATGCTATGTTAACAGATCTGTTCTGTGTGTATCTGAGTTTGGGGTCAGTTTACTTTGTCAAGTACACATAATTTTCAAAAGTAATACAGAATCTGACTCCAGGATATGTATATTGATATAAGTGAATGTAAATGAATGTGATTGAAATCATTGCAACGGGATTAGTTCTCATTTGACCCAATAAAGCCTAAGATGTATTGGAGTTGTGTTGACCAGTGGTTCAAAAACTTTTGATGCCAAGGTCCTACATTAAATATTTGGACACTTAGATAGTTTCAAACATTTAAACACAATTAAAATTTTAAATAACATCAAACTTTTTTTTTACTCAAGGGGAGTAATTTTTAAAAAATTGTCAGCTAAACACATTTATGGAAATACCCTAATGGCTAATTAGGAAACATATCATGTGTATACTTAGAGAATCTAACAAAATTACCACACCCTCATATTTGTGTAAATATTATAACTATTGGAAGAGTGTACGATGATTCCAGTGGAAACATGTGAAGCACTTGTTAACTCCATGTGCAAAAGAGGAGCAGTTGGAAAATAATGGTGGCCACACAAAATATTGAAACTTTGGACACAATTTTGACTTAGGGGTGTAATCACTTTTGTTGCCAGTTATTTAGACCTAAACGTCTGAGTGTAGAGAGGCAATAGCTAATTTTACAGTTTTACAAACTTTACATTGTGTCAAGCTTCATATCTTCAGTGTTGTCAAAAGGAAAGATCTTATAATTTTAAATGTGAGTAGTGTACTGTACTGTATGTTTTAAAAATGCTTGGATAGTCACTTGAAAAATGTAAAGAATTTGACCACTTCATCTCACTTTCCATACCCAATTATTCTTCTATGTCTCATTCAATATCCATAGTCCCTATGAGAGTTGCAGGTTCCAGAGCCAATCACAAAACAACGGGTGCTGGGCAGGGACTCATCCAGGGCAAGGCACAATCCCACCACAGGGCACACACACCAATCATTAACACATTAACGAGTGGCAAATTTTTGGAGACCCATCCATGATGCTTGTTAAATAGTTATGTAACTGAAGTGGAACAATTCAACAGAACACAAGGTTATCACATGCTTACATATCATATGAATGATGAAGGCACAAAGAAGAGGTCATGGTCCTCGTCGATCCAGTTTATTATTAATATAAGTATTTATCAAATATTTATACAAATGTTGATTTTACTGTGCTAGACATGTGTTGGGCTACAATATGCTATTTACACATTGTTATGTAATTTATGGAGCACAGAGCTGCTGTCCAATGATGGGAAGTCCCACCCACACAAGAGATTTTATGTCAAAACTGAACTCTTGCTTGTATCTCCTAAACCAAAGTTAAGGAGATACAAACACTTTGAGCACAACTCAGCTGCTACAGTGCTCATTCATACAGAGCCCTGGCAGCAGGACAGCACTTCTCCCTGTATCTGCCTGCACTGGCTATTAATCAAGTTTCATATCTCATAAAAAAAACCTCCTTCTAACCTACAATTACCTCCTTGCCATAGCCCCTCAGTATTTAGCCAACCTCCACCTTGGCATTTACCATCCACAGACAATTGATTACTATCAAAGGACTGATCTTTCATTGACAGTATGAGCAACTTTGCTATAATGTACAGCATACCAGGAAGGCCTAGTCCATTAAACAGGATGAGGTATTATTTCCAAAAATGAGTACAAAAAAACAAATATTATTTTCTATGTTTTATTGTTAGATTCAAAATCATGAATATTCAGTTGGTGTCTTTTTCAGATCCTCAGATTTCTTTGGGTCACTCACTACTTCAGCCTATCCCATGATCTGTGAAGAGGTTAAATAGATATATTAACAGATAAATAGACAGATAGACACACAAAAGAACGAGCCACTAAAAAGCTTTAAATGATTGTTGACTATAATCTGTTTTTTAAAGATTATAAACCAGCTCCTACACCCTCCATCCAGCCCAGGTAGGCAGACACACGGGTGAAGACAGTGGGCTTCTTCTGAGTGTTGCAGCCAAGAGAGGACACAAAGCTGGTGACTCCATGGACTACATACTGACCGTTGACCTGGCAGTTCAGAGGACCACCAGAATCTCCCTGCAGTCATGATAATAAAGCTTAGTTTCAACTAAACAACATGTCCACAGATCCACTCAAACAGCATCCAACTTCATCTGACACATTCAGTGAATAATTGTAAGTGCTCCCAGGCTCCATGTAGCTGTAGCTATGCACTCATTCAGCAGCAGCAACAGCCCATGCTTACATTGCATCCAGACAAACTGCCACCTCCTGCGCACACCATGGTGTTCTTAACAGTGCTGCCCCACCAGTCGGACCTGCTGCAGGTGCTGTAGTCCACCACAGGCAGATAGGCCTGCTTCAGCTGGGCAGAGAGGCTACCACCCGCTGCCAGACAGAAAAAGATGTGACATGCCTAACAATAGTTGACAAGTGCTTCTAGGAGAGGCCAGACATCATTTTTAATACAAAGACTGTGCATGTGAGAGAGAGAATGAGAAACGCACTGGAGGTGCGGCCCCAGCCAGTGATGTAGCAGGGGTTGTTGTTGGGGAGGACCTGCCCAGATGGGGGCAGCAGACCCAGCTTCACATACGAGTTGAGTACAACGTCAGAGGACAGACGCAGCAGGGCAATGTCATATCTGAAAGAAGAAAGGCAGTCAGATTTGATCATTTCACAGGAGGGCATGTATGTTTAGATATATATGATCTGCTACAAACAGAACAAAAAACATGTCACTGGTCAGACTGTGTAGGTGCAAAACATGAGTACTGACCCGCTGGCCACATTGTTGGAATTCCAGTTGGGGTGGATATAGACGCGACTCACACCCTTAATCTGCTCCCTACCACTATTGGCATTGAGGTCATGCTCTCCTAAGACAACGCGCCAAGTACGGGAGCTGTGGGTTAGCGAGGCATTGAGTTCACATATGTATGTACAATTGATCCTACTGTAATATTTACTTTTAAAACGTGCTCTGGTATCACACTGTACAGTTGGTACCTACTCTGACACCTCTCACCTGTCCACACAGTGGGCAGCAGTCATTACCCAGCCTGGTTTGATCAGAGTGCCTCCACAGGTGTGGTAGTACATACTGCCAGACTGGTACTGCAGAGAGATCTGAGGAACAAGCCCTAGAGTGAGAGCTGGACAGACACTGACAAAGGGTCAGGTGCAAAAAGACCATGAACAAAAAGTTGTGAGAATTTTAAGGACTCTGAACCTCAAGGACTGAGAAGAACAGAGATACATTACATTTGAAAACTAACAGAACAGAGAACTTCAAGAACTGCTCTGACACTGTGAAGTACCTGCCATGGCCATGCGTTGGGACTGGCGATCTCACCTCCAACCACCCTTTCCTCTACAGCCTCCTCCAGATACCTGGGCTCGGGCCTTTCAGCCACCACTTAATATAAACCCAAAACAGGACAAAATAATAACATCAGAGACCACCACAAACTGCCCAGTCTCTATCCACCTTGACTTCATGAAATGTACAACTGCGAGAAGTCTTACCCAGGGCAGCGAGGACAGTCAGCACCACAAATCTCAGCATGTCTGCACTTGCTCTCTGTGATGTGGAAGGTGGACTGTCACAATGGATTTTATAGAGTCCGGCTGTGATTCCAAATTCTCCAGGTGTGTTGCTCACACGCTTATCCATCATCATCAAGGTCATATTTTCAGCTTAGCTGCAGTGTGGTTCTCTAACTCATGGCTGTGGTCTTGGGCACAGGGTTTTATCAGTTCTCTCAGTAAGCAGGAAGTGTGTTAACCTAATCCCAGAATGCACACAGGTGTGAAGATTTATTTTATTGATATTTATTTTTGTTGTAACCCCCCTGTAATGTAGCCTGTAATGTATCTTAAAATTAATTTTAAATAGAGATGATAATAGAGATGTAGCAATGTTGTTTCTAGAATGTTTAGTTGTTAGAATACAATCCTTGCAAAGGATTATTTTGCATCTGTTTTTCATATACAGATCTTCATTACATAATCTGAAGTAAATTATAATCATGTGATGTGATGCACAACTGAGTTTTAACAAGGCAAAAAAAGAGGAACACTGATTAATCAACTACGTAATGAGTTCAACCCACAGTGTCAGAACTACACTCACAATGTCAAACTACTACACCCATAATGTAACTACACCCATAGCATCAAATATACTCCTACAGTCAATCTACAAACACAGCCAAACTACACACACTGACAGAAATACTCCAACATGTAAAAGCACCCACAACATCAGAATTGGACAGATTAATAACTAATTCAGAACTATCTACTGCATCAAAAGTACATTCATACTACCTACAGTATCAGAACCCCTCCACATTCTTAACTTAATTGCAACATCACAAATAAAGTTGTGTTTGTCATGGCATCAAGACACTTAAAAGGAATTGTGTTATGTATGGTGCTTGTTTCTGGGAATGTATTTTCTGGGAAGTTGATAAGTCAGGGAAAGCTGCACATGAGTGAGATAAAGTGTCCTATTTAAACCTTGAATCAACTGTAGGCACCATGGCCAAAGACAAATACATACAGATAGATTAATACTGTCTGAATATTATATTTGTCCAGTCATAATTACAAATTACACCCAGATTCTTAGCTCGCAAATTGATGATGCCCAAAATTGCAATTAGAAGGAATTCAGCAAATTTCTGGTTTATTCAGTATTGTTATTGAATTATTTAAATAAGGATAATTATGGTTTTATTTGTTTATGTATCATTTACATTTACAGCATTTATCAGACACCCTGATTCAGGGACGACCTACAATCAGTAGTTACAGGGACAGTTCCCCTGGAGACATATAAGTGAAGCGAAAGTGAAGTGATTGTCATTGTGTGTGTCTCCCTCTCCCGCCTGGGCAGGGTCTGTGACAGCTAGGCTTAATCCATGGACAGGAAACTGACCCATTTAGGTGTGGTAATTGGCAAGGACCACACAATAACATACTGTCCCAATACATGGACCACAATATGATTGCAGTATCATAATATTGCGATACTGTGATACATACATGGCAATACAGGGAGTGCAGAATTATTAGGCAAGTTGTATTTTTGAGGAATAATTTTATTATTGAACAACAACCATGTTCTCAATGAACCCAAAAAACTCATTAATATCAAAGCTGAATGTTTTTGGAAGTAATTTTTAGTTTGTTTTTATTTTTAGCTATTTTAGGGGGATATCTGTGTGTGCAGGTGACTATTACTGTGCATAATTATTAGGCAACTTTATTAGGCAAAAAACAAATATATTCCCATTTCAATTATTTATTTTTACCAGTGAAACCAATATAACATCTTCACATTCACAAATATACATTTCTGACATTCAAAAACCAACCAAACAAATCAGCGACCAATATAGCCACCTTTCTTTGCAAGGACACTCAAAAACCTGCCATCCATGGATTCTGTCAGTGTTTTGATCTGTTCACCATCAACATTGCATGCAGCAGCAACCACAGCCTCCCAGACACTGTTCAGAGAGGTGTACTGTTTTCCCTCCTTGTAAATCTCACATTTGATGATGGACCACAGGTTCTAAATGGGGTTCAGATCAGGTGAACAAGGAGGCCATGTTATTAGTTTTTCTTCTTTTATACCCTTTCTTGCCAGCCACGCTGTGGAGTACTTGGACACGTGTGATGGAGCATTGTCCTGCATGAAAATCGTGTTTTTCTTGAAGGATGCAGACTTCTTCCTGTACCACTGCTTGAAGAAGGTGTCTTCCAGAAACTGGCAGTAGGACTGGGAGTTGAGCTTGACTCCATCCTCAACCCAAAAAGGCCCCACAAGCTCATCTTTGATGATACCAGCCCAAACCATTACTCCACCTCCACCTTGCTGGCGTCTGAGTCGGACTGGAGCTCTCTGCCCTTTACCAATCCAGTCACGGGCCCATCCATCTGGCCCATCAAGACTCACTCTCATTTCATCAGTCCATAAAACCTTAGAAAAATCAGTCTTGAGATATTTCTTGGCCCAGTCTTGACGTTTCAGCTTGTGTGTCTTGTTCAGTGGTGGTCATCTTTCAGCCTTTCTTACCTTGGCCATGTCTCTGAGTATTGCACACCTTGTGCTTTTGGGCACTCCAGTGATGTTGCAGCTCTGAAATATGGCCAAACTGGTGGCAAGTGGCATCTTGGCAGCTGCACGTTTGACTTTTCTCAGTTCATGGGCAGTTATGCATCCCTCTGCAAGATATCTCACTATTTTTGACTTTTCTGAGCCTTTCAAGTCCTTCTTTTGACCCATTTTGCCAAAGGAAAGGAAGTTGCCTAATAATTATGCACACCTGATATAGGGTGTTGATGTCATTAGACCACACACCTTCTCATTACAGAGATGCACATCACCTAATATGCTTAATTGGTAGTAGGCTTTCGAGCCTATACAGCTTGGAGTAAGACAACATGCATGAAGAGGATGATGTGGACAAAATACTAATTTGCCTAATAATTCTGCACTCCCTGTATGTTGAGATTCAGTTAACTGAAAATGTAAAAACAGAACTGAAATGTAAGGTAGAATGGGTAGATCACATTAAAACATAACTAAACTGAAAAAACATAACATAACTTAACTTTATTGTCTTTGCACTTTAAAACATTGAAGTAGTGGACAGTGAAATAGTGGATAATGAAAATAAGTGTCCAGTCAGTTATCTGGTGTGGTGCTTATAGAGGACTGAGTTGAAATTTAAACAACAAAAAAAAGTGCATGTGGTGTCAGAATGGTGTTAATAAACTGAACTCAAACATTATTTGCACATGTTCAGTTGAATAAGAACACTTTACAGCCACCAATCCTAGAAGAGGCAGAAGGGGAAAAAAAGGTTGGCAGAAATGAAGGATTATACACGGTATCAAAAAGCGTGCGTGGTAGTGATTTGTGTAATGATAACAATAGCAGTATAGTGGCAAGAAGATAAAGAAAGGGGTAGAGAAAAGCAGAATGGGACCAGGCCTACAACCGTGAGAGCCACACTAAAAAGAACAAGTCAAACCTATCTTCTCCAGTAAAATAACACAAGGAAATTTCACATGTATCTATATAATGGGAAGACAGAACCTACTAGGAGAAGGGACACCGAGATATTGGTGTTATACGGTACAAAATGTGGGGACTTATTTTAACCCGCTGTCTCAAAGGGACTTATGGTGGTGGTGTAGAGGAAAAATGTTGTTCGATCAATTACCCTCAGATACTACCGGACTGTGAGCCTTAGTAACACTTTTATTACCAGTATCCATTTATCCAACAAATGTAACTAATCTGTTGTTCAAATTAAACAGCCTGGCACCTGCAGACTGGCACAGGATGAAGCGGTCAACCCTGCCCTGGGAGAAGCTAACTGATCCAACATACATAGATGCAATTGGAGTTCCCAGGGGGTGCCTGACAAATATAAAATAGCAAATCAAATAGCTGCGGGTTTGGAATCAGTCTTATGCAGGTGGTGTATGATTAACAAGAACGTAGACAGAATCAACTACATCCACTACAATGTTTAAAAATTCGGTAATTGGACACAACACGGTTTTGAGGCTGTGCATGGGCAATTGTCAGCCACTTCCCTCATGGCATTTCAGAACAGGATCGCCTGACAATGTTTCTTGTTAAAAAGGGAGGAGTTTGCTGCTCATTCATCCTAAACAACACAGCTGCAGGAGGCAGTCTGACGTTGGCCATTGACGGGCTGCGCAACCTCAACCGGAATATGAAAGAGCATTTGGGAGTGGAAACTTCCATGTGGGATTCCTGGATGAGTGTCTTCGGGAAATACAAAGCCCTAATCCAATCTGTTTTAGTATCTGTAGCTGTTTTTGTTGCAATCCTGACCTTGTGTGGATTTTGTTGTGTTCCTTGTCTACACAGTCTTGTGAACCGCCTCATTACCGCGGCCTTATCAACAAAGGAAACTGATGAAGCACAGGAATACCCGCTTTTGGAAGATTCAATAGACCTCAGCGATTTGCAGCTGAGCCAGCTGTTCCAAGAATCTCTCCATGAGAATGAGAGCAACTAACCCTTTGTGTGTAAAATGTATTGCTCTGTTTATGAACTAATAGTTGAAAATCCTACAGGATTGGGGAAAGTAACAAAAAGAGTTAATTACATGATAAACAGGAGGGAAATGTTGGAAAAAGTATATAAATTATCATGCAATCATCTTTTTCTATTACTTCTGTATTTGGAATGTTAACCTCTGGCACCAGCTATATTAAATATTAGCCAACATCTGTATTTGTAATGATAACATCATAACATCATTAGCTGCTTGGAAGAGAAACCGTGGAACAAGAGAAGGGTTGCAAAATAAGTTCGCCGGGGCGAGGTGACCGAGACCTGGCGGGACCTGGGAAAACAGCGAATGGAGAACTTGCAGATGGAGAAAGGAGGAGACCATCGATCATGAGATAAACAACAGTGAAGTTCTACGAATTTCTATGTTCGGAACAAACCCAGCTGACGTCTGAATGTACCACCCAGTATTGAATAAAAGGAGGAGGCACGTCAGAAACCACAGAGCTGTTGGAGGCATGCTGTAATGTGCGTCTCTGATTGCTCTCCTTGCAAGTAAAACAGACTCAATTGCTTCGTGTCTTTCTTCTCCAGTTATTTAATAAGTGTTAGAACGAGGTATAAACATACTAAAATAAACATGGATACAATATGAGAGAAATTTATGTTGAGGCAGGTTCAGCAATTTTTGTTTTTCACTCAGTACACGGTTGGCTGTGGTGCTGCGTTTCAAAAAGCTGTTTATTTTTCTGACCCTTTCCAGCTATCAGGTGCCTAATGAGACAGTGGTGGCCTAGTGGTTAAGGAAGCAGCCCCAAAATCAGAAGGTTTGAATCCCGATCCGTCAAGGTGCCACTGAGCAAAGCACCATCCCCACACACTGCTCCCAAAGTACCTTTCATGGCTGCCCACTGTTTACTAAGGGTGATGGGAGACAAAAGCAGAGGACACATTTTGTTGTGTCACCGTGTGCTGCAAAATTTCATAATGACAATCAGTTCACTTTCACTTTAGAGCATGCTATGAAATTACATTCTATGAGCAAAGCATTTAAAACATGGCATATCGGCAAGCTGCGCTGCAATGGCCAATATGCCGTTATTCGTGTTTTTACAGCCCATTTCTCCACTGTTCTTTTTATATGATGTGGTTCCTTTCACCACACGCTGTCGCTACCCGATTTTTGACTGCGCATGTGCAAAATTATGCGGTTTCCACTTGCCACACTGCTCTAAGGCTGCTGCAATCACGAACCACATACCCGATTTAGACCACGTACACACACATCATTTCCACTGCAAGATTGATCTAGGATTCGATACTTAATTTCTTTGTAGATTTGTGAAAATAAAGACCGTCACGTCGGCAAGCTGACAGGGGAAGGAAGTGCAGAGGCAGGACATAATGGGAACAAGGATTTATTAAATAGAAATAAAACCAGGCACCATGGCCGAAAACAGGGGAGAACAAAAACTGCCCTCCGGCGACTGTTCACCGCACCTCTGGTTGGTGCCTTCTGGGAACATGCAGCCCCTCTTGCTGCACGTCCCTGCTGCCGGTGAGACCAGCTTCTCTCCCTTTACCATGCAAGAAGGCAATCCTGGACCCTCCGACAACCTTTCACCACACCCCAGGCTGGTGCTTTCTGGGAACATGCAGCCCCTCTTGTGGTGGGCGTGTGGTGTGGAGGGTGATGGACGTCCACTACAGCAGGCGAGGTCGCTGGTACTGCACTACCATTCAGCTGGGGAACGTCCGGGTTGAGGGAAGGCGTGTCCATGACCGGAGCTGGAGAGGCGAATTCTTCGCAGCGCCGTTGTTGGCTGGCAACTTCCCATCGCCCTCTTCCACCAGCTTACCCTCACATCGCCATCTTCCTCCTCGCTGTCCTCACACCACCAGAAGTGACGTGGGTCCCCACGGACCTCGCGATGGCTGCGGATGTGCGCGATGGCCGGAGCCATCCTGGCACCAACCACCCAACTCACGTCATCATTGCTCTCGTCGCCCTCCGTGTCTTGCCAGTCCATGGGGAGCCTTGCCAGCAGAACGCGACATGGCCCAACATGGCGAAGATCATGGGGGTCGCATCTTCTGCACTCGCTGCCCACTTCAATTCCTCGCTGCCGCCGACTTCTTCCTCTCTCCGCCCACTCACCCGGCGACGTTGATGCTTCCGGGTGGACATTCCAGGGATCGCTGTAATATCGTGCTGCTGCTCGCCACTGCTGAACCCCCGTATCGCCGGGAAGAAATTGCTTCCAGAAATTGCTACCAATATGCAGGGGTCCTATCCCGGTCCCGGCATGTCTCGCCGCGGAACTGCCCGACCCCATGGGCAATCATCCAGCACTTTCCGCTGGCGCCCGTACTAACTCTGACTGGTGGAGTTCTTCTACGTGGTCTTCTTTCTTTGCCTTTTCTCTCTGCCCTTTTAATTAAGGGCTTTAAGTAAGCACAGAGGCAGGACATAATGGGAACAAGGATTTATTAAATAGAAACAAAACCAGGCACAATGGCCGAAAACAGGGGAAATAAAGGGGAGAACGAAAACTAGCCCACAGACATGTGCCGATTGCCAGAACTCAAAACACTATCAAACAGTTGCCAGGTCCAC
This sequence comes from Denticeps clupeoides, assembly GCF_900700375.1. NCBI lineage: Eukaryota > Metazoa > Chordata > Actinopteri > Clupeiformes > Denticipitidae > Denticeps > Denticeps clupeoides. The sequence goes on from NC_041708.1 coordinate 15,630,722, forward strand.
AAAGAATGTCGCAGCCGCTGATGGACGGCTGCATGGCGCCTTTTGACTGCTGTCCTGATTGGCCACAGGTGATGTCTACAGCTGCAGCCAATCCTGACACCTTAAAATTTTATCGCCTGTTTAAACATATAAGCAATTAGTTACAGACTGTTATTCAGACTGTTTAAAGCTACTTATATTGTCAATAGACAGCTTTGATTTGAATACATGTTTGTTAGCCTACAGTGTTAATTTCGTTGACGAGGACGAAAACTAAATAAAAACGAAATAAAAAGTCAGATATGATGACGAAATTTAACTGACACTTTAGTCAATGAATAAAAATGAGAAGAAAATGTTGGGGCGGGACGAATGGAGAAGAGATCCAATAAGAACTACCATTTTGTGGGGAAATCCAATCAGAGCAAATCTTTAGAGGAGATTTTAGAGCCATTTTCAAAAGCCACGGTTTTCAAGTTATGAGGACATTTGTTACACATTATATTTAGTTATACATTACACTTGGTTGCACAGTCTTGGTTACAAAGCTTTGGTTAAAGCAAAGCCCCCAAGAGACACCCAAACTTACTGGATATACAATTCTGATCACAAACACCAAACCAGGGGAAAAAATCCCGGACGAGAAACCCCCATTTGTAATATTCCTAGGGGTCTAGGGGTTTTAGAAACACAACAAGGGTATGGAGAGGAGGACATCCACTGTTACATACAGGACCAAAGCATACCAAAAGTGCTTTTATTTAAAACAAAGGGTCTATCACACAAAGCAACAAGACACACAAATGAAGGTCTTTGAAGACCTCTGTGGACCCTGGGGACCTCCTAAAAGAGTAAGGGTCTAGTAGACCTTGGGGACCTCCAGAACACAATCCTTTATATAGGTAGAGGGGACCAATAGGCAGATGGTAGGTGGACCTGGTAGGCTTCAACTCATCCCACGAAGTCAACCTAAAAGAGACAGGACACAAAAAACAGAGCCAGCCACACAGAACATGTAGGAGCATACGTCCAGGGATTTTAACAGAGATTTTTCTTGATTAATTAAAGCTTCAAATCTGCAGGCCACTCACTTTGGAATGCTTGGAATGATTGTACTTCAAGATGACAGGGTATACATTTTTTATTGCACAGGTTTTTTTCTGTGCTTCCAGCATATCAGCCTTTTCTTGCAGTACAAGTATGGTGTCACTTTAGTTGTCTAGAAGTGCATATAGGATAACTTCACTCTCTGGGTTACTTGTTGTGGACAACCAAAGACGTTGGGTGTTTCATTTGCATATGTCACAGACATGCCACTTTTCACAGTTCTTAGAATTATATTCTGTTTTCAAACATCCAAACACATTTTCCTTGTCTGCTCAAACTTGAATTGTGTCAACATGTGCGTATGCCATGGGTTAACTTTTCACAGAATGCACAACTTTTAGCATCGTTGTACTCTTCAGAGCTGCTTACCAGTACCTTTACTCCAACGCTTTGAGTCCATCACCAGACTTTAGAGCATGTAGTGGATTCATGGGACTACAGGCTACTTTGGCCTCAATTGTGACAAACTCAACAAACTGGCTAGAGCTAGGAAACCCCATTAGGAAACACCCTTTAGTCATTAAAGATTTCAAGACTTTTAATTTGAGACATTGCTGCTTCACAACCTTAGAGAAAATCAGAGAACTCTCTTAGTTCAGTCCTTTCCTTGGGTCCTATCCTTGGCCACAAATTAAGCTTATCTTGGAAGGCTTTAGCTATCACAAATGGGCTTCCATATCTCTCTTCAAGGATGTTCCATGCTGAATTATAGACTCCGTCAATGCAGGTCCATGCACATACTTGTGCAAGTAGTAAATTTTCTCATTTACTGGGATGTTCTTTCTGTCTATTAATGTTTCAAAGGATGTCTTCCAGTCCTTATATCTGAGTAGGCGATAAAAACAGAAGGTTCTGGAATAGGGAGATGACTTGAATTAATTGATTCTGCTGTTACTTTAGCAAGTGTTGTAACAGTGTCCCTCTGATGAGCACTGACAGCAGATTCATTTCTTTTGACTAGTAGTACCCTTGCATCATGGTATGGTGATGACTGTCAGGAGTGGAGTGATCACAAACCTCTGCTGCAAGATCTTGTGCACATGAAACCTTCTTCTATGTCCTCACACACATTCACTTCTTCATTGTTTTCATAGTCTTCATAGATGTGTTTTAGCAGCATTCATAGTTTTAACAGTGTCCTCTGATGCTTTTTGATAGCATATATTGTCTTTCAGCATTTTCTGCTTCTGCTGTCTGTTCTCAGATTCAAGTCTTTCAAGTTCTTGTTTCTCACATTCTATTTCTTTTAAAACCTTCAAAGTAGCTTGTGTTGCCTGATTTTAAGCTTGAACTGTCTGTAGACCCGAACCCTTGGTAGCTTGAACAGGACCTGCAGATGACAGCAGCCTCTTCCAATAATGCTTGTTCTGAATCTTTATCCTTCAAATATGTTCCAGGATCTGTTTTGAGGTGGCATTACAACTGTCTGCCTTGCGTTGGATTTCTCCATTGGGAGTTGCATGTTGCCATAAATCTCAATCGCAAGCAAGTGGCTATTGAACATAATAATAATTTGTATTCTGTCAAAATAAGGTTATTTTCATTGTAAAAGAAATAGTTTTTTGAATGTTGTTGTCAGATATAGTGAAAGTGAAAAAAGTGAAGTGATTGTCATTGTGAAATGGAGTGGCAGCATGCGGTGCACACAACGAAATGTGTCCCCTGCTTTTAACCCATCACCCATGGTAAGCAGTGGGCAGCCATGAAAGGTGCCTGGGGAGCAGTGTGTGGGGCCAGTGCTTTGCTCAGTGGCACCACTGATCGGGATTGGAACCAGCAACCTTAATCCTTAGCAATATAAAGAGAGCCCTCTGCAGAGCACTTTGCTTCTCATGTGCATTCTTCAGTGGTGTGATGTCTGTATTGCTGTGGATCATTCAACAATCCCAAGGAGCCAAACACAGTAAAGCATGTCTCCTTTCTTGACCTCTCCCCATTTTGAACAATGGCCAGTTGTGCATGAAACCTTTTGTGGGACTCCAAGTGAGTCGTCTACAACAACAACATTTATTTCTTTTATAGTCTAAAAACACATACAGTATCTCAATGGGCTTTCGCATGCCCTACAGTTGACATCCCACCCACTTTTGTGCAGTGCAGGGTTGGTAAATCGTCAAACTGGTGTAAGGTTAGTATTTTTAAAAATTGTGCATTGACGACAATCTGTGACTGAACCACCATGTATCTGCGATCTCCAGATCCTGCAGGTTCACTCTCTATAACATTCACAAGATTAGGCCTTTTCTTTCACAACAGGCTACGTGGCTCCTCGTCCTGGCAATGGTCATCTCTTGACTATTTTAAGTCTGTCCTGGCTGGAGCTTCTGCAGTCAACATAAAACCCCTCCAGATGTTCCACAATTTGGCAGCCCACCTCATTTTCAACCAGCCAAAATACACCCATGTCACGCCTCTTCTCATCTCTCTTCACTGGCTCCCAGTAGCTGCTTGCATTGAGTTTAATTCCTTGATGCTTACCTACAGGGCTGTAAATGGAAGTGCAACCTCTTATATCAACACGCTATTAGTAAGCTACACTCCCACACACCCTCTCAGATCTGCAAACGAAATGAGACTAAAAATTCCCTCTTCACTGGGTTTCCAATCCCAATTGAATCTATTCTCCATTGCTGTCCCTGGCTGGTGGAACGACTTACCCTGCTCCATTCGACTAGCCAAGTGTCACAACTACGGACTTACGGGGAAAGGAAGCGCAGAGGTCTGACATGCTGGGAACGGGGTTTTATTTATAAACAAACAATAAACACAAAGAATCAATGGCGCGGTGGCCAAAAACAGTTTAACTTAAATAAAGAACAGTCCGGCCTTTATGCGCCATCAGGATTGGCCACCGGTGATAAGCACATCTGCAGTCAATCCTGACAGAGCCCCCCCTCCAAGGGCTACGTCCTCAGAGCCCCAGCAGTACCATCAGTGGAGGCGGAGGGGTGGAGGGCGGCAACCACAGGGCTCCTGCCCTGCTGTATCCTCCCTTTGGAGGACCCGGTCCCTCTGGCTGGCTCCCCGGCGTGTCAGGCATGGCGGCCCCGGTCCCTCGGGCTGGCTCCCCGGCAAGGACAGGCGTGGCGGCCCTGGTCCCTCGGGCTGGCTCCCCGGCAAGGACAGGCGTGGCGGCCCCGGTCCCTCGGGCTGGCTCCCCGGCGAGGCGGCCCCGGTCCCTCGGGCTGGCTCTCCGACCCTCGTACTATAATAATCAGGGCCATCTGGGTACGTATGGGCCCTGTCTCCACACGTCCCCTCTGACACGTCTTGTGTCACCCCCTGCACCGCGCAGGGAGATTGTCCCGGAGCCCCCGGCGACTGTTCCAGGCACCCCAGGCTGATGCCTTCTCAGCACGTGCTGCCCCTCTCACTGCACGCCCCTGGTGCCAAGGGGGGGGCATTGCCAGACCATCCGGCTAGCCCCTTCTGCGTCCGTTGGGACAAGCAGGCCCTCTTCCTACCTGTCCCAGCTGGGTCCTCATGCCTACCAGGGGGCTCTATGGCGCTCCACCCCTCTGGAGGCGGACACAGGCCCATGCCTGGCCCGCCCTCCTCACCGGCTACCGGAGGACCCAGCTCCATCGCTTCCCCACCTACCCTCCCCTCAGGAGGAGCCCCCAACCTGAACTGCACCCCCCCCAAAAAATTATTTGGGGGAGAACCCCCCCCGGCTGGACTTAGGGGTACCTTGGGGCTTGTCCACCTCGTCTTGGACCAGTGCAGTCAGGTTAGGAACTCCCTCCCTGGGGTTCGGCTCCGCTGCTGGGTCGCCATCTGGTGGACACAAAGAGGGGAAGTGGGGGCGACGGACACCATTGCCACGCACACACACACAGACAGAGACAGACAGAAGAGAGGGTCATCTGGCTCCCTCTCTGGGCTCTCCGGGACCTCCTCAGGGGGCACAGCCAGGATCTTGGGAGGCGGCGCCAGTGCTGGGTCTTCTTGCCCCGGACCCTGACTGGCGCTGGATGTGGTGGAGGGGCAGAGTTCTATCCCTGGCTCAGGCTCTGGCCGATCCAACTCCGCCCTCAGTCTCGGCAGGAAGTCCCGAAAACTCCTTCCGTCTGTCTCTCCCTGCTGCCAGAGGGCTGCGCCCCAGCCCCATGCTGACCCAGACAGACACGCGAGGATGGTGGTGATCTCATCCGTGTCTGCTGCCCTACTGAAGGATCCCAGGGCCATTGGGCTGTCCCACACAGGGCTAGGCACGTCGCTGGAGATGGTGGTGGGTGTGTGGCGTGGAGGCGGGTGGACGTCTTCTCCAGCAGGCGGGGGAGCTGGTGCTGCGCTGCCATTCTGCTGGGGAACATCCGGGCAGAGGGAAGGCGGGTCGGCGACCAGAGCTGGGAAGGCGTTCTCCCCTCAAGGCAGTCCCGGCAGCGCAGTTGCTGGCTGGCGACCTCCCGTTGCCCTCTTCCACCAGCTGTCCCCACACTGCTGGAAGTCACGTGGGTCATCACAGATGTTGCAACGATCTCGGACGCACGCAATGGGCGGAGCTAGCCCAGCACCGACCGCCCAAAGAAAATCCACGTCATCGCCGCTTTCGTCATCCGTGTCCTCCCACCAGTGACTCCAAGGGTCGTCCACTCTGCGGACATCCTGGACCCATGGCGCGATAAGTTCCCATGGACAGAACTCTGGCCATTTGGGCTGGAGCCTGCCCATCTCCTCGCTGGAGGAATGCTGCTGTGGTCGTCGCTTACCCCCCTGGAAGTGACGTGGGTCCACACGGACCTCGCGACGATCATGGACAGGCGCGATGGGTGAACCCAATCCGTGTCTCCCGTGCTCTCGTTGTCGCCATCGTCCGTGTCGTCCCAGTCCACGGGGAGCCTGGCCAGCAGAGCGCAGAGTTCCTGGCTCGACATGGCGAAGATAGCCCACGTCACTTCTTCGCTGCTGCCGATGCCACCGTCTTCGCTCCGCCCACTCACCCGCCGACGTTGTCGCTTCCGGGTTTCGCGGAGTTTTCCGGGGGTGACGTCATCCCGCTGCGCCACGTACCATGGTTTATCGGGGAGAAAATGCTCCACCAGAACGGGTGTCGCGTCTTTCCCCTGGCGTCCACGTTCGTTGCGCCATGCTGCATCCTTCACGGCGCTTCTTCTCCTCTTCTTTCTACCTCTGCGCTTTTGGGTAGAGGGACGGCATTCTGTCACGACTACGGACTTACGGGGAAAGGAAGCGCAGAGGTCTGACATGCTGGGAATGGGGTTTTATTTATAAACAAACAATAAACACAAAGAAACAATGGCGCGGTGGCCAAAAACAGTTTAACTTAAATAAAGAACAGAAACAAACCCGTAGGCGTGTGGCGATTGCCAGAACTCAAAATACACAACCGTGCACTAACGTCCACGAAAATGTCGTCCCTTCTGAAGGGGCAGAAAAGTCCGGCCTTTATGCGCCGTCAGGATTGGCCACCGGTGATAAGCACAGCTGCAGTCAATCCCTACACCAAGACTACCACCACTATTAAGAAACATTTGAAAACTCACTTGTTTAAAAAGCATTTAAAAAACACACACACACATGCACCAAAAATTTGTCTCACATTTAACAATTCCCTAGCATGTTCTTTTTCTTGACAAGTTAGGCCTTATCAGGGCTAGCTTTGTAACACACAATTTATGGAAACTGAATGGGAATTGCTGGTGTCTTTGGATAAAAGCATCTGCCAAGTAAAATAAAGTAAAGTAACATAATTGCTCAAACACTATTTCTAGATGAAAAAAACAAAAGTAGGCCATTTGTTTTTGTTATGGTTTATGAAGTTATGCTGTTTTTCTTCTCCTGGTTCAGTTAGATTTAATTGGAGGGTTTGTTGTGACATTGTTGTGATATGCTGTTGTGAGTGTTATCTTTGATCCAATATATTTCTTTGGTCTGTTACTATGCAGACTAGCAAGGTTTTTTTCTGTTTATTTTTTGTATGCTTAGTGTTGGAATTGTTTAGGTCTGAGGTATATATTGGTCTCTACATGTTTAGGAGGTGTTTAAACCATTTAAATATAAGCTTTTCTGTCTGTCTGGTACCTGTTTTTGGTATCATATGGCCTTGCATGCATTATTAACTGTATGGGGGCAGTACAAGACTGACAAGCATCCTACATGATTTTGTCCTGTTCGTCCTGTTCATTGTAAAAAAAAAAGTTTTACTTTTCTTTTATAGAGCTCTGTACAGTATTTAAATTCTTGTTTTAGTTAGTATAGTTTAGTTTAGTGAGTATATACATATATATTTTTCTTTCTTTTATGATTTCACTATGCGGGTCTGTGTGAAACATTATTTCAATACACGGTATACTGTTGTACTGACAATAAAGCCTAGCCTAGGTCGCAGGTCGATGATTGACTTTGTAGTCATATCATCTGACCTGCGGCCATATGTTTTGGACACTTGGGTTAAGAGAGATGTGGAGCTGTCAACTGATCACCACCTGGTGGTGAGTTGGATCAGATGGCCAGGAAAGATGCCACGTAGAGTGAGGGTCTGCTGGGAATGCCTGGAAGAAGAACATGTGAAGATGGTCTTCAATTCCCACCTCCAGCAGAGCTTTGACTGCGTCCCGAGAGCAGTGGGGGACATTGAGTCCGGCTGGACCTTGTTCCACTCTGCAGTTGTTGAGGCGGCTGTTGCTAGCTGTAGTCACAAGGTGGCCGGTGCCAGTCATGGCGGTAACCCCCATATACGCTGGTGGACACCAGAGGATAGGGGAGCCGTCCGGCTGAAGAAGGAGGCCTACAGGGCATTGCTGGTCTGTGGGTCTCCAGAAGCAGCAGACAGGTACCGGACAGACAAGCGGGTACAACAATGGCAGTCGCTGAGGCAAAATCTCAGGGCATGGGAGGAGTTCGGTGAGGCCATGGAGAAAGACTACCGATGGGATCCAAAGAGGTTCTGGCAAACCATCCGACGCCTCAGGAGAGGAAGGCAACACCTCGCTCACACTGTTTACAGTGGGGATGGGGAGCTGCTGACGTCGACTGGGGCTATAGTCCGGTGGTGGAAGGAATACTTTGAGGAGGCTTATGACCAAGTGCTCCAGGAGTATGGGGTGGATGGCCTTTGTTAAGGGCCATTCAGTCCCGGTAACAGAGGAGAGTTTGGTCCGCATAGCCTGTTCCTGGTGAGGGTTCCTGGAGAGGGTCGTCTGCTTTTTGCGGATAATGTGGTCATTCTAGCTTCATCTGGCTCTGACCTTCAGTTTGTGCTGAGTAGGTTTGCTGCCGAGTGTGAAGCGGCTGGGATGATAGCACCTCCCAATCTGAGACCATGGTTCTCTACCGTAAAAGGGTGGCTAGCCAACTCCGGGTTGGGAGAGAGGTCCTGCCTCAGGTGGAGGAGTTTAAGTATCTTGTGGGTCTTGTTTATGAGTGAGGGAAGAAGGGAACAGGAGATCGACAGGCGGATTGGTGCAGCGTCTGCAGTGATGCGGACGCTGAACCGTTCTGTCGTGGTGAAGAGGGAGCTGAGCCAGAAAGCAAGGCTCTCGGTTTACCGGTCGATCTACGTCCCAATCCTCACCTATGGTCATGAGCTTTGGGTAATGACCAAAAGAACAAGATCATATCTCCTCCACACAGCACTCACCCACCTGGGCACTCAGAAGGGAAATTATGTTAAAATGCTTTTAATTGACTACAGTTCAGCTTTTAACACAATAATCCCTTCCACACTCACCACCAAGCAGAGCACCTGGGACTCAGCTCATCTCTCTGTCAGTGGATCTCCAACTTCCTAACCGGGTGACCACAGGCAGTAAGGATGGGTGTACATGTCTCAGCCTCCATCACTCTCAGCACTGGAGCCCCCAAGGTTGTGTTTTTGTGCTCCCTGTACACATACGACTGTGCAGCCACTACAAACTCCACCATCATCATCAAGTTTGTTGACAACACTGTTGTGGGCCTGGTGGTTGGAAATCTGGTGAACTGGTGCCAGAGGAACAATCTCCACCTGAACGTCAGCAAGACAAAGAAGTTAATAGTGGACTTCAGTACTAAGCAGGAGAGGACCTACCAGACCCCTGTCATCAACAGGAGCCCAGTGGAGAGAGTGGACAGCTTTCGTTACCTCGGTGTTAACATCACGCAGGACCTGTCATGGTCATGTCACATCAACACCGTGGTGAAAAAGGCCCGGCAGCATCTCTACTACCTCATATGCCTGAAAGACTTCAGACTGCCCTCCAAGGTGCTCAGGAACTTCTACTCCTGCACCATAGAGAGCATCCTGACGGGAAACATCGCAACCTGGTTCGGGAACAGCACCATGCAGGACAGACGAGCCCTACAGAGGGTGGTTCAATCAGCCGAACGCATCATCCGTACCAAGCTCCCTGACCTTCAGTCCATCTACAGCAAGCAGTGCCGGACCAGGGCCAGGAAGATAGTGAAGGACCTCAGCCACCCCAACAATGGACTCTTCTCTCTGCTGCGATCTGGGAAGCGCTTTTGCTCCCTGAAGCCCAACACAGAGAGAATGAGGAGGAGCTTCTTCCCACAGGCTATCCGAGCTCTCATCAGCAACAGCACATAGAACTCCAGAACACTCCAGCACTTTCACTTTCAATCACTCTGGACTCTTTGCACAAAATCACTTTGCACAAAATCTTTGCGCTTTTTTCTCTTTGCACAATCTCTGCTCTTTTTACTTTTTTTATCTTAAAAAAGTAAAAATGCATATCATACCGTGTATGACTATGTATGTGACAAATAAAATTTGAATTCGAATTTTTGAATTTGAGATTGCGGATACAAACGGCCAAAATGAGTTTCCTCTTTAGAGAGCTTTAGAGATAGGGTGAGGAGCTCGGACATTCGGGAGGGATTCAGAGTAGAAACGCTACTCCTCCACATCAAGAGGAGCCAGTTAAGGTGGTATGGGCATCTGGTCAGGATGCTTCCTGGATGCCTCCCTGGGGAGGTGTTTCAGGCAAGTCCTGCTGGCAGGAGGCCCCCGGGTTGAGCCAGGACACACTGGAGAAATTATATCTCCAGTCTGGTCTGGGAACGCCTTGGGGTCCTGCCAGAGGAGCTGGTGGAGGTAGCTGGGGAGAGGGTTGGCTGGGATTCCCTACTTGGGATGCTGCCCCTGCGACCAGGACCCAGATAAGCGGAGGAAGACGAAGACGAAGATATTGTCAATTACTGTTAGGGTGTACAGTATACACCTTAGTTAGACAGAACACTTTCACATTCCCATCCCATCCACTGGAGCTCACTAGCTTGCTTACAGGCTTTCAGGTCTGCAAGCTGGGGCATAAAAGAAGCTGGAGGAGAAGATAATGGGGGCTGGCTGTGCTTTGACTTTTGCTAAAATGCTGAATTAACTTAAAAATAAGCAAGCTTAGTTTTAGAGCTGTCAAAATTAATGCATTATTCAGTATAATTGATATTTAACATATTTACGTCACTCACTCACTATCCTTAATCAATTAAGTCTCAGATGCCTAGAGACACTAGGCATGTTAGTGGCCCTTTTCTACTGGCTGGCGTGCTTGGTTTGATCTTCTTCTGCGTCGGCAGTTCAGGTTTGATGGCACAGCGGCTGTGACAGAATTTACATTTACTCACTGTAATTGAGTACTTTTGGTGAGTAATCTGTAATTCTATAGATTTGTTCTACTGAAGCACATTTTTACCCAAGTTTTCACTACATTGGAAAACCCCCATTATATGCTATACGTGCCTCATATGAGATCTGCTGTGTCAATTACAAGGCAATCAACAAAAGAGAAAAGGCCTACACAATAGCCAATCTGAAAATAGCAGTAGTATATCTGGAAAAAACATAACACAACAACCAATGAAAAGGTATCCGATAATTTACCTTATTCTGCATCTTGTAACAAAATCAACCAAACAATGATGCTCTCTTCAAGCACTTCAAGTAAGTCATCTATCAAATCCACAATTAGTTTGACACAAACAATATCAACTTGTATCAAATGTTTTAATGCTGAGTGTAAACTTTTCTAGCCTGTAGCCTGAAAGCATGTGGTACATGTTGAAGTAGAATACAGTGCATCTGGAAAGTATTCACAGTGCATTCATTTTTCCATGTTGCAGCCTTATTCCAAAATAAATGCATTTTAATCCTCAGAATTCTACAAACAATACCCCATAGTGTATACTTCAACTTTTACTTTTACTAGAATTTAAGCAAAGTAAAGATACATAATCACATTTTTTCTGTACTTTTTCAACCTCTGCATTTGAATGCTGCGTCTTCGTATGTACATGTACAGAACAGCGATTGGGCCTGTTACAAGAATAAACATTCTGATTAGCCCTATATTAGTAACTATTTTTATTGGTTTTGTAGTTCTTGCCTTATCCAGTGTGCAGTCTTAATGGGAAAAGACTGTTGGGAGTTTAAATGATTCCTAAGAATTTACCAAAATGGCATTGAGGCAGATATGTTTTTGTTGGTAAAGATGTGAAAGGATTGATTTATGTATATATTTGAAAGGTTCTAATTTATTATTTAATTGATGGGAATGTGCAATTTATTATTAAACTTTAAAAAAGTTGCATAGTGATTTTGTCTGTGTCTGTGCCATAAAGACTGGCCCAAACTTTCAGAATAAAGATGAGAAGAGAATTGAGAGTTTTATTAGCAATTTTAGAGATGTTGACTACTACTATTTCTATTTCTAGACTGTATTTATTGTATTTTTTTAATATGATTTAAAAGGCAGATCATTTAAAGCAACCAATACCAAAAAGCAACCAATTTGTGTCTTCATCGCTGCCGCCATCATTGCTCAGCTGTCCTGCACAAAGGGATCTTCATGTCCCTCCTTACAGGAAGATTGCCAGCAGGTGGCCAAACTTTTTATGAATTATTTAATAGAACTGATTTATAAATCATAAGCCTTTTTAGCTGGTTCCAACATGCACATGCATGTCACCCTTCATGTGTGATTACTTTGTCTGAAATGTTTGATGACAGCACTACTGCATTACAGTTTTTTGGATTGCTTACACACTAAAATTAAAGGTAGTACACTACTAGCAAAACCTTACACTCAAGATGCAAATCATCAGCCCATATTTGCACAACTATAAGCACATTGTCAACCTCACACATGTTGCAAAACTCTACACACAGTGGTTTGCAAAACACTAAAGCACTATAAAAAGCAGCAGGCGAGTTCATAGGTCTTCAAATGGAAAGAGTCATTGAAAGAGTAAGAGGTTGAGGAGGACAACAAGGATGGGGAGGAATCAACAGAGGAAGAGATGGAGGCTATGCTGGAAGTAGAAGAAGAGGAAGACGAAGACAAGAAGGTGCTCAAAGAGGACCGAATCTGACAAATGAGATCCGCGCAACACTGGCTGACCACATTGTCAACCACGGCCTGACGCTGAGGGAGGCTGGACTGCGATACACAGTGGCAAGTGTGATAAGAACATTTCTGCTGGAAAATAGGTATTGTAAAAATATCACCATATCAAAAACATATGCATGGTTTCAGTAACTGCATACAGTACTGTATTCTGTGCAGTATCAGCTCTTCTGTTACCTTGTCCTGTGAAATTACTGTACTATTCTTTATTGTATTTTCCTACATAGGATTGAGGGTTAGGAACGACAAGGGGGAAGGCCTCCTATGTTCACAGAACAGCAAGAGAGGGAGATCGTAAACATGGTTTTGGCCAACAATGCTATAACACTCAAACAGCTCCAAGCTAGCATTGTCAAAAACCATATCAACGATATCCATCAGGTCGCAATATCAAAAAAAAAAAAATATTCAAATGAAACAAATTTATTGAGTGCCTTTCGAGCGCAATTCCAAAAGGGTGAAACGCCTGCAGCGTGATCTTGCATACTTTCTTGCATTACTCTTTTACTGTAGTGTAATATGTTTACTACATCTACACTGTTTTCCAAATGGATGGAGATGAAATCCATCCTGAGTTCATTTACATAGATGAGGCTGGGTTCAACCTGGCAAGAACACGAAGGAGGGAAAGAAACGTAATTGGCCACAGGGCTATAGTCAATGTCCCAGGGCAACGTGGGGAAATATAACACTCTGTGCAGCATTTACACAGAATGGGGTCCTCCACCGCCATGCCCATATGGGCCCTTACAACACAGCACTTATACTTACATTCTTGGACCAATTGCTCAACAGCAGCAAATCAAATCGATCATATGCAATACATTGTTGTCTGGGACAATGTGTCTTTCCACCGCTCTGCTCTGGTTCAGAATTGGTTTCAGCAACATTTCAACAATGAATTCAAAATGAATTCATGAGGCTGTGCAGCTCCATCCATGACCAAGATTCTCTGTAAGAAAAAAAAAAAAAAGAACATTACTGTACTACAGTGCTACACATACAGAACCATCACCGCATTACACCGGTACCTGTATAGCTCTCAGAATGGATCCATGTGGAACTGACATGGTACATATTCAGCTGCTACTGGATTTCACCAATACTGTATTGTAAATGTAAAGGACAGTTACACTTATCTGTACATATTCAGCTTGAAGTCCTTTGACCCTGTCACTGTTCCTCTCCAATTGGACTCTGTAAAGTTGCTTCATGGTGATGCTGTGTTTTCACAAGATGCGTCTGATGGTGGTGATGCTCACATGGTTTATGTTGTTGAATACAACCACATATTGTCATCGTTTGCTTGTTTTTCTTACAGTACTTTACGATATATACTGTATCATCCACTGGACTTCAATATAAGTAATCATGGTATGTTTCACAAAAACTACCACTTTGGATGCAAAAGGAGCATTAGCACCCTGCAATACCCTGTACACTTGATATGGTAATGTGATATACTGTAGAACAGTGCTATAAAACCATCTGAGTTGAAAAGAAGGTAGAGAGGTGAAGACATACCTTATTACAGATGCCACTGTGAAGCGGCTTAAATGTGGGTGGACTCTGCCCAGCTTCCCTCATAGTTGATGACATGGTCCACCAAAGTTGCTCTTATATCATCAGAAATATGAGTCCGTGTATGGCCTCTTCGACCACCACCACCTCCTCCTCGTCCTCCTCTTCCTTTTCCTCCTCCTCCTCTTGCTCTCCCTCCATCCATGCTTGCAAAATCTTCAGCGAGATTTATTACAATATCAGATTACAGATAACTGTCACGACTACGGACTTACGGGGGAAGGAAGCGCAGAGGTCTGACATACTGGGAAGGGGTTTTATTTATAAACAAACAATAAACTCAAAGAAACAATGGCGCGGTGGCCGAAAACAGTTTAACGTAAATAAAGAACTTAAACAAACCCGTAGGCGTGTGGCGATTGCCAGAACTGAAATTACGAAAACCTACGCGGTTACAATATCAAGTTCACGAAAATGCCAGCGACCCCGAACGGGCGGAAACTTCCGGCATTTATGGGGCGTCAGGATTGGATTCCGGTGTGGAGCCCAGCTGCAGGCAATCCTGACAGAGCCCCCCCTCCAAGGGCTACGTCCTCGGAGCCCCAACAGTACCATCAGTGGAGGCGGCGGGGCGGACGGCGGCAACCACAGGGCTCCTGCCCTGCTGTATCCTCCCCTTGGAGGACCCGGTCCCTCGGGCTGGCTCCCCGGCGTGGTCAGGCGTGGCGGCCCCGGTCCCTCGGGCTGGCTCCCCGGCGTGGTCAGGCGTGGCGGCCCCGGTCCCTCGGGCTGGCTCCCCGGCGTGGTCAGGCGTGGCGGCCCCGGTCCCTCGGGCTGGCTCCCCGGCGTGGTCAGGCGTGGCGGCCCCGGTCCCTCGGGCTGGCTCCCCGGCGTGGTCAGGCGTGGCGGCCCCGGACCCTCGGCCTGGCTCCCCGGCGTGGTCCCGATTGGCGGCCCCGGACCCTCGGCCTGGCTCCCCGGCGTGGTCCCGATTGGCGGCCCCGGACCCTCGGCCTGGCTCCCCGGCGTGGTCCCGCTTGGCGGCCCCGGACCCTCGGCCTGGCTCCCCGGCGTGGTCCCGCATGGCGGCCCCGGACCCTCGGCCTGGCTCCCCGGCGTGGTCCCGCATGGCGGCCCCGGACCCCCGTACCTGCACACAATAATCAGGGCCGATCCATCTGGGTATGTGTGGGCCCTGTCTCCACACGTCCCCTCTGACACTTCTTGTGTCATTCCCTGCACCGCGCAGGGAGATTGTCCCAGAGCCTCCGGCGACTGTTCCAGGCACCCCAGGCTGGTGCCTTCTGGGACTATGCAGCCCCTCTCGCTGCACGGCCCTGGTGCCGAGGGGGGGGCATTGCCAGACCATCCGGCTAGCCCCTTCTGCGTCCGTTGGGACAAGCAGGCCCTCTTCCTGTCTGTCCCAGCTGGGTCCTCATGCCTACCCGGGGGCTCTATGGCGCTCCACCCCTCTGGAGGCAGACGCAGGCCCATGCCTGGCCCTGCCCTCCTCAGTGGCTACCGGAGGACCCAGCTCCATCGCTTCCCCACCTCCCCTCCCCTCAGGAGGAGTCCCCAACCCGAACTGCACCCCCCCAAAAATTTCTTTGGGGGAGCACCCCCCCCGGCTGGACTTAGGGGTACCTTGGGGCTCGTCCACCTTGCCTTGGACCGGTGCAGTCAGGTTGGGAACTCCCTCCCTGGGGTTCAGCTCCGCTGCCAGGTCGCCATCTGGTGGACACAAAGAGGGGAAGTGGGGGCGACATACGGACACATATGCCACGCACACACACACAGACAGACAGAGACAGACAGAAGAGAGGGTCGTCTGGTTCCCTCTCTGAGCTCTCCGGGACCTCCTCAGGGGGCACAGCCAGGATCTCGGGAGGCGCGACCTTCTCGTCGCCCGCCAGTGCTTGGTCTTCTTGCCCCGGATCCTGACTGGCGCTGGACGTGGTGGAGGGGCAGAGTTCGATCCCTGGCACAGGCTCTGGCCGATCAAACTCCACCCTCAGTCTCTGCTGGAAGTCCCGAAAACTGCTGTCTGTCTCTCCCTGCTGCCAGAGGGCTGCGCTCCAGCCCCATGCTGACCCAAGCAGACACGAGAGGATGGTGGTGGTCTTATCAGTGTCTGCTGCCCCACTGAAGGGTCCCGGGACAATTGGGCTGTCCCACATGGGGCTGGGCACGTCGCTGGAGATGGTGGTAGGTGTGTGGTGTGGAGGGGGGTGGACGTCTTCTCCAGCAGGTGTGGACGCTGGTGCTGCGCTGCCATTTCGCTGGGGAACGTCCGGGCAGAGGGAAGGCGGGTCGGCGACTGGAGCAGGAATGGAGGATTCCCTGCGAGGCAGTCCCGGCAGCGCAGTTGCTGGCTGGCGACCTCCCGTCGCCCTCTTCCACCAGCTTTCCTCACACTGATGGGAGGGACGTGGGTTTCCACGGACCTCGTGACGATCCTGGATGGGCGCGATGGGCGGAGCCATCCCGGCACCGACTGCCCAAACGGCGTCATCCTGGTCGTCGTCCGTGTCCACCTCGTACCCCCGGAAGTCACATGGGTCATCACGGACGCCGCGATGATCTCGGACGCGCACGCTGGGCGGAGCCATCCCGGCAACGACCGCCCACCGAAAATCCACGTCATCATCGCTTTCGTCATCCGTGTCCTCCCACCGGTGACTCCGAGGGTCGTCCACCCTGCGGACATCCTGGACCCATGGCGCGATAAGCTCCCATGGGCAGTACTCTGGCCATTCGGGCTGGAGGCTGCCCACCTCCTCGCTGGAGGAACGCCGCCGTTGTTGCCGCTTCTCACCCCCCTGGAAGTGACGTGGGTCCCCACGGACCTTGCGACGATCGCAGACTGGCGCGAGGGGCGGAGCCCAACTCTCGTCTTCCGTGCTCTCGTCGTCGTCCGTGTCGTCCCAGTCCACGGGGAGCCTTGCCAGCAGAGCGCAGAGTTCTTGGCTCGACATGCCGAAGATCGTGGGGGTCGCATCTTCTGCGCTCGCTGCCCACGTCACTTCCTCGCTGCTGCCGACGCCAACGTCCTCGCTCCGCCCACTCACCCGCCGACGTTGTCGCTTCCGGGTTTCGCGGAGTTTCCCGGGCGTGACGTCATCACGCGGCGCCGCGTACCACGGCTTCTCGGGGAGAAAACGCTGCACCAAAACGGGCGGCGCGTCTCTCCCCTGGCGTCCGCGTTCGCCGCGCCGCGCTGCGTCCTTCGCGGCGTTTCTTCTCCTCTGCTTTTTACCTCTGCGCTTTTGGGTGGGTCGCTGGCATTCTGTCACGACTACGGACTTACGGGGGAAGGAAGCGCAGAGGTCTGACATACTGGGAAGGGGTTTTATTTATAAACAAACAATAAACTCAAAGAAACAAGGGCGCGGTGGCCGAAAACAGTTTAACGTAAATAAAGAACTTAAACAAACCCGTAGGCGTGTGGCGATTGCCAGAACTGAAATTACGAAAACCTACGCGGTTACAATATCAAGTTCACGAAAATGCCAGCGACCCCAAACGGGCGGAAACTTCCGGCATTTATGGGGCGTCAGGATTGGATTCCGGTGTGGAGCCCAGCTGCAGGCAATCCTGACAATAACAAACTGAGAAATGCCTCTTAACATTCTTTTGAAGTCCTGCTGTAATGCAACACATAATTTTCATTTTATTTGAAAATTTGTTTTAAAAGATATTTCATTTTTTATACATGAAAAAAGAAAAAAACACAGCACATGAGTATATTTGATTTTACTGTCATCACACTAGGTGATGTCAAATTGGGTCCTCTTTATTTCTCTATGTACAGTGCCTGGGATGTAGTGTGGTACAGTTGGTGGATTGGTCTGGTCACAGGTTTGCTTTCTTAGCCCCTTGACCATCACTGCCAAGAGATCCAGCACTTCAGTATGTAGGGAAACTAATTGCAGAACCTTGACAAACTACTGTCCGAAATAATAACTATTAGATGTAATCATTATGTGGTTAAGATGCTTTATAAGTGAACAGAATAAGGTCTGTAAATTAAACAGGTTGTGGAGAGGTGGGGGTTTTAGGTGTGACTGAAAGCAACAGACAGTTGCCACTTTCTGAGCAAATGTCTGCACCAAGAAGTCAAACAAAACATTGATGTAAAATTTCACATGAATTTAAAAAAAGAATGTGTTGCTATTGTAGTTCCAGAGTGTTAATGTTGTGACAGAGAGTTTCAGAGTGTCATTGTGAGTGACAGCTGAAGGTTATTGTAAATCAGCTGTAAAAAGGATGTGGCGGAAGAATGGTTTGGTCTGTACCTGCTTTTACATCATTATGTAGGCTAGCAGCCGTGCAATCATATATTCCATAGCCTAAAGAAACACAGACTGTTATTTTTCAGAGGAAATACAACAAAGTAATTTTTCATCAGAAGATGATTATTGAGCCGCTGTCTACTGTAATGTTTTATAAGGAAAAAAGCGAAAAAAAATTGTTACCTGCTTCTGTTCCCTATTTGTGGAACAGTTTTTCATGTAAAATACAGGGCTGCATATACCACAGTCCCAAAAATGACAGAAGGCAGATGTGTGCTGCACTCTCCGGAACAAATGAGAACTGTGGTGTATGTTCTGGATTAACTGGATTAGCCTGGTCCCAGATGGAGCCCCACCTCTCATAAGGACATGAAGTCTGAGTGCTGTGATAGTCAAAACAATCCATGCAAAGACAAAAAGGAAGTTGCTCACGACCCGTCCCTTTCTAAGTCCGCTAATGAAAGTGGAAGTCATTAAAAGTGTGGTCTTATCTTCCTATTACAGAGATACTGTATCCAGCCTGGTAATTGAGCCGCTGTGTCACATAAGCAAGGGGAGGGTGAGCAGAGCTGGGGACAGCGAATCACACATTTTCACATGGAATTTGTACACCTCCATCCCGCTTTCATCTCTTTCTCCTGTCACTGCCCTGTGCCAATTTCTCTCTACACAGACAGAAATGAAACTATGGATCAGAGCATGCCAGCATGGAAGATGTTTAAATTAAAGATATTTATGCTTGATAGTCCCTCCTCTTAATGAGAACTGGATTATTTTGGCTTCCCATGAATGGATCAAAGTATCAGAAACTTGGGAATAAATGGCCACTGCTGATTAGTGTGATAAGTTGGGGGTGAACTGCTCCCTTGTCCTGCGTAGCCCTGAGTTGCGAATGTCTGGTCTGGAAATTCATGCTAAAACAGTAGCTTAAAATGAAGAGATTGTCATTGTGATACACAGCAGCACAGCACATGGTGCACAGAGTGAAATGTGTACTCTGCATTTAACCCATCACCCTTAGTGAGCAGTGGGCAGCCATGACAGGTGCCCGGGGAGCAGTGTGTGGGGACAATGCTTTGCTCAGTGGCACCTTGGCAGATCGGGATTCGAACCGGCAACCTTGTGATTACAGGGCCGCTTCCTTAACCACTAAGCCTCCACTGCCCCTTAAAGACTCATTCAGTAAGAATCACTGATTTAACTAGAGACTGCAAGCTGAGAGACCAACAATCACATGAAGTAGGTCTGGTATACTGCTCTTAATTTGAGATAAGTAATTTTTTTCCATGTTGAGGGGAGATTCTGTGTCATCTGCCTAACAGTTGTTTCTGTGTGGAAACATTTATTGAAATAACAATATTGCTCCTAGTTAGATCCTTGGAGTACTCCATATTCAACCAATGCTTTTCCAGTGCTTTTCCAATGCTTGACCAATGGAGTAAGGAAACAGACCTGTAATCAGAAGGTTCGGATATTGAATTGCCAAGGTGTCACTAAGGCGCCACAGAACAATGCACCATCCCCACACACTGCTCCCTGGGCAACTTTCATGGCTGCCCACTGCTCACCAAGGGTGATGGGTTAAAAGCAGAGGACACATTTTGTGTGAAACCCAGTGCTGGGTAATTGTAAAACGTATTAAATGCATGATGTGTATTGAAATGCAGTCATTGTCCTGCAATGGGAACGGTTTTCTGTAGCTGTTGATGTCTTGCAGGCCTCTAAACGCTGACAAAGGCTTGTTGGGTGGAAACCTGTTCTCCAGTGTTTCAGCATCTATTTTTTAGCCATTCTGATTTCTGCATTCTCATCACCTCAGTGAGGAATTCACACCTCTATATAGCAGCAGAAAATTCATTCACTTTTTTATTTCTATTTCAGTCTGGTGGTTTTGCTTTTACTCTAAATGCACAGCATGGGCCTGAAATGAAATAACACTTAGGTAATTTATCACTGCTCAGAGTAGACAGGCTCATTTCAACCAGCCACAAACTCAATGTGTTGTGTGGATTACAAATTGCTCAACTGACAATAAGGAATACCAAATAGTAAAATATATGACAAGGAAAGGCATAGATAAAGATAACAGGGATCATGATGGCAATATGATATGAATTTATGATGTTTGACAGTGTTAAATTGCATAACTTAAAGTGTTTACTGTGACTGAGCTGCTATATAAACAGCAGTAGCCCTGCTGTTCTATGTATACACAGGATTGTTAACCTCAGTAAGGATTAAACCTTATGACTTAACTTCTTGGAGCTACTGCCTTTTTGCTTTTCACTTTATAGATCTTTGGGGTTAACACGGTTGAACCCATTGCAGGTTTGCAGGTTTAACACACATGTATACGAATTAAAACTCTATGTTATTATTTTTGAGCAACATAAAACGATTGAGTTAGAATAAGATACAACCCAAATTTCAATGAAGTTGGGACATTGTGTAAAACGTAAATAAAAAGATAATACAATGATTTGCAAATCCATTTCAACCTGTATTCAATTGAAAACCACAAAGACGTTTGATGTCTAATGTTTAAAACTGATAGACTTTATTGTTTTTTTGCAAATCTTAACTTATTTTGAATTTAATTCCTGCAACATGTTCCAATATACCAGGGTCGGGAGCATATTCACCACTGTGTTACATTGCCTTTCCTTTTAACAACACTCAGTAAGCATTTGGGAATTAGCACAATTTGTTGAAGCTGTGTAGGTGGAATTCTTTCCCATTCTTGTTTGATGTACAACTTCAGTTGTTCAACAGTCCAGGGTCTCCATAATGTTCCACACATTTTTAATGGGAGACAGTTTTGGACTGCAGGCAGGCCAGTCTAGTACCCACACTCTTTTACTACAAAGCCACACTGTTGTAACACATGCAGAATATGGCCTTGCATTGCCTTTCTGAAATAAGCAGGGATGTCTCTTGGTTGGAAGCGTATGTTGTTCTAAAACCTGTATGTACCTTTCAGCATTAATGGTGCCTTCATAGATGTGCAGTGGCAGCCTGGTGGGCTCTATGACTTGGGCAATCATGAGCTCTTAGCTTCCAAACTAGCACGAGAGTAGGGGCGACACTGGCTGGAGGAGGCGGTGTACCCGGTCCTGGTCCTGACGGACAACAAAAGCCATGCTTACATCTGGAAGTCCCTGTCCATGCACGTCAGCCCCGTGTTTCATGTGTATCACCTCCACAAGGCTCTCACATCTCCACTGACCCCCCCCCCCCCCCTTCCTGGCCCCCCGACCCCCATGTCCTCCTCCACCATGCCTTGTTGACAGGTCTGATATACCCACTTGAAGCCTAATAAATGACAGCCTCTGCCAGCTGACATTGTAATGGGATTACCAGGCAATTCGGTGTAATAAACTTCACCTGTTAGTGGTCATGATATTATGGCTCTTCAGTTAGCATGAAGAATGGTGATTTGTTGGGTCTGTGTATAGTGAAAATAAGGTGTTTTCTGTGTTGTGTCAGCAGTGTGTAACTGATATACAAGATTATTTCCAACATTTAATTACAGTTAAACCACAAGGAAAACAATCAATATGTTCACTCACCACTGCAATAGAAGGAGGTGTGTGTGTGTGTGTGTTTGTTTTCTGAGAACAGACTTAGTCTTTCTCACAACATCTTTTTTTAATGGCCAGTAGTAGCACAGTAGTAGTAGATATTTATCAATGTCATGATTTCTTTGTTAAAAATGTTTTTGTCTTCATCAAGAGCACTTTGCCAACTGACCAAAGGCAAATGGTGAGACATCTTGTTTCTTATAGTAACCACAACAATTGCAGTTGAAGAGATGAAAATATTCTGTCTTTCCATAAACTGTCACCATGCACATACCAACTTTTTTCTGAGATCCAACTGTCTTCTCCTTTCTCATCTTATATTGCATAAATATTGCAGTAGCAACTGTAGAACAATAGAGAGGTGACAATTTGCGTGGTGGCATCCATGTTCTGTATCAGGAGGTCTCCATTTGGCTGTATGATTTTAACCTTCAGAAGGCCTTTGTTTTCAGAATTTATTCTGCATATCTATTCTGTATATCCTCAGCACAGGCTTTTCATTTGCACATTGCAGGACTATCCATCAACATTTTGAGTCTGACAAATAAACACACACTCACTATCTCATTGTTTTTTACTGATTGCTTTACTGATTGCCGGTTCTCACAGAGGATTTGTATTCCTAATCTCTTCTGCTCTGGCTCTATGGCAAATTCAAGATGACCCTTCGATCTTTTCAGCCTCCTTGCCAGTCTTCACCTAATGCTGAAGAAATTGGCATGGACCTATGCTCTTTTGTCCTTCTGTGTCAAATCAGTCGATCTGTTCGTAAATGGACATGTGGGATCACTGTCAGCTGAATTATTGTGATTGTGACTCAACTGAAAGGCATATGAAGGTTGTGTTTCCACTTGAGTGCTTCGACTCCATGCCACTCCTCAAAACATGTCTGCAGGACTGCATCTCCTAATTGTGTTGCATTATTCCAACTAATTACCAGCTAATTAAGAATTAAGCAATTATCTCAGCCAGAGGTGATTGTGAAATGTTTAGAAAGAGATTTGTTAGGCTCCACTGATTCATTCCAAAGGACAATTTGACTTGAGAAATCAACAGCAAAACAAAATCTGTTTTGACCATATCAAGTAGAAGCCAATAGCACAAACCCTCAAATATCAGTCTGGTTCTGTGACTGGGAATGAAGAGTAGAATGTTTTAGTTGCTTTTTTTTTATCTAACTGCCTGGGTTAAAAGCAGAGAAGCAATTTCCATCGGGATTAATGAAGTTTAAGAAAATAAATAAATAAAATCCTCTTCCCCCACTGCTAATATGCAAACTCTCCTATGCAGGATAAGTGGATACAGTAGACACCTTCACAGCGATTCGTCTGCCAGCATGAACTTCACCTGGTGACACTACCCATGTGGTGTCACAAACAACAGGAGGACACAGGAGTTGTTTTACAGACTGTGAACCCAGGTAATGACAGTAGAGAGTTGTTAGCATGCATGGTCTGAACCAGTCTTCTGCTCTACTTGTCTACTTTCCTTCTTGGCTTTCTGTTGTCTGGTATGAAGCCAGTAGGTCCTTGTTGAGTCTAATTGTCCATCTGTCTCTTTGTCCTGTGGTAGCCAACCTCCGATCCCATTGCAAACACAAAGCCATGGTGCCAACTGTCTGGAGAGCCAAGCTGGAACTTTTTCCAAACAGGAGAGTAGAGTCAGGGGGAAATGCATAGACAGGCCATGGGTCTGGTTAGATCCCTCTGAGAACAGCATGTAAATAATGCACATTATTTTGTGTTCTATTTCCCATGTTTTTAATAAATAACCCTGTCTTACCAAACAAACATTAAGGGTGTGCAGATCGATCTGAAATATTGATGCTATCGTAGTGATCAAAGAAGCATAAACCAAAAGTAGTCAGTTCTGGAAAATGTATGACATGTTAACTAAATAGTATAGTCCCTTCTCTGTGCATCTGTGCAAACTAAATTATAACTGCAGTTCCTTTCTGGTTTGATTATAAGTGGCAAGAATCCCTTTGAATCTGTTTATTTCAGATTGGAGAGCCCAATTAAAATTGCCACCTATGATGAAACTATGGGATGGGTAGAAGGATGGGTTGTTTTCAAGGGCCCATACAGATTAACACAATTCAATGTTGCTGAAAGAATTTTACATTGATTTAGCAGATATGTCTCTAATGGGATATGTTTCGAATGATTAACCCATGTGAGTGTGAAACTGACAGCTGAAAATAGAGCATTGCCATATCTATATAACTAACTGCATAATTAGAAGTCCAAATGGAGCTTTTTGGAAAAGACTATTTTGGCATGTAGGTGTTTAATTCTACTCCATATTTGCATTAATTTGGCAATTTTTTTAATCCCCTTACATTTCAGGTGGTAAATAATATGGATTTAGTATAGGCCTATAGTTGAATTGACTGTAGAGCAGATGCAAAATTTAATAATTAGAAAAAGTATATGCTAAGAAACTGAAATACTTCCCACAATCCAGGAGGTGGGCTGAAAATAGAGCTTTTCTGGTGTCTACCATGAGGTGAGAAACAGGATGCCAATATCAAACTTCACATAGCCCCACCAGTAAAGAGCATTTAAGATGCTCTTATTTGTTTGCAATATTTAAACTGTTCCTTAGACCTGTGCTGAAAATTTGAATATCAAATTTGAATGTCATTTGAATATCATATACAGTTTATGCACAAGCACCTCCTTCTGATTCTGTCTGAAATGTGTAGAGAGGGAGACCAAAAGTCAAAACATTTTCAAAAACATTTTTCGCTCATAGAGCGTTCCTGTCAGATTTCATAATGGTTCACCGTCAAACCTGAAAAACAAAATCTTTCATTGTGTGAAATGGTATTGAAAATGTGGCTTGGGATAGCTGGATTGTCATTACACAAACCTGGCTACAGCTAGCCTTGACAAGACCCACCCGATTTTGGTTAGTGGAACAGATTGAGCCTCAAGTGAAAATTGCCACTAGAACCCAAGTGCCGATTTCTTAAGCAACATCCAACATTCAGAGTCAGCTTTTGAAGGTTTGTGCAGTGTTGGCCCTCTTGATCAGGCATCTACAGTGACAATGACACACAGTCAATACTACAACACAAAGAGACTGAGTGAGGGTCTGACTACTGTCCATGGCTGCTGCTGATCACGCTCTGTGACACGCACAGCTCCAAATGGTAAAAGTGGTTGAAATGTGCTGTCCCAATCACGTGTCTGTCTGTCTGTCTGTCTGTCTGTCTGTGTGTCTGTGTGTCTGTGTGTCTGTGTCCGCAGGTGAAGAGAGAGGATGCGATCCGCAGGCGCTCGGACCACGTCAGCAGAACGCGCGCCTCCTCCAGGAGAAGATGTCGCGCTAGGGTTACCTTGGTCACAGTGCGCAGTGGACGCCCGCGTGTTTTGTGGGACGGCAGCCCGCTTTATGTAACCGGGGTGTTTGAGTGGGACGGCGTGGTTGCGTGCGCAGATTCGCGCAGGGGCAGCGACGTCGCTCGGCTTCCGCTCTCGGTCACTTCGTCAGTGGAACGCTCGCCAGCATGGAGCTGAAGGCGGACCTGGAGGAGATGCGGTGCGAGCGGCCGGCGCCCATCGAGGTGTTCGCCAGCCGCTCCACGCTGCACGGCATCTCGCACATGTTCACGTACGAGCGCGTCTGCGTCAAGCGCTGCTTGTGGATCCTCTTCTTCCTGGGCTCGCTGGCCGTGCTGCTGCTGGTGTGCGTGGACAGGGTGCAGTTCTACTTCGAGTACCCGCACGTCACCAAGCTGGACGAGGTCGCCGCGCCCATGATGTATTTCCCCGCCGTCACCTTCTGCAACCTCAACTCGTTCCGCTTCAGCCGCGTGACGCGCAACGACCTGTACCACGCCGGAGAGCTGCTGGTGCTGCTGAACGGGAGGTGAGTTCGAGTGCAGGTAGGGTGCTGCTCTCCGCTGCAGAGAGGAGTTCCACGTACACGTCTCCAGCACGTGTTTCAGTCGAGTCATTCTTTCGTTGGTGAGTGGCCTCTGCCTGTCTCAGCTGGGGCGAAGTCTCTCTGCGTAGTTTGTGCGAAAACATCCAGACATGCAAAGAATGTCTGGGAAGGGAAGTGGGGGGTTGCTACACAAGTGTCCTTTGTGGACAGTGGACAGGAAACTGCAGACTGGTCCTGGTGCCTCCGAGGAAATGTGCGGTGATCTACACCAGGAGATCCTTTTCTCTGCTGTTGGGGTTTTTGGTTTGTTTGTAAGTTGGGCAGTGATGACTTTCATATTTTAATATTATTAATGAATCGAGCTGTGGCAATTTTAATGTATTGTACAGAAATGGCTGCAGTTTGTCGTCTTTTGAGATTTCTTTGATTGTCTGTATCATATTTCACAGTTTATCAAACAAGATATTTATGCTCTCTTGGAATGCAATTCATTGCTTTTTGATCTTCTCACTGCTTTAATGAAAGTCTAATACCTTAGAAACTCATAATCTCATGTACAGTTCTGTACATGTTTTCTGAAATGATCTATAACAATGTTGACCTGTATTGCACATTTTTTTTGCCTCGATTTGATCCTGTAACATCAAATTGTGGTTCAGTTGCTATGGAGATGTCAGTCTATCTGTGTCTTCATAAAAGTCCTATACACAATGGGCCACCAGTATGCACCATACATCCAGTGTTACAACCATATAAAATGATCTACTCACTGTGGCTCTTCCCATTCTGGAAAATCACACTTCAGGACTTCAGAAGGAAAATCCCTTCTCCACAGCCAGCTTATATCCCCTCGAGATGTTACCAGAGTAGCGGCAGAGGAAACGGGGGACTGGGGCTCACAGTAGGATTAGACAGTGCAGTTATTCCTGTAATCAAAGAAATGGCTTAATTCACACAGCTGAAGCTAGTTTATGACTGCAGAATATTCTTTAAAGTCTTTGGAGTCTGCCCAGTTCCTTTTTGGAGGAAGTTGGGAGAAGGTGGATTTATAGCCCCAACTCACTGTGAAACGTAATACTCAATTTATTAGACGATACTGCTCAGACACAACTTACAGTTTTTCTCAAATGCTAAAACACATTTCACAAACGTTTCCTCCATGTTCCCCAATGTCTAAACACAACACCCTTTTCTAAAACTACATAAACATAATCACACCTTCTCACTTCAAATCTCAAACTCGAAGCTTTCAAAAATGTAAACACTATACACATCATTACACACTACAGCAAAACAATTGAAAACACAATGCTCAATTTGTGAGAAGGTTCTTCATATCACAACTGCCAATTTTTAGAAACTTTACAGTTACGGATCTTCTTAGATCTCTGCAGAGGATTAGGCATTTCGATTTGTGAGTTTCATATGAAGAGTATAAATCTCTAGAAAATTCTGCATGTACACTACTGTAACACAACTCAATGCAAAAACAGAATCTATTGCACACAACAGTACTCATGAGCAGGGTGTGAATTTTTTTTATTTACTTTATTCACAACACACACACACCACAATCACTGTGCGGCATCATGTCGCTGAGCTGCATCGGGCCGCGTCACCTCATCCACATCGCAGGCTATATTGTCTCTTGCCAGACACCGCGGGAAAAACGCCCTGGAATGGCAAATCCATCCTTGGACGGCCTCCACTGGGATGTCAACACAGGCCAGCTCCATTGCATTTAGGAGGTTCTCTCTAGTGTATGGTTGTCTGTCATAAACCTTCCATGTCCATGATGAGAAGAACTCCTCTATAGGGTTCAGGAAAGGGGAGTAGGGTGGCAGACAGCCGTTTAAAAAGTGGTTACTGTTGGTGGTGAACCACTCTCTGATTTGGTTTGTCCTGTGAACCACTATCTTTCTAGCTGGCCTACCACTATGTACCATCCGACCTCTACAACTAATACAAAATGCAGCAGCACGACTAATCTTCAACCTTCCCAAATTCTCCCACACCACCCCTCTGCTACGTTCCCTCCACTGGCTCCCAGTAGCTGCACACATCAGGTTCAAAATACTGATGCTGGCCTACAAAGCCAAACATGGAGTAGCACCATCCTACCTCACAGCCCTTATTACACCTCACACTGCACCTCGTTTACTCCGAGCCTCCAGTACGACTCGCCTGGTCCCTCCATCTCTGAAGGTAAAAGGAAGACATTCATCTAGACTCTTTTCCGTCTTGGCCCCTCGGTGGTGGAATGAACTTCCCCTCGAGGTCAGAACAGCTC
Organism: Denticeps clupeoides; assembly: GCF_900700375.1. Classification (NCBI taxonomy): domain Eukaryota; kingdom Metazoa; phylum Chordata; class Actinopteri; order Clupeiformes; family Denticipitidae; genus Denticeps; species Denticeps clupeoides. Next base: position 15,658,752 of record NC_041708.1, read on the forward strand.
AGTCACTGAGCACCTTCAAACGACAGCTCAAGACCTTCCTCTTTAAAGAATATTTAGATTAAATTGTAATTTTCTTGTTGTCGAACTTTGTGTACAGAATCTACAACAGAGTGAATAAAATAGATGTATTCATAGTTGGGGTCCTAGTGAACCGGAATTGATCTCTTCGTCGATGGTAACTTGAAAGCACGTTGTAAGTCGCTCTGGATAAGGGCGTCTGCCAAATGCCGTAAATGTAAATGTAAATGGTTTGTCCTGTGAAAGCACGTCACATAAATGTGACGTGCGGGCCCAGGATGGTGTTGTTGGTGGTCCAGGTGGATGTCTTATAGAAAGGTGAGGAGATGCTGGGTGTTGTAAGACCCAAGGAGAAGCCGCTCCAAACCCATGGCCGCACAAAGAGTAATATTTCCTCCCTGTTGGCAAGGACTTCCCTAAATGCCCTGGGGTCATGTGCTCAGGGGTTATTCCAATGCTGAAGTTGCCCGTGTTTATTTTTATCTGTTAGAAGATTGTTAATTGGTGGAGATTTAGGTCTGTTAACCACTGTTTAGCAGAAGACCATTTAGCTACTTAACGATGTCTCTGAGTCTGCTGGTCCTAGTACTGATGAACCTGTAGCGCCTCCCAGAGGGCAGGAGGTTGAACAGGCCGTGATCAGGATGGGTCCGGTCTCTGATGAGTTCAGTTTACTGAAGTGATTATATGCTGTTAGCCCCTGCTACTATAAATGAAACAGTAGTAGACATTAATGATGATGGCTGCAAGTGTGCTTATGCTGGAGTGCCCTCAATTATTTTAATGAATGGTTTAGGGACAGTTTCAGGTATATGTCTACTGAAGAGAGTTTTAAATATGCTGGAGAGAAACTGTGGTGTTGACACAACTTTCACAGCCATATCTACAAATCAAAGTTTAGACTAGACCTCATGTGTAATAAAGAACAGAGCAAAAAGCTCTGCCTGGATAAACTCCGACTCACATACACAGCTTGATGATGATGATGATGATGAGGTTCCTTCTGGTACATTCAGAACTGGATAAGCAAGGTTCCTATCCTAGTGTTAGCCCTATGAATAACACCTAGCCTGTCCTGTTTGGCCTTGTCATATTAATCCTTTTTGCATATTGCTGAAGATTACAGGTTTTTGGTAAATACGTATATACACAGCACCTGGTTCAAGAAAAAGACGAAATGTGCTCATTTACTGCACATGAGTGGCTGGCTATTTTTAGCCATATTGATCTACAATGCCCTGTAGATGGGTGTAATACAGGCCTGAATCCCAGTACCACTGCATTGCTGTCTGAGTGACCCCTGACCCTTCATCTCACATTTCTCACCACCTAGGGGATTTAGCCACTGAGGCACATATGCGCCCCGACCATACCAACTGATGTGTGAACAAGAAGCATTAATTCTGAGAGAGAGAGAGAGAGAGAGAGAGTGTTTGTTTGAGATATACTATTTAAGGTGTGGGTGCTGAATAATTGTTGTGTTTGTGTTGTATTTTTGTAGCTGTGAAGTTTGAGGAGTGCTGTGTATTAATCCCACACACACACACCCATTCATGTGTAGAGCAGTGCACTTACCCACAGGACCTCTGGGAGAGGGGCTGCTGAGACTGGTACGTGGTGAGTCCTTTGCTGTGTGATAATAAGCACTTTTTTCATTGTAATTAGACACACCACACACACACATGCATATGTACTCAAATGAACATACACCCTTCACATCTTTGTGCATATTATATCTTTCCTCAGAACAACACTGAAGATAAGGCCCTTTGATACAATATAGAGTATAAAACCACTGACAACAAAAGAAAGTACACCCCTAAGTGAAAATATCAAAATTGTGCCCAAATTGTCAATATTTTTTGTGTGGCCAGCATTATTTTCCAGCACTGCCTTAAATGTCCTTACTAGAGCTTCACAGGTTTTCACTGGAATCCGCTTCCGCTCCTTCGTGACAACATGACAGAGCTGGTGGATGTTAGAGACCTAGTGCTCCTCCACCTTCCATTTGAGGATGACCCTCAATAGGGTTTAGGTCTGGAGACATGCTTTGGGTCCTATGAAATCAGTTTTATTTTTTCCTAAGTTCCTTGATTTCCATTATAAATATATGTATTCAATGATAAATCACATTTAATCACTGTTTGCTTTTGTAAGCCATTTACATGTAAATAATATGTGCATTTCATGCAAAGAAATTGTATTATTACATAAACGTATCAAATAAATAAAAACTGAGGAGACCTAGAATTTAAAAAAAAAGTTGTGCCCCCTTGCATAATGAACTGGAATCATGATAATGAAATCATGTTTTAAATCAGCTGGTTTGTTTGCATGACCAAGAGTTGCTGGCATGAGCAGCTCATGCTAGTTTGTTTCTTTTCTCTGTCTCTTATATGAGTTATTGACTGTAAGTGGTCATCACATACAGAAGAGTTGTTCTTCTGATTCATAAAACATAGTTTGGGTATTGTTCCGCTCTAAACTCTGCACTCAGAGTCGAATTACAGAATTTTCTGAGGACATTGGCGTTCCATTGAGCCAAGCCTTGCCACAGAACCGATCGGGCAAGTGGTCATGTGTAGGTGGGCTGCAGTGGCCAGAAACGCCATCATACACAAATCGTGTTTTATAGAGGATTTTGTTTTATTTGTTGGATTCTGCGTTTCTGTCCATGTTTTCCACATCGCTAAGATCATAGGGCCCTACATGCTTGGCCAGTCCAGTCCTTTACCTTCAGTTTTTTTATCAAGTCAGTAATCATCTTGGAGGTATGACATGTGGGTGTACGCTCTGAACTCTGACAGGCTGACCCCTCAACCATCAACCTGTACAGCAATGCTGGCAGCACTCATGTCTATTTTCAAAAGACAACCTCTGGATATGATGCTGAGCACGTGCTCTTGACTTCTTCTGAGGTTCCAGCGTGCTGGAGCTAAGTTTTAGGGGTTTTGACAGTCTTCTTAATGCATAGACCATTCTTTATCAAAGTGATTGGTTTTGTCATTGAGATTTGAACAAACAACCCATTGTTTATGAGTCTGCTTCCTCACTCGCTAGGTTACTCCCTGTTTAGTCTGCCGATAAGGCTGCTGTTTTACGTACATATACTCACATAGTACGCTATTAAATATTGTACACCAAAAATTTTCTAACACATTCACACATAATACAGACACTAACTGCACACTGCAAATGTTCACACTGCATACATATTTACATTGAACACATTCTCATACTTACATACAGTGCCAAGAAAAATTATGTGAACACTTTTAAATGTTTTCTGCATGAAAACCAGACGTTTATCTAGATCAGGAGTCTCAAACTCAAATTACCTGAGGACTGCAGGAGACAGGGTCTGGGTGAGGTTGGGCCACATCATGCATTCAACAAAAACAAAACATTCAATGTCCAGGTTGGAGCCTGACTCCGGAGCGGGACGGCAGACTGGAGTTTTACCCTCTTTTCAGCATTTTTTAAAATTGAAAACTCAAATGTCTTAAAATAGCATTCATTGAATAAAAAATATAACATATAACACATATTTGCAGGCCACATTAACATCAAACCTTTATATCATCCTGCGTGCCACAAATTATCATCCCAATGGCTCCAAGTGGCCTGAGTTTTAGACCTCTGGTTTGGTCAACAAATTTATATCGAGGAATATTATGTGGCCAAAATAACAGCACAAAGAATTCAGATCGTTCATGTCTTTTTGAGAACAAGGGAAAGTGAAGTGATTGTCATTGTGAAATACAGCATAGCACACGGTGAAACACTGCTTTTAACCCATCGCCTTGGTGAGCAGTGGGCAGCAATGACAGGTGACTGGGGAGCAGTGTGTGGGGATGGTACTTTGCTGAGTGTCACCTTGGCAGTTCGAGATTTGAACTGGCAACCTTCTGATTATGGGTCTGCTTTCTTACCCGCTAGGCCACCACTGCCCCACAACCATAAACACTTCATATTGCTAATAGAAAAACCATTGCGTTAATGACTTCAAAAAGGCTAATTGGGGTCAGGTATTAAAAAAATTGTTAAAGACGGCTTGTTAAAAAAAATTAGTTTGAAGGTGTGGATCAGACATACTTAAACTGATAAAAATCCAATCAAACTTTTTGAAATTGCTTCACACAAGAAGAATACATATGTGAACCACATTCAAGAATTGTTGATTTACATAAAGCTGGAAAGAGGTACAAAGAAAGGGTGAATCTTTGGAAAATGAAACCAATGTGCTAAAAAAATCTGTAATATTTGCACTTTTACTTGTCCTAACATTGAAGATGAAGATGTGGAACATAATTACATTTCAATGTATTTAAAAAAGACTTTAGATACAATATTAGGGTACTACTTAGACCTATATAAAAGCAAAAAAAGTGAAGACTCATCAATGAGGTAAAAAAACAACCCATAGCGAAAGACAACAATTTGAAAGCATCTTTTGAACTGGTTAACATATGTGTTCATGAGTCTTCAGGGCCTGGCCAGCTTGCATTCATTGAGGGGGAGATGAATTCCCAAGTGTATGGAAAAAATTCTGTAGTGTATTGTGAATCAACATGCCCAATAATCCAAAAAAGGGAAATAAGTCCACAACAGAATGGTTTAAAAAATACATCCACATTTTGGGGTGGCCAAGTCAGAGCCCAGACCTCAACCCAATTGAGAATCAAGGATTGACTTGAAGAGAGGCATGCACATGAAGTGAATATGACAGAGCTAAAGCAGTTCGGCCAGGAAGAATGGACTAAAATTCCTCCATCTCCATAAGATGATCCACAACTACCTGCTTCAGATAATTCTTGACGTGAGGGGGTTTAACCAGTCATTAATTCCAAGGGTTCACATACCTTTCTACTAGCAATATGACATTGTTTTTGTTTGAGGTTGTTCTCAATAAATAAATATCTATTTTATTATATTCAGCACATTATATTTGTCAATACCCTTGACTTAAATTAAGCTCAGATCACATTTTATGACAAATTAATGCAGAAAACCATGAAATTTGGAAAGGGTTCACATACTTTTTTTCTTGTCATTGTATATTGTACATTAGCCATTTATTCTCTCACACATGCACTCATACACCCAAGGCTCATTGCTCAACATCAAGGAAAAGAGAAGCGAAAACAAAGTCATTATTGGAAAAAGTGAGCTTCAATTGGGCATGGGGGGTGTCTCTTCAGAAGTCCTCAATCAATTATATTGGCACACACACACACACACACATACACACTCATTCATTCATGTCTATCGACTGACACACAGCTTCTGATCTCATGTGTTTACACTCCAGGGACACACTCATGCCTGTAACCATACCTATCCCATCTTTGATGTCTCTCTCACCTCTCTGTTTGGGGTGAGAGATGAGCTGCGATCAGAGATGAGCTGTGTTACTGATCTCAGGTCAGGGGATATGCTGGAGTATCACAGGAGTATACTGGTGAGCTGGTTAAGGAGAGATGTTGACTGGGTGTCCAGAGACGTCGTAGGTAACAGTGCTGTGATTTGCTGTCTGACTTGACATCTTACGTGATGAGGTTTACATTAACACACACACTAACTCATCTTTTTTCAGCAGAAAAATTTGGAGCACTGCTGCAAGGAGACAAACCCCTGACTGCCCACCCCTCCCCCACCATTTACCACCCTGCACCTCCCACTCATCTGCTTCATGGCAGTGTGTTTCGTTGGGAGCCTTGTTAATCTCCGCAGGTCTTTCAGTGGGAGAAAAGCTCCTTTATTTACAGTCTCCTTGTGCTTTGCTCGCTAGCTGTGGCCCCGGTGCTGGGATGATACTTAGGCTACATCATTCGTTAAGCCATTTTCTGAAAATTAAAGTGCTCAGGGCTGCTAATCCAATTCAGCACCCACTGCTTCCTCTGCTGCCAAATTCAGGAGACCTGTGGTGTGTGTGTGTGTGTCTGAGCAATTTAAGTGCTCTCCTGGCAGCCTTGGCCACCTTAAGATGTTTGAGGAGGCCCAGGGTCCAATTCGGTTTTGCTGGCCCTGCGATTGTGAGTTTCATTTTGTCACAGCTGCAGTCTTCCCAATACACCGGACATGTCAGGGGTTCTGTGCTATGAAGAGGAATGGAACTTCCTCCTCCTCTTATTTTGTGATGCTGCTGCTAATTGGTCCTAGTGCTGCTTGTGTTTTGGTACTTTATGTGTTTTGATTCGCCAGCCTGAGGAAAAGGAGCGAAGAGGAAGGTTGTTGTGTACGCCGTTCCCATGACACATTAGTTTGTCAGCAAGCATTATTTTAATTAATAGTAAGTATAGGTTGGGGACACATGCATTCATTGCCCTGAAATGACACTTAAATAAGTAAAATGAAATGTTTACATTTTGGAGAAGGCGCAAATGCTCAACATGAGTGCAAAAGGGTCATGTTTAATAAAAAGAAATGAAAAAGGCACAATGGTCAAAACCTAAACAACACTGAAAAACATGCATACACCAGACATCTTTCTCAGGGGTGGGGTGAGGAAAGAGGGAGTCAAGACCCTTTGGCTGCCTGCAGGTGTTGCTTCCCTCCTCTCGGTTGCAGCCGGAAGGCAGCACCTAGGCACTGGGATGGGGTCACCAGAAGACAGCGAGGTGCATACTCAGGGCACAGACACCGGTGACTACCAGAAAAGGCAAACACTCACTGCGTTCGGACACCATGCTGGTTGCATGCTGCGGACCATCTGAGGAGTTTTAGGGCAGTGTGAACTCGCAACCGAAAAGGATACGGAGAGGCAGGCTTCCCTAGCGGTGGGGCCTGGGAGGCGAGCTTCTGTCTGCCTCCACCGGTGTTCCTCTAAGTCGCCATCTTCTCACTCTTTGCTGTCAGCCTCCGGCTCACTGTCAGCTTCTTCTTGCCCCCTCTACTCAGAAGCAACTCAAAAACATGTAGCATACTCCAAACATCTTTATCAGAGAAATGCAGGACAACCTGTGTGTCCTGCAGATACACTTATAAAGGGTCCTGCTAATGAGCAGCAGCTTAGAGTGATCAGGGCCAATAATCAGGTAACCAGGCGTCAGTTGGGTAAGCCAAGTGACACCTGAGCATCACAATCCTACATTAGATCCTACAAATACAATAAAAGACAAAACAAATTCTTTCTGATGATAAAGGTATAAAATATATTCATAATTACTCTGTAAACCATTATCATGGATCCCATGTGAAGTACTGATGTTGTGAAAAGTGCAATCATCATGAATGTCATTAAGCACATAGTGTAACGTCTGCGGTCTGACAGGGGAAGGAAAGCGAAAATCCCCGCAATGGGATTTATTAATAAGCACAAGGGCCAAAACCAAGGAAACAAACACAAACAAACCTGTGGTCGTGTGCCAATTGCCAGGAGCTGAAAACAGACGTAAAGTACATAAAAGATTCAACTTCAATGTTGCAGCCGTGGTCTGCCGGCTACATTCCAGTTTTATGGGAGTCCCGATCCATTAAGCCCAATTGGTGCCGGGTGCAATGGATTGGGACTCCCTAATCAGGTGCATGGGCACCTGCTGTGACAGCTCCTGGCCCCGGGGCATCACACATGGATACTTTTAGATGACCATGTAGAAAAGAAAAAGGGGTGACCCATCTGATGTTAAACAAGGGTTGTTCCATAAAGGAGAAAGTAATACCAGTGTATTTTTCCATCCTATTTGAGAGAAATAGTAAATCTCTAAGTCCGTTGGAATGGATCAACGTAGCTTCTATTGGATATGTGGTCCTTTATCCATCCAAATATGTTTCGATCGGCTCTGGAAGGCAAGGAAGTACATTTTTAAATCAGGAACGGCTACTCAGTCCTATTTTTTTGGGTTGTTAAGATAATCTGTGAGTGTGCATTAGCCTAGTGGCAGCCTGGGGTGGCAGTAGCCTAGTGGGTAAATCACTCGCCCATGAACCAGAAGAATTAGGTTCAAATCCCACCTACTACCATTGTGTCCCTGAGCAAGACACTTAACCCTAAGTTGCTCCAGGGGGACTGTCCCTGTAACTACTGATTGTAAGTTTCTCCTGATAAGGGCGTCTGATAAATGCTGTAAATGTAAATGTGCATTCTCAAAAAATTGGTGAGGTTCATTTTAAGAATGGTAACTTTAGCTTGCATAAACATTTTAAAGAGCTCCATCTTTGAAGATCTGCAGTTATTTTTGTTTGAGCTCAGAGTAGTTGTCTCATAGGATAGTTGACAGGGAGCTTTTAATTTTGATGCTTAGGTATACAGGGAGTGCAGAATTATTAGGCAAATTAGTATTTTGTCCACATCATCCTCTTCATGCATGTTGTCTTACTCCAAGCTGTATAGGCTCGAAAGCCTACTACCAATTAAGCATATTAGGTGATGTGCATCTCTGTAATGAGAAGGGGTGTGGTCTAATGACATCAACACCCTATATCAGGTGTGCATAATTATTACTTCCTTTCCTTTGGCAAAATGGGTCAAAAGAAGGACTTGACAGGCTCAGAAAAGTAAAAAATAGTGAGATATCTTGCAGAGGGATGCAGCACTCTTAAAATTGCAAAGCTTCTGAAGCGTGATCATCGAACAATCAAGCATTTCATTCAAAATAGTCAACAGGGTCGCAAGAAGCGTGTGGAAAAACCAAGGCGCAAAATAACTGCCCATGAACTGAGAAAAGTGAAGCGTGCAGCTTGCCACCAGTTTGGCCATATTTCAGAGCTGCAACATCACTGGAGTGCCCAAAAGCACAAGGTGTGCAATACTCAGAGACATGGCCAAGGTAAGAAAGGCTGAAAGACGACCACCACTGAACAAGACACACAAGCTGAAACGTCAAGACTGGGCCAAGAAATATCTCAAGACTGATTTTTCTAAGGTTTTATGGACTGATGAAATGAGAGTGAGTATTGATGGGCCAGATGGATGGGCCCGTGGCTGGATTGGTAAGTTGCTGGCGTCCGACTCAGACGCCAGCAAGGTGGAGGTGGAGTACTGGTTTGGGCTGGTATCATCAAAGATGAGCTTGTGGGGCCTTTTCGGGTTGAGGATGGAGTCAAGCTCAATTCCCAGTCCTACTGCCAGTTTCTGGAAGACACCTTCTTCAAGCAGTGGTACAGGAAGAAGTCTGCATCCTTCAAAAACACGATTTTCATGCAGGACAATGCTCCATCACACGCGTCCAAGTACTCCACAGCGTGGCTGGCAAGAAAGGGTATAAAAGAAGAAAAACTAATGACCTGGCCTCCTTGTTCACATGATCTGAACCCCATTGAGAACCTGAGGTCCATCATCAAATGTGAGATTTACAAGGAGGGAAAACAGTACACCTCTCTGAGCAATGTCTGGGAGGCTGTGGTTGCTGCTGCACGCAATGTTGATGGTGAACAGATCAAAACACTGACAGAATCCATGGATGGCAGGCTTTTGAGTGTCCTTGCAAAGAAAGGTGGCTATATTGGTTGCTGATTTGTTTTTGTTTTGTTTTTGAATGTTAGAAATGTATATTTGTGAATGTGGAGATGTTATATTGGTTTCACTGGTAAAAATAAGTAATTGAAATGGGTATATATTTGTTTTTTGTTAAGTTGCCTAATAATTATGCACAGTAATAGTCACCTGCACACACAGATATCCCCCTAAAATAGCTAAAAATAAAAACAAACTAAAAACTACTTCCAAAAACATTCAGCTTTGATATTAATGAGTTTTTTGGGTTCATTGAGAACATGGTTGTTGTTCAATAATAAAATTATTCCTCAAAAATACAACTTGCCTAATAATTCTGCACTCCCTTTATAAAGGAGGTCACAATTGGGATAAATGAAGGTATGAATTGCATGATCAATTGGCATTAGTGCAGATTTGGACCAGTTTATCTTATTGCAAGATGGAGTGTGTAATTTAAGATAAGATAAGACCAACCTTTATTAGTCCCACAAGTTGGAGATTGCATTTGTTACGGCAGAAACAGAAGTAATAGCAGCAAAAACAGAGGTAAATAGCAGCAAAAAAATAAATATGTATATGTATATTTCTACAAATGTACAATGGAGATCTACACATGTGCAATGGGGAAAGTAATGGGTAAAATGGGTAAAGTGCAAAGGGTACACCTGTACAGTTGGTAATTACTGTGATGTATTTGAAGTGTGTGTTTATTTTTCTGTGTGTGTGTGGTCAACTGTGAGGTCTTTGTTATAGAGTCTGACAGCGGTTGGAAGAAAAGACCTTCTGAACCTCTCCTTCCCACATCGTGGGTGCAGTAGCCACTGAAGGAGCTGCTCAGTGCTGTCAGAGTTTCCTGCATGGGGTGGGAGATGTTGTCCAACAGGGATGACAGCTTAGCCACCATTCTTCTGTCACTCCACCACCTCCACTGGGTCCAGAGGGCATCCTAGAACAGAGCTGGCCCTCCGGATCAGCCTGTTCAGTCTCTTTCTGTCCCCAGCGAGATGCTGCTGCCCCAGTAAAAGATGGCTGATGCCACTGGAGAGTCATAAAAAGTCTTAAGGAGTGGCCCCTGTACTCCAAAAGACCTGAGCCTCCGCAGCAGGTACCGCCTGCTCTGCCCTTTTTTATAGAGAGCATTTGTGTTATGAGTCCAGGCACAATGGTCCAGTTTATTGTTCAGATGAACCCCAAGGAACGTGTATCTCTCCACAGCCTCAATGTCCATACCCTGGATGTTCAGTGGAAATTTGTCAAATAACTGGAATACATGGGGGACTGTTTGATACTGTTTGACAGATATGCAGGACATATCTGCATACAGTGAGAAATGACTGGAGGTGTCTAATAATTTGACTGGGGAGATCGATTTCTTTGTGCAACGGGTTCTAAAGAGAGGGCAAAGTAGATGAGAAAGGGGACACCCCGGTCTACTGCCTCGTTGTAATTCAAAAGGGGAGATTTGCAAAAACCATTTAGCACAGAGGTAGTGGAGAGTAGTGGAGTGCTTTAATCATCATTTTGAGTGTTAGTCCAAACCCGCAGTGCTCCAAAAGTAACCATAAGTATCCCCGTTCAAGGCAATCAAATGCCTTTTCTGTGTTTAGTGAGAACACTGCATTGGAGTTCTGAGAGGCATCAGCTAGATGAATTATATGGAGTAACCTTCTCTGATGCCATTTGTCCTTTGATACAACGTGTTTGGTCACAGGAAGAACGAATTTACTAATAAGGGGTTATATTGTCATAACCAGTGCCTTTGCAAACATTTTAATATAATCAGCATAAATTAACGAAATGGTTCTAAATTTGCTGTTTGGATAGTAAATTGATGTAACTAGTGCTAATGACAGCATAAGCCAACTGAACACTTGTGTCCTGCCCAGTTATATGAACTTTTACATGTTTTACATAATATTACAATGCCCTTTGACTTATTTTTGGTCAGGAACAGGCTATGACTTTAAATTGTTTATTCTGAAAGTGATGAACATCTTCTTGTTTTAAATGTGATTCTTGAATTAACACAATGTCTGCATTATTATGGTCACAAAAAGCTATTGCACAGTTTGCCAGTAAAAGCCTGAAGACTTCGGTACCCTTTAAGAGGGTGAAGAGTACATGTGAGGGGTATGTTGAATCCTTCGCAATGCTAGTGGCTTTCTGGACACAGTGTGTGTTGTAAATGTCCGTTATGGAGTGAAGAGAGAGACATACCAGACAGTGATGCTGTCTCTATAGAAGGTGGTGAGAATGGGTGATGGGCTTTCCTCAGCCTTTGCAGAAGACGTTGCTGGGCTTTCTTGGCTGTTGAGCTGGTGTTGAGAGCCCAGGAGAGGCACAAGAATAGTTTATGTTCAGTGAAGAGTGGTTGCTCCGTTCTTTTCTGAAGTAAAAAATTTTGTCCACGTTCAGAAACAGATTATTGAGCTTACACCAGTCCGTCAGTGGTTGCACCTCCTCTCTGTATACTGACTCATTGTTCTTGCTGATGAGACCCACCACGGTTGTGTCTACAGTGAACTTGATGATGTGGTTGGAGCTGTGCATTGCTGCACACTCATGGGTCAGCACAGTGAACAGCATTGGACTGAACACACAGGCCTGTAGAGCTCCAGTGCTCAGTGTGGTGGTGCTGCTCCTGATCTGGACAGACTGAGGTCTCTCAGTCAGGAAGTCCAAGATCTGGTTGCAGAGGGAGGTGTTCACGTCAAACAGGCTTAGCTTCTTAATCAGGTGCTGAGGAATGATGCTGAAACTAAGTCTATGGACAGCATTTGTGCGTATGTGTCCTTATTGTCCAGGTGAGTGAGGGTCGGATGCAGGTTGGTGGCAATGGCATCGTCCATGGAGAGTTTCAGTGAAGGGCAGCAGGGTCTTCATATGTTTCACGTCCAGCCTCTCAAATCACCTTGGGTGTAAGTGCAATGGAATGGTAGTCATTTAGACAAGACACAGAAGACTTCTTTGGCATGGGCCGGTTGGTGGTGGGCTTGAGACATGTTGGAACGGTGGCGGTGCTCAGTGAGATGTTAAAGATGTTGATGAGAACATCTGCCAGCTGGTTTGCACATTCTTTGTGCACTCAGAGCTATTGATGTTGTCTGGTCCAGCAGCTTTCTATGCAGAGTTTTTCTCACATCTGCTGTGGTTAGACACAGCACCTAATCACTGAGAGTGGGGTTGGATTTCCTTGCAGTTATATTTTTTTGTGCATTGAACTGTGTAACTGTCACAGGCAAAGGTTGTAGTCCTGTATTTTGTGATTGCCTCGATGCTCTGTGTTACATCCTAGTGTCGTCAGGTTGTATGTTTCTACCTTTTGTGTCTCTTTCTGTTTTTGTGTGTGTGTCTGTCTCTTTTAGATTGCTGCAGTAGGAAACTCTGCCTGCTGATGCTGATTAGATGCCACAAGATTTAAAAGGAAACCTCATTGTTTGAGAGGTCTGCTTGAGATCTTGCCCTGTGTGGATATAGATGTGTTCAGTGCTTAGGTTGCTTAGTATGTTTCGTGTGTTAGACTTGCTTGTGTGCCATACAGCACACAAAGCATCTCCTTCGCATTAACACTGTGGTCCCAATGAGCACAGTGGCTTCCATCATCCAAAAGTGGAAGAAGTTCAAAATCACCAGGTTTCTTCCTAGAGCTGGCAATCCACCTAAACTGAATGATCAGGGGAAAAGGGCCATAGTCAGGGATGTGACCAAGAACCCAATGGTTACTCTGTCAGAGCTTCAGAGGACAACCATCACTGTAGCAATCCACCAAAAAAGGCCTGTATGGTAGAGTGGCCAGATGGAAGCCACTCCTTTGTAAAAGGTACATGGTAGCCTACCTGGAGTAGGCCAAAATGCATCTGAAGGACTCTCAGGCCATGCAAAACTGGTTGAACTCTTTTACGTTAATGCCAGGTGTCATGTTTGGAGGAAACCAGGCACCACTCATCACCAGGCAAATACCATCCCTACAGTGAAGCGTGATGGCAGCATCATGCTGAGGGAATGTTTTTCACCAGCAGGAACTGGGAGACTAGTCAGGATAGAGGAAAAGATGCCTGCAGCAACATACAGAGACATCCTGGATGAAAACATACTCCAGAATGCTGTACATATATGCATATGTACATCAGGTATAGAAAAATCTGGAAATCACTATCCCAACATTAACAATCAGAATCTCTGGACTGGCACATGTAGCCAGAGCAAATAGGAGTCAGAACTGTGACAGTTAGACCAACCTGACCAGCACAACTTTTTAGAAGCCTGTCTTTGCGCGTGCAAAGATACTAAATTTGATACAAAATTTTAGGATTGGTTTATCTGAGAATAATTTTTTGACAACCCTACTTTAAACACTTTGTTCATGCTTTATATTATAATTCTATATTAAGGGTGGTAGTAGTCTAGTGGATAACACACTTGCCTATGAACCAGAAGACCCAGGTTGAAATCCTACTTACTACCATTGTGTCCCTGAGCAAGACACTTAACCCTAAGTTGCTCCAGGGAGACTGTTCCTGTATCTACTGATTGTAAGTTGCTCTGGATAAGGGCGTCTGATAAATGCTGTAAATGTATATTATAATTTGTTGATGAAAAGTTGATAAAAAGCACAAGCAGAATGTTTTTTTTTTTGTTATTTTATCACTTGGAGATTGGCCCATTACAAGGTTTGAAGACTTTGATCTTTTAAAATGTTATATTTATAAATATACATCGGAGTGTAAAAAGTTAGAGCATTTCAGCTAAGGAAGTAGAAGGTTGTGGGTTCGAACTACCAAGGTCCCTTCAAGTGAGGTACTGTCCCCACACACTGCCCCCTTAGCACCTTTCCAGTGATGGAGAGGACACATTTCATTGTGTGCATCGTGTGTTGTGCATGCTGTGTACCAGAATGGCAAAATTATAATTTTCACTTATTTCTTTAGCATCTGATTTAGCATCATGCACATTTCCCTGTAGAGGTTGTGTTACATTAGGGCATTAAATGTCTCTCCAAAAGACATATTATGAGCTGCAGAAAAGCACTGATGCCTTCTTGTATTTTTCCTGATATTTTTTAATGATGCTGTGCCACAGAGGATAAAATGCGTTCCTATAAGCAGTCCAGAGATCTCACACAGTGTGACTGGTGTGTCGGATTCCATGAGTCAGAGACACACCTATAGTAAACTTGATAGTTTATTAACCAAGCAAAACAAAACAAGCAATCAGCCAGTCTGAAGTTGGAAGATGTTAAACTGATTCTCAGGATGGTGTTGAGGACTGCACCTCCTGCAATCCTGGATGCAAACATAAATCTCCGAGGACAGAATAGAATAATAGAGAGTGATAGAATGTTGTGTGTATATTTTCCTACTTTGAATGATCATGTCATTAGTTTCTTTTACAGTATGTATTTTGTCCACTGTTCAGGTGAGCTTTAGTGCTTGTGATATTGTCCACAATTGGACAAGCTGAGCCCAAGGTTGAAGGACAAACTTGACTTTCTGCTGAATGAGACAGAAATAGGGTTTGCAGTTCTGTAGGTGCTGGGTTCTACAGGTTCTGTTCTTTGATGTGAATAACCAGATGGATGTGATCTGATTGGCTGTTGCTGCTCTGGCAGGTATGAGATCCGCGACACCCACCTAGTGGAGGAGAGTGTATTGGAGACCCTCAAGGTTAAGGCAGATTTCCTCAACTTTAAACCCCGCCCCTTCAACATGCGTGAATTCTACGACCGCACCGGCCACGACATCAAAGACATGCTGCTGTCCTGCAACTACCGTGGTGTGGAGTGTAGCGCCGAGGACTTCAGAGTGGTGAGTCCATCTGAGGGGTCCCTGGGGGAAGACCTGCAGCACTGTGTGTCGCAGTGCCATGTTCTGCTTGTTTTGTTCTATGTGATATTTTGAACACACTGAATCATGCACACACAGACTCACCAACATCCTCTGGGAATGGTGCCAGTTGGGTGGGGCGGGCTTCTGTGATGTGGGCGAGACTGCAGTAATATTTGATATCCTGAACCCTAAAAGTGATCCAGTTTTGACAGCCAAAATGATCCATCCAAAATGTGTTTGTCTTTGTCTGTGTGGGGCTTGTTTGAGCCGGTAAAATCCAAAAACTACATACTAGTCACGGGATGACAGATGCAGTACACGTGCAGACATAGTGAACACTGTTGGTAACTCCGAAGGTCTGCAGCTGGCTGAATGTGGTCACTTAACTTGCCGTGGAAAGAGTGAAGCAGCAGCTGCAGAGACCGCGGTGCACTGCAGCGTGTGACTTTACCGTGTCTGCGGGCATCAGCGGGGACTTGGCAACGTTCGATGTCTTCGTAAATGGCTTGGTACCGGGTGTTGCTTTCCATATTTCCCAGAATGGAAATATTTATACATTTTTCTTTAAACCAGTTTCACTCTGAGCAGCAGAGTGCAAAACAACCAAACACACACCAACGTACTAAGTTCTTAACTTTTTCTCCTCCTGCACACTGACATGCGCACTGCCCACGGAGACCCACAATTTCCCACAATCTCACGATCCTGCAACAGGCTCAACTCGTAACACGGGAGTAGCAGTTAATCCAGAGGGGCACGCAGTGGAGGTGTCCATGACCAAGCAAGTCTGTCATCAGTTGTGAAAGCAAACATCATGGTCATTCTAGAGGTGGCGCATCTGACCGGTTAGGGAACTCTACTTTCATTCCCCCACTCTCGCAAGACTGCATATCCAGTGTTTGAGGTTAAAGGGGAATGCCTTAAAGTCACATAAATGTGACTACTGTTACAGTGAGTTTGCAAAAACTATTTCATTGGCCAACTGTGACCTGTTTGGTAATTTCATTGGTCTGATATGACAACGTGTTGGTGGCAGGAAGCTAGTTTGCCTATAAAAATTAGACACATCATTGAGAGCAGCAGTTCTCAAAGTATATGAAAAAAGTAGCAACTTATACACTGTAAATTCCAGACTTTAAGGCTGGCGTGGGGCTTGCAGAGGACTAACCTGAAATGTAAACATATAAAAAACTAAACTCCCCTGCAGTCATGTGTCAAGGACAGGAACCTAGAAACAAACACAAGGTAAGCATGCACAGATATCCACATTAAAGTCGTAGTCCCTCCTGAGTCTTGGAGTAATCATGCTTTATTAATTCAGCATGTTTAAGGCTTCAGCTGAGATTACTCAGGACTCTGTAATTCGGTGCCTCAGCAATGGTTGTGATGGCCCAATGACCCCGGTGCGTCACAATCACCACTTAAAAAAATCGCAAAACATTGCATTGTTTAACAGTCATTAGGATTTCAGCAGAAATTGTCAGCAAGAAAACATTGTATGCAGTGTTTATTTGATGCCATCCAACGGTGCAGCCGAAAATGCTGGTGCTGAATGCCCATGTGGAGAAAATGAAATGCCGAATGAGTAGAAAAAATGGTCGGCATTCAGTCCTCACTCACCTGACAAAAGCTTCTAACAAAAAGAAAAAACAAACAAAAAAGACCCCACAAAACCATCCCCACCCACCCAAGTACCTCCAAAAATCTGTAAGTAAGTCACACAGGTTTTTGAGACTAAAGAAGACTAAATGTTATGCTTAGGTGCTCAAGTGATGCACAGATGTTATCTATAAACACATCTTTAAATTAGACTATACCTTACTTTCGCCAATCCAGAAAAACAGAATACTGAATAGATGGTTTGAACAGGTGGTTCGAAATGACTGGAGAAAAACTGCATTAGCCAAAGTATTTCCTGAATTTTTCCTTATTTTAATGAGTTTTTAACCACTGGGTTCCTTATTGACTTAACTGAAGGGAGAAGAAGTGAAGACATAAGCAGTGCATGAAGGGATAGTTTGTTATCTGAGTGTTGTTCCAACTCCACCCAGTCAGGGGAGTCAGAGCAATCAAGGGAGAAGAAAGCTGACCAATAGATTAGAAACCAGTAAAACCGGAAATTAGGAAGACCCAATCCACCCAAAACTTTATTTTTATGAAGGTGGACCCTGCTAAGACAAGGGTGCTTACCCTGCCATATATATGATGAAATTGTATACTCCAGTTGATCACAAAACTGATATAGTGATAAAGATTGGTATGGCTTGAAATATAGACATAGTAATATTGACATATTTACTGAGTTCATGCTTCCATCAAGAGACATGGACAAGGTGACCACTTTGATAATATTTTCTAGTCTGGTTTAGCAAGGTGATTAAGTTCTCTTTAATTAAATCTTTATATTTGCTTGTAATTGAAATGCCTAAGTGAGATAGAGAGAACCCAGGAGTACACTAGTCTGATAAGCTAGTCTGATAAGCGACGAAGTGCCAATGCTCAGTAACACAAATCTTCTGCTGCTCATGCAGAACTGCAGAACTGCCAGCTGGCCAATGTAGCAGAAGAAGACGGGTTAGGTGCAGTTAATATTCATAACTGAATTGTCTGCCTTTGAAATTGTGCACCTGAAAGAGAATTTTGAAGTCAATTCACAGATTGGGAATTGGGCGGGCAGGGCTGATCCATTTACCAATCCATATTATAGATCACAGCATGTGCTGACTACAAACCTGCTCCAACATGTACAATAAAAGCTGTTACCAATTCATATTCCATTCCACATCTTACCAGGATTCCGCTGCAACTTATCTCTAACTGACTGAGAAATTAATTTAGTTTTAAGTTGGTTTGTTTTTGACTAAAATGTCAAATATTACTCTGGAAACAAGACAGCTTCCTGTAATGTGTGTTGCTACCCCACAGAAAATACAACACCACCAGGCACCAGACTCTCCTTGATGCTTTTGAAAAACGCAAAAAACCTGCTGCAGATAACCCAAAGGCTAAAGTAATAATTCATCTAATTCAAGTGTGAAACCTCAGGTTTACTCAGGATCCATTGCCCAAGCATTCATTTAAACGTCAGTGATAACATTGTTTTTAGCTTTCATTTGAATGAATTGTAGGGTATATACGATTCTTTGGAATGCCTTTGTATTCACTGCATTTGTGTGATTTTGCTCCATGAAAAAGTAGTGATAAGTAACAGTTGTGTATTGAAACTGAAAAAACATGGATCAGCCATCCCTAGTGTCTTGTCTGTGCAGCATGGCTCCTGTGAACACATAACCAGATGTTTCCTGAATGTCAGTCTAGTCTGTAAAAGTTCAACAGTACTAATGTTTTACATACTAGGCTACTACCTGTAAATTCTCTCTCTCTTTCTCTCTCTCTCTCTCTCTCTCTTACTCACACACACCTACACCAAAATGGGTCAAGATAGAGTTTACAGTCACAATGTGGTTTGACACAAACAAGAAAAGACTTCAATGTGATCTTTTTTTTGCAAGTTCAAGTTGAGCTTTATTGTCATTTCAGCTACATACATTTTAGACAGTACATAGTGAAACGAAACAATATTTCTCTGGAACCAGGTGCAACATGTAACATTTCAACAATTAAACAAAGTTACATACTGACATAAAGTGCACATGTGCAACACAGACAAACCAGGCTACATAAACTGCAAACAGGGGACACAAGCAGAGCAAGAGTAACATTTAACAAAAACATGAAGAAAATAATAAGACAACAGTGCTAAACTAGTGAAATTAATAATAAATGTGCAAAGTAAAAATAATGCAAATACTTCTGTGCAAAATGGAACATTGAAATAATAGATAGTATTAACCAATATAACTGAGGTAGTGTGTGTGTGTGTGTGTGTGTGTGTGTGTGTGTATGTGTATGTGTTAGCCCTAAGAGGAAACTCCCTGAGTGTTCAGTTGTCTGTGGAAAGAAGCTATTGCATAGTCAGGCTGTGAGGGCCCAAATGCTTCGATACCTTTGTGTAGAGTCCTTCTCCATGCTGATGCAGATGCATCCAGATGCATCGTGTTTGGTAAATTTGTCTGTTTTAGAGGGAAGAGAAACTTGAATGATGTCCTCACAATACGCTGTAAACAGGTCTTGTGGTCAATTCCCAAACCAGTGATTGATGTAGCGGGTGCTGAACGCTCTTTATAGTCCCTCTAAATAAGGGGGTGAGAATGGATGGTGGGAGTTGGGCTTTCCTCAGCCTCTCAGGAAGTAGAGACCAGAACCAGAAGACCCAGGTTCAAATCCCACTTACTACCATTGTGTCCCTGAGCAAGACACTTAACCCTAAGTTGCTCCAGAGGGACTGTCCCTGTAACTACTGATTGTAAGTCGCTCTGGATAAGGGAGTCTGATAAATACTGCAAATGTAAATGTTAATGTAAATGTAATAGAGACACTGGTGTTGAGAGCCTAGGAGAGGTTCTTCTCTAGAAGAAAACAGACAAACTTTGTGTTCTTGATTATCTCCAAACAAGATCCAATGATCTATTTTGAAGTCAACTATCATCTCTTTCATTTTGTCCACATTCAGAAATAGACTGTTGACCTTACAGTAGTTCGTCAGTGGATGTATACTGACTCATCGTTCTTGCTGATGAGACCCACCACGGTCATGTCATCATAGGTTCAAATTCTTCTTATGTTTCATGACCATCCTCTCGAAGCACTTCATCATGATGGGTGTAAGTGCAACGGTGTTCTGTGTCGAATTGTGCATAGAAGTCATTCAGCCAGTCAGCGCTGTCCATGAAAGTGGCTGTGGACTTTCTGCCCGTGTGTACGTTTTGCTGCTCTGCTATAATGGCCCTTGCTGTTGTTATGGCCATGTTGTCACAAGCTTTGAGCAGGTCACATACCTCTGCAATTATCCACTGCTTCTGGTTTGATTCCTTTGTGAATGTCATAAGTGCATTTGCTGATGCAGCTGTTCACTGATGTTGCATACTCTTTCAAGTTGATGGTGTTGTCGCCGATCAAAAAAACATTGTGGAACAGAGAGGACGATGCAAGCTGCTGTCATGCTGATATCTTGGTTCAAACCAAGATGAGATCCTTATATACATTGTGGTGGGGCTGATTGAGGTGGACAGGTGCAGGTGATGGCAATGAAATGGCCAGAGACAGGATACAGGTGAGGGCAGACTGGTTTTGACATTACCCTGCCCCAAAACGTGCACCACAAGGCAAGAGCCCAGAGGGAGTAAACTACACAAACAAGAGTTGCCTGTCCCTATGGTTTTCTCTTTTTTACGGCTTGAACCCCTGCTTCCATGTTCTACAGGATTCTGTATGTTGGCCCCACTCTGCTCTTCTCCACGGTCCCCTCCTCCATTTGGCTGTGCCCATATAGCATTCCCTAGGGAGGAGAGATACAGACCACAAATATTGACTACACAGAAAGACAGGCAGAGACATTCCTGAGGCAGTTGCAAAGATCAAAAAAGTTTATACCCTAACATAGGCTTTGCAGATGAATATTTGCATAAAATTGTCTATTCACATGTCAAAATGCAAGAAGTGGCAGGACAGTTTTTAGATCTCTGCCAATTTTTCAGATCTCATGTGTGTTTTTATTGCAATGACACCAGCTATCTAATCACTAACTGGCCAGCAAATTAAAAATGAAAAACTCGCCAAAGAGTTTCTCACCTAAAGGTTCTGTTTGTTCTTTAAACTCAAAATTTTTTTTTGTTCTTTAAACTCAACTTCTAAATGTGAGACGCCTGAAATAGTCATGGTTTGTGTTTTGCGAGAAACTTTCACTCTCGCTCACAGTCTTGTCACAGTCAGTTTTTTCCTTTGCAAAGATTTAGCAATAGGGATAGGACAAATTTGTCTAGGACCAATTGTTATGAATGTGTCCTGTTACTGTCTCTAAATAAAGACAGAGATTCAATAGAGATTCATCTTTCGTTTTTCTGTCATTAACAGAGAAGACGTGACTAAAACATTTGTGTTTTGTTTACGAGATGTGTGGGTCTTGATGAGAAATTGGAGACCTCCAGTTGTTCATTATCTCGGCTGGATTCACGGCCTTCAGTGCGAAGTTGTGTTGTTTAGTGCAAATTCTGACTGCAAAAAGCTACCTTTTATTCTGGTCTCATCCCAGACCTTCCTGACAACCCCTTGATGCTTGTCATTGACCTGTGGGATTCCTGCTGCTCAGTGCAGGCCAAATCCATCAATTGCCTATTACTTACTGTAACACTCAAAAGCACCAATCAATGTGTCTTGGACTGATGAATTAAACATGACTAACTAATGAAAGAGGGCTGTCCTCATTAAGAGATTACACTGATTCTTCAAATGATGTCTCACAGAACCCTTTTGGTTTCTCTAAATAAAGATTAAGGGATTTGGTTAAAGCACAGCTCTTTTAAATGAAAATGGTTGAATTAATCATGCTAGACATTTTTAAAACAGATCCAAAGAAGAACAGACATTTTAATGGGGCAGTGGTGGCCTAGCGGTTAAGGAAGCGCTCCCAGAATCAGAATGTTGCCGGTTCGAATCCCGATCCACCAAGGTGCCACTGAGCAAAGCACAGTCCCCACACACTGCTCCCCGGACACCTGTCATGGCTGTCCACTGCTCACTCAGGGTGATGGGTTAAAAGCAGAGGACACATTTTGTTGTGTACACGTGTGCTGTGCTGCAGTGTGTCACATGACAATCACTTCACTTTCACTTTAATGGTGGAGATGCTGGTTGCACTCTGGAGCTACCTTGTTTTTTGTCTTGTTGAGGAGGTATTCTATGTTTCAATATAAAGAGCTCTGACTAACAAGGTGAAAGGTCTCCTGAGAGCCTCTCTCTGATGGGTTTAGAGCTTGGTTACCCTGTAAACCTCTGCCAGAACTTTGTGTTGTGCTGCAGTGTTTCACAAGGACTTTACTTTCACTTTTTTCTCATTCAAGATTGACTTCTGGATGTGCATGGGCTCACAGCCATTAATATATTCAAATTCTTTATCAAAATAATTCAATTAATGTCTGTCACACTCAGTCACATGATAAATAAACTAATTGCTTCTTGAATTTCCTGTAAATATCTCATAGAGAGTGTTGTCTTTCTTCTTCATGGGGAGCAGCAGGAAGGAGACTGAGGAGAGATGTGCAGTGAAAGAGGATTGTTAACAAATCTTATATTGGCCAGTGTACACAATATCACATGTAACGTTACAATTGAAGACTTAACAGGGCTCTAGATTGCAACCAATTTGGTCACACATGCAACCTAATTTCTCAATGGTGCACTGGTCCCATCAGCCATTTGGGGAAGAAAAGTCTCTGTAAACTCTCAGTGCTCTATAAACAGCTATATTGTATTCTAAACCAATCACAGATCATGAAGGGTGGGGCCTGCCTCTGATTGGCCATGGTTGAGATATTCCTGTACATTTGAAAGTGTTGCATTCAGACAGAGAGAGTAGCTTGGACCTGTCAGAAAGAGTGGATGTGGCCATTAGGGGTGTGAAGCTTCACAGGTCTCCCGATTATCAATGCCTCGATATCAATACATTGCGATGCATCCCATACATTTTGTGCATTGTCACATGATGTTCTCAAACATAAGAGTTAGGTCTGTGTGGACACTTTGATTTGCAACAATGAGTCCGCGCTCACCTTGTAAGTCATATATACTTGTAGTACTCCTGTAAATGTACACCTTTTCTCTGCATTTCTCCACTTCACGAATCAAAATCATTAGAACCTGAAACCACAGACAACCGGTTCAGACGTCCGTGGCGTCAGGTGAGCACAGGCTGAACACAGATCGTTTTTCTGCTCATTGGAGAAAATCTAAAGCCACTTTCAGACCGATTGTGGCACGTGCTGCACTCACCACGGGCCTCTGCGCAAAAAATACGAGTGTTTTTTCTAAACTTCTGGTAAGACGATAATGTTGTGTTGTAGATCTCCTCCATTCCCACTTTGTGTGTGTGTTTCGTGCCAGAAAGAACACTCACACGCTTTGATTCAATGGGTCTCGCAATACCCGTCACAGCTCGCAGCCGTCAACCAACATTAATTTTGACCGTGGTGCGAGAACAAGGTATGTCGTGCCATGCAGCGTGAAACCTCTACCCGATGTGCCGCTGTACTGAGATCAGGCCACCACAGTCACTACCAGCACTACTTTTTAACAAGTTTTATGCTGCCACCAGAAAATCATCAAGCAACGTCATTATGATCTAATCGAAGGTGTTCTGCAATGCATCGATGCAGAATCATCCACGTCTACATTATGATGCATCGATTATGCAATTGATTTCAACACCCCTAGAAGCCATGGATTAAAGCTGGGTGGTAGTAGCCTAGTGGGTAACACACTCGCCTATGAACCAGAAGACCCGGGTTCGAATCCCACTTACTACCACTGTGTCCCTGAGCAAGACACTTAACCCTAAGTTGCTCCAGGGAGACTGTCCCCTGAAACTACTGATTGTAAGTCGCTCTGGATAAGGGCGTCTGATAAATGCTGTAAATGTAAAAAGCTTATACAGTGTAGTCAGAGTGCAAAACTTACACCACATTTTGTTATGTTACAGTCTTATTCCAAAATGGTTTAAATTAATTTTTCTCCGCAGAATTCTACACACAACACCCCATAATGACAACGTGGCATCAGGCTGACATCATGAGAGGATAATCAAATTCAAGCTCTTATAGCACAGATTTAATATAGAATTTTTATATTATGAATTTTTTCCCTTTTATTTAGGTCTCAATGGTGCCCTAAATCTGTACTATATCTGAAGTCTCTTTCTGAAATTTAGCCATGGTGCAAAATTACAGCCACTTTTAGCCACTCACACAATGAGATTGTTAAATAATCTCACAAAGTGAAGTTTTTTTTTATAATAGGGGATCTTTAATTTGTCTTATTTTAATTACAGTTCATTGAAGCACTTTAAGCATCAACACATTTTCAGTACATTCTGGTAGAATTTATCAAATAAAGAACTGTATGTTAACAATAAGTCAATATTGCCTATATGGACGGCAATCTAAAAAACAAGAAGAAATGTAAATCTGTAAAACTGCTCACATCTAATTGGGTGCACATAAGAAAAACAGAAGCACCCGTGCATTTTAATGCCCATTTAAAATGATGCATTGATTTAAATTTTGAGCTTGATATAATATAAAAATACATCCCATAGTTGAAGTGTGTCCTGTTATGTCATGTCATCTGTCAGTCTGACAGTAAATTTTGAACCTTGGATTGAGAATTATAGCAATTCATAGCAAATGTATCAGAGGATACATACACATGTGAAATAGCAACAATATTCATTTTTATGTACATTTTATTAAAACCCAATTTTTTTTTATTTTAATAAACCTACAGGGCTTGAGTATGCCTTGTTTAAGGAGTTTATCACTTTTCTAAATACCTGATTTTGAATCGGGCTATATCTATGGCCAAATGATCAGTAAACACTAACAAATCCACTGCTCTGTTTTAGTGTTCCCTCATAGATAGAGACAGTTTTATCCTCCTTCACACAGATCAAAGAGAAAAAGAGGGGTGTTTGTGTCCAGCTCAACCTGAAGGTTTTCTCTGAATTATAAGGAATCATCATTCTCTTGTGTGTGGGGTGTGCAGCGTAAAGGGAGCTGATCCCTGAAAACATCAATTATACACAATGTGCCTAAGATCAGAGGGAGACAAGATGTAGTTCATCTGTGATTCATGAGCTGAGAAAAAGGAATTAAGTATTTTGTATGGCAGGGAATCTTCAATGTCAGGGTTTATATATGTTTGTTGCTTCAATGGCCTGGTTTAGCTGCAGAAATTAGTATTGCCTTTAGACATAGAGAACCACTGTGCTAGTAGTTGGAGCTGGCCGACACACTAATTTTCTCCACATTTATTCATAACAATTAAATTCAGCCACTTTTTCTTCTGGATTACATTTCGTTCTGCGAACATACAAACAGTCCAATGCAAACCATGTAAAAAACAGTCAAGGATTTCAGCTCTGCGAAACTTTGACTGTTTGTATAATTAAGTAACAGTTTAGTAACACATAACAGTTTTCTTATACAGTCTCTCGATCACATACACACATTTCTCTCATTTCAGATCGTCATTCTCATGAGTGTGTGTGCATGCACACTTACCCCTTTCCAGTTCAATACCCACCACAGACCCCCTAATTAGGGCCTAAAGTGGTTGCCATAGTACCTATGTTGCCATGGAGTCAGAGGAGGAGGAGGGTACAGACTTGTGTGCTGAAATTGTAGTGATGAAGGACACTATGCAGCACTCTGAGAGTGAAACATCACAATTAATCAGCCACAGCAACAGCTAAATGTCAGCAAAGGGCCAGTTTCCAATCACAATTCAAATGACAGAATATCCAGTCCAGTTCAACAGCTGCAGGCCCAAGCTCACTACAAACCTGGAAAAAATTCATCCTTTATGCCAGTATGGGTGTCCTGAGAGGACTGGACTGTGACGTCTCATTCAGAGCCTTGCTCATCAGTTTTTATATTAGATTGGTCTCCTGGTTCACAGGCGAGTGTCTTACCCACTAGGCTACTACCACCATTCCATAAGATAAAATCTGATCTCTGTATCCATAGTAAACTGCTTAGAAAACAGTTTGGTTCTAGAGCAACAGCTGACCAGCTAAAAAGTAGGTGAATTCCCTTTTTATTATTTTGAACGTGATGTGAACATGGTAATCTACCCAACCCCACCTGTTCACATCTGCTCTCTTGTGCCCACAGAGATCTGACTCCCGGATAAATAAATAAGCAAAGAAACAAAGTGGTCCCTGACTTAAAGTATGTTGTCACGGCAATGCCGAGCAAGAAGGACACAATTGCACGATTCCAACACTACATATACAACAGGGAACACTCACCAGGTGACACAAAAAACATTAGGAAATCCTGTCCTGGATGGTGGTGTCACATGGTATCATATTACTAATGGGCCATTTTAATGACATGAAATAGTATACCAAGCCCCTTGCATTGCAATATATGCCACTGCTAGTGTAGATATACTCACAAGAAATTGGATAGCTTTGTCTTATTTTTTTACTAAATAAACCAATTGCAAATGTAAAATTCCTATAAGAAAATAATAAAAAAGAGCTTGTTGAAGGCTAATTAGGATGGGATGCTGCAGTAGCCTAATAGGAAAGTTACATATCATTATTTTTATTATTAATACTACTGCTTAATTCCATACTATGTGGGTTTTATTTATAAAGCACTTTTAAAACAACAAGGCTGACCAAAGTGCTATACAGATAAAATAGGCATAAAACATGACAACACAAAGGCCAATGAAAAAAGAAACACATATAAATAATTAAGGAAAGTAATAATAATAAATTAAATCATTTCAAAAGACTATAAAATCTAGTGGAGTAATAAAACTAATATAATCAAAGTCTATACAACAAAATAAGAAAAGTACCAAAACCACATAAGTCACATTGGGTCGAAATCTAGAGAGTAAAAGTGTGTTTTTAGACAATGCTTTGCAGGTTGTTCCATAGTCAAGTCACCTCTGAGTTTGTAACGTGATTGTGGTACAGATAAAAGCCTCTGGTCTGCAGACCTGAGGGAACGGGATGGTATGTAAGGGTGCAGGAGTTCACACAAATAAACTGAGGCAGAGCCATTCAAACACTTAAAAACTAAAACAAAAGAATTTTAAAATGAACTGGAGTAATATGCTTTCGCCTGCTTATTGCCTGCACCAATTGTAGGTGGCCCATGTAGTCCTGGCCGGTTTCTAAGGCTTAGCTAAGCAGGTAAAATATTATTTTCTTTTTATAATAAGACACATTAAAACCAACTTGTTTTAAGAATAATGTAATGTTTTTTCCTTCCTCCCTTTGTGGTGCATTTGCCTATATTGCCATGGGCCGGCCCTAAGTGTAAGTAATAATATCAATTGTGGTTACAAATATTACACTGACACGGGGGATTTGAGACCCTTTTCACCACACTCCCACTAGGGATGTCACAATTAAGCGGTTTCACGATTAACCGCGATTTAAAATGGCACGGTTAATTAATCGGAAAGGCTCCTCAACACCGTGTTTCTGTTGGCACTCTTAAAAACGTAGATTATGACAATGCTATCAACAGCTTGGTGGCACTCGCCCGGAACAAAAACGTTTTACCACCAGGGGTGCACTTGCGCTAGAAACACAGACAGTACAATCAGCGCATGACGACTCATTTGACTGCGTTAAACAATGGAAGAGACAAAAGCTGAAAACGCTTTATTTCCACCAAAAAAGCGATTGAAGTCTGCCATATGGGAGTTTTTTTGGATACGCCAACAATACAGAGGGTCATATTCAAGACGATGGGTCACCCACATGCAAAACGTGGCACAAGAAAGTTTCGGCAAAAGGAGGTAATATCTTGAACATGACTCAGCACCTGCGGGATCATCATCCAGCTTTATACGCCCAAGTAAAGGTAATACAAAATAACTGATTCAAACTGTTAGTTGCAAGTTATTTACTGAGTTGGAGGGAATTAAATATAAATGTGTCACATTTCACTAGGGGTGGGGTAAAAAAAAAAAAAATCAATTCTTAGATGCATCGTAACTCGGGAATGCACCCGGACATTCAGCAGCAGCAGCAGGAAGGCAGAGAAGTGCAGCACAAGGCTTTGGATACGCGGACACACACACACACACACACACACACACACACGCACACACACACACACACACACGCACACACACACACACACACACACCTAGGAACTTCACTGTAACTCACACACACACACACACACGCACACACACACACACACACACCTAGGAACTTCACTGTAACTCACACATCCACACACGCCCAGGCTAGGCTAAGCGGCTAACAGGCTAGCGCCGTAAACAAACTAGTGCAGATAACGGGGGCGTGCAGTCTAACCACTAACGCACAACAGCAACCGCAAACACAGGCTTTGCATCTACTGGAGTTCCTGTTCATGTAGTATGGAAGGTAGCAGTTAGATTGTTAAAGTCTGATGTTAGCGTTATTAATTATAAAGAAGTTATTACGGTGCAGCACTGTTATGTGTCTATATACTGTGTTATGTCACATCAGTGAAAATTTTTCTAATAAATTATACGTGTTTTGAAAAGGGTATAATTTATTAGTTTGCTACACCCGTTTGTTTAATGCGCTAGGCTTAATGCATCGGCGTGAGAGATGTTCAGTTTCTGTCTATTACTTTTATTGAGACCTCAAACAAACAAATCAAAGTAAACAGGCTAAAAGGTTATATTAATTATTTGAAAAAAATTTAATTAACTTAAGTCAGTAGTGTCTAAACAAAATTAATCTTGGTATTGGTTACTAATTTAAATGTTTGTTGTTAACCTTCAGATTAAGACTGGTGGGGCTGCTGCTGTTCAACAGCTACTGTGGCAGAATCCTTTGCAAAGTGTGTGACCTATGCTACCAGTTCAAAGCAAGCAGAGGATTTGAATAAAGCTGTGGCCTATTTCATTGCTAAAGACATGATGCCGTTTCAGATTGTGGAAAAACCTGGATTTCTCCATTTGATGAAAAAGGCAGTGCCACAGTACAAAGTTCCAACAAGGAACTACTTCTCCACAACAAAACTACCAGCCATGTACCAGGAGGTACGAGCTGGTGTGGAAGAACGACTGGCGGAGAGTGTGTGGTTTGGTGCAACCACAGACCTGTGGACCAGCACTGGTGGTGGAGGAGAACCATTTATGAGCTTTACAGTCCAATACATCTCTGCTGATTGGAAGCTTAAGTCTCACTGTCTTGAGACTGTTTATTTTCCAGAAGACCACACAGCAGAGCATATCACAGAAATGATGGAGAACATGCTCATAGACTGGAAGATAAAGAAAGAGATTCTGTCTGGAATTACAACAGACAATGCCAGCAATATGAGGAAAGCCTTTGCATAATTTCCCTGTGTTTGGTTTTCTTGTTTTGGTCATAATTTAAATTTGGCCATTTCCAAAGGTGAAACTGTACTTGTCCCTCCCTACAGTCAGTGCTGATAGTGACATACTGGCTTGGTGGAAAGCACATGTGGAAGAAATTACAATGCTTTCAAAAGTGGCCAGAAAGTACCTTTGCATCCCTGCAACAAGCGTGCCATCAGAAAGAGTGTTCAGCTCAAGTGGCATTATCCTGTCTCCTCAGAGGTCAAGACTGAGCACTGAGAATGTTAATATGCTCACATTTTGGCACTTTAATATAAACTGATAGAACTGAAGCAAGCACTCCAGACAAAAGAGCACTCCAATCCTGTAGCCTTTGAATATGTTTATTTAAATAATATGTAAGCTTAAATTTAATTCTAAAGAAAGACTGTTTATTTTTGTTTTAACTATAATGCATCACTGTTTACATTATTATTTATGTTCCAAAAGGCAGTACCCATTTGTTTATGTTCCATTTATGCACAGTATTGTTTGTTTATGGTTTTTGTTTTTAAAGACAGCAGTAAATAAAAGGTAAAAACCTCTAAATAATGTGATTGTCTACATTGTGAAATAATCGTGAAACCATGATTATTTCCCAGACGATAATCGTGCCATCAAAATCGTGACATCCCTAACTCCCACAGCAGGTTTGAAACCATGCGAATCATTGAACATCAAAGGTTACTTTGTGTCTGCATGTATTGAAGAAAGTTTGCACAGAGTTGAGACTGACCAGCTCTATCCTGATTAACTAAAAATGCTTATAAAGAAGTGCTTTTAATAGTTGAACCTGTGACCATAACAGGGAGGACATACATCATTTGAAGTAAATACACAATTGCTTGCTCAAAGGCACTGATGATCTGATGAGTATAGCAATTGCTTATGCTTATATATTCCCACCTTCTCTTAAATACTACTGCCTTTATGTAACGAATGGATTATTACAATAATATTATTCATAGATATGTGCAAAACAGCTTCCAACAGCATCAATGAACACTTGACAAAGACTCAATACCCTTAGGTCATTAACTCTGCAGAAGGAAATCAGTTTGGTAGTCGTATCATTTTCCTTGCTTTCCTGTAACATTCTATAAAAGGTTGCTGCAACAATTGTCCAGAATTCTTTATAGATTTCAGCTAGAAATCCATCTGGACCTGGGGCTTTTGTATTGGGCATGCTATTCAGTGCTTCCTGGAAGTGTCCCCGGAAGAGTTGTTTATTTGTTCAGGGTCATACACTGTGTCACACATTTTTTGATAATATAATTTACTTTTGATTAATGTATTTTGCTCAGTATTTCCTGTTCCTGCGAATGTATGTATGTAATTTACTTCTGAGGATTTCATGTTTTTTTGTAATGCCTGACTACATTCATTGTTGTTTTTTATGTAATAAGGATGCAATGATTTTACCTCTCATCACAGCTTTGCCTGCTTCCCAGAGAATAGATGCTGATGTGTTTGGTTAGGCTAATTCTTCCTTATCCTCCCCCTCTTCCATTGCCCTCCTGTTTCCCCTCCTGTGCAATTTAACATTTTGATGACCTGTGGTACAAAGGAATATTTGGGACTTGAGGAGAAGCATTCACTGAAGAGGCTCCTCTTGATGTTTATGACAGTGTGCAGAGGCTGTCTGACATTGTCCATAATGGCCAGAAGCTTGTTCAAAGTCCTCTTCTTTTCCACTGTTATCAGAGTGTCCAGCTTCGTGTCAGGTGTATAAGTGAGAGAACTGTTGAACTACAGAATGTAGCATTGAGTTCTGATTTACCCTCAGGCTCTAAAGTGAAGTGAAAGTGAAGTGATTGTCATTGTGAAGCACAGAACACAAAGTGCATATAATGAAATATGTCCTCTGCATTTAACCAACAGCCCTTGGTAAGCAGTGGGCAGCCTAGAAAGGTGGGGATGGTGCTTTGCTCAGTGGCACCTCAACGGCACCTTAGCAGCTCTGGATTGGACAACTTTCTGACCTGATAACAGGTCTGCTTCCTTACCCGTTAGGCCACCACTTTCCCAGGTAGAAGTGGGGTAGGTGTGACCATTGATTTGGCTCTATTATTGCTTCCTGGGTACAATTCTCAGACAGTTCTTGGATTTCCAATACTATGTCCTCTGGGCACCATGAGACTGGGAGTGTCGCCAGGTAAGTACATCATAGAATCAGACCACAGGACTGCGTGGGTTATTGGCAGGGTGCTGGATGCTATTGGATGGAGTATAGGAAAGTTGAGCACTTGAGCTCAGCCCCCCAGCTAATCCAGTCTTGTGGGGAAGTATGTTTGTGTCGTCCCAACCACATTGCTTGAAACACAGCTTGCCCAGGTGGTAAAGGCTTGCCCACCAGTTTTTATTATTTACCCAAACTTGCATTGTGTTGTTGAAACCACTGAGGTCTTTGTTGAGATTCTTTGATTAAATTCCAACATTTCTGTTATTGCTACAGAAATGTCCTGTTTGCCTAAAATTCTCAGACAATTCTACACATTCTAGGTATTACAGCCATATATGATTTAACCTATCATAACATTTGACACATAGAGTCTCATTTATCAAACATGTCAATGCCAGAAAAACGTGTGTATGATCATACACACATTTGGTGATTTATCAAATTTCGATGTGAGGGTACAATATGCAATATGCAGAGAATAAATTACATCATAGCTTGTTTTAAATTATGTTAAGCAGCTAGGATATCAGGTGATGTTTGTTAGGGGTTATATATGATTAATGAGCTATCTTTATCGATCTAATTGTGAGATTATAGGCCACAAAGTTAGTTGTGTTATTACAGACATTTTATGTCATTATATTTCTCTCCTTGTATGTAATTGTGTACAGCAGTCAAAAATATAAACATCAGAATAAATGAAATTGTTGTTTAATTAATGTAACATTTGTAGGTTAAACAATGAAAGAGACCGACTTCAATAATAGCGATGACAGTGATCGATTTCAGCCAGATCTGTAGGTGTTGTCAGACAGGACAGGAAATACAACATCACACA
Organism: Denticeps clupeoides; assembly: GCF_900700375.1. NCBI lineage: Eukaryota > Metazoa > Chordata > Actinopteri > Clupeiformes > Denticipitidae > Denticeps > Denticeps clupeoides. The sequence continues at coordinate 15,691,055 of NC_041708.1, forward strand.
CAGGTCCATGGTCCACGGTGGTGCGTTGCAGCAGCCATAACATGTCATGGTCACAGTCACAGATTGGAGACTGAAGATTGACGTAGACCAGTTTGTGGTCTCTACTGGGATGTGAATTGAATTTAGTTAAACCTGCTAAACACATTACTAGGAAAGTGTAAACTGCGTCATCATAACTGGAGTTTGGTGAGTTATGCCTACAGCTGTGGTGATCTGCCTACATACATGTGTATTATCACCCAATTTTATTCCTCTCCACCTGAATAAATTAACATCTTCATTCTTTTTGGGCTTTCAGTGCAATAGTAATATTAGAGAGTCTAGAGAGGTCAATTTCCATGTCAGAGAAATTCCTCTTCTTTGCCAACTTCCATTCTCTTTCATGTTGCAATGTTCTGGGGCACGGCTCTGTAAATTAAGCTAAATTTCGGCCGTCAGATTTCATGAATCACACTTGCTGTATCGGGTAATAAGCACTCATATTGATAAATGAAGTACATAGTGTTTTGAAAAATTACAAAAAAGAATAATAAATAATCATTCACAAACTTTGAAATAATGATGTGGTTGAACCCACATTTCATGCACTAGGTACTCTACTAGTTAGAGGACAGTTTTCAGCTCTACTAAAATAATTCAAAAGGGTTTTATAATAACAAATTATATTTTTAAAGTGACACTTGGATTAATGCACACAACATTCCAAAATAGATTTGGATAAATAAAAAGGCAATGCCTTTGTGCATCATGTGGATAAAAGAACAACACTACATGTAACATGTAAAGACCTAAAAATGCCATGTGAGCTGTCAATTTCCCATCTACGAGGAACACACGGGCCAAACCAAAGTGCAACAAAAGTGTGTTTATTTACAGTGTGGGACGTGATATATACAACTAAACCATCCAGTGCTATATACTGTACACCACCATAAACCCTCAACCAATCACAAACTATATACACAGCACTGGCACAGAGCCAGACACGCTAACAAAGGGGAATTTGTGCACAGACAAATACACACGGGCAGAGGAGGGTACAAGGGAGAAGGGAGAGAAAACACTAAAGACAAGCACAATGAACAACAACTCCGACTCTGATTCCAACTCAGACTCCTTCTCTGCATCTCTTCCCCTCTCTCTCCGACAGGCTTTAAAAAAAACAATGAAAATCACACACACTAAAACAACAGAGAGACAAGAGGGAGATTACAGTTTTTCCTCAATTGCTAAAACACATTCCTGGAAAGCTGCTCTCCTTTTCCCTTTCAAGCGACATTCACAAAACCTATGACTCTTCTTGCAAACTGTCATGACGGCGAGCTGACGGGGGAGGAAAGCGCAGAGGCAGGACATTGGGAAACAAGGATTTATTAATAATAATAAATAAACACAAATAAACGCGGCTTGGTGGCTGAAAACAGTTGTACTTAACAGGGGAAAACACGAACAAGCCCGCAGGCGTGTGGCGATTGCCAGAACTCAAAAATACACTTTAACAGAAACAGGTCAAGTTCACATACTCAGAGTCCACAAAAATGCTGTCCCTGCAGAAAGGGGCGGAGTTACAGACTTTTAAACGCTGTCAGAATTGACCCCAACTGGCAGCCTCATCTGGAGCCAATCCCGACACAAACCAAACTTTCACCCCAAATCAGTTCAATGTGTGCTCTGAAATCTGCTATCAAATCATGCCTCAAGTAAATCTAAATTAAATACTCTGAGTAGTCACTAGTCTACTACATAGAAAAAAGGAAAACACAATGCTCAGGACATGAAGCAGTAAAAATAAATGTTTATTTATGCTAAATGCATCTTGCAAAACAAAATAACTGGACATTTACACTTGTACATTTGCAAAAAATCCAAGTTGGATTCAGTTTTTGGGCCAACAGACAGGCTTTTTTAAACCGCTGACATTCCAAACTCAGCCCACAGTCCAGTGGCTGCTGATTAGTGTCAGATAGCTGATTCCCCTCTAGCCTCCTCTGAAACTACTAATTTCCACTTTCTGCACTTTTCCCAACCTTCTGATCTCATCCCCTGCTGTTTTCACTGTTCGTTCTACATAAATCCAACCGGGCCAACACCAGACCAGTCCCACAAAGAGAACCATGGAGGAAAAAGTGATGGAAGCAGAAATGAATGTTCCTGTAGGATCTTTCTGATTGTTTTGTTCACAAGCTGCTGGAGTGTCTGGGTCCTGCAGGTGCTCTAGACATCAGCTCTTTCCAGCATCCTCCTGGGGCAGACAATTTCGCAGTACAAACTGCCTAATGAGCAATTGGAGCAGGTCTGACATGAGCACTGGCTTTGAGGTCAATACCCCAACTGGTGTATCTTTCCTACAGCTGACTATAGGAAACTAAACAGGATATGTTCATCATGAGAACAAATTCTACTGTGGGATGAATTAGTTCATTTCCCTTATACACTGTGGTGGCCCATCTGAGAATGCATTCACCATGAGATTTATAAAATAGATTTTTGCCATTTGTTATTTTACATTTTAAAACATAAAGCATTAATAGCCTGTCAGGATTGCCTGCAGCTGGGCTCCACACCGGAATGCAATCCTGACGCCCCATAAATGCCGGAAGTTTCCGCCCGTTCGGGGTCGCTGGCATTTTCGTGAACTCTCTGCACGAACTTGACCTGATTTAGTTTCATGTGTTTTGAGTTCTGGCAATCGCCACACGCCTACGGGTTAGTTTCTGTTCGTAATTTAAGTTAAATTGTTTTCGGCCACCGCGCCATTGTTTATTTGTATTTCTTTATTGTTTGTTATAATAAAAACCCCTTCCCAGTATGTCAAACCTCTGCGCTTCCTTCCCCCGTAAGTCCGTAGTCGTGACATAGCCGTAAGAGACACAGATACAGTATATGAAAAAATACTACCTGCATGGTTTTGTTTGTTGGTTATATTATGTGATTGAGAATGAAAATTTTATGCTTTAATATTTTTTCTACAAGCAATAGTGATTTTATTCATTTTTTTTTTTAAGCATAAAGCCTGGTTGCTTACATATGTTGACTTCATCACTGTGTGGACCAGTCAAAATGCTTAAAATCAGAATCTACTTATTGATATTGAGTGTGTGCCCAGTTCTAATGTGAAGACAGCATGAGACCAAACCTCCATCACACAGGACCTCTCTTTAGACTTGACTGTGTTTGGGTCTCATTTATGTCCTTTAAAGCTGCATTTTAAAAGTGTAAGGTTGAGTGGTAGGTTACATTCTAGGTTAATTTTAGTCACCTCAGATGACAGTGCTGCATGCAGTGAGACCATGAGTGCTGTCAGATTGTTTCACTACAAAATCATCTTTATCGCACCAATTTCTAAATGTTTATCTGACATGAAATGTATCCGGTCCTCCGCTAAAATGTCTTCTGGCTCAAATTACTGTCTCTGAAAGTATTAGATATGGTTTAGAACATGAGCGGCACTTGTGATAAATAGAGCTGTGTAATTGTGCATATTTGTCATGTTTCTCATCCTGTGAACATGAATTACAGATTGCACACGGTTATGGTGAAATGTTGAAAATGTGAATCTGCTTTCATCTTTGATCTGCAGATTTGTTTCTGACAACAGAGCTAATTATGTATATCTACTGAGGAAAATTAAAGGTCTGTTTCCTGATTTTTTGGGCAAATGAAAAGAGGAGGTGAATGTTTTATGGTGAAGGAGATGATGATTTAATGTAGAGTGGGAATTCTCTCAAGAGCAGGAGAAATAAAACAAGGTGGACTTATCATCGCTCCATAAAAGTAAACAGTGCTTGGACTGCTTCCCAAACATTTAAATCAGAAGGTGCAGTGCCCCGTCCTCTTGCACCCCCCTTGATCTTTCCGGAGATGCGCCAGAAATCGTTTCCTCACTGCCACTCACCTCCCCCCGCCTCATTATCGCTGTGCAGCCCTCTCGTGTTTCGGCTGTCTGTCAGAGCGCCTGCTTTGAAATTCATGTGCTGGATGTGATTGTCATGCAAAAGAAGCTGTTGGGTGTAGGTCCTTCCTTTTCCTATTTGGCTTTGGCCTTGAATCCATCAGCCTGGTCTGCTTGTCTGCTTCTTATTTTGTGGGAAAGATTGATTGGCCGTTCCTGTTGCATTCTCTTTCTCTCAACACTGCAGTCTGTGATTGGAAGCCAAGTCTGCTATTCAGCTCTTTTCTTCATTGTTGTTCTTCCTTCCACACCGTGGGCCTTATCTTAATGCCGTAATTTTCCCTTTTTTGGCTGCTGCTGTTGCTGGGCCCTGCTGGGTATGCACTTCGACATCAAAATAAATCAACTCAATAAATCAGTGACAGAACCACATCTTAGGACTGAACTCTTAGATGCAGGGATGGAACCCCTTGGACAGAGCTGTGCTGTGGCTCTGCTCTCACTGGAGTCGTATGGGTAGTATGATTCGTGTTCATGCTCACTCTTCAGCATACACACGTAGCAGTGACCTTTTCAGATAGTTGTTTAGCAGTGTACCAACCCTTGACATGAATCGCATGATTTATTCTGCCTCTCCTGTGCCCGCCTTCTGTCCAGCCCCAGACACAGGCCAAATAAACAAAACACTGTGTACAGGTACAGGATACTGGGGCCTAAACACAGCCCAGTAAAGACAGACTCCAGACACTGCGTGAAACCACCACCAACCAAAACCTTTACCCTTCTCCTGTCCTCCATAAGGTCATGGATAGAAGCTGCGAGTTGTAAATTGTGAACTTGTACACTGGTCTGTGCAGGTGATGTCTTCAAAGTTTGATGCAGCACGCAGACATCTTTGCTCGTTACCCTTTCATTTGACTAATTACACAGGAATCACGTCAGTGGGTTCTGATTGGATGAAATATGCAGTGTGAGGGTGGGATGTTCCTCCTTATTGGGTACTCAAGCAGACATATATTAGAAGCAATTATGCAAACTTCTTTTGTGGATGAATATGAGATGTGTGATTTTATGAAATGAATTAAAAGACTATACTCAGAATACTGAAACGTCAACAACAGGCTGGATGGACAGAGCTGTGATGTGTAAACTAATTTCTGTCCATTTTCTGTTTTAGACTGAATTGTGATGGGATGTCACGGTACAGATACTTTATCTAAGTTAGTGGAGCAGAAACTGTCCTTCTGTCTTGTCTGTCTGTCTGTCTGTCTGTCTGATTGAAACCGTCTGACTGTTGTCTGACGGTTGTCTGATGCTGTCTGATGGTCAGACAGCCAGCAACAACATTCAATAGTGAAAGTTGAGGGAATAAAGATTTAAACAACAACAGTGTTTGTTAAGAAGGAGGAAAGAATGATCTCCAGGAACGTATGCGTGCCTTGTGTTTGTGTCTGTCTGTGTGTGAGAGAGATTTGGCTCAGTGTTCATACGACAGGCCTCTCTCAGTTTGAGCTTGCATGCACCCGAATGCCAAATCTATCACTTTTTCTAGCTCGGCATTGCCTGTGGTGCTGTGCTCTCTTGTCTCCGGGCCAGTGGAGCGTTTCAGTGCCGCTCAGGCAAGTGCAGGGGAGAGAGCTTCCTGCAGCAGATTGGCACGGACTGCAGAGCCACAAGCCAGTTGGAGAGTTCATGGTCTTTCATTCTCTGTCCTTGAACACTGTACAGAAGTGAACTTTCACAAAACTTCTAAAAAATAATTAGAAAGTGTACCTTCATTTTTTCTTTACTCATAAAGAATTGGTTTGCAGGTATCCCTAGGCCTTGGTAAATGCCAGCCTTTCTGAAACCAGTACTTTGCTTTAACAGAGTCAATTAAGAAACATTGTCATTTAGTACTGCAGGATATACCTGGAAAACTGGTGAATTCCATCATTTACGTGAACAGCAGTGGGGTACCAGATTTTTAGGAGTGGCTGATCATAGGATCCAACCACACTATTTGTATAACCTAAATTCCATTTTGGTGGAACTTTTGAACAGGCCTCCTGATGCTGTATGAGTGTGTAGGAGCAGTACCATGCTCACTTGACTGATGTGTAATGAGCTGTCCCCATCACACTTGGCAAAGCTCACATCATATAGGCAACATGAACTGCCAACACTTCATGAACAGAAACCTTAAACCCAGTGTTTTTGTGTCTGTGTGCTGGAGTTGTGTGTCTGTAATTCATGATTAGAATGGTTTTGAAGATCATACATAACAGCAGCACCAGCAGTGCTGACAAAACCTCAAAGCCTCTAAGGTGCAGCATGAGAAATTGGAGTCGTGCATCACCATGTCAGAGGTGAGACTGGCAACATGAAAATTCTGAAAATTCAATTAAAGAATGAAGTGTATTTCTGGAGATAGGAGTTTGAAATGCTGCTACTGTGTGTGTGTGTGTGTGTGTGTGTGTTTCTGACTTTCGTATGTATTTGCTTTTTTATAGCAAATACATTTTCCAGAACTTTCTTGAAGCTCGATAGGAACTTCTGCTATGGTGCAGTGTGTAATGAATTATATTAATTTGGTAAATTCATGACATTTATCCATGTCACGGGTGGGCTGGACATGGCATGAAGGAGGACGCATTCGCACGATCACAGGACAGGGGTTTAATACAAACTTCACAAGACAGGGGACCATCTACACGCACAATGACCCGACGGCGAACAGACATGAACAGGATAGTTTTATACAATTATATAAATAGACAGCAGGTGAACACGAGACGAACATGAAACTCCGGTCCGGACTCCGGACCCGGAGTAACCCCTGCCGGTCCGGATCATGACAGTACTCCCCCCTCAAAGGCACTATCACCTGGGAGTGCCCACAAAACGGTCCATGAAAGGGGGAAGAAGTCCATAAGGACGAGTGGCGGCAGTCCTGCAACGGCGGCGTCAGGCCCGGGCCAAAGCACGGCTTGTCCGTGGGGGATCGGCATCCTGTCCGCCGTCCGAAGGCACCGTCACTCCGGTCAGTCTCCGGCACGCCCCGCTGGAAAGTTCGCCGCCTCCCTCATCTCGGTTAACGCCGGGAGCACCTGAACTGCGCGACCGGTGTTCTCGACCCCACGGTAGCTTTCGTAGGCCATCGAGGTCCGGTCGCACGGATTCGTCGGTACTCCCCGCCTCCGGAATCGCCAGGGGGAACCGCGTGACAGATCCTCTCGACCCCACAGTAGCTTTCGTAGGCCGCCAAGAGTCTGTCACGCTTGGGGAACTGATTAAAAACATGACATGGATCATGGCGGGGAACTGGCGATTACCGAAGGTGCGTCGCTGGAATCCGGAAGAGACGGCGGCGTCGGCGGACGTCCATACATGGAATCTTGAACATGGAACTATGGACCATCCACAGCTCCCTGGATCTCAGCGGGGCGTAGAACGGCTGCGTCCACATGGTTGGGTCATTCTGTCATGGGTGGGCTGGACATGGCATGAAGGAGGACGCATTCGCACGATCACAGGACAGGGGTTTAATACAAACTTCACAAGACAGGGGACCATCTACACGCACAATGACCCGACGGCGAACAGATACGAACAGGATAGTTTTATACAATTATATAAATAGACAGCAGTTGAACACGATCACAAGACGAACATGAAAGGGGCAGTGGTGGCCTAACAGTTAAGGAAGCGACCCCGTAATCAGAAGGTTGCCGGTTCGAATCCCGATCCGCCAAGGTACCACTGAGGTGCCACTGAGCAAAGCACCGTCCCCACACACTGCTCCCCGGGCGCCGGTCATGGCTGCCCACTGCTCACTCAGGGTGATGGGTTAAATGCAGAGGACAAATTTCACTGTGTGCACTGTGTGCTGTGCTGCTGTGTATCACATGTGACAATCACTTCACTTTTTTTTTTTTTTTTTTTGAAACTCCGGTCCGGACTCCGGACCCGGAGTAACCCCTGCCGGTCCAGATCATGAAAATCCAATTTAAATATAATCTTGGGAGAAATGGCCATGGGTTCCTTGATGTTCAACACTGTAAAAGTTAAGTTTAAAGATTTTACATCTATCATAATAACCAGGGTTCATTTTTCCCTATTGAATCTCTTATTTGGTTGTTTTGTAGGGTTTTGAAATTAGTCCAAATAGCTTTTTCACAATAAGCTAATCAATAATAGCTGTGTAGTAAATTAATTAAACCAAATCATGTTTTTTGGAATATTCACTGTTGACTGAGTGATTATAATCAAAATTAATACTATGGTGCAGTGGTGGCCTATTGGGGAAGGAAGTGGACTAGAAACCAAAGAAAAGGTTGCTGTGAGCTACGTATTTATATCCATAATCAGCTGTGCTGTAAACATTTGTGCTGATATACTTGCGTCCGTAATCTGTATTGTGTACTCCTTACCACCAGGGGTCAGTGTCTAGGTCACAAACCAAATAAATGAATCAATACCTGTAACTTAATAGTCATCTGTTCAGTGTACATCTCGCAACTCTGCTCCTATAAAATTAAGCAGGTATTGCATCTGTATATGTTCCATAAATTTTTAAGTATGTGAACAAAAAGCGACGCAAGGATGATTTTTTAGTAGCAGTGGTGCTACTTCTGGCTCAGGACAGATGTTAATAAAGCTGCATAATCTAACCTGTGAAAGAGTTTGGTCTGTGATAAAGATTTTCAATTCCAAACTGCATATTCACAGTATTGCCTGTGGAATATAACTTGATTGTTTTTTGTTCTACAGTTACTTGTGCCTACACTTTGACTTATGTTTGCCCCCAAATCTTTCCCATATAGCCTGCTTTTCCATATAACCCTCTCTCAGATAGAGTTGTGTCTGTGCCTGCACCTACAGCTGGTTAAAGGCTTTCTTAATTTTTTAAGCACTACACCAACAGAACTGTGCCAATCCACTCTGACCACATTGTGAGCTTTATGGTTTCAGCCTCTCAGGTAACCAGCCAGTGTTCCTTTGTATGTCTTTGTCTTTGTTTGGTGGCTTTGAATTTTCTTTTGATTAAAAACATCCACAACAAATGCACACATTTGGCATGAGCACTACATTAATGTAAAACCTTCATATTGTTTTTATTGCTTATGGGTTGTTTTTGTTGACCAAGAGCTGAAAACTTCTCATTATGTGTCTGCTACCTCCTGTGTCACTCCATTTCCTGGTCTGGATGGATGGAGCAGTGGGAGAGATAAATGTTACCACAGTGTTTAAATTTTCTTTTTCATCACCCTTCTGCTATCAGTCTACTGTACAGAAAGTGTAGCAGATTTTTCTCAGCGTGTCTTCAAAGGATAGGTTAATATAATGCAGTCTGACCTTGGGATTGACAGCCAATCCTTGTCCCTCTGTCATTGCTCTTTGGAGGGATGGAAAGAGATGGCAAAATGAGGGGGTCAGCAGAAAGACATGGAGCATAGATGTGTGAGTCTGTACTTTGTGCTTATGTATGTACATGTCTGTGGTATAGATGTTCTGTAGAGATACTAGGGATTGTGGGCAGAGCTCTCTGATCTTTGGTGCATTGCCTTAGTGAAGATGTGAATAACGAATGCATGGTACTGATTTTTGTAAAAACAGTTTTAAGTTGGTTTATAATGATTACACTCACTTCCACAATTGCTACACCAACAATAGACTTAAAAGTAACAAACTTCTTAACATTTGAATTAAATGAACATTTCCTATACAGTATAATTGCAGAAGACCTTTGCTGACATTAAAAAAGTTCTGATAAGAGTAGTGGTCCTTTTGTATGATAAAATGAGGGTGGAGGTGACCAGTCTTTTGTGTGTATTGTAAGTACATTTGGAGGCCATGCAGTCACATCCCCAGTCTCCCATCCAGATGAGGTCAGAGGCATTTTCTATTTTGCAGCATATCTGATATTCCTCATTGTCTCAGAGGCCAGACATGGTGAGGAAGGAGGACACACACTCATGACTCACAAGACAGGAGTATTATTACACAAACACAGGACAGGAGAAACATCACCCAAACAACAACTCGATGGCAAATCAACACAAACAGAGCAGCTTTAAACAGGCATACACATGTGAAAACAATCAGGAATTATAGTAACACAGGATGAACTCAAAACTCCAGTCCAAACCCTGGACCCAGAGTATCCTCTTCTGGGCCAGATCTGGACTCTCATGAATTCTGGTCATGTACAACCATCTGTGGACTATTTTGTTCCAAGAGAAGATTGAACACTTTTAACATGAGAAAATCCACCCATACTGATATTTGGAGCACTTCCATACACCTGCTGGAGGGTGTGTTGGTCCAGGCCTTGAGGGCAGACAGGGGGGATATGTGGAGTATTTGGCAGTGCTTGGTGAATAATTTGTAGTCATAGGGGTCCGATACGTTTGTCGTTGTACCCATACGGTATATTTGCACTGCCAGAAAGGTGCTCCACCCTGTTCCATATTGGCACAAAACCATCAACTGAATAAAAGCCGCCTGTGCCGGGTGCCGGCGGAAGAGAGACAATCCTTTCCTGTGTACATCCACATTTTACTTATGTGTCATGCAAAAGATTGAGATACCACTCAAAAAATGGCATGTGAGGATTATGTTGTCGTCTATTTTATTGTTTAAAAGGTCAATATATATGACTGTAGCTACATATTTACATTTACGGCATTTATCAGACACCCTTATCCAGAGCGACTTACAATCAGTAGTTACAGGGACAGTCCGCCTGGAGCAATTTAGGGTTAAGTGTCTTGCTCAGGGACACAATGGTACTCAGCGGGATTTGAACCTGGGTCCTCTGGTTCATAGGCGAGTGTGTTACCAACCACCCCACCAGGGGGGAACAATTTACAATACACATTTGATCATGGATGATAAATCAGCAGGACTAAAGCCAAGTGACTCTTGGGATGTTTCACACAGTAGTGGCAACCCATCATCTCACTTTTTGAGTCAACACAGTTTGTGCGGAACATGGCGTCTGATGAAATCTTTCCAAGGCTCCTTGAGACCCTGGATGATAAGCATTAGAAACAACATGCTTAATGGACAACTGACTGAACAGTTAATTAGGCATAATAGAAAATTAGAGCCCTGATCCGTCTTTACTACCTTTGACAGTCCAAATGAAATGGATGAGTGCTCGTACCACAGGTTTAGCATTGAGCAAACATTGTGGGATGGCTTCATGATAGTGTGTTGCAGCACACATAATCGTTAACAAATAACAATGTTGAGAGTTCGGAGGGAGAGAAGTCTGGAGCGTGCCGGCTATCGGGACGGTAATTGTTCGAAGAATACGGCCCACCTCGCCTGATGGGGATTGAGTTGTTTTGTTGATTTGATGGTGATGAGGTATTAATGGTCGGTCCAGACCAGAAAGGGGGTGTCACAACTTTGGTCTGGGTCGCGTTTTGAGAGGAGCCAGCACCCACCGCCAGCACCCACCTCCATGGCCACACCCTGGGCAAAATGTTAAAGCTTTAGGACTGCTCTCTCGAGTTGGATGTGGGTTTCCAGGGTTGGTGAGTAGGACATCGTCCAGGTTTGCATACACCCACTGTCCCAGCATGTCATGGAGAGCATCATTGATGCATTCATTGTGGGTGTATTACACAGTCCAAAGGCGATGACGAGTGAGTCAAAGTGGACGGTGGGTGTGATGAATGCGGTCTTACATTTACATTTGCCCTTAACCAGAGCAACTTACAATCAGTAGTTACAGGGACAGTCCCCCTGGAGAAACTTATGGTTAAGGGCCTTGCTCAGGGACACAATGGTAGTAAGTGGGATTTGAATCTGATTCTTCTGGTTCATAGGTGAGTGTGTTACCCACTAGGCTACTACCACCCTGGTGGTACCCCACGGTCTTCCACTCGTCACCCTCTTGAATGCAGATTAAATTGTAGGCAGAGTTCAGATCCATCTTGGTAAAATATGTGGCACCTGAGAGGGCATCGAGGGCGATGTTGGTGAGTGGCAAGGGTGTTCGGTTTTTGATTGTGATTTTACTAAGTCCACGATAGTCGATGCAGGGCCTCAATCCACCATCCTTCTTTGAGACAAAGAAGAACCCTGCCACAGCTGGCAAGAGAGAACATATCCCAGACAAAGCCACCAATTTTGTTACATGCCGGTCTACGTGTACAGTCCATAACAAGAGAAAAGACAAGGCCAAACCTACTAAGATGAAACAGAACAATTTATTAACAATAAAGACTAATAAGTAAACAAGAAATAAATATAAAACAAATAACAATGAATAACAATGAACAAAAACAAAAAAAGAGAAAAACAAACACAGACAAGCAGTCAGACACCTGTCACCTCTTAGGGGAAGTGCAGGGAAACCAGAAGTCAGGTGTAATCAGGAAATGCTAGGGAGGTGGGCAGGGTGGAAAAGGAAACTTAGAACACTTTTACACTGGCTGGCCATAGCAGGAACAAGTGGGCTCAATTGGCAATCACCAGGCATCCTGCAACACAACACAAACACAGAACAAAAACATACCAAAACACCAGGACTTAACAAAATTATTAGTGTAAACAATTATTACACTAGGTCCTATGTGTTTGTGTGTGTGCATGCTTGTTTGTACAAGTAGGGCTGAAATGAGTAACTCAAATGAAGATGGTCACCATGTTGTGTACAATCTTGATCGATGATCATTAAAAAAATTAAGCTCAATTTTTGTTTGTGTGTTTAAGTTATCTTTGGCCACCGGGGGAGATTTTGATTATGCCGACCTACCCCAGAAATACTTGACAAATAAATGACAAAGTTGCATCAGCTCCGCGATACCATGCCTACTTTCAGCACAAGCCATTCGTTTTGAGTGAGAGCACACGTAATAGTTTCCACAGATTTTTTAAAAATCCTAAATTCGAGTTTATAGTATTGTACACCCAGTAAATAAATAAAATAGAACAAGCCTTCAATCTGTCAGTAATCCACCAGTCACTGCACGCTTCGCACTTCTGGGCCCTCTTGCCCAATTCATAGTACTTGCTGATCAGTTCCACGCATGCACGTGCATGATCAATGGTTAGGTTTAGGAGTAGAGTTAGGTTTAGGCCTTAACATGGCTGTTATGCAGGCAAGGAACAGATTGAGTTCCGAGTGGTACCGATTGCGTTCTGACAGCACACATTGAAATGACCAAGGGTAGTCATAGCCTGGGCAGACTGTTATTTAACTTCTTGAAGAAATTATAATAACTTCAAAAAACAATAACTGTTATCAATACAGTGGAGCATCATGGGCCTGAGCCTGAATTTGAGCAAGCTGAAAAATATAATTTCAATGTAGATGCTTATTGGCATTGGAAATAATACACTGAAATTCTTTACAGCAAAAGAAAATCAGTATTCAATATCTGATGGAAATATGATGCAGTTGGAAACTGAACTGTTTAAGTTGGATTATTTGTAATACTTGAATTATACTTAAATTGTTTATTTATAATCACTTTTTTCTATTGTTTACCTTTTGTGCTCAGATTTGCTGTAGCTGGGTGTACACCACTTTTTCTTTTTTCTATGTTTGTGAAGTTCATATATTTCATAGTTGTTTTCTTGTACGTCATAAATGTTTCACAGAAAGGTTGATTAAAATGGCTTAGTTCTGGATGCAATAAGCCAAAGTTTTTAAGCTTTGATCTAATGAAAGTTTTGAGCTTGAATAAAAACCTTTTTTTATTAATAACACCAAATAGCTTGCTCAGTTTAAGAGGCCTTTTATTTAGCTTAAAACACTATTAATATAGTTGCTTAAAAACACAAAATTATGATTTATCAGAGTATTTGAATACAAAATACTTGATACTTGCAGCCCTAGTGTACAGTATTGCTGTAAAGGATATCATGATTTATTAGACAGAGCAAACACACACACACACTTGTGTTTGTCTGTGTGTGTGTCAGTTCCCCTGTGGTGCTAAGGTAGGTTTTTCTCTAATGGCAGCATCTCTGTTTAGTGATGAATGCTCAATTAAGCGCAGCTCTTGTCTTGCCAATGTGTCATGGCTGGCACTGCTGCCGAAACATTTACTCAATACAGGTACTGTAGGAGAAGCTGTGCACGTGCAAGATTAATGACTGCTGAGGATCTTGGGTCATGCGGAGTGCCATCCTCTCTGAATAGAGACATTTTTGCACAGTGCTATATTAATCAGTCATGGCCAGCAGGCAGCGTGGTAATTGGGTTGTTTTCTGTTTGTGACCACAACGTGCTGCTCTGGGCCCGGCTTTCAGAGGTGTTTGTTGACATATACTGTGGTCCACACCTCCCTCAAGACATTCACCATCACCAAGTGGAGATGCTCTACTACAGATGGATGTTTCTGACAGATGGTCACCATGTTGTGTTTCCTCCTTGACACAAGGATGCATGGTCACTCCTTGTTTACACATGACTATGCTTCTAAACAACATAATTAATATGGTATACAAAGTGAAAGTGAAGTGATTGTCATTGTGAATCACAGCACACAGTGCACACAGCAAAATGTGTCCTCTGCTTTTAACTCATCACCCTTGGTGAGCAGTGGGCAGCCATGACAGGTGCTTGAGGAGCAGTATGTGGGGACGGTAAGCCACTTACCACTTGAATTGTATTTATGGAATGGCAAAGCAGCCACAGTTCACCACTCATGAAGCAAGTTTTCTAAAACAGTGGTGTACAATAGGTAGTTTTTTTTTACAATAAAGTAAAGTGAAGTGATTGTCACTTGTGATACACAGCACACAGTGAAATTTGTCCTCTGCATTTAACCCACTGCTTACTCACCCTGATTGAGCAGTGGGTTGACAGGTAAGGATATTTCTGCTATTAAGATTGCACCTAAATGATTATCGGATCATCCAAAACTTCAAGGAGAGATGTTCAAGTGTTGTGAAGAAGGCATCAGGGTGCCCAAGAAAGTCCAGCAAGCACCAGGTCTTTTTCAATATGCTATAAGCTATAAGCTTGGTACCAGCCATGACAGGCACTCAGGGAGCAGTGTGGGGATGGTGCTTTGCTCAGTGGCACCTTTGCGGATCGGGATTCGAACCGGCAACCTTCTTATTATGGGGCCGCTTCCTTAACCGCTAGGCCACCTCTGCCCAAAAAAACGAATTAATTAATTGAGGGGGCAGAGGTGGCCTAGCGGTTAAGGAAGCGCTAATAATAATTAATAACAGCATTAATAATAATGCTGTTTTTAAAAAATCCACTAGTGCAATCAACCATGTTGGAAGCCCATGACATGACAAAGGTTCAATCACCTAAAACTCTTCAAAACTGTCTCAGGTAATACCAAGTATTTGTCAGGGGAGTTAGTAACATTACCAGATGATTAAACATTCTATAGGTTGGTTTTACGTGACATCAAGTTAAGGCATGAAATTCACGTTGAGAGCAGCTGGCTACGTAACGTCAAAAATTATTCTCTGTCGCATGAAGAAATTGTTACAAAATTGCATTTGTTATAAGGTTGGCTGGTTTGGTTTGGTCTTTTTCACAAATAGCAGATCGTTAAGTGGTGTGACGAGTTCCCACCAAGAGCAATTATTAACATACAAAGTCACCCGCAGGAACACCACTGGGTCAAATACACCAAATAACAAAAGCTCATATTGTCACGGCCGCTGTCCCACCACTGGGCCAACAGGGGACGTGTGGCCACCTGCAGGGACAAAAACCAAGAAGCAGTTGTGGCTGGGGTCAGTGTCGTGTATAAACATCTGGCAGTCATCTTGTTCAGCTCTAGCTCATCATTTGTTGCTGGTTGCAGTTTACTGACTGATCCTGCTTCACACCAACTGCCTTCGCCTGACCATTCTCAAGGATTACCCCTGCCTGCTTCTTGTTCTGACCTTATGTGCTTGATTGATTGCATGTCCAGCGACTACTCTTCAACCCAGCCCTCTTGTACCTCCGCCACTCTCTGCTGGTTCTGGACATCTCTGCCATCCATCTAGGCATTGCACCAAGACCTATGCCCTGCTCCATGCACAGCACCCAGACCCAATCTATGTGTGGAAATGATCTCTCATGCTCCCTGAACCTCTATTTATTAATTTGAGCCCAAGTAATTCTGTCATTGTCATCTTGGAATATGTTGTCCCATAAAGGAAGAAAAAAATTACTGATTGAATATCCTGTTCATTCAGTATATTTAGATAGAATGTTTGCTGAACCTTGACCCGACCAATTGCAGCAACCCCAGATCATAGCACAGCTCCCACACGCTGGTGCAGTAGGAACAAGCCATGAGGGCTCACTTCTGGAACAAGGATAATCTAGACTCAGATCACATGACCTTGTTTCATTGTTCTGTGTGCAATATTTAAACGTTTTAACACTTTTTAATCCCTTGAGTTGCCTTCCTATTGTGGGAGTGGAAATCCTTGTACTATTGATTTCTCCAAAGGTTTCAGTGATTGCCTATCATGATCATTCAAGATTGAACATCAAGATATTTTTTCCACATTTCTTTCATGAAGATGATGGTTCCCAACCATCCTCCCAGTTTTAATGTTTTGGATAGTTCAAACCCAACTTTAGTTGTTTTTAAATCTCCTGGGGGGGTGCGGGGGGACCGCACAGCAGTGGTTGAGGTTGAGGATACAGTCTTTACAGTGGCTGATTGGAAGTGGAGTGTGGCTGGCTTGAGAATTGTTGTCAGGCATAGGTCAGCGTTGGCAGTGGTGGAGGTACCAGTGGGGAGGTCAGAAGATGCATTGGAAGACTAAAATATCAAGGGCAAATAGTAGATAGGCAAAGTTAATCCAGAGAGAGTAATCATGCCAAAACAGTCAGCGTCAGGCAAAAATCGATCAAAATACTGCAAGCAGCAACACATGGACAAACCACAATGATGAGTTGGCGACTAACAAGATGGCTTTTCATGTTGTGTTGTGACCATGTGCTTATGTTACTGAGGTTTTTTTTTTCTCGGTTCCCACAATGTACTCCAACAATGTACTTCAATGTGAGCATTTCAAAACAAACACCCAGACGCATCACTCGTTGTGGCAGGGGACTTTAATAAAGCAGACTTCAGACAAGTTATGCTGAACCTTCACCAACACATATGTTTCCAACAAACACACTGAAGCAGTATTACTGTTCAAGCAGAGCTACAAAGCTGTTTCCCATCAAACGTTTGGGAAGTCCAAAGCACAACACCATATTTACATTTACAGCATTTATCAGACGCCCTTACCCGGAGCGACTTACAACTAGTAGTTACAGGGACAGTCCCCCCCTGGAGCAATTTAGGGTTAGTCATGCTCAGGGACACAATGGTAGAAAGTGGGAATTAAACCTGGGTCTTCTGGTTAGGCAAGTGTGTTACCCACTAGGCTACTACCATCCAGTGATATTTGTGTTTGTACATATATGTATGGGGGAGTGGTTGGCCTAGTAGGTAAGGAAGTAGACCCATAATCAGAAGGTTGCCAGTGCAAATCCCGAGCTGCCAAGATTGTGGTCAGCAGCATCTTAGATACAGTACAGGTTTACTTCACTTTGAGTAGTACGTTTTGTTTTAAGTTTCTCGATCTGTCGACCACTACACTGGTTGTGTTGACATGGGTAGCTGTTGTGTCCTGTACGCAGTGTTTTTGGGACATCTGACATTTATCTGGATTTGAAGCTGGTGAAGATGCCCTTGTAGACAGACAGAAAGTACTGACAGCACTGGAGCAGAGTCGGTATGCTGCCGGAAGTCAGCCACCAAGGAGGGGTCCAGGATGAAATGATTCTGGATCCACGAGCACTCTTTAGACCCATATCCGGCAAAGTGCACCAGATACTAATAATGCACTCCACCGTGTAGAACGGTCTCCCGTCAGTGATCCATGGAGGTGGCGGATCCAGAGCCAGTGGGTGACAAAGGGTTTCAGTCAGCTGACATGGAACACGGGGTGTGCATGGATATTGGGTGGAAGTTGGAGATGGTAGGTGAGTGAATTCAGCCAGCTGAGGATCTGAAATGGCCCAATGTACTGAGGGGACAGTTTGTGTGACTCAGTCCTGAGACGAGGTGGACAGCCCTAAGTGGACAGCCACACTCTCGGTCCCACTCGGAAGCACAGTTGCCATGGATGTCATCAGTCATGCACTTTCCTCCAGGCATTTTGGCAGCCCTGGATCATCTGACCTCGAATTAACTGTGTCCGGTGGCAGAGGAGACCTCTGGGAGTTGAAGAGGCAGTTCTTGGATGGCCCAGCAGGCTGCAGTCAACGCACAGAGTTAGTTGAATGAGGACTTTATATGTCTCTGGCATCTACTGGCTGACCATCTTGCTGCGGATTTATAATAAATCATCCGGAGGCCATGGGCTTCCAGCACAGTCTTGGCAGCCAGGGTCAGGAATTTATGAGTGAATTGGCTGACTGATGAGGAACTCTGGTGCAGATTGTAAAGCTGCAACAAGACGTTGTCCACGCCGTCCGGACGAAAGCTGGACACGTCGCCTCGCCGCTCCCCTTGATGCCACTCCAGCACTCTGGAGGAGCCAGACTGGGTTCTGGTGATGGAGGACCTTATGCCATGTCCACCGTGCCATGCCCCCGGCAGCCACATCATTGAGTGACAAACGTTCAATGATGTTGGCTTGCTGGGACACCTGATCACATAACGGGGCGAATTCCACGGCAATTCTGTCACGGTACCAGCGCAGGACCAGAACGTGAGTGCGTGTTGGAAGAAACGAGAAACCCTGTTGTGATTGGGCACAACGAGGCAGGTAGGTTTCCTCCTGTTTAATATGTGAACGAGAGCCGGCGTGAACAGGATAAATCTTACTTATTTGAGAAAAAGAGCCGAGTCGAGTTGACAAATGCCAATCAATGACTAAGCAGCCGGCAGTGGCCATCTTGCCAATTTATGGGAGTCACATTACCTCATCTCTGTGTTGCTCCCAGTCACGTGGATGGTCTCACGTGACACTGGCAATGGCATGGTCCAGATCAGACAAGGGGCAGGCAGAAGAGGTGTCAGAGAACAGAGAGGCAAGTGCAGAAAAGAGCAGGCAAGGGCAAATTTGCAAGAACAGTCAAAGACCAAAAAGTCAGTGTGGGACATGAATTTTGCCATAGCCCTGCACTGGCTATTAGTCTGTAATCAGTATATGTGTGTGTGTGTGTGTGTGTGTGTGTGTGTGTGTGTGTGTCTGTGGACTGTGTTTGTATATTTATATTTCTTCCTTTTATTTATTTGTCTCTACCACAAAACCTTTGCATGGGGCCACCACAGTCACTGGGCCACAGTAAGTGTATTTCACATACAGATGGTTGTCGACACTACTCAGCTCTTTATTAAAATGCAGATACCATATTTCACCGCTGACATGATCAGTGGTGCTGATGGTGCTGGGCTTACAAACATCATCTCAACAAGGCTAAATGTCTAACCCCTCCTCCGATCTCTCTCTCTCTTTTTTGACCCCTGACCTTGAGCATCATTTATCATCCTGCTGTCTGCAACATATAACATATACAGACAGAGCAGAACGCAGTATCTCAGCCTTCCTCTGAGGCATGTCCCATTTCTAAAACATATACATGCAATAGATCTTCGACGTCTATTGAGCTGCTTTGATTGACTGTTTAAATTGCACTGGGTGCAGGCCAGTCTCTGTCCGTGTTCTGTCTGGGAGTTGATGCCAAACTAGCATTAAGAGAAGTCTTGTTATGTAACTGCTAACACTATTATTCCTTGAACACAGCTGAAGGACTTAAGGAGGGGTTAACCCTGTAATCTCTTTAATGTTAGCTTATCGCATCATAGCATACATCACAACATATATACTGTGCATGCGTGCATGCATGCGTGCGTGGGTGCGTTTGTGTGTGTGTGTGTGTGTGTGCATGTGTGTGTGTGTGTGTGTGTGTGTTAATACTGGGGGCAGTAGCGGGTAAGGAAACGGACCCGTAATCAGAAGGTGCTATGCCACTGAGCAAAGCACCTTTCATGGCTGCCCACTGCTCACCCAGGGTGATGGTTAAAAGCAGAGGACACATTTCATTGTATGCACCCTGTGCTGTGTTTTACAATGACAATCACTTGACTTTCACTTTACTTCAGTTTCACTTTACTGCTGTAACATACACTAATAAGCAATAAAACACAATCCATTGAATGTTGAGATGTTGTGTTCCATGTGTATGTACTATGACAAATATGGTAAAAACAGTGGGAGATATTCTTGATTGTTTCATTTTCCCACACAAAGGAATTCAAGTTTTGAAATGGCTTGATAATTTTTTAACAAAATTATTCTTAAATTAAACTTAATGTTAAGTCAGTTTGAAACAAAAATATTTAGACTCACACACTTTTGATATCAATATCCATACTTTATGTAGTCTGGTTTGTCTGTATTGCACACATGCAGTTTATGTCAGTACGTAACTTCGTTTAAACGTTACATGTAGCACCAGGTTCCAGAGGAACATTGTTTCATTTCATTAACATGTATGTAGCTAAAATGACAATAAAGCTCACTTGAACTTGAACTTGAAATTTGAACTAAATGATTACAGTGCCACCAACTGGTGTCAGAAGAAAATACTATTATTCAAGTTCACATACAGTATACAGTGAAATAAAATATCATTCCTCCAGTACCATGGTTCAACACAGAGCATAACAGAGAAACATCTCAAGTGCAGGACATAATTATACATTAGACAAACAAGTGCAATAATCTGATTTGACATGACTAGACTAGGCGAACTGTGAACTGTGCTGACATCAGCACCTGTCATTTTATGGACAGAAATATCTCTGTTGTATGAAGGTAAGAAATGATATTTTGTAGAGTATAGGGCTGCAACAACGAATCGATTGAATCGATAAAAATCGATTACTAAAAGAGTTGGCAACGCATTTCCTAATCGATTCGTTATGTCGCGCGACGCAGAGAAAAAAATTTATTTGAGCGCGGAGCGGAGTGAACACCTCATAGACAGCGCGGAGAAAAAAAAAAAAAAACAAGCGGAGGTAGAGGAAAAATACATGGCGGAGGCAGAGAAATCTGTGCGAAAATATGCAAAAGCAACATGGCACGGCACGGGAGCACCACGGCAATGATCCAGCACCTGAAACGCAAACATGTTGGAGTGTTTGAGGAGGAAGAAGGTAGTTCAGCAGCAGGGGAAGTCGCTACAGAATCCTACTTTTGTTCCGTTTTGAAGTGAGGAACGTAATGTCCCTGGTGCTGGTGTTTAACTCGCCGTGGAGGAGAACTAGATGGGGACTTACAGCGCCACCTACAGGTTTGGAGGGGGGATAAAACAGCGTTCAGACTGTTCTCTGCATGTCCGCGTGAACGACTCACCTATTGTGTCCCTGACCAAGACAGTTAACCCTAAGTTGCTCCAGGGGGACTGTCCCAGTAACTACTGATTGTCGCTCTGGATAAGGGCGTCTGATAAATGCTGTAAATGTAAATGTTTACCCGTCATCCAGCTTGACAAGCATGTCAAGTTAGCGTTAGCGCGTTAATAACAGTAGTAAAGCAGGGGTGCTATAGTATCTTTGCATTAAAAGACTAAAGACATGTTTTTATTCACTAGCCTTTTTTGGACCATTCAATCTGTTGTTGTGTATAGCTACACTGCAAAAAAAGCTTTTCTTACCTAGTAATTATGTCTCGTTTCCAGTCCAAATATCTAAAAAATCTTAAATCAAGATTACTAGACAAGAAAAATGGCATGGGAAAATTAAGTGATGCTTAAAACGTCTGTTTGAGATTAGTTGAGATTAGTTTACTTACCCCATTGGCAGATAATTTTGCTTGTTTTAAACAATCACTTAATTTTGAGATGTTTTATCAGAAAACAAGAATCATTTCTTATGCTATTTCATGTGTCTAGTAAATGTATCTTGATTTAAGATTTTTTAGAGATTTGGACTGAAATCAGTACAAAACGACTAAGTTAGAAAAGCATTTTTTTCAGTGTGTGTGTGTCAGTGTGAGAGTTTGTGAGTGTGTGCGTCTGCGAGTGTGTGTATCTGCAGTGTAGTGTCGAGAACAAGTTCTGACAGTCAAACAAATCCTGTTAAATTTGCTGGTTTGTATTGTTCTTTATTTTTTTATAAATTATTTATCGTTCTGGCAGCTCAGGTGGCACTTTATTTAAAAAAAAAAAGTATATTTGGCAGATGTAAAGCATACATGTGTATGTTTTTTGTGTCAGTCAATTATTATTTTATTTTATTATTATTGGTTCTGTTTTTGAATAAAGGGTTGGAAATGAATGCTTTTCTTGTTTTTTTGTTTTTTTTCAGATTCTACGATTAATCAAATTAAAATAATCGTTAGTTGCAGCCCTAGTAGAGTACAAAAAGTCATTTCATTCATTTTTTGACAAAAATCTAAGTGACAGAATGTCATTTAGATTTCATCCACAAAATTACATTCACTCAATGAAAAAATGCCTTTTCGTCCACAAAATAAAATTTCATTTTGTCATATCATTTTGTCATATTATTGTTATTAAATGTGTTAAAAATATACAAAACTTATTTTTGTTCGGAAGTAGTGATTGTGTGTTTCGTGATGTTTCGTGTTTTGTGTATTTCTGGCTATGAGTCTATGAGTGTGTTTCAGTCAACAGACACATGTAACTGAATGTCGGCAGAGTGATAAAGAGTCCCTCCATGTGTGATTGTAGAGTTTGTAGCACTGATGCTGTCCCTTGGAGTGGAAGCATCATTATGCTCGTTCTTGTTTTATGTGTCTTTCAGGATGAATGGTGAGTGAGATGTCTGAGAGCTCAGGAAGTGGAACAAAGCTCAGATTTTGTCTATCCTGACAGGTACCAGTTTTTGCTCCAGCACCTCTCCATGGCAACACAGATGTGTTTGATGAAAGATCACAATGTGGCACACAGTAGACATGTTGGGCTTGTAACAGAACATAGTCGTTCACAGCAGTGTGACATGTGACTGTGATTTGTCTGCTCTTCAGATGTGGTAGCAGCCTAGTGGGTAACACACCTGCCTATGAAGGAAAAGACCCTATGAAGCAAAAGACCTGCTTACTACCATTGTGTCCACTCCACTTAACCCTGAGTTGAAAAAAACCTTGAAAAAAATACAATGGGGGCACAAAAGTATTTGGCAGCCACTGTTTGTGCAATTTGTCCCATAGATCAAGTGTACATCATAGGTACATTTCAACACAGAATGTAAATTTTATGATTTTTTTATATACTAAATTCTAATATTTTTTTTACCCCTCTGTATACACCTTGAGGAGTTAATATATTACTAACATTGTTTTAGTTTCAGAACTTCAGTGATACTGAGAACACTTTAGTAACAGAAAACTCAACCCTTAAGTGTCATTTGTGGAAACTGACCTCTTCTCAAAGGAAAAGCTGTAAAGAATATAATCTTACTGCTAATTTTTAAAGATGAATAATCATAGTGGCCAGTTTACAGAGGATTATAGTAAATGGCAGACCAATCAGAGCTTTGCTGTAAATAGTGAGAATCATGACATTAACGTTACAGCATGTCTATGGGAGGGACATATACACTGGCCACAGCAAGGTCTCTTTCCTGTTTGCCACATTTTGATTTTCCATGGATTTCAGAGTTAACAAAAGTGATTTTAAATTGCATTTGGTCTTTTGGTCAAGAGTATAAGTACTGTTCTCTGGGGTGAGGTGAAATGAGAGCCTGGCGTTGATATGGCTTTTTTCACATCCTGTTAATATGTTTGCTAAGTTCCACAAAGCAGTTTTTTTTTTTCCCTGCTGCATAGCAAATGCAGAGCATTTCGTTGTGCGGACACTGGCCATCTGCCAGTTATCCCTTGGCCTGGCAAGGTCCTGTCATTCATCTTCCTAGCTACTGATTCAAAGACAGGTTGCTGATTTATATGTTTGTGGCCATTAGTAAGGTGGGGAAATCCATTTTACTTTTTCATCCTCCATCCTCTCATGTTCTATAAAGATCACATTTTTATTTTGAATAAATTTTTTTAAAAATGTCACATTGTCATTATGGGTTGTTTTATGTAGAATTCTGAGGAAATACTGAATTTAATCCATAACAAAATGTGGAAAAAGTTATGCGCTGTGAATACCTTCCGGATGTACTGTATGATCATGAGCCTTTTAGTGATCTGTGATTCTGCAGAAGCCATAAAGACAGGGAACCCCTACAGTGGCCACCCACCCAGGAGTTCATTGGCTAAACAGCTAAACAGCTGCAGTAACCCCATATGGTGTCAACCAGGATCTATTTTTTGCAGTAAGTGTGTAGAATCTCTCCCAATCACTTGACCTCTGTGATTTTTTTTTGCTTTTTACACAGTTACAACTAAAACAAAAACTCTTATCTGAGCTCGTAATTACTGTTCCCTAATAGGACGAGAACATGGAGGGATTTTTCACAAAATCTCAACAGGTGCACACACACTGATGATCTGTTTCTATGGCTTGATAAAATGCAAATAAATCAATTAGTAAATTAGTTGGCAACTGTTTTAGTGAACATATATATTGATTAGGTGTTGCAGGCCTACGTTCTACTCATACATAAATAAAAAAAAATTGTCTGTGTGTGTGTGTGTGTGTGTGTGTGTGTGTGTGTGTGTATAAGTTGATGAATTCCTTGCCTCCAGTGTCTCCCATGCGTAGAGTCTGAAAATCAAGCTCACCAAATCTCATTACAGCTTAATCACACACACACACACACACACACACACACACTGCTGCTGTTGACATGAGGTAATAGTTTTTTTTTTTTTCAGCAGCCCCAATGACATTCAATTACATTTACGCTAATAATGACTCAACTGGCTAACTTCAGTATGAGGGCCTGCCTATCGTAATTCTACACCTACAGCAGCATGCAGCATCAGAAGTCATTGTTGTTAATACTTATAAATGGCTAAATAGCTATAACAATTTGTTTAACAAAATTATGATTCAAAGCTTCATGATTTCGGTTTGTGGTTCCAGAAGACAGAATCATGATAGACACTTTTTTTAAAAGTTGTATTTAAAATGAAATGAATCTACTGATTCGCTGATCAAAATGTCACTTTATGCAGATGCAGAGAAAGTAATTTCATTTGCCATTAATACTCAGTATATATGAGAAGCATGGTTGCGACATCATCTGACCAATGAATGAAACACCGGGTCTTTTATTTACCAGTTCTTTTAGTTCACCAGGTCTTTTGCTCATACAGTTTGCTGACTATGTAGTGTTGTGGCCACTATTTCTTGCTTTTTTCCCAGTACCTTTTCCCAGGTATGCGGAAGTAACCTTTCCCCTTATGATGACATAAGTGGGTCATTCCTGATCTGACTGTCAGAGCTGCTCTTTATATATATCACCATTTCTATCCACTGCAGGACCATAGACAGGCTAGGGGAACTCGTATTAATGTTAAATAATCTCACAAAGTGAAATTTTCATAATATTTTCAAAATATTTTTTTTTGTATAATGGTGCATAAAAATAAATATTTGGTCCATAGCAAAAGTTTACCCCAATACTTTGCAAAGTAACCTTGGTTGACAATGGCAGAGGTCAAACATTCCCTATAGGTCTTCACTAGGTCTGCACACACTGTAGTTGGCATGTTGGCCCATTCTTCCATGCAGATCTTCTCAAGATCTCCGATGATCTAGGGCTGTTGCTGAACACAGATTTTCTATCGGATTGAGGTCTGGAGACTCACTAGAGACCCACTCAAGAACCTTGTAATGCTTTTAATGCTGCCACTCCTTTGTTGCCCGGATGGTGTGTTTGGGATCATTGTCATGCTGGAAGATCCAGACACATTTCATGTTCAATGCTCTTACTAAATAAAATATGTTTTTGCCCAAAATCTCACAATACATGATCCCATTCATCCTTTCTTTAATACGGATTAGTTGTCCTGCAAATTATTGCTCCAACAGTTGATCTCTTCTCACCAATCTGCTTGCCTATTTTAGATTGGTTCATCCTCAGCCAGAGCCCACAATACCTTGCCTTGAACTACATTTGAAACCAAAAGTTTACATACACTGTATAAAAAGACATATAATTGAACTCAATGACTGAGCAAGGATTCCAGCTGATTAAATAGAATGGGAATCAACTGTAACTGTCTTCCTAATCCCATCACGTGATGTCAGTGTGGAGCATAGAAAAAATTTGTTTGTGCTATGTACAAGTTTGCTTAGCTCATAAAGCAGGTACAATAAATGCACCTGTTAAACTCACCTCAATCAGGTTAATAGGTATTGGAAACATTGTTAAATATGATCACATTCAAATTAAATGAATAATTTATTTATAATTTAGTTATAGTGGCATTTACTTCAATGGCCAGGTTATGCTTGTTTTATTAATTAATTTCATAATTAATTAAATAAAGACTGCTTTCTAAATGCCAAGAATAGTAAAGACATGCAGGCTCTTATTGGACCGTGCAGTTACATTACTTGCTTAAAATGACAGATTTATGGTATATATCCAGCCCCCAACCCTACACTAGAAATGAAAACCTCAGTGCTAGCTTAAGTATGGTACCCTACATGTTTATTGGTTTAGACATCAGGAAGGAAAATAACCTGGTGTGTGACCTTAATAAATGTACTCAACAGCTCAGCAGAGGTGATTACATTATATTGGACATTTCCTGGTCAAATGCAGACATTTGTTAGAGTAATGGAACAAGACTATGTAGCAATGCTGCCCCCTATCAGTCATAAATATGGAACAATTTCACAAAATCCTTTCCCTTACTTTTTTTGTGGGGGTGGGGGGCATAATATGAGCATGCTAGAGCATAAACTTATAAGCACTTGTAATGGATGAAATAGGTGGATACAAACTAA
The DNA here is from genome assembly GCF_900700375.1 of Denticeps clupeoides. Lineage (NCBI taxonomy): Eukaryota > Metazoa > Chordata > Actinopteri > Clupeiformes > Denticipitidae > Denticeps > Denticeps clupeoides. Next base: position 15,717,796 of record NC_041708.1, read on the forward strand.
AAATTCCCATAGATTTCTCATTGGAGTTCTGGTGTGTCTCCTCCTTTATAATGTCCTTGGTAGAATTCCCATTCCTAACACTCAACAGTTTACAAAGGAATAAAATGAAGAGGGAGCCCAGGCTGCTCTTGTTGATTGTTATAGATGAAGTGAGATATCTGAGGGTTTTGAGTAGCCAGTTTTGCTGATGTTCTTGCAGAAGAACTCATCTATGTACTGTTCTCAGTTTATAGAATTATTTTGCCACTTTTCAGGTCTGTCCATCCTCTCTATATCATCTATGAGGCACGTTGGGCAGCTGGGCTTCTCACCTGCACTGCTGCTTCTACAGCACCAGCATATCTAATGCAGCTAAAATCAATAAAGCAGATCCCTTTTCCCCCAGTGTGCCTGGAAGACTATCCCAAATCTATAACTGTGCCGGAAAAGCTGCTGGAGGGAGGTTTCAGATTATCGCATATGCCACATGTAGGCCCCTAAACCAAGTTAAAGTGAGCAGCTCAGCAAATGTGTTGTTATCAGAGGAAATGGCAAAACATTAGGAAACATCTGCAAATTGACCGTTGAGTCAGCCACTAATGATTCTTCCTAAAAGCTCTTGCTGCCAGCAACCTCACTTTTCATTTTCAACAAATTGGGACAGGAAGTTAAAGTGCATTAGTCTTCGTGGGTCATTGCACTGGGTGTCAGATGGACTGGTTCAGCTGCAGGAAGTGGAACTGGTTCATCAGCATGTTCTGTTTATCTGTCTGAGAATTCAGTGGGAGGAAGACAATCTCCTGTGACCTCACGCCTGCCCACTAAGGGAGTATGGGATTGCCTACCCTGCAGAGGCATCATCAGAGACCCAGCACTCTGCCCCAACAGAGAGAGAGGGGGCAGACAGAGGACAGACACTCATTCCTTCTGCACTGGGATCGACTGAGACAATACGACTCCATCGCAGTAAAGTCAGGAGAGCAGGACATTGTCTGTGTCTGTTTGTGATTCCATCATGCCTGTACGCATCACCTGCACCATCTCTTTATCAACCGATGATGAGCCAGGAAGCAGCTACAAGGACACCTTTGATGACCGCTACAAGCGCGTAGTTCGACTGGGCGACAGTCACTCGGGTTTGTACCGTGAGGACTGTGATACCTTTGAGACCAATGATGAAGTTCAGAAGGAGGATGAGGAAGAAATCCCCGACCTGAGTTTAGCTGCCTTTGCATCTGGCTGCTCGTTGCATGGTGCCAACCATGTGTTTGTAGAGAACCAGCGGTTAGGGATACGGCAGGGATTGTGGGGGCTGGTGTTCCTATTTGCTCTGTCCATGTTCCTGCTTCAGGTGGTGGACCGGGTCATCTACTACACCCAATATGACCACATCACCATGCTGGATGAGCGAAATGCCCCCAACATGACCTTCCCTGCCATTACCTTCTGCAACTACAACAGTTTCCGCCGCTCGCAGCTCAGCTACAGTGACCTTTTGTTCATGGGACCACTTCTTGGGTATGAGGACAACATGGCCCCTGGAATCCCACTGGCTCCAGAACCCAATCGGCAGGGGGCACGATTCAGCATGGCCGAGTTCTTCAACCGCACACGCCACCGCATTGACGACATGCTCCTGGATTGTTCCTTCAGTGGACAGGAGTGTGGACCTGAGCGCTTCAGAGAGGTAAGTAGTCACCAGCAGTTGTCCAAGAGTTTAAATCATTTTAATGGTCAAATATATGAAAATCTAAAAAAATAAATAAAAAAGCACTTATAAGAAAAAGCACTTACATATATCAAACAGAATGTTTCCAATTCTCCAGACTTTGGCAATCAAGAACTACAGATTGTATCACCAATACAAATATTTAAAGTTAGTGCTCTTTGGTGTATTTCTGGATCTGGACCCGTGTTTTTGAAAGTATCTGTGAATTGTGTGGATTAAAGAAATATTTATATTGTACAGTGTGTTGGAATTTGTGCGAGAAATGTGAAGTGTCTGTGCAGTGTGTATATGTTGTGTATGGATAGTGGAGTGTGTCTGTGAGTTTTGAAGGGCTTCAAATGGAATTAAAAAAAATTATTCATTATATATCTTCCTTCAGCTGCTCCCCATTTCCCCAGGCTTGTGATCAGCAAAAAAATACATTCCCATTGGCTGGGTCAAATTTTTTCTAATATTTTCTTCTTAATATTTTTTATATTTAAAATAAATGTTAAATATACCTAAATCAATAAACCATAGGAGACGGACATTCAAATTCCAAAATGTGTTTCCAGAAGGCAATAAACACCTCAGTACCCTTACAGCATAAAATGGTTATGTGTGGATACGAAGTGATGACCAGTGGTAATTAATTAATGTGCTTAGTATATTTGGTTGTTTCTGACGTGACAGACATGGATGATTCTGCATGGATGCAGTGCAGAACATAATATCATTATTATATTTTAATGATGTTGCTTGGTGATTTATTTGACACATCAGAATGCACAGCACACTGAGCGCTGGTGCTAAACGCCAATGTGGATGCTTTGATTTGCTACAATGAACAGTCCATGCTTACCTTACCTAAAAACCAAAGAAAAAGGCCTGGCTTAACTCTCATCTCAACTAAGTATTTGAAAATATTATGTGAATTAATGTATAATAATTGAAGGGATGCACCGAGATATTGAATTGAATTGCTGACATGATAATCGTAATTGTGAGACCAGTGAAGGTTTATACCTTCATATTGACCATCAATAAAACATTTTTGGCAGTATATTTCTTATAATTCCTTTTCCTTTTGTGTATGTGAGGGAAGAGAGGAACTGAGGTATCAAATTAATTTGGCTGGATGCTGGGGTGGAGGTTTGGCTTAGTTTTCTGTCTCAGGAGTGAATTGCAGAATTTGAGAACCTTTAGGGTAGAAGCTGTTTCCTGAAGCTTTCCATTAAGCAGAGCTCAGCTTTCTCACATAAACACACACACACACACATCCTTCAGGGTGCTATCAGTAGTCTGGTATGTATTTGGTGTTTGTTGTATGTCCCAATAATTATTTTGCTGACTGGAGTGAAATATGACATGTGTGACATATGATAATGTGACATTGTCTTTATGTTATATACTTCAAAAGTAATTCATAAGTCACAGGGTGCCTGACCATGATCCTGACCCTTTAAAAAACATTTATTTTTCATGGCTGCCCACTGCTCACCAAGGGTGATGGTTTAAAAGCAGACGACACATTTTGTTGTGTCATCGTTTGCTGTGCTGCAGTGTTTCACAATGACAATCACTTTACTTTCACGTTCATCCTCAACAATGGTCCTTTCAATCAGGGAGAGAACTAAGTGAAGAAGCACTAAGTGGTGTAAAGAACAGTGTGGTGGAGGATTTTACAGCATTTTTTACAGATTTTTACAGAATTTACAGATCAATAATCATTATTATTATTACTACTACTTTTTAAAAAGCTTTGCTAAGCAGGTAAATTCATGAATAATTGTTCTTTTCATATTAAGACACAGTTTAAGACACCAAATAGTTTAAAGAAACCATCTAGTTTTAAGAAACACTTTTTTTTCTTCCTCCAGCTTGCCCATCCCATACGCAGCAAAAATATATTTCTCAATATTATGTGATAATATATCTTGTATTGCGACCTTGCAATGTATTTTGATGATTCGCCATCTAACAGGAAGTTGGTGTCACATTCCTGGCCTAAAAAAGTTAACATATGAAGTTTCTGGAATCCTGTTCCAATAAACTAAGATCACGTGAATGCATCGGTCATCAAACCGAGATAATATCTATGCAGTAGTGGCACCTGAGGGGGATGCGCACATGGTGTTAAACTCTTTAAATTGCCGAACACTGAGCAGGAGTGGAAAGATCATGATACATTTTCTTATTAGTACCAGATTCTCAGCTTGTGTGCGTGCACAATTGTCCTTGATACTAGATGTGGTGTCCCAGTCACAGCCAAGCCACAGTGCCTCAGTGTTGAGTTCAGCAGTGAATTAAATATTAATCAGCTCTGAGACAGAAATGGAGCCTGTTATCTGTACCCATCACCCTGTCTTATAGATACACATGTGCCAGCAGCATTACTGAAAAATTTTCTTCACTTTCATAAGTATAATTGGAGTGTGTGTGTGTGCATGTGTGCATGTGTGCATGCGTGCGTGCGTGCGTGTGTGCATAAACATGCGCAATTAAATGACTGAACGGACAAACACCAGAGGGTGCTCCAGCACTACACACATTAGATTTATTAACTGCATTTTAAAATATGTATTATTAAACACATTGGTTATATTTTACTAATCCTTTTAGTTTGACTTGTCTGACAGAAATGCATACAGTACAGGCCAAAAATTTGGACAAAAATTTGTTTTCTTTATTTTATTGACCCTTTACAATGGTAGATTCTCACTGAAGGCATGAAAACTATGAATGAACACATGTGGACTTATGTACTTAACAAAAAAGGTGAAATAACTGAAAACATGTTTAATATTCTAGTTTCTTCTAAATCAGAATCATATTTATCAGAATCAGAATCGTATTTATTGGCCAAGTAAGTGCAAGCACATACAAGGAATTTGATTCCGGTAGATGGTGTCTCTCAAGTACAGAGTAGAAAAAAAACAACAACAAACAACAATATGCAGTGTGACCGTTTCAGCTGTTTAGGAGGGAGATGGCGAGGGAGAAGAAACTATTCCTGTGTCTGGTGGTCCTGGTCTGCAGGCTTCTATAAAGTCTGCCAGAGGGCAGCAGGTCAAAAAGTCTGTGACCAGGGTATGAGGGATCTGAGATGATTTTCCCTGCCCCTTTCCTGGATTTTGAGAGGTACAAGTCCTGGATGGAGGGCAGGGGGGCACCGGTGATCCTTTCTGCTGTCTGTACAGTCCGCTGCAGTCTGATCCTGTCTCTTTTAGTGGCTGCTCCATACCAGGCGGTGATGGAGGAGCACAGGACAGACTCAATGACTGCAGTGTGGAACTGGATCAGACTGTACTTCCCCAGTTGCCTCAGGAAGTACATCCTCTGTTGGGTCTTTTTGAGCTGGTGATCCACTGGCAGGTAGCAGGTGACACGCTGAGCTGGGAGAGTTTGGAGAGCAACTACAACTAGCAACTGGGAGAGGAGTTCAGGCACAATGGTGTTGAACGCCGAGCTGAAGTCCACAAACAGGATCCTGGCGTAGGTTCCCGGGCGGTCGAGAGGTTGCAGGATGTAATGCAGTCCCATATTCACTACATCATTGCCGGTAGGCAAACTGCAGGGGGTCCAGCTGGTGTCCCGTGATGTTCTTTAGATGGTCTAAAACTAGGCGTTCAAAGGATTTCATGACCACAGACGTCAAGGTGACAGGTCTGTAGTCATTCAGACCAGTGATGGTGGGTTTCTTGGGGACTGGAATAATGGTGGAGCGTTTGAAGCAGGTGGGAACTTCACACAGCTCCAGGGATCTGTTAAAGATGTGGGTGAAGATGGGAGCCAGCTGTTCAGCACAGGCTTTGAGACAGGAGGAGGAGACACTGTCTGGACCCGCGGCTTTCCTGATCTTCTGTTTTTGGAACAGCCAACGCACATCTTCAACGTGTATTCTGAGTTCGAGGGGGGAGAGAGTTTGTCGTTGGGGTCGTTGACTCTGGTCATTGACTCTGGGGTGGGGTGGGTGAAGGGTTTGAATCTGTCTCTCTCAAACCTGCAGTAGAAGGTGTTAAGTTCTTCTGCCAGGTCTTTGTTTGCTGCAGCAGGGGTGGGGGTCGTTTGTAGCTTGTGAACTCTCGCAGGCCTCTCCAGACTGACGCAGGGTCGTTGACTGAGAAATGTTCTTTCAGTTTCTCAGAGTAGCGAGAAAGTAGCGAGCCTCCCTTTGCTCTGATTACTTCCTTGCACACTCTTGGCATTCTCTCGATGAGCTTCAAGAGGTAATCACCTGAAATGGTTTTCTAACAGTCTTGAAGGAGGCCCCTTTGCCTTCACCCCAAAGCATCTGTATTGGGTTCAGGTCCGGTGACTGTGGAGGCCTGGTCTCCACTTTACATAACTCCATATGTGTTAATTCATAGTTTTGATGCCTTCAGTGAGAATCTACCAATTCTCACTGTTTGCAGCCAGTTTATAGCTAGGACTATCTTTATATACAGCAACAATTAATTTCTTTAAATCCTCAGTGTGTTCTTTAACATGAGGTGCCAAGTTGAACTACCAGTATGAGAGTGTGAGAATGACAACACCAAGTTTAACACACCTGCTCCCCATTCACACCTGAGGCCTTGTAACACTAACCAGTCACATGACCCCCAGGAGGGAAAATTGCTAATTGGGTGTACTCACTTTTGCTGACAGCAATTTAGACATAAAGTGAAGTGATTGTCACATATGATACATAGCAGCACAGCACACGATGCACACAGTGAAATGTGTCCTCTGCATTTAACCCATCACCCTGAGTGAGCAGTGGGCAGCCATGACAGGCGCCCGGGGAGCAGTGTGTGGGGACGGTGCTTTGCTCAGTGGCACCTCAGTGGCACCTTGGCGGATCGGGATTCGAACCGGCAACCAGTTTATTGTCAGATGAAACAAATTGTGGTTGACAGAGGAAGCTATCTATCTAGATTAAATTAATTCAAATATTAATTAACCTCACCAGCAACTTTAATGGTGCATATATTATTCGCATGGAAGATATATTACTTATGTTTGACCCGATGATGACTCACCTGCATTATTCTTGCTCACAGTCATAGTAAATTGGATGTGTTCAGGAATATCAGATTCATGCTAAAAAAATGACAGACACAAGCTAACATTTGCAGCTTGATTTATTTATTTCTGGTGCATTGAGTTAAGCCCAATGCATGTTCCACTTTACTTTAATCCCACCAACACGTTTCTTTTTAATGCACCTGATTTTAAATGATTGTGTCATTGCACAGTTTAGCAAATCTTCCATTATTATTATAAATTGTTTTGTTTTATTTGAATAAATTAAATTTTGGCTGACTTGTGGAGCAATTTCTCTGATTTTGCTACCATTCCCAACTGCATAAACTCACACAGACACAAACTTATTATTATAGATTATTTAATATGCTTATTTACATTTACAGCATTTATCCGACGCCCATATTCATTTACCCCCTGGGATTGTGTCTTGCTCAGGGACACAATGGTAGTAAGTGGGATTTGAACCTGGGTCTTCTGGTTCATAGGCGAGTGTGTTACCCACTAGACTACTACCACCCATCCCATTACTTGAGGCACTAACACATGTTGCTAAGTCATGCTGCAGCTACCTGAGCAGCTGACAGTGGTGGCATATGTATTTCTCTTCAATGAAACCAGCGGCTGCGTCTCTATTGACTGCAGAGCAAGGACATATTAAGAGAGAAGAAACCTGGAAAGAGTGGGGTGGATGCTGAGAGTTTGTATTTCATCAGGAAAATCAATATGCCTTTAAACAATGTCTGAAGTTCCCCCTCAGCAATCAGGGAATTGATCAGTAATGATCAGATCTGAAATTGTGTAGCTGGGGTCTGGTAGGGTTTGGAGTCAGGCTTTTGGGTCGATGTGTATTTGCAAGTCAAACAATAAGATATAAGCAAACAAGGCCCAATAAAATGTACAAAAACTCAGTCATACAGTCATTACTCAGAGGTCCATAAGAGGAGGGAAGGATTGAAAAGTGCTTGATTATGGCCAGACAAGAGGTTAAAGAACACTCTGAACAGCCTGTGAATGCATAGAGAAGTAAGTCACACTAGGAAAGAGGAGCCATCTTTCTGCAACGTCATAAATGTCTGTGAACTCTGTCGTCATGGATGCTTCTGGGCCATCCAACGTGAAACTGTGGGAGAAAATTTCACATCTTAACAAGAATTCTAAGGCAAATTAATACCATTAATAAAGAAACATTGCCAGAGTACTGGTGGCATGTCTATAGTATGCAATTACAATACAATAGTGCTTACTATACAATTTAGCAAGTGATGGCATTAACATTTCATCATGATGCAAGTTATAATAAAATGCAGTAAAGTAAAATTTTTATTTCTTTAAAAAATAAAAAATTGTGGTCTATAACACCTTACAAAACCACAGAATGCCACCCTTTACAACTAAACTGATCCATGTGGTCCTCGGATGTGCCAAAGTTGCAAGCCACCACAGATGCAGTGGGGCAAAAAAGTATTTAGTCAGCCACCAATTGTGCAAGTTCTACCACTTAAAAAGATTAGAAAGGCCTGTAATCATAAATATACCTCAACTATGAGAGACAAAATGAGAAAAAAAATCCAGAAAATCACATCCTCTGATTTTTAAAGAATTTATTTGCAAATTATGGTGGAAAATTAGTATTTGGTCACTAACAAACAAGCAAGATTTATGACTCTCACCGACCTATATCTTCTTCTGTAAAATGCACTCATTACCTGTATTAATGGAGCCTGTTTGAACTCATTATCAGTATAAAAGACACCTGTCCACAACCTCAAACAGTCATACTCCAAACTCCACTATGGCCAAGACCAAAGAGCTGTGTAAGGACACCAGAAACAAAATTGTAGACCTGCACAAGGCTGGGAAGACTGAATCTGCAATAGGTAAGCAGCTTGGTGTGAAGAAATCAACTGTGGGAGCAATTATTAGAAAATGGACGACATACAAGACCACTGTTAATCTCCCTCGATCTTGGGCTCCACGCAAGATCTCACCCCGTGGGGTCAAAATGATTACAAGAATGGTGATCAAAAATTCCAGAACCACACAGGGGGACCTAGTCAATGACCTGCAGAGAGCTGGGACCAAAGTAACAAAGGCTACCATCAGTAACACACTACACCACCTGGGACTCAAATCCTGCATTACCAGACGTGTTCCCCTGCTTAAGCCAGTACATGTCCGGGCCCGTCGGAAGTTTGTACAGACCATCTGGATGATCCAGAAGAGGATTGGGAGAATGTCATATGGTCCGATGAAACCAAAATAGAACTTTTTGGTAAAAACTCTACTTGTCGTGTTTGGAGGAGAAAGAATGCTGACTTGCATCCAAAGAACACCATACCTACTGTGAAGTATGGGGTGGAAACATCATGCTTTGGGGGTGTTTTTCTGCAAAGGGACCCAGGCGACTGATCCGTGTAAAGGAAAGAATGAATGGGGACATGTATCGTGAGATTTTGAGTGAAAACCTCCTTCCATCAGCAAGGGCATTGAAGATGAAACGTGGCTGGGTCTTTCAGCATGACAATGATCCCAAACACATCGCCCAGGCAATGAAGGAGTGGCTTCGTAAGAAGCATTTCAAGGTTCTGGAGTGGCCTAGCCAGTCTGCAGATCTCAACCCCATAGAAAATCTTTGGAGGGAGTTGAAAGTCCATGTTACCCAGCGACAGCCCCAAAACATCACTGCTCTAGAGGAGATCTGCATGGAAGAATGGACCAAAATACCAGCAACAGTGTGTGAAAACCTTGTGAAGACTTACAGAAAACCTTTGACCTCCGTCATTGCCAACAAAGGGTATATAACAAAGTATTGAGATTAGTGCTGCACGATTAATCTAATCACAATTGTAATCACGAGGTCAGTCTGTGCGATTACATGAACGCAAAAAGCTGCGATTTAAATGTGACATGTTTGGTCACATGACTTTCGATTCGGTTCAATGGAGACCTCAGATTCGTAACTCACATAGACATATGGGTACACGTACGTCAACGTCGCCGCCATATTGCGATAGGCTCTGCTGTGGCGTGAAGCCTATTCAAGCCTATGGAGAGACGTGCATAAAAATGCCTCACTCTTGTGCTGCTTGGGGCTAAGCTAGCGAAGCTATGCATTCCTGTGTTCAAGTCAGCCTCCAAACAACGTTTTGGCTAAATGTAGGCATTAACTATTTAGACTGTTCTTAGCTTTTTAGTTAACTTTTCTCAAATTTTGAAGGTTTCCTAAAGAAATTCACCTCAGTGACCTTAACCTTAACCTTAACCTTAGCTAAGCTAGCAAAGCTATGCATTCCTGTGTTCAAGTCAGCCTCCAAACAACGTTTTGGCTAAATGTAGGCATTAACTATTTAGACTGTTCTTAGCTTTTTAGTTAACTTTTCTCAAATTTTGAAGGTTTCCTAAAGAAATTCACCTCAGTGACCTTAACCTTAACCTTAGCTAAGCTAGCAAAGCTATGCATTCCTGTGTTCAAGTCAGCCACCAAACAACGTTTTGGTTAAACGTAAGAACTATAATACAGGATTTTATAATGGCCAAATATAATCAAAACAGTGGTTTAGCCTTACCAGGGTTTGTCGTTCGACAGTAATGTTTTTTAAAGTAAAGACTTTTTTGTGATTATTTAATTTTGTAGAATATTGTATTTTGAAAGCACTGGGACTTCAAGCTGTTATAAGTAGTTTGTATGTTTCACTTTGAAATTAAACATTTCACTATTAGTAATTTGTATGTGACTTTTCATTGATATACAAGCAAGTGCCCTTTATCATATCGCAATCGCATATCGCAATATTGATCTCAATAATTGCAATATGTCTTTTTCCCCAAGTCGTGCAGCCCTAATTGAGATGAACTTTTGTTAGTGACCAAATACTAATTTTCCACCATAAATTCTTTAAAAATCAGAGGATGTGATTTTTTTTCTAATTTTGTCTCTCATAGTTGAGGTATACCTATGATGAGAATTACAGGCCTCTCTCATCTTTTTAAGTGGGAGAATTGGTGGCTGACTAAATACTTTTTTGCCCCACTGTATGTATCTTATAGGGGAAGGTTAGCGATAACCTTTCACACAAAATGTTCTTACAAAAAGCAGCTCTTCTCAAAGCTCCCACAAGTCTAGAGAACAAAACGTCTCTTTGAATCAGAGGCGACAATTACAGCATACACACATGAGCGATGACTCTCATGATCCTCTCATGCATTACAAAGTGAACAAGCACAAGGCTACCTCAGTTTTGTCCTTTGGTGTAAACACTGCAAAGGTTATTGTAAAACTATTTCATTATGTCCCTGACACATCAATCTTGATTTGCGTCAATCAAATGTATGCCAGAAGTCCATAGGACAGAGTCTGACTGCTGCAGTCTGTCATGATGAGAAACACAAGCCCCAAACTGCTTATTCTACAGACACAGACATAAAATTGTGGACATGCAAATGTATATTATAATATAATGTATATTTTAATATAATGAGGAAAATTAAGAAAATAAATATACAGGTTCACGGCAAATCTATGCGGGTGATTTTGGCCAATTTTGTCTGTGGGTTAGTCTGAATGAGGATAATGAGTAGATAAGAACAACTATTATACCGCCTACAGAGTCAACATCCAGGTTGATCCCACATTGTACTCCACAAGTGGATAACTATCAATCAGTACCACAAGAAGGAATGTTCTTATGATTGATTAATTCAAATGCTGTTTTAATGCTCTATATCAGCCAATGTACAATTTCACTCAATTCAGGCAATCTTGAAACTGTTCAAGAGCATTAGAACGTGTTAGACAGTACAGAGTGAAACAAAACAAAACCTGGTGCTACATGTAACATTCAAACATACCGACATAAAGTGCATGTGTGCGACATCGACAAACCGGGCTACATAAAGTGCAAAAACCTGGGCTCAGGCAGTATAAGACGACACTACAAACCAAATTAGTAGTTAAGGTGCAGAGAGAAATTCAGGTGTCTGATGGCCTGTGGTATGAAGCTGTTGCAGAGTCTGGCAGTGAGGGCCTGAATGCTTCTGTGCCTTTTTTCCAGATGGTAGGAGGGTGAAGAGTGCATGTGAGAGCTGTGTGGAGTCTTTCACAACGCTGGTGGCTTTATTAGTGCAAGATGACTTGTGCTATCTCCTCTGTGTAAACCTACTGCCAATGTGGATTTAGCCTGAACCTGTCAGAGTAACTCAGATCTTCTGATGCTTTCAGGCTAACATAAAAAAGCTATGCCTTGCTTTAAAATGCATTGCCTTGACAAGTAATCCAAAAAGCTCTATGTGTAATTGATCAAATGTTACAAGCGTTTTGTCATGAAAATAAAGACACATTGAATGAGGTGTGTCCAAATTTTTGGCCTGTACTGTGTGTACTTTATACTTTCAAAACACACATATGTGTGTGTGCATGCCTGTGTGTTCTGAAAGTTTCATCTTTATATTTGCATGCACACACACACACACACACACACATATATATATATATATGATAGAGAGAGAGAGAGAGAGAGAGAGAGAGAGAGATGCATGTATCTCTCTCTCTCTCTATCTCTCTCTCTCTCTCTCTGCAGAGACCTGTTACAGTTCTGAAGCTCAGCAGCATCGCTGTGGTTGCTCGCGATGTTGTAAATAGTGCCTGGAGCAGAACGGACGCGCAAGTGAAAGGGGTTTCGCGCACGGTGAATGAGTCGGCCATGTAGCCTTCTGGTCGCAGGAGATCCGCGCGGAAAGGCAGGACGCAACATGTGCGCGGAGGCTGGGCTCCGCTGGAGCTGCTGACTGAATGAACGTGTTCAGCTCGCATCTCCGGATTCAGGATGTGCGGAACCCGCGACTCTCTGTCCGAAGCGGGCCAGCTGTTCCTCAGACACACCACCTTCCACGGGCTCCGCCACATCTTCCTCAGCGGATCGTACCCGCGCAGGCTGGCCTGGCTCCTGGCGTTCCTGGCGGCTCTGGCGCTGCTTTTCACCTGGTCCTCCAACCGGGTCCGGTACCTGCTGTCCTCCCCGGTTTACACCAAGGCGCACATGGTGTACGCCAAGCGCCTGGTCTTCCCGGCGGTCACCATCTGCAACCAGAACCTGCTGCTGCCGCGCCGCATGAAGAAGCCCGACATATTCAGCGCGGGTCGGTGGCTCGGGCTCCTGTCCCCCTCCGCCCGGGACGCGCTCGCCTCCCACGTACACGGCGGCGGCGAGTCCCGCATTCTGGATTTTAAGCACTTCCTGCCGCCGCCGCGAGAGGCGCTGCCGAGCATGCGGCAGCTTCTGGACCGACTGGGGCACCAGCTGGAGGAGATGCTGCTCTCCTGCCGCTTCCAGGGCGAGCTGTGCGGCCCGCGCAACTTCAGCACCGTGAGTGGACCCTGTAGGATCAGGATCAATAAAAGATGGTTCTGGAAAAATGTGTTCTGAGTGTTTCTCGTTGCTGGGGTGGTAGTAGCCTAGTGGGTAACACACTCGCCTATGAACAAGAAGACCCGGGTTCGAATCCCACTTACTACCATTGTGTCACTGAGCAAGACACTTAACCCTAAGTTGCTCCAGGGAGACTGTCCCTGTAACTACTGATTGTAAGTCGCTCTGGATAAGGGCGTCTGCCAAATGCCTTAAATGTAAATGTAAATGTAAATTCGATTTGATTAGTTTTTGCGTCACTTTATTCACATTATTAGTAAAATGTATGGAGTAGGCATCATCCGTTTGGGAGTTTTTATTTCGAGGCGGTTGGTATTGGACAATCTGTATTTTGTGGATTATTTTTTTTATTCATAAGGACTTGATTTTTATGCGATCATTATGGATTTAGTTTAATTAATAAATCTGTGTGTTTTATCAGTAGACAGGCAACTAACTTCTGCAGACACCCCTGTACTGCAGATCAAAACACAATTTTAATCAGACAAGTGATTAAATTCGGCACACGCCAAACCATTGTCTTTTCCAGCTCCTTTTTTAGAAATATCCATCTTTCTGCTTTTCTTGCCCAGACCTTTTGCGTTCAGTCATGTAACTTTGAGGATATAATATCACTTAATCAGTGTGGACCACCTCTTTAGTTAAATCAATTCTTCGTTCTGCTAATTTCTTATAGGAAGGAGAAAACCTCTCAGTTTTGCAAATTGGGCAGTGATTTCTTGAGAGGGGGCAAACACTTTTTCACAAAATAATAATTTTGACCTCAGCTGTAGGTGTGTGTGTTCAGCATTCATGTATCTACTGTGCGTAGTGGGTGTCTGTGTTTGCTGAAGTGTGTGTGTGTGTGTGTGTGTGTATAGACGGGTGTGTGTATGCATTGAAGATGGGGATGTGTTTGTGTGCTCATGTTTGTGTGCAGAAGACTGCAAGATCCATTGATTTTCCTTCTGATCAATCTGCCCTCCACTACCCCACCATGCCCGCTGCCTCATCCTGTTTACTGTGTGATGTCAGAACATGACAGGTGGTGAGCCGCCTCCAGCTCAGGCTGCTCTGCCGATTGTGCAGCTCTGAACTCTTCATCTGTATTATGATTCTTGTTGATTTTTCAAGTTTTGCTCTAAATTGGCCCTTCAGTAGGCCATTGTGGGGCCTTTTTTCAGAGACGAAGTCTGGGGTTTCTGGTGCTGTGAAAAAGGTAAATAAACTGCACAAATCTAGTTTTATTGATAGAAAACTCTTCCAGATTTAACAAACAAGGGTCTCCCTCTATCCAATCCATCCAGGACTGAGTCCTCGCTCTGCAGAACAGAAAGATCTTTTTCTCTACAGAACAAGAGTCTCTCTCTGTAGGGATGTGCTTTCTCTGCAGAATGGAGGTCTCTCTTTGTATAAGAAGGGTCTTTAGCTCGAGAACAGCTGTATTTTATGTTGAGAAGTACCGTCTGTCTATCTGAGTTACATTTACAGCATTTATCAGATGCACTTATCCAGAGAAACTTACACTCAGTAGTTACAGGGACAGTACCCCTGGGGTTAAGTGTCTTGCTGAGGGACACAATAGTAGTAAGTGGGATTTGATCCTGAACCATAGGCGAGTGTGTGTCTTTCTGCATAACATTTTCATCTCTCTCGCTTTCTCTTGCTGCTGCCCATTTCGAAGAGAGTGGCTGTAATTGCCCTCAGAGTCCTGGGGCAGAGACCCTGTGTGTGACAGCTGTTCTATCAAGAAGATCGATATGGAAACACATGCAGGCAACATGTTAGCATCTGTTCCATCTCAATGAGGGCTTCAGTAACTGGTTCAGGAGTGGAGCAGCTCCAGGATGGTGGCCCAGTGGGGTTTCACCCTTTTGCATGTTTACACAGCAGCCTGTGTGTGTCGTGTCTCTCTGTTGCTGTTACATTCCAATTAAATGGCTGTGGCCCAAGGTCACCACCACTGAATACACATACATCAAACACACCCTTGCGTTCAGTGTGCCAGTTACCACAGCAACTCAGAGAACCATCGTGTTTCTTAGTGTTGCTTCTGCTCACCCCATCGCTGCTTCTCTTCCACACACAATTTGAATACACAAACATTCACAGCATCCATCTGCCCACACTCACACACAGACACAGAACAGCCTTATGATCGGAAGTGGAGGAAGCGTAGTCAGGGCAACACACATTCTGTTTATTGTGAAGTAGGCTCAAGTTATATCTTATGCTGCTTAGACCAAACTGTCTTTATTGTTCCAAAGTTGTTCATCTTCACAACAAAGATGTCACAACTTTTAGGCATGACGAGGCAGGAGAACAGAGAGGAGGACGAAGAGGTGACGAAATGACGAGGAAGAAGGGGGCATCGCATGACATCACGATACAGGGGTTTAATGGTGCAGAGCAGGACAGGGGAGACATCCGAGACGCGGTGAACATGTCACACATCAAAGACCCGATGGCAAACAGAAACGGACAGGGCAGCTTTATACACTTAAAAGGGTCAAAACAATTAGGGAACATAACACAGTGAAACTCCAGTCCAGATCCCGGACCGGAGTAACCCCTTCCAGACCGGATGATGACAAAAGATCACTTTAGAACATTTCACATTGGACGAACTACATCACATATCCTAGGAATTTTGGTGGGAGATAAAAGATGTATGTATAATTCCATCACAGTTCAGAGAAAGCCCAAAATGACCATGAGGCGTGTACTCAGACCACAGCTGTATAAGACTCAATTGGTTCTCTTGTCACGATCCGGTCCGAAAAGGGGTTACTCCAGTCCGGGATCCGTGAAATGTTCCCTAATCGTTCTCACCTGTGTCAAATGTATAAAGCTGCCCTGTTAGTTTCTGTTCCGCCGTCAGGTCTTTAACGTTATGTTCCGTGTTCACTAATGTCAACATCTTGGATGTCTCCCCTGTCTTGTGTTCCACCATTAAACCCCTGTTTCGTGATGTCAGGTGAAAGCGCCCTTCATTCCTCGTCACTCTTCGTCCTCCTCTCCATGCACCCGCCGCATCATGCCCGCATGAACGTGACATCTCTCTGTGGTTTTGGTGGTCTTAGATTTAGTAATTACTGTTCAGTGAGTCTGTAAAGGATAATTTCCATGGTTACCATTTGCACATTTACAGTAGTTTAAGCATTTTATGCTGATCATAGGTTTTTTTTTGTTTTTTTTTTTAGTGAAGTGATTGTCACATGTGATACACAGCAGCACAGCACACGGTGCACACAGTGAAATTTGTCCTCTGCATTTAACCCATCACCCTGAGTGAGCAGTGGGCAGCCATGACAGGCGCCCGGGGAGCAGTGTGTGGGGACGGCGCTTTGCTCAGTGGCACCTCAGTGGCACCTTGGCGGATCAGGATCAGGCAACCTTATGATTACGGGGCCGCTTCCTTAACCGCTAGGCCACCACTGCCTGGTGGTGGCCAATAGTTAGAGATATACTGAGTGTAGTGCCAATAAAATGTCAAGAATAATATGAAGTATAGTGCTTAATATGTATGAGAAAACAGTTACAACAGATATGGGCTTAAAAGCACTCAAAGGTTTTGTGTAACACTTTTAATACCTGAAAAATGTTGTTAAGTGCGCTGGGTTGACATTGTGCTGCTCTCTATCATTTCACCAGTGTAATAAGCCATTACCAATTAACTACTTGGTTTTCTAGTCAAAAAGCCTTGGGCTTTTGACTGAACAGTGTCAGTGTCAAAGTTACTGTTTATATTTTAGGGATGTGAGAAGGTGAATCCACCTCCCTTTCTCAGTGTCACGTTCACCAGAGGACAGCAGATTGGAGTTGACCATGAGAGCACAAGTGACTTTGAACAATAACACACGCACGCACACTAAAACATTAAAATACACACGCATTTGGCTTGGAACTATTTCATGTTCTATTTCTTATGTTTTTCTTATGACCCTGGTATATCAGACAAACATTCAAATTACTGTATTATATACATGTAGTATTGTAGTATTGGGAGTTATACATGTAGTTTAGAAGTATTGGGAGTTGTACAAATGTAATGTCGCCTGGTAAAAGAGTGATTTCTGTTGGTGTATCTTTTTTTTCTATTTTGCAGGCTATGTGCTGTAGGTGCAATCTGGTCTAGTCCCCTCAGTGATGGTTCAGCCACAGTTTCGTTTGGGCCTGGGGTTAAGTTAATCTGGGGTGTTTTATTGCTGTCTGACTGTTTGGTGTTTTCCTTTCCAGATCTTCACCCGCTATGGGAAGTGCTACACCTTCAATTCTGGCATGGATGGACGTCCTCTGCTGGTCACCATGAAGGGTGGGATGGGCAATGGGCTGGAGATCATGCTGGATATTCAACAGGATGAGTACCTGCCTGTGTGGGGGGAGACGGGTGAGAGAGCTCACATCCAAAAACACTGTTCAATACCTACATTAATTATTATTATAACCATATATCTCAGATCTCATGGACTGGTCATGTGACATGCATTGAACCACAAAATCAGCATCCAACAGATTGCTAAAAGTTACAACAAAATGGAAAAATGTTATCTTGGAACTCAGATAATGTGGACATAATATAATCTCAATGTATTTAAAAGCTAAAGGTTTTGCAGACATTTGAAACATGGTTACCTCTCGCAATGTAAATTTGATGCTAATTTCAATGACATTTAAAGTAAATTATTATCATAGCCCAGACATTCAAAGTTCAGTTGAAATATCGTATATTGAATAGTGAATTAATTAAGGCTTAATTAAAATATTCATACAATGCACCACATTTTATCTCTTCATCCTGGCTATCATATGTTAAACTTAACAGCACTCATGTACCTTTAGACCAGTGACTTTTTTTTGTCCCGTGCATTACAACTTGGTCATTTTAGTTTAGCATATATTGGTACTGCATAAACATTATTTTAGTGTTGCACAGTTTTGACACCTTGGTGCAGGATCTGATCACCTTACGCATTACCTGATGACGGTGGCTGAGAATTGCAAATCAAATTAACATTTCATAAAAAAAATGTGATGTGCAGGTTTAAAATATAATTGCCAGATGCTTGGCTCCATTTCACCTCCTCAGCTTCTCTCACAATAGTTAAAATGCATGATGATGGTGGCAGAGAATTGCAAATCAAAATGAATATTTCATAAAAAAATAATGTTTATTAAAAAAATTATTTACATTATGCGCAACACTTCACCAAATCACCAAAATCACCCAATCACCAAAACAAATGAACAAGAAGTGAATTATACAGAAAGAATAGGTACTATAGACTGAAAGCTTGTGTTTTCTGACCGCTCATTTAGTGTGCGAGCTTAAGCTAACCCAAGCCTGATTAAACTGATAGGAATTGATCGACTTGCGATCTCTGGTGTCTGAGGTGTTGACTTGGCCACCAAAATCTCCAGATTTTCTTGTTGGCAAAGGGGCAGGTACTCAATAAGGTTTGGAGACTCTCAACATCCTCCTCGATTTTCAGGGAACCTGCACTGACTCACATTGGGAAGTTATGGATCTTGAACTCTCACAGTCATATCGAACAGATCTGTAATGCATTCTGTGCTCAGGTTCTCTGTACTCACTTTGGGATGCTGGTCTCCGTCCCCATTTTTCACCAAAGAATTGCTCTGTTCCGTGTTTCCTCATAGGGCAGCCTGTATGCCACTGGGCATGTAACAGTGAGCAATACAGCACACACAACACATTTATATACAGTGTACACACCACTGATAAAATGGCACATTTTATTCACATTGTTTCAAAACTGTGCGAGTGAGTGTGTGTGTGTATGAAATAAGAAGTAATCAAGGTAGCCTTGGAACTCCTGTGTGTAAGCATGTGTGTTTGCTAGAATTCTTGAATAAACGTAATAATCTGTCTGCATGTATGGAGCCATATTGAAAAGCACAAAATATGCTTCCCACTGCTTATTTTTGTGTGATCTGAGGGGTAATCCAGGCCCTTCAGTGTGTGTTAGTGAGTGAGTCACCCCAGGCTGAAGAAATGTCACATGTATGATAGTAAAAGGATTTTGCTTTAACATTGGGCCTTAATTTGGATGTAGAGGTAGATTTCTAGGCAAGGGCACATCAAAAAACTTGGTGATATCGTCACCCTTCCGGTCTGCAAATGCCATTGAAACCGAAAAACTTGGCCACACTCACTTCATGATTTACTTGCAGTGATATGTGGTGAAAGCAAATTAAATATCCTGTAATAGTTAGTGAAAGTGTTTGATGCAGAGCAAGCACTGTACATGGTGCACTCAACAAAATATGTTCTCTGCATCAGAATCAGAACATGATCAGAATGGCGTTTATATGTGAGTAAACACAGAGAGCAGTGGGCAGCCATGAGAGGTACCCGAGCAGCAGTGTGTGTGGATGGTATCTTGCAGTGTGGATGGTATCTTGCAGGGTGGTAGTAGCCAGTGGGTAACACACTCACCTATGAACCAGAAGACCCAGGTTCAAATCCCACTTACTACCATTGTGTCCCTGAGCAAGACACTTAACCTAAATTGCTCCAGGGGGACTGTCCCTGTCACTACTGATTGTAAGTCACGCTGGATAAGGGTATCTGATAAATGCTGTAAATGTAAATGTAAATCATCTGATAAATGCTCATGGCAGTTCAGGATTTGAACCCGCGAGTCCGCTTCCTTACGAGTCCGCTTCCTTAGCTTGGCCCCCACCACCAGATAGTAAACCACCCCAAAATACTTTAATCTTAATTTGATATTATAGTAATGTCATTAATCTTCAGTTTACTGCACAAAGACAAAATTAGAAATACACAAGGCACCTAGTGTCAGGGTGAAAATAAAGCCCAAAATATCAGTAAATGCAGTGTGAGTTCAAGTCAGCCATCTTTTGTGTAACACACAGTGGTGTAGTGGTATTAAGATATGTGTGTCTAAATATCTGATTAACTCTTTAGGTTGCTAAATCTAATCCAAAGAGAATACTTTTTATTTCTATTTATTTTTATGTATTAATGATTATATTCAAGTCAGTGACACCATTCCAGAATAGCATAACTAATGGTGAGTGCAGTGTTGATAAAAGCATGACTGTAAAAGTGGGTTTTTAGTCTGTATTTAAATAATGAAACTTTTTCTGATGCCCAAATGTTCCATCGGAGGTTGTTTAAAGATTTTGGGCTCTGTAAGCAAATGCTCTATTTCCAGCAATGACTTTGAGTAGTTGGGGGACAGAAAGTAGTGGATTGTGGTTGGTTATGAGGGACTAGTATTAACTACAGGGTTCAGATCAGGAGGGCCCAGACCAAGTTGTGTTAGGATTTATTCATGAATTGTCTTTGAAAATTGATTTTCTTCTGTTAGGTAGGGCTTAAGAGTAGGATTCGAAAGCATTGATTTATAAAAAGGATAATTGGGGTTATAAAGCAGTAAAGCTCACCCTCCTCTCTTGTTACTCTTGCAGATGAGACATCATTCGAGGCAGGCATTAAGGTCCAGATCCACTCACAGGATGAGCCGCCATTTATTGACCAGCTGGGCTTTGGTGTGGCACCAGGATTTCAGACTTTTGTGTCCTGTCAGGAACAAAGGGTAAGAGCTGAACTAATTCACATCAGCACATGAAAACATCAGCACAGGACCATCTTAGCACAAATCTCACTTGTACTGATTAATCTTAATCTTATGTACAAAAATAGGCACACATTTCTTCCTTGTGTACCTGAATGACCATTTTAATGGGATGTGGATGAGATAAAACACAACAATAAAAAGACAACATCAAAAAGAAATAAAATGTATTATTTAAGAAACCGAAGGACATAAATAAATAACAAATACAATTACAAAAGCATCTGAAGATAGAGTTGAAAAGCCTGTTGTATTCACTTTCCTTGTAAATTATTCAGTAACACTAAAGCTGCAGAGCCCTGATGCATAAAAATAAATTCTGTCATATCTCTTCTGTTCTCTTCTTTTCTTGTGTTTAGGCTTGGTTTAGGATTTGGTTCAGGTTTAGCATTCAGTTTGGATAATGAGTCACCGACCAACAGATTAAATAATTATTAATTTCAAATGACATTGACATGATTCGGGTAATGCATCTAGATTAATAGAATAAAATACATTAAAACTCATTTTAAATATTCTGAATAAGGTCATTAAAATAACAGTAACATATTCCTGGTATTAAAGGTAGCTTGGGTATTGATATTGTTAATTGAATGATTTTGAAATCAATTGAGATGATGCCCTGGGTCGCAGATCAGGGAAGGATGCATAGGCTTGACTCCCACAAACAAACCAGTTTAATCAATAACACAGAACATAAAAGGGATCGGGAAAACCTACCATGTGTGACGACAAAGACTGCACGCCAACCAGACACATTCAAGGTACATTTACAGATACATACGGGAATACCACCCAGAGTGCCAGAGAAGGTTTGGGTTGTGACACATGCTCAGTTTATTTCTCATTCAGACAGATGGTCTCTTATTAATTTGTATTAAACATACAAGTAGATTGAAATAACACTGATCAATAATTGATCAATCAATATTAGGAGTAACAATGTTTTTCCTTTGTGTGTGTGTACTCCTCAGCTGACCTATCTTCCCCCTCCATGGGGTGACTGTAAGTCCACCCCAATTGACTCGGATTTCTTCAGCAGCTACAGTATCACTGCATGCCGCATTGACTGTGAGACGCGCTACCTAGTGGAGAACTGCAATTGTCGCATGGTGCACATGCCAGGTAAAACATACACTGTAATCCAATCCCTTACGTGACATACTTTCATTAACTGTCTCAGTGTGTGTTTCTCAGCACGCTCCAGTAAATTAGTTTAAATGAACTTGATGGAAAAAAAACATTTTGGAGATTATTTCAGGGTTATTTGTTAGATTATTTTAATCTTTTTTTTTTTTTTGGAATTCGAACCAGCAATCTTATGATTACTGGTCTGTTTCCTTACTGCTAGGCCACCTCTGCATCATGTGTGAATAATGTGTTCAAGGTAATTCAAAATAATTCTAGTTTAGGTCATTTCAGTGATCTCTATAGTAGTTTTATTTGCTTGATACAATTGGACTCTTCTGAAACACAGTGACTTAGTTTCCACAACCAACCATGTCTTCTGAGACAGAGGTATTCACTGTATCAGTGAAGGCTGGAATATTAATAAACCAGTTTAACTTAAATTATAGTGGCAACATTTGGACTACCTTGCAATTACCAAAAAACTATTGACTTGATTTCAGACATTTTTTTTTTTCTGAAGGAGTAACATTTGGTTGTTCCTGTCTATAGGTGATGCGCCATACTGCACCCCAGAGCAGTATAAGGAATGTGCAGATCCTGCTCTGGGTGAGTGAGGGGAATCAAAGATTGTGCTTTTGGGCTCACATCTATAAGTGTTAAATATGCATCCATTGTGTGTATGTGTGTGTGTGTGTGTGTGTGTGTGTGTGTGTGTGCAAGAGAGAGAGAGAGAGAGAGAGAATGAGTGATTCAGTACAGCCTGTAGGCCTGGAGAGAAAGTGATAAACTGATCCCAGATGGCCATAATAAATCCCCTCCAGAATTTTCCCCCACCTACTCTTTTTCATCCATTCATACTGATGTCCTTGTCTGATGTCAGTATTCTACTCTGCCTGCAGATTTCCTGGTGGAGCGGGACAATGATTATTGTGTGTGTGAGACACCCTGCAATATGACACGCTATGGGAAAGAGCTTTCCTTTGTCAAGATCCCCAGCAAAGCCTCTGTCAAGTACCTTGCAAAGAAATTCAACAAAACAGAGCAGTACATCTCGTGAGTTCCGCCCGGGGTGACATGCAGCAAAATAAATGGGGCAGTGGGTAGTCTAGTGGGTTAAGGATGGTCACAGGCTTGAATCCACCAGCCATCATGTCCCGATCAAGTTTCTTCACAGATGAGCTAAAAGCAGAGAGCACATTCATATTCAACCTGCGACAGCACGCAAACTCTCTGGGGTCGAGTAGGTCAGGTTTCATTTGTTTTTGAACTGATAACTGAACGTGACTGCATTGTCTACATTTTGCAAGTGTAAGTGAAGGAACATAGAGAGAGGCAAGAGGAGAATGGAGAAAGAGACTGAATGAGATGACCTTATTCTTCAGCTCTGGGTGAATTCACCTGCACCCTAACGTGTTTAGCTCTGGACAGTTCAGGGTCCTGATAAGAGAGCTTGGTGATCTTCTTCTCATCTCCACCTGCTTTAAATTCTGAAAGAATCGCTGATCATATTTCAGCTGCTTTTAAATCTGCAGCTCACGCAGCCAGTTACTTAAATAGATGAGCAATAAATCCAAAAGTCCTCTAGTTTAGGACACAACACAGAACGTGTTGCTGGCAGATCCATCTCCTGGGCTTTTTGCTATAATTAGTCTGAGAGCCCATGAGTCTGTCTTTCTGTCTGCGTTTTCTATCCATGCTTCCTACATCATGGTAATTGTTTGGTTATATTTAATGACTTTAGCTGGTGGTATGTGAACTTGTGTTGGTGTATGTGTTGGACGTCACAGTAGATCATGAGATCTACTATGATCCACCCACTCTGTAGATCATGAGATCTACTGTCATCCACCCACTCTGTCTCTGACATACAGGAGTATGTCAGAGACATACAAAAAAGAAAGATATGAAATAGACTGTCTGAGGACCACCAGATCTGTCATCTGCTGATAAAACCTGTGAAAAATAAAAATACAATAAACAAACTAATGATAAAAGAAGGATTATTAATACATAATGATATGTATTTTACCAGTTCTACTCATATGACCCTTCTCCTCTTCTACAGAGACAATATCCTGGTGCTGGACATATTCTTTGAGGCACTGAACTACGAGACGATTGAGCAGATGAAGGCTTATGAATTGGCAGGGCTACTGGGTAATGGATGGATTCAGGTGTAGGATGCTGAAGACTACTCATCTGCATAATGACAACAGCAACCAAGTTTTTTTATATTTCATTTACAGGTGACATTGGAGGCCAGATGGGACTGTTCATAGGAGCCAGTATCCTCACAATCCTGGAGCTGTTTGACTATCTGTATGAGGTAAGGCATTTCCAACCAACTCATCACTTTTATTGGCAACGTCTATCCCCACATGTCAGCAGTGGGGTTTAAATATTCTAGAGACTCTTGCTTTAGGCTCTGAAGCTGTTTGTAATTCACAGCACGTCATTAACATCCTAATTAGCCTAAGCCTTTCGTAGCGGGTCTGTCTGTGGTCCCTGGGATGCATTTTAAAATGATTGATTGCTATTCATTTTCCATAAAGCTGCCTGTGCTGATCCATCTGAACTGGCTGCCCAGTGGCGCATACAAGGGGCATGTGGAGTTTTTGCTTAAAACACTTAAATCATGTCATCAGGAACGGAGAGTGGCTCTCCAAAGCCAACAAAAGCAGAGTCACAGAGATGCATCTGAGGGCACTGAGGGCCCTCTGATTGATGCTTGGTGATCTGTCATCAACAGCACAGCGCCACAATTCTCTAAATTGTTGTCTCACCCATAACTCTCATTTCAGCTGACATCACAGCACATCTTCAACATTAGAGAACAAAAATGTTAACAGCTAACCTCATATAGGTATCATGGTGACCTTAGGTCAGGCCTACAGCAGCATGTCATGTCATGTTGGGGTCACTGGGGGTGCTATTTGTGGTGCTCAAGTTTATTTCATGGTTTTATTATATTAAAGCTCAGATCTATGTAAATTGATTAGGTAGAGTGCTTTTCTATTGGCAAGTGACCAATCAGACAGAAACAGAGTCTCTGCAGTATTTACCGTTCTCTGATAAAACTCACTGAAGCAGCAGCAAAAGTGTTCAGCTTCTTGGTGCCTCTCCCTCTTTGTAAAGGTTTGGGACCACCATGCGAGCAAAATGCGCAGGGTGACTAGAAGATTTTGATTAGTGATTGTGAAGTTTCCAGGTGAAGGTAAAGGCTAGAAAACATCATAGTGAACAAAAAAGAGAAAATTATGTTGGACATGACTTGCTGATTTTATTGTTGACAAAAAACAATGTATTGTGTGCAGATTGTAGGATTAAGTTGATTGCTGATGGATGTAGATACTTTACACCTAGAATTGTTCAAGTAAAGAGTCTGCATAGATATTTCTGTAATAATATCTCTCTATTTATATTTTTACTAATGTTATTGGTACTGGTTATGGTCAAGATGTTGAACTGTGGATTACGGTTTGCCGCTGTCATAATCACTGTAAAAGTGCCATGACATTTTTCCTTATCATCATAATTTCTACACCACTAAAAGTGTAGTGAAACTGAATGTCATTGTGAAACACTGCAGCACAGCACATGGTGCACACAATTAAATGTGTCCTCTGCTTTTAACCCATCATCCTTAGTGCGCAGTGAGCAGTGTGTGGGGATGGAGCTTTGCTCAGAGGCGCCTTAGTGTCTGCATTAACACAAGTTAGAATGTTGAGGAGCACAAGGCTAGAAATCATTCTGTCATGCTGATTGAGATAAAATAGCAGACTGAATGCTTTAAAAGGAGGGTGATGCAAGAAAACATGTGCAGTCATCATTGTGTTGCATAAAAAGGGCTTCACAGGCAAGAATATTGCTGCTACTAAAATTTCACCTAAATCAACAATTTACCGGATCATCGAAAACCTCAAGGATAGAGGTTCAAGTGTGAAGAAGACTTCAGGGTGGCAAGCAAGCATGTCCAGCGTATCCTAAAGATACTTCAGCTGCAGGATTAGGGTGCCACCAGTGCAGAGCTTGCTCAAGAATGGTAGCAGGCAGGTGTGAGTGCATCTGCATGCACAGTGATGCGAAGAGGATGGCCTGGTGCCAAGAAGGGCAGCAAAGAAGCCACTTCTTTGCAAGAAAAACAGGACAGATTGATGTTCTGCAAAACATACAGGGATTGTACTGCTGAGGACTGGGGTAAAGTCATTTTCTCTGATGAAGGCCATTTCTGTCTATTTAGGGTATCTGGAAAAATTATTGTCTGGAGAAAAAAAGCTGAGAACTACCATCAGTCCTGTCTCATGTAAAGCAGTAAAGCATCCTGAAAAGCAGTAAAGCATCCTGAGACCATTAATGTGCTGGGCTGCTTCTCATCCAAGGGAGTGGGCTCACTCACAATTTTGCCTAAGAACACAGCCATGAATAAAGAATGGTACTAAAACATCCTCTGACATCAACTTCTACCAACCATCCAAGAACCGTTTGGTGAAGAAAATGCCTTTCCATAAGGCTTAAGTGATAACTAAGTGGCTCAGGGTGTCACGACTACGGACTTACGGGGGAAGGAAGCGCAGAGGTCTGACATGTTGGGAAGGGGTTTTATTCATATATATAAACAAATACAAATAAACAATGGCGCGGTGGCCAAAAACGGGAAATAAAAGGGAAAAACACAAACTAACCCGTAGGCGTGTGGCGATTGCCAGAAAATGTCCACGAAAATGCCAGCGACCCAGAAGGGGCAGAAACTTCCGGCATTTATGGGGCGTCAGGATTGGAGTCAGGTGTGGAGCCCAGCTGCAGGCAATCCTGACACAGGGAAAAAACGTTTTGGGTCCATAGCCAGGAAACTCCCTGGACCTTAATCCAATTGAGAACTTGTGGTCAATCCTCAAGAGGATGGATTTGGAACAAAATGGATGGATGGATAAAACAAAAATGAGCAAAGTTTATTTGGATAACAGGGGAAAAAAAGAGGGTCCCGGCTGATTTTGCAGTGCGTTTCTACAGTCTGCTGACTGGTCACGATTATGACCAGTCCTGGGCACACCAGTGTTTACACACGGTGCTATATGATACAGATTCAACACACAGTCATATTAAGCACAAACCAATTCTTTGGAGGCAACATCAGACACTGGGGACACCTCAGGGTTCGTGAGGGAGAACAGCTATGATAAGCTTTGGATTGTGCAAGCTTAAATGGGGGTAATGCTTAATCCTAACAGGATGCACCTGACATCCAGGCCGCAGGATCCTTGGGAGGAAATGTAATTATGGGAACTCAGAAGTGAGGGAAAGGCAACGGCAAGTGTATGCTACGGACTTATCAGGGAGTTGCAGCCACACACGACATGCAGACACAGACATAAACACTAATATTCGTTGAAAGGGGGAG
The DNA here is from genome assembly GCF_900700375.1 of Denticeps clupeoides. Taxonomy (NCBI): domain Eukaryota; kingdom Metazoa; phylum Chordata; class Actinopteri; order Clupeiformes; family Denticipitidae; genus Denticeps; species Denticeps clupeoides. The sequence goes on from NC_041708.1 coordinate 15,745,072, forward strand.
AGCGTTGAGTGACCCAACACGGACGTGACTGTCAAAATTTCAGAAAAGGTTCCATTTGAGATTTTTCATAAAACAACTGATATGCAGTTACTCTTGCTGCTCTGCTGTCACAGCTGTCAATTTACATGTCTCTGACATTGGGTATGTGGTTTTATATTTGGTGACATTATTTATATTCCATTTTTTTTTAAATAAAGATTCTTTTGTTGATGTTTTTACTAGGTCATCAAATTCAAGCTGTGCCGATGTAGCCAACGGAAACACAAGCGCAGCAACAACAATGACCGGGGAGCAGTGCTGAGTCTGGATGATGTGAAGCTCCATGTCAGTAACTGTCTCATCTTCTGCACTGGACTAGAAATATCAGGGGATGGGAGGGTGGAGGGATACAGGAAAGACTGTGAGAGGGTCACACCCGAAGGTGGAGGGAGAGGAACGACGGAATCCGATCTGTGAAGATTAATTAACGCAGTTTATTTCGGGAACAACAGAAAATAAATAAAAACAAATCCACCACTCCTGGTGCTGAAGGGGGTCCTGTAAGGATCTTCTCTGTGCTGCTCGACACTGTTGTCCGCTTTGTCTAGCTCCCAAGTCCTACGCATTGAAGAGAACATCACAGTTCTCTGGAGCATAGAAAGACACATGACTTCCCATGGTTAAGCACCATCCTGTACAATACAGAGATATACACAAATATCAGCACAAACCAGACTCTGGGGACTCTTTTGAGATTTGTGTTGAAGAACTGCTTTGTAGATCTCCAGATTACACAGGTTTAAGTGTAAGGGAAGCTTAAGGGGAGTGGATTGCTGTATTCTCAGACTGCATTGCTGCAGAGGACACCCTCTCAGGAAAAAGAGCTGTTTGACGTTCTCATGGGACTGGGAGGGACAAAGTGGCTGAGCATAATGGCTTCCCAGCAGACTTTAGAGATCATCTGCTCTTCTATAGGACAGGAGTCGTTAGCTGTGGTGTAATGGGCTTTCGTTACAATGTGCATGAATTGACACCCTATTTTTGTAGAGTGTACATATTATGCAGAATGAACAATCATCTTCTTTCTAATCCTCTCTTCTCTATCCACAGGCTCCCTGTGAAAATTTGCGTACAGCGCCAAGCTACCCTGGCAACATCCTACCTCACCACCCAGGGCAGAGCAACTTTGAGGACTTCACCTGCTAAGGCAGTCAGGGTCGAGCAGGGGGTGCAGTTAAGGATGAACCACTTGCCTGATGGTGCTCAACCAAAGCTGAACACCTGAACTTCCCATATAGGAGTAAAAACTGGCATGTCAAACATTTTAAAGGAGAAACCTTCAATCCACCGAAAGATGGATGGTTTATGTAGAAATTTGCGTTTGCATCCAGAAAGCCTTTACCCAAAAAAAGTGAAATTTCCTTGAACGTTATAGGAATTTGGATCACTGCCTCAAATGTCTTTGTGAAGCCTCACCAACACAACCTCTCTCACTGTGGGATGGAAACAAGTGAACTGCAGCAGAGGTCCCTCTCTGCTCCTGAGCTCATGCCTTCAGTGTACATAGCAAACTGGAGATGATGACTGAGGTCTGTTAGAGTATCTTAATGCTTTTACCCTTCATGTAGCAATGTGAGTCACAGCTGCCCGTAGACTGGAGCAGAATGTATTGTCCCCATTCACCCACAGCCACAGGACCAAGGAAGGAGGACCAGCCTGTGTGTGTAATGAGAGTGTGGTGAAGTGCAATGTGTGTGTGGGTCCTTATGTACCCTTTCAGGATTCATCTTGTAAATGCATGATTGTACCCATCATTATCAGCATGATTTTTATTTTTGCTCCACAATTACTATTACCGTTGCCAAGTTTGCCTCAATTACATTGCAGATGTTGCAGTATAGAGACTGTCATTGTGCTGTGTATGCCTGTGAGTGTCTGTGAATGTGTGTGTTTTTCTGTCTTGGTGGTATAGAGAGGTTTGTGCAGATGAGGTCAGGGATACTTGGGCGAAATACTGCAATTGCGATATACAGTGTGTGTGTGTGTCCTTTCATCTGTTTCTGTTTTTCTGTTGCTGTTCTTGTCTGAAATTGTCATATCAAAGCACAAGAAGCATCAGTATGTAGAGGTGATGAAATTCATACTGATACTCTCATCATGTTCATTACAGCATTAGTACTATTGTAAACTATCATTAGTCTTTTTTCTACTATGAAATGTACAGTGCATATTGCCTGATAGTGCAGTCTCCATCTTAACAAGTTCCAGGCTGTTCTATTTATCTATGAAGTTACAATAAAAATATTAATGATCATTTTAAATGTTGTGAGGGATTCATGATATTCATGTTACCTAAGGTTGCTACAATCTTTGTTGTCTTAATTTTCCTCATCTTAGAATATAAATCTGAAAAATCAAAACACAATACACTGGATGGACATAACCTGGTGTGTATGTGTGTATATTACAGCTTTTCATAATGTCTACACACAATGCTCAACAATAATAAAGCAAAACTAGGTCTTTCCTGTGTTTTGTAAATGTATTTAAAAAAGTTGTCCCATATACATAATTATTCAGAATTATTGAATTCTGTTTATTTCAATGTTCCTTGAGTGGCTTCTACAACTTCATTGAACTCAATGTGTGCCAATTAGACATAATAAAGAAAGGTACACAACCGTCTATGTAAGGATGAGCGGTTTATGTGGTATGTCACCAAAACCAACATATGAGGTCCAGAGAATTGTCACCAGACCTGCAAGGTGGTAATGTTGCAAGACGCAGATCTGGGGAAGGATACAAGAAACCTTTGGCACCAAAAAGCATCTCAAAAGCACAATAGCCTTTATAATTGTGAGATGGTAGAGACTGTGAACCATCACTAAATGATTATGAGGTGAAAGCCTTGGTCAGACAGGGAGAACCAAACAGTAAGACAACAATCAGTGTATGGCCAGACAGAAAGTGTTTCTCACTAAGAGGCTCATTAATGCCATCTGTGAGGACCTTGTCTGATGAAGCAAAGGTTTTGCCCCAGTTAACAACAACGTGTATGTTGGAAAGTGGGTACTGAGTATAACCTGATCAATACCATCCCTATAGTACAGTGGCACCATCATGCTGTAGGAATGTTTTGCTGTAACAGGGACTACAAGACCAGTCAGGACAGATGGATAGATGGATGCAAAAAAATATACAGAAATCCTAAAAAATATAAATATATATATTTCAGAAAAACAATCTTTTTATTCACGTTATTCATGTTGTAGTTTCTATACATAAAACAGACAAGTTCATCTAAATATTTAGGTTACAAGTTCATCTAAATATTCTCTAAGTAGCTGTCTTGAGCTGCCGTTTAAAAGTCCTCAGTGACTGTGCTGTTCTGACCTCTAGGGGAAGTTCATTCCACCACCGAGGGGCCAAGACAGAGAAGAGTCTAGATGAGTGTCTTCCTTTTACCTTTAGAGATGGAGGGACCAGGCGAGCAGTACTGGAGGCTAGGAGTATACAAGGTGCAGTGCGAGGTATGATAAAGGCTGTGAGGTAGGATGGTGCTACTCCATGTTTGGCTTTGTAGGCCAGCATCAGTATTTTGAACCTGATTAGTGCAGCTACTGGGAGCCAGTGGAGGGAGCGTAGCAGAAGGGTGGTGTGGTAGAATTTGGGAAGGTTGAAGATCAGTCATGCTGCTGCATTCTGTATTAGTTGTAGAGGTCGGATGGTACATAAAGGTAGACAGGCTAGAAGGGAGTTACAGTAATCCAGTCGTAAGATTACTAAGGACTGAACCAGTATCTGGGTGGCCTGTGTTGACAGATAAGGACAGATTTGTCTGATATTGTAGAGAAGGAATCTACATGAGCGGGAAAGATTGCTGATGTGATTCGTGAATGAGAGTTGTTGTCTATTGTTACTCCAAGGTTGCGAGCTTTTGTAGAAGGAGAGAGCTGTGAGTTGTCCAGGTAAATAGCAAGATCCTGATGTGGTGAAGAATCTGCTGGAATGAATATTAGTTAAGTGTCGGTAAGATTGAGTTTGAGGTGATGGGCTAAAGTAAAGTGAAGTGATTGTCTTTTGTGATACACAGTGAAATTTGTCCTCTGCATCACCCATCACCCTGAGTGCCATGACAGGCGCCCGGAGCAGTGTGTGGGGACGGTGCTTTGCTCAGTGGCACCTCAGAGGATCGGGATTCAAACCTTCTGATTAGTTAGACAGAAACAGCCAGAAGGGCAGTTACAGTAGAATGAGCTGTTCTGAAGCCAGACTGTCAAGTATCCAGGAGGTTGTGAAGTGACAGATGAAGTGATAGCTGATTGTAGACACAGCACTCAAGGATTTTAGAAGGAAATGAGAGGAGAAAACTGGTCGGTAATTGTTGACGTCTGTAGGATCAGAGGTGGGTTTCTTTTGGATTGGAAGAAGCCTGGTTGTTTTAAAGGCAGATGGTACATGGCCAGATGTGATTGAGCTGTTTATGATATAAGAAATGAAAGGGATGGGGTTAGGAGAGATGGTTTAGCAATGCAGAAGGGATTGGATCTAGTGGACAGGTGGTTGGATTGCCTGTAGATATAATCTGAACGATTTCATCTGATCTTAGAAAATTGATTTAGAGCAGTTGTAGAATTTTCATAGGATAGAGTAGGATTTGTGGTGGATAATGTCTTACAGATTTGTTCAATCTTCCCTGTGAAGAAGTTGGCAAAATCATCAGCTGTTAGGGAAGACGGGCGAATCGGACGGTTGAGTAGAGATAAGAAGATGTTGGTGAGTTTTTGAGGGTTGTTGGCAGAGGCTTCCAGTTTTGCCTTGTAGAAAGCAGTTTTAGCAGTAGTAAGGTTTGTTGAAAATTTGGGAAGAAGATTCTGGTAATACAGTAGGTCTGAGTCAAGCTGTGATTTCTTGTATTTTCTCTCCGCTGCTTGAAATACTCTTCGGTTGCTGCGCAATGTATTGGAGAGCCAGGGCACAGGGGAGGAATTCCTTTTGGTTTTAGAAGATAGAGGACAGAGGTGGTCCATAGAAATGGAAAGTGAGTTGAGGAAAGAGTTAGTGGCTGTCTCTAGTGGTAAGGAGAAGAATGAGTCAGAGGTTGGGAGATGTGAAAGAATGCTGGAAGATACAGATGAAGGTGAGACAGTGTGAAGGTTTTGTCGAATGAAGGATGAATGTGGGATAGTTGTGGATCCTGTAGGTAGAGTAAGTGTGAAGGTCAGGAAGTGGTGGTCAGAGATGTGAAGTGGAGTGGAAGAAAGGTTGGAAGTTGGAGAAGGGCGATATATGACATGAGAAGGATGTTCACAGGAGAAGAAACTGAGACTGCATGGAATTCAAACAAAGAGATGTTAAGATAAGGGAGAAACAATGGTGTGAAGGACCAATTTTGCTATATTAAAAGGCCAGTGCCCCCTCCTCTCCCACTTTTTCAAGGAGTGTGGGAGAACGTGTAGGCAGAAGCGCCAGGAAGTCTAGGGAGTGGAGAGTAGTGAGGCCAGAGATGAAGTCAGCTTTTTAAACAGCAGATTAAGTTCCAGATCCCACATACCAACCCTTTTGTGTTCTGGACTTCACTGTTGCCAACCCCTCGAGCTCTCCCTCTTCTGCAGCCCTGCACTACTGCTCTCCCTCTCCTTCAGTCATTGCTTGCTAGCCCAAGTGCACTCGCCCTTCCTGCCCTGGTCCTCCTGCATCTCCAGTGACTTCCAGCATGCCTGCGAATGCTCCCCCCGTTCCCATTTAAATTTGATGCCTGCTACAGGTTGCAAAAATTTTTGGCCTGGGGTTTTCTGGCTGAAAAATCATTCAGTCCAGTCTCCTGGACTGCCCCACTTGCCATTCAACCCTCTTGACCATTGACCTTCTTATACCTTAAGGCCCGCCCCATCTTATCCAGTGACTCTCAGCTTTCTGACTCTCAGTTTACTGCTGTGTTGTCTGCGAGTGTGCCTTCAAGTCAGCCTTTTATTTAGTACACATATGTTAAACCTACTTAGTAACATTTACTAGTAACTAATTTGTCTAATTTATTACCCCCACCTATTCAGTGGGTTTAGGATTAACCCCCCAAAAAATGTACAAATACAGTTGGCAATGTCAACATCTTTAATAAATAAAATGATCATTAACACAATTTAACTGCAATATAAACAGGCAATGCATCTTTCATCTATAACCATATAATACTGGGATAGCTGGGAATGTTCCCAATTATCACAGCAAATTATGCACATTTCAAAAAGTACTAGTCACCAACCCATGAATAGAACTAACAATCACCCAAACAGTGTGTACACCCAGTAACCTCCTTTTTTGGGTCATTCCCTCACCTTCTCCAATGCTAACAATGCAGTAGTGAAGGCTACTGTCCCCACAACATCACCAACAGTGACACACAATGCATAAATCGTGCACACATATCCCCAGTTGGTGGGCACATGCAAATTAACCTATGCAAAGATATCCCACCCCACTTCATGCTCTACAAGATGCATGCACACATTGTGGTCCAGAACACATTCAGTTTGAGTAAATTTTATGATATTTTTTATCAGTGCTCTTACACTTAAAAATGGGTAGTGTGGGTATGATTTACCCAACTATTTTAGATTTAGCTCATTGATATAATTAAGTATATTTTACTCAACTTGAATGGATCATGTTTGCCAACCTTCAGAATAGCTTTTTACAGTGGAGGATACACTGCCATCTCAATTCATAGTGTCTAGAACTGCTGTATGTTGCAGAATTGGCAAATACAAGGAAAGAAACAAACCTGGCCATGGCTGTAAGCACAAGATTTCGAGAATTCTGGAAAGGAAAATAGTCAGAGATGTCCGCAAAACTCAGAAAGAAGGTCAGAGATGTCAGCAAGAAGCCCCGGACATCTGCCATGATGTTGTTGCTGACCTGGCCTCTTCTGGAGTCAATGTTTCAAGGAACACAGTTGTGAGGGCTCTTCATCATGGTGGGCTTCAGGACCATCTTCTCCAGAATAACCCCTGTACTCTAAGAGCAGCACATCAGCGGCTGACTGAGGTTTGCCCATCAACATGCTTACATGTTTTGGAAGGAACTATGATTTATATATGTGTGTGTGTGTGTATGTATATATATGTTATGTCTCTACTCCTGGGGCCATTGTGGTTTGTGTTCTCTGCTGTGTGTGTATGGATCTGTTTCCCTTTTAGTTACTTGAGGGGACAGGCTTGGTGACTGGAGACTCCACCTATGTGACTTCCACAGGATGCATTTAAGGACATCTCCTTTACAAAGATGGGACGCTCATGATGCTCATGGAGGAGAGGATATTATTGCATTGTTGTGGAGAGATTTGGAGTTCTGTTCTGTGCTGTAGTAGTTTTGTTGCCTATTCCTTGTGAGTTCTCTCCCTTTGTAAATAATCTCCCTTTTGTGTGTGTAGTGTTCCTCCTAGTTATTGTTTAGCACTGGTCTTTGGTTTGGTTTGTTGGTTGGTTTGCTTTACTGGCCTGCACTGTAAATAAACATACTATTATTGCACTTTGGTTGTGTTTGTGTTTTTTCCAGCTACCTATTCCTTTCCCTTTGTTCATGTTCTCTACCCCTAGATGGGACCGTGACAAGTACCATTGATAGTTCCTTGAAAAAAATAAATAAATCCATTTATATAAGTGTGTGTGTGTGTATATACAATATATATATCTCCAATATATATAAATCCAATATATATATATTGGATTTGCTGGTTTGCGAAAGGCCACATTAGAGGAGTAGCATCACTTTTTAGAGGGAGCACAGCACCGACATCATGACTGACCACCAGAACCTAAAACATAAGCCAAGTGCATGTTTTTCTTTCGTTTCAACTTCCAAATAACGTGTTGGTGCGAGAAGCTGAATGGGAAGGCAGCCACGCTCTCACGGCAAATTTTCTGCAAGTGATGCTTTGGATGAGCCTGTGCCTATTCTGCTGCCCTCCATTTTTGTAGTATGGTTCTTGGTCTCTTGACAAGTAGATCACACAAATGAGTTGGGGTCTCCTGATCCCTCCGGGGATATCCTCCAGGTTGGACCTACATGCCAGAGGGTGGGTGGGATAGAATTGGTCCATATTAATTCAGCTACTGGACACCCCTGAATTAGATGAACGGGGGAAGTCATGGCATGGTGGCTCTCTTTACAGGGGGACATACTGACCAGCATCACCTCCTGTTCTGTATGAGCCGCCACGAAAAGTCCCACAGACCTGCCAACTACTAAATTAATGCCCCTACCAATTCTGGACAGACCGTGGTCACATGTCCAGTGCATGTTGGGTCACCAGCTTCTTCTGTGGCTGTTGGACAGGGAGGGCAAGGCGTGGTCTGGGTGGTTCCAGCGGGCTGAGAGGATGGATCTCAGATGTTCATAAACTGGAGAATTCCGGAGTTCGGACCGGAGTTTCATGTTCGTCCTGTGGAATGTTTCCTGATTGTTATCATCTGTGTATTATTGTATAAAACTATCCTGCTCGTGTCTGTTCACTGTCAGGTCATTGTTTGGTGAGGTTCGTGTTCGTGTGTATTATGTCGTGTGTACCCCTGTCCTGTGACGTCCTCCTTCCTCACCTTCTGAATACTTTGGATTACTTAATATATTGTCATGCTTTTCACAACTACATGAATGTAGCAATCACAGATAATAAAAAAGCCATGTTTTTTCCTTAACCGTTTCCTTATTTATAAAGCTGCAAAGTGGAAGAGAAACATAAAATATGCCATTGAAAAGTATATACTGTTATGGTCACCAACATAATCCATCACTATTTACTATTTGTATTACCCGCAGAAAGGTTACTTTCATGGTGAGGGACAGACCAAAATCCCTTCCTTATCAGCATAAATGCAAATTATATTTATGTCAGGATTGACTGCAGCTGGGCTCATCACCTGTACCCAATCCTGACCGCGCATAAAAGCCGGAGATTTCTGCCCCTTCGGAAGCTCCGGCATTTTTGTGGACTTGGTGCATGAACTTGAGTTTCTGTTCTATGTTTTGAGTTCTGGCAATTGCCACACGCCTGCGGGCTCTTTTTGTTGTTCCCCTTTATTTCCCTTTTCGGCCAATGGGCCATTTTTTATTTGTAGTTATTTATTGTTCATTTATAATAAAACCCCCTTCCCAGCATGTCCTGCCTCTGCGCTTCCTTCCCCCGTCAGCACATCGACGTGACAATTTACTTAATTTTGAGGTAGTATTGATCATGTGTGAAGACATGTTGTGTTTTCAAATTATGCACGTATCTGTCATTAATGATTTTATGACAGATTGTTTCACTGGGACGCAGAATGTACAGATTACACGGAATCACCCCTAAATGGGTTACATATAGTGCAAATCTTTGTCATGCCTGAGGAGGGAGGTAGGGGAATGATGGACTCCAAGGGGGTGAAGAGAAAATGAGTTTATTTGAAGTAATAATCACAAAAATGATCACAAGGTAGAAAAACTAAGTACTGAAGGGGGATCTTCTCTGTCCATGGGATTGTCTGTGTTACTTAGCCAGTCAGGCACCAACTTGTGGTTAGATGTTCACCAAGTCCTGCACATGGAAAGCTCTGAGCTGAGAGGCACAGGGAGTCCTCGTGTTCATACACAAACACATCACTTGAAACAATGCACAGCACATACCTGTTTGGGGAAACATATGGACACAGGGAAAACCTCTGGGTTCATGTCGGAAGAAGGCTCTGTGAACTCCATATCACACAGGGCTAATGTAGGAGAGCAAATGAGACCCAACAGGCCACACCTGATGATCATTAAACCCGTGGGGATCCCTAATCAATCCGAAAGTCCTTAGGAAGGGAGCGTGAAGGTGCTGGGATAAATGCAGAGTGTGCTATCCCTTGCTTGCAGTGTGAGGGCAGTGTTATCGGGGAGGTGTACTGTAGTCCTTTCAGTGAGTGAGGGGGCAGCATGGTACTCATGAACTGGATTGCTTGGAGGAAGAAGCCATTACACAGTTTAGCAGACCTGCTCCTGATAAACAGGGGGTAAACAGTTGGTAGCAGGGGCGGTGGGGGTCCTCCACAATGCTGGTGGCCTTATGGATGCAATGGGAGGCGTAAATGTCCTGCAGGCCTTGTAGAGGGCTGCAGACAATGCGTTCAGTGGTCCGTTCAATCCTCTGAATCTTTCCATAACAGACTATGATACAAAAAGGGGTGGTAGTTGCCTAGTGGGTAAGACACTCGCTTACCAGTATTGTATCCCTGAGCAAGACACTTAACCGTAAGTTGCTCCCTGTAACTACTGATTTTAAGTCACTCTGGATAAGGCTGTCTGATAGATGCCATAAATGTAATGTAATGTAAATTCAGTCATGCTTGATATGGAATGTCCAACACGCTCCTGTATGGCAAAGTCAAAGTCAATACCAGCATGAACACAGAACACGCAAAGCAGACTGAAGGGTAGCAACACCCTACTTGGGAAACACCTTGGGTATTGATGTTTGAAAGAGACTGGTGGTGTTGCCATGAGCCTGATGGGTGTGAGTATTTTGCAGGGGCATCTGTGAGTGTGAGGACTACCCCGACGGTATCAGCACCAGCCCCAGGACTGAGCGCAGCCCCAACTGTGTTTGCGTAGTGACTTGGTTCTCTGTGTTTTTGGACATATTTACAGCATTTAGCAGGCGCCCTTATCCAGACCGACTTACTATCAGTACTTACAGGGATAGTCCCCCTGGAGCAACTTAGGGTTATGTGTCCTGCTCACAATGGTAGTAAGTGGGATTTGGGTCATCTGGTTCATAGGCAAGTGTGTTACCAATAGGTTACTACCACCCACATCCCTATGGTTTTGTTTTTGTTGCACAATAAACTCCCTTGCCCATTTGCCACCCATCGTCTTCCTTAGTCATCCAGACTCAGGCATGACATTGTCTCCTTGTTACAGTGTTCTGATGTCTAGCCACATGCTGATAGATTTTTGAGATTTGTTTAATTTTTGTTTTTGCCATCATGCTGTTTTTCTGGCTAATGAATGTCATTGTTATCAAAATGATGAGTTTCAGCATCTCATCAATCCTACACCCCTGCAACATGACATCACCACAAAATTTATTGTCACTTATATTTTCTTTCCAGAGATATTTTTTAAAAGTGAGTACTGTATTTTTTCAAAGTTGGAAATGTACAGATTTTGTGGAATGACCCTTAAATGTTACATGCAACACCTGGTTCTAGAGGAACATTATTACATTTCACAATGTACTGTCTAACATGTATGTGAAATGACAATAAAGCTCTTATAGTGACGTATTTCTGTATGTGTGTGTGTGTGTGTGTGTGTGTGTGTGTGTGTGTATATATATACACCCACACACACATTCACATTGTGAAATGTACACTACCATTTAATTTTAGGGTTTTTTTACAAATGAACTTGTTTTCCATAAAAATTTGTTTAAATTTAGTTTAGCTATATTTAATATTAGCTTGTATTGACTTACAAGAGGAAGACACCAACAATTCTCAATATTTAATTGGCACTGAAATATTGCATATCTATAAACTGTACAATATCATTATTCTCACTGTCCAACATCCACTACTCACTGTGCATGTTCATAACCTTACTTAGTTATTTATTCTTTCCATATGTATATAGCACTGTAATTTTGTAATTGCTGCCATTTCTGACACCTTGTATTTTTGCATATTTTGGAGTTTTTTTTTGCATTATTTTCTACATACATGTATGCATTGAAGGAGTTGCTTTTAATCTCATTGTACATGTGTATAGTGACAATAAAAGGTATTCTATTCTATTCAAAGTGACAGACTTTACATTAATCCAATGGAGCTCAAGAATAATTATTGCTAATAATTTGCATCTGTACATGTATGCAGATTTTCCATTGATTTACAGCCGTTTCCAGCTACCATAGTCAAAAAGCAATATCTGGACAACAGTTTTGATCACTTTGATGTTGGATGCACAGAAGTTTATGTTTGTAGAAAAAAGGTTCATAATCAAGGAAAACAACAGCTATTAAGCATATTGGTGGACTGGGAGAGGAAAAAATTATTTTAATACATCGTTTTTACATTTCTGGCATTTATCAAATTATCCTATCTGGAGCACCTCACAATCAGTAGTTACAGGGACAGTCCACAATAAGTGTGTTAAAAAGTGTAGTTTGAACCTTTGTGGTCTTCTGGTTCATAGGTGACTGTATTACCCACTAAAAATTCCTGAGATTTCAGAGATGCGGCTTGAGTAAAGCAATATGTTTTCCAGTTGTTGTGACACTAGTCCTTTCTTTGGAATCCAGCACACCTTTTATCTATGAGTTTTGTTGATGGTCCATGACAGATCTTGGTTCATGTGAAAAGTTCTAAGAAGCTGTGCTGCTTTCCTCATAATGGTAGATGCAAATAGCACAATTTTAACATGTTAAAATTAATTAATTTACTTTTACTATTATACCCAAACCATCATACCACCAACTATTTACTCAATTTAAATAATATCCCTGCTTGAACCCCACAACTCAGAACCTTTCTCTGTTGTGCATACGTCATGCTTTGTAAGAGGAAGGTTAGGGGCCGGCCTCCACCAATACAGTACCACAGTACCATGTAAAAAAACTCACTGACAGAGTCTTATATTTTTCTGTATTTGCCCTTTCATGGGTATTTGTGTATATTTAGCTGTTGTTATGTCTTCAATTCTCTATCCACAGCACTGTGAATATGCAACCGTGAGAAAATCTAAATTCTAATGTCTATATTAGATAATCTTCTCCCCCTGAGATCATGTTGTTTCTATCAGAGCAGGGAAAATGAATCAGTGCAAGATTCATTTCTGAATCTGCTTTTGATCCATCTTTGAACCTGTCAACTCTTTTCTTGCAGATCTGCAATCAAAGCTTTTCATCGTCAGGGTTCGTCCTGCTTTTGATTTGAGTCAGAACAGACCATTCCATTACCATGGGAACAGAGGGCCTGAGCTGTCCATTTAATATGCCACCTATATGCACAGACACATACACACACAGCCTCCTCCTGGTGTTTCCAGTCAGACATCATCAGGGGTGATTAAAGTGGAGCCGGATGACTCTCATTTCCTCTCTGTCAGTCTGTGCTTGTTAGAGAGCACTGATACTCAGACGCGGTGACAGATGTTTGTACTCTGATGTGCAGTAACATGGAAATTTCATCCCCATTGCTTTTTCAGGAATTCCCTGGCTAAAGTAATTAATATTTCAATTCAGGTTTTGATGTAATTAACAACAGATCAATGGAGTAATTGCTGGCAGTTTTTAAAAATTGTTTTTAATTATTTTGACTTCTACTTTTAACTTGGTCTTGTATATAGATTAAGTAATCTAGCAATTCCCACTAAGCAGAATTGGGATGTCATGTGCATCCAATCAGAAATTTTCAATTGCTGCATTTCTCAGTTGCATGTACTGAAAAGCTTAATGATCAAATACAAATGTTATAAAACATAAGTAGTGGATTACACTCTCAGAATTAACAAAAAAAATTGTCATTTTACAAATCTGATCAATATTAAACAACAAATCCCTGCAGTGAGTAACAGGCATGAACAGTGACAGCTGAGCTACAGCAACATCTGCTGGCATGTCTGAGCCATGAACAGGATCATCACTTCCACTCACTCACTCACTCACTCACTCTCCATATCTGCTTATTCCTAATCAGAATTGCATCTGCCAGAGCAGGACATTGCTGGACATTGGCACAGGTCAGGAAAACCCGTAGAAAACCTACAATGTTGAGGTCAGTAAGTTCATTTCCACCCGGTTTCCAAATGAAGAGTGTGGAGGCAGAGGGACTGACTAGACACCATCAATGGTGACCAGCCATTCCTGGGCTGTTTCCAAGGATCACCACCGCCCCAGTCTGAAACTCCAAAAGTACATTACCTGCCTTTCATGCAACATTAAATAGTCGCGTTAACTTACAATGTCCAATGCTTTCAAAAACTGGACGAATCTCATCCACCCCTGCAGCCTGAAGACTATGAACAACTGCAGCACCTTCACAATCTTAGTTGTAAGTCAAGTGAAGATTAATAATGTAGCACATTTTAAAGTCCTCAAAGACCTGTACATATAATACAACCAAAGTTGGGAAATTGACAAGATATCTAATAGTCTAATAAATTTTATTGTTTTGTTTTTTTGCAAATTTTGAATGCCTGCAACACATTCCAAAAAACTGTGACGGGTATATTTACCACTGTGTTACTTCACCTTTCCTTTTAACAACTCTCACTAAGAGTTTGTGAACTGAGGACACTAATTGTTGAAGCTGTGTAGGTGGAATTCTTTATCATTCTTGCTTGAAGTACAACTTCAGTTGCTCAACAGTCCAGGGTCTCCATAATGTTCCACACATTTTTAATAGGAGACAGGTCTGGACTGCATGCAGGCCAGTCTATTACCCACACTTTTTTTACTTCAAAGTCAGGTTTCTACAAAGTAACACATGCAGAATGTGACCTTGCATTGTTATGCTGAATTAAGCAGGAAAGTTATGCTGTATGTTTCGGATTGCGATAGGAAAGTCGATGAACTGCCTCACTATATTCGGTGCAGTCAAGGCCATCAGAGTGCGTTGCTCTGCTGACTGTATTGTGAGGGAAACTGGAGTCGTAACTGGAGCGCTGCTGCAGTTTTAGAGTTGCTAAAAAGCATTGTTCAGTTTGGCAGTATGTGCATTGTTACATGATGTGGGTGATTGTATTCTGTTCCCTTCATGAGCATGCCTGTATCTTTTTATCAACTCATTATCGTCATAAATCCACAGTACGTCCTTTCTTTCACGAAATGTGCCTGTAGTGGTGTTGCCATTGTGCAACTCATATCTTAAGAATGTTTATGCATGCCACTTATTTTTATGTCTGGTAGTGAGATGTCACAATTAGAATCCCACACCCCGGTTCATCCAAAATGTAATCGCACCATAAGTCATTTTTGCATCTTTCTCGCTAGTGGAAACGCATTACCTGACCACTCAAGTCAGTGAAAAAAACGGTTGGGTTCAGGGGAAGATCTTCAGCTCCATCTTCGCATAATGTGCCACCTGGTGGAACACCAGGCATTACAGGGGGTGTTCAAATGAGAGCAGTCATAATTACGACCTTATTTTGGCAAATCTGTGCCAATGTTCCATCAGGACGTAGTTTGCCCACTCCTGCTCTAGTGGGATTGCTGCTGAGGAGTACTGACCTAAATTATGGTGTTGATAAAATTCAATAGATAAAGGCCGTTTGTCAAAAAGAGTCAACACGTCAGAGTGTCCACATCCACTGCCAAGGGAATAAAGTAGTGACCTAAAATTCTATCCATAAAAACCGATTTTCACACAAGGGTAGATTGGTCCTGAATGGTCTGTGTCCTGCCGTAAGACAAAGGCAAATTTCCAATCTTGACTGGACAGAAATTAGATATTCTATTTAAGATTTATACTACTTAGCCTACACATTTTAATGGTTTATTGGTATACTAAAGTTAAATGTATGTCAGCGTCTATCAAAAAATGTATTTCTGAATAAGGAGGTCACGTGACATATAATACCGCTCACAACATCCACGTGACCACCGCACCGTTTCTCGCGATAGTTCCTCTCCGCTGCCGCTGCTGCTGAGTCGCGTCCTGCCGAGAAGAAAATGGCGGCTCGTGGTGGTTTTCCAGCCGTGGCGACTGGAGGCGGTGGTGTTGGAGGAATGGGACCCGGGCCTCCACTTGCTGGTGGAGCACCGGGGATGGGACCTGGAACCCCCACGGGAAGAATGGGACCATCACCGGGGGCGCAGAACCACCTCTACCGCTCCCCGATGCCCGGGCCGGGGTACCCGGTAAGAACAAAGAAGCCGAGAGCTGTAGCTTTAACTGCGGAATCGCTGTTTTCCCGGGCTCCCGCTCACCGTTTGCGGTGGGTCTGCAGCTCACGGCTGCTTCATCTTTGCTGAATTAAAACCGTATGTAACTCTGGAGCAGTTCGGCTGCTAGCTTCGCTGAATGGACGCCATCCTCTCCGCCGCCGAGGCCCGCTGGACTCCCGCTGACGTCCCCTGTAACCCGGTTCAGATACCCAGCAAAACCGATCACGTCGCCGTACCACTTACGCTTTCTGCGTCGGAAACACGATGCAGACTTCGGTGTGGATTTGCTTCGATTAAATCTTTTTCATTTGGCCAATAATTTCGTCCACTTCGTTTGTAACCAGTGAAACGTATGCATGCATATTAATCGAAATTACGCACATCGTGTTATTTGCTGGATGTTGTTGAACTATAATCGGCGACATCGGCTTTTTGGAAGCAGAATATACATGAGCAACACCTGGAGTCTTAATTCAAATAATGCTTTGCACTCAAACTAAGTATATGGAAGATATTATTAAATGGTTCATTTGTAAGAGGTTTGCTAGTGCCTGCTTGGTTTTTGACATTTTCCTCTGGTGTCAACTTCTTTTATTTTTGTAAGTCTGTTGCTGATCACAGGGCAAGCATTAGACCTGCAAAATTACACCAGTACTACCAATAATAATATGTTGAAGGAAGACCTTATGAAATCTAACTCTTCTAGCTGTCCCCACATTTACAATAGATTTCTTGATTTTTTTTTTTCCATAGTTCATCCTGGCTTTCTGCAAATTGGTGTTGTATTAAAGTTCAAGCCCTTTTGCTGTCTTTCTTTAATGATCTTAATCCTGGCACAGTTCAAACCCTACTGGAATCTCTCCCTACACGACCAAAGCACCAAATGTGATGCTTGGGTGTCAACATCATGAACAGGAACTGTAAACCATGGCTTTAATTGATTCATACATTTCCAACCTGAAGGCCCATTTTCATCAAGGAGTTCTAGTATTTTGGACAACAGTTGGCATTTTTGGTCTTAGCAAAATCATGTCAATGCCAGGAATTTGTGTAATGCCACCAGTAGTGTGTATAGCAGTCTCTGTCTGTCCTGTCCCTGTGTCAGACATTGCTTACTGATTTTCAAACATTCATTTTTAGCCTAATCAAGGTCAGGTTGGAGATATGAGTTATGGGGGCTTGTTCTGTGGTTTAACTCTTTCCAATTCTCCATCTACTATAGAGGCCAGGAATGCCCCCCTCAAATCGAATGACTCCTCAAGGCCCTTCCATGGGACCTCCGGGCTATGGCACCAGCCCAGCTTCGCGCCCTGGCATGCCAGTAATGGACCCATCCCGCAAGAGACCTGCCCCCCAGCCCATCCAGCAGGTCCAGCAGCCCAACCGCAACCAGCAGTAAATCCATACGTTTATTTCACTGGGAGACCATAACTCCAGTCTGAATGCAGCTTGCATGCAATGGAACCTGAATGATTGTTTACTTTTTTTTCTCCCCCCTTTCTTTCAGTACCAAGAAAAAGAAGATGGCCGACAAGATCTTGCCACAGAGGGTGAGTGTGTGTTTTGTTTTTTTTTTTGTTGTTTTTTTCCCGCTGGATTAAAATGAGTCCTGGACCTACAGGGATACTATCAGATCTTTATTTGGATGACTGTTACTGGTCAGTACTGATATCTGAAGGTGCAGATTGACTTACGTTTCTTTCGTGGTTCACAGATCAGAGAACTGGTTCCAGAATCACAGGCCTACATGGACCTGCTGGCATTTGAACGGAAACTTGACCAGACCATAATGCGCAAGAGGTTGGACATCCAGGAGGCCCTGAAAAGACCAATCAAGGTGAGGTCACTCAAGATCCAGGAAAAGGGCAGGGGAAATCATCTCAGATCCCTCACACCCTGGTCACAGACTTTTTGACCTGCTGCCTTCTGGCAGACGTTACAGAAGCCTGCAGACCAGGACCACCCGACACAGGAATAGTTTCTTCCCCCTCGCCATCTCCCTCCTAAACAGCTGAAACTGTCTCACTGCGAATCACCTAACATTGCACACTGAACTTTATGTACTCTGTGTTTAAGGGTTGTAGTAGCCTAGTGGGTAACACACCCACCTATGAACCAGAAGACCCAGGTTCAAATCCCACTTACTACCATTGTGTCCCTGAGCAAGACACTTAACTCTGAGTCTCTCCAGGGTGACTGTCCCTGTAACTACTGATTGTAAGTCGCTCTGGATAAGGGCGTCTGATAAATGCTGTAAAGGTTATAAGATTTAGATTTATTGTACTGCACATTATAAATCTATAAACTCTTGTAGACGTATATACATTCATATATATATATATATATATATATATACACACACACACACATATTCTACAACTTGTACAAATAACACTTACACACATCCTTACACTTTGTTGTTGTTTTGTTCTACTCTACTTGAGAGACACCGCCTACCAGAATCAAGTTCCTTGTACAAACATGCTTTTGCACATACATCGTTTGTGAGACTGTTCAGAAATGCAATCCTTCTGATGTCTTAGTGTACTCCATTTTATTTACAGGCATTTACCAGACGCCCTTATCCAGAGTGACTTGCAGTCAGTAGTTACGGGGACAGTCCCCCCTGGAGACACTCAGGGTTAAGTGTCTTGCTCAGGGACACGCTGGTAGTAAGTGGGGTTTGAACCTGGGTCTTCTGGTTCATAGATGTGTGGTGTTACCCACTAGACTACTACCACCCCTCCACCATCTCTTAGCCGTGTTGGGCGCCATCGTTTATTGTAGGTGTGTTAGGAAATATCCACAAAGCAATATATCGCAATATTTTATGTGGTGATATTGTATTGATACAAGGACCTCGAATATCGATATTTTTGTATACAAGTTGGCTACCTTCTGATTATGGGGCCACTTCCTTAACCGCTAGACCACCACTGCCACATACAATACTGTACAGTATCACAATATATCATGATATAATTGTATGGTAACCAGCGTATCTTGATTTATTTATTTTTTCTCTCCCTTTAACACTGCAGCAAAAGAGGAAGCTTCGCATCTTTATATCCAACACATTTAACCCTGCCAAGCCTGATGCTGAGGATGGGGAGGGAACTGTTGCATCATGGGAGCTTCGTGTGGAAGGGCGGCTGCTGGAAGATGTGCGTTTAGGTCTGTTTGCTGGATTGATGAGTGTGTGTGGCTGTGGCTGCTGACCATTTCTTCCACTATGTGCAGACTGCTGTGTCCAAATATGAAGCCACAAAACAGAAGAGGAAGTTCTCCTCATTCTTCAAATCACTGGTCATTGAATTGGACAAAGACCTCTATGGGCCTGATAACCATTTGGTGGAGGTAGGGCTCTGATGCGCCCCAACCCTGCTAACCACATCACCTACAAATGGTTTTGTCAGAAATTAGCTAATGGCCTCCTCTTCCTCAGTGGCACAGGACTGCTACCACCCAAGAGACTGATGGGTTCCAGGTGAAGCGTCCAGGTGATGTGGGTGTGCGCTGCACTGTTCTACTCATGCTGGATTACCAGGTGAGACAATACTATCAAGTCAACACAAATTATTACACATGTTTACTGCAAGCTTATGTAACATTTGAAAAATGGCATACATTCAACATATTTCTTAGGTTGTTTTTAATATTTATGGGAACAGGAAAGGCAGAGAAGAAAAGCAGTTCAATAAATATTTAGTGGACTACATAAACCTAAAACCCTATAAACACACTGTTGCACGGTTTTGTCTTTCATTGCCAGCCTCCCCAGTTTAAACTGGACCCACGACTGGCCCGCCTGCTGGGCATTCACACGCAGACCAGACCCGTCATCATCCAGGCACTGTGGCAGTACGTTAAAACTCACAAACTGCAGGACCCCCATGAGCGCGAGTTCATCAACTGTGATAAATACCTCCATCAGGTAAAACACACCCACACTTGCAAAGTCATGAAATTGGTCTGTCATTTAGGATTAAGTATATGTTCAATGTGATCCTTTTTAGATTTTGTCCACACCACAATGGGCACGCACATAGTTTTATTGGGGATTTAAATGTGTGATTAATGTACTGTACACTTATAAATAGAAAAACATTTTCAATTCCCCCTGGTCTGAGGGAAATTTATAGCTTGAGATTTGTGCCAGTAGAAACTTAATTTGAATCTGAATTGCACAAAATGAGTTTGAATGTTTTAATTTTAATCAAATTTTCCAATGAAATTTGAATTCCCTAAAAAAATTCACTTCTCATAATTTAAGTTTGAGATAATATGGTTCCTTGAGATTCCCACAGAGCTCATTTGCACATTTTACAACCTCTCTGCAGGTTGCAGTAAAGTGGAACTTTGAAGGGTACCTCAGTGGCATCTTAACTGCTCGGGATTTGAACCTGCAACCCTTTTGATTAGCACATTTGAGCTATCATAGAGAAGCAGATGAATGTTTTTTTGTTTTGTTTTTTTTTCCTTCTTCTTTCTCTTCCTCCTCCCACAAAATTACTAAAACGTGGCACCAAAGCAAATGTGGTAGTCATGCACTTGCACAAATGTGAGCAGCTAAAGTAACTTGTATGCACTCAAAGCATTTTAGGCACATTCTGGACATATGTTTTTATAAATGAAATTTAAAACCGGAGGAGCCCCGATGTAAATCTTAAGGACTTTTATGACCTTACACCTGCAAACAAGACCCTTACTTTGAAATGCGCAAATTGCAGAATTTTGATTGGCTTTTGGACTGTAGCGCAGTCATGTTGCAGCATGGCTGATTTAAAACAGAGATTGTGAGTTGTTGCTCACTGTTATCACTGTTGCTGATCAAATACTTTAGATAGAATCTGTACATCCTAACACATGCACACAAACTTGCAACTGTAACCATACATTTTTGTTTTGTGTACAGATCTTTGAGACATCCCGCATGAAGTTCTCTGAGATTCCACAGCGATTGCATGCTTTGCTCATGCCTCCTGAACCAATCATCATCAACCACATCATCAGGTAACATGGAGGTCTAATAAACTGCTGTGTGTTTCTGTGATTAACCCCACTCTGATCCTGCATTTTGTGTGTGTCTGAGTTCAGTGTGGATCCCAATGACCAGAAGAAAACTGCATGTTATGACATTGATGTGGAGGTCGATGACACTCTGAAAACTCAGATGAATTCCTTCCTGCTGTCTACAGCTAGTCAGCAGGAAATAGCAGGTCTTGACAATAAGGTGAGCTTACTAGACCCATGTCTGCCACGCCTGCCACAAACCCCACCCCATTATGTATTCAAGCCAGAAAAATGTAGAGTGGTCTGTTTGGCATATGGCACCATTTAACAATGTTTATAAGTGTTAAAAGGGTCTATATGAAAGACTGTGATTCTGTATTATTTCTGTAACCTTTGGTTTCAGACAGTCACATATGCCATTTTTCATTCAGTCTCTGTGCTGTGTGACTAGATTTGTGCTGCTGTGCCCCTACACATGACTGCATGGCTATGTCTGAAACTCATCTTCTACTGGTGGCATCTGTGGCAAAATAAAGCGTATAAAGTACCTCCTTGTAAACGCGGTTCAAACTTTCAAAACGTTTCTCAAATAAAATTTCACTCGTTACTACCCACCTTTGGGTTGGACACTAATGGATGTTTCTGCATGGGTGTGCTGAAATTTCTAGCTGCTCTCTGTTTCTGTGGTAACGGGGCCATGGCCGTATGCTGCCCGGACTTTTAATTGCGGATTCTTTTCAGTGTCTCCCATAGGTCTGAATGCAGTTTTGTACGTCTGAAATTACTAGCATCCATTGAAGCCAAGAAGGCAGTAGAGTAGGCATCCAGCATTTCCATCAGACCACTAACTGTCCCTCCCCAACACTGCAGATCCATGAGACTATTGAGACCATCAACCAACTAAAGACTCAGAGGGAGTTCATGCTGAGCTTTGCACGAGACCCACAGGGCTTTATCAATGACTGGCTGCAGTCACAGTGCAGAGACCTCAAGGTGAGACCCACAAACTCCTTCCTCCACACTCCTTGTAGGCGTTTCAAATCATAACTGAACAAATGTCAATGGGAATATGCTATTTATTGTCTTTGTAGACAATGACTGATGTAGTGGGGAATCCAGAAGAGGAGAGGCGGGCCGAATTCTATTTCCAGCCATGGGCCCAGGAGGCTGTGTGCAGATACTTCTACTCCAAGGTAACAACTCAGCTGCTTTTTCACCAATCAGTGATTAATTACGTTTTAATTGAACGCACTGTTAGGATGTTTTGTGTCTGTGCACTTCTCTACATCCCTCTCACTGCTGATTTATGAATTCTGCTTTCTGCAGGTCCAGCAGAGACGGCAGGAATTGGAGCAGGCACTGGGCATCAGAAACACATAATGTGTTGAACACTAATCATGTGCATCACACTGAAGGGCTGAATAGCTTCAGAGCGCCTCACTGCTGCTTCAATCCCAGTGTCAGCTCCTGATGTTTCTCAGCAGGCTTCATGCAGCACCTGAGAAGACACTCCACCCACACTACGGTTGACCTGAGCGCTTTCATTTACAGCTGTAGCATTTCGAGTTCAGATTTCTTTTAGAGAATTCCTCCCTTCCCTCCCCATTTTATTCTAAATGCAGGCATGAGTGAGGACACACTGAGAGGGGGGTCAGGTGGTGCACAGCTCCATCAAGTCCCTCACAATATTAACTCTATTTACAGTAGTATGTTAGGAATAGAAGAATATAAAGGAAGTAGAAACTAAGTACCTCGCTTTTTATATTGTTGTACATACTAACAAGTAGCTTGGCATTTTTTGAATGCTGTGATCCTCATGGCTTAGGTTTCTGTTTGTGCTCAGGTAGGTAGTTCTTCACCTGAAGGCTTCTCTCACAGTCCATGTGGAAGCTACAGTGAAAACGGTCTTGTGGTGAACACTGCAGTCACAATTTTTTTTTTTTTCTTGGACCAAATTTGTTATTTTCTGTGTTTAACATGAAGTTCTAATAAATACTTACTGACAAACTTTGTTCTCTCAGTTGATTTTTCTTTTGAAAGTGCTGGACTGGTCAGTGGTGTTTACGTGTAGCTATTATTAGAATAATCTCTCCACTGTTTTACGAAATGAATCACTGTAAATGTGCACTGTGTAAAGCAGCATTTCCAGGCCTTAAAGGAACGTTTTAATGAGCCGTCCCGCGTCATTTGTAATGTAATGATGGGGCTTTCTGGAGGTCGTGCTTTTACTCGTGTGTCCGCTGGAGGCGCCACACCGCCCACCCTGACGGGGGTGTGTGTGTGTGTGCGTGTGCGTGTGCTCTCAGTCGGGACCCCGTCTCAGGGAATAAATCCAGAGGAGTCCGCAACCAGCAGAGCTACAGAGGGTCGTGCGCCATGGCCACCAGAAAAGTCTGCATCATAGGCTCCGGGAACTGGTAGGCACCGTTACGCCTTGCTGCGTTGACAGGACGAGCGGTCCTGGCCCTAAAACCCGCGATTCGGTTCTGGAATATGTGACCGATGACCTTTGGGTTGACGCACGCGCGTGTAAAAATAGTCGCCAGGTTTGCCTGCATCGCTCGTTTCGGGGCTATTTTAACGCGGGGTGCAGCAGAACATACTAATTACAATTAAATAGGAACACACGGAGTCTGTTTATGCCTAATGAGACCCATGGCTGGAAATGCGCGCTTTTTTACGCGCACTCACCTGAGTCGAGTTTTTTTTTTTTTTTTTACCCACGTGGAATCGGATTGGTTCTGTGTATTAGTGTGATCAGATGCAAAGGGATGCTCTGCTGGAGATTTGTGGCACTTTGCTAAGACTAACACAATGAACACAAAGGTTTTAAGCAAAATACCAATAAAAAGAAACTGCACTGATGTTGTGATGCTCAACGTAAATTGTTAAAACGTAAGCTTCTGTCCTTCTCTTCTAGTCATGTGATCAACAGCATATGTGAGGCAGATCGTCAGTGAGAATTTTAAATTGAACACTGTCCTCTGTATGTGCATTAACCAGACTTGCATGTTAACTGATTATGCTTTTGGCAGAATAGTTTTCTATTTGCTACACCCCCCAAGATGAGACTCTCTGCCTTTCCTTTTTAAAGGGGCTCAGCCATCGCCAAGATTGTGGGCTCCAATGCAGCAAATGTCCCCACGTTTGAAAAGACAGTGAACATGTGGGTGTTTGAGGAGATGGTGAATGGTCGCAAGCTCACAGAGATCATCAACACAGAACACGAAAATGTCAAGTACCTGCCTGGCCATAAGCTACCTCCCAATGTGGTGAGAGCATGTTTAGCACATTTACCACAATTTCAGCATAAATCATATGAGAGAGATAAAACCACTGACATATACAGACAGAGGCACGTGTTGCATATCTCCCTCAGGTTGCTGTTCCTGACTTGGTGGACGCAGTAAAGGAGGCAGACATCCTTATCTTCGTCATCCCCCATCAGTTTATTGGCAAAGTGTGTGACACCATCAAGGGCCACATTAAAGCAGATGCAGTAGGGATGTCCCTCATCAAGGTGTGTGTGTTTGGAATACCGTTTAATCTATATATATATATAAATGTTGATATATTAAAAGTATGTAGTGATTGTCATATTATATTTGCGTTTGTGTAGGGTGTAGATGAAGGTCCAGATGGACTAAAACTAATCTCTGATGTTATTCGTGAGAAGCTGGGAATAATCATGACTGTATTGATGGGTGCAAACTTGGCCAATGAGGTGGCAGAGGAGAAATTTTGTGAGACGACCATTGGTGAGGACACAAATGGAAACACTCTAATTGATCTAATGGAATAATCTAATGGAATTAATGAAATAATGTTAAAAAACTGAAAACCAGAGACAGACGTGACACACCAGCTTTACTTCCATTGGCAGATCCCACCAGCCTCCATTTCTGTCCTTGTAGGCTGCAAAAGCAAGGAGCTTGGGCCTGTGTTGAAAGAGTTGATGCAGACCGCCAACTTCCGGGTCACCGTAGTGGAGGAGGCAGATGTGGTTGAGATCTGTGGAGCACTGAAGGTGACCTGTTTGTATTATTGTATGTAACACATACTTCTTGACATAATCCCTGTGTTCTTCTCCACCTGCAGAACATAGTTGCTGTGGGAGCAGGATTTTGCGATGGTCTTGGATACGGCGACAACACGAAAGCTGCGGTTATCCGCCTTGGTCTGATGGAAATGATTGCTTTTGCTCGGATCTTCTGTACTGCTGGCTCCGTCTCCCCAACAACTTTCCTAGAAAGCTGTGGTGTTGCTGACCTCATCACAACATGTTATGGTGGCCGCAACCGCAAGATTGGAGAAGCTTTTGCCAAAACCGGGAAGGTGGGATTTAGTCAGTGGTGTGGCTACAAAAACTATTGTAACACATGAGCACTGCAAAATAACAACAGGCTGTTAAAGCCCTGGCTCGGACCTTGTGTGTATGTGTGGAGTTTGTATGCTCTCCCCATGTTGGTGCAGGTTTCTGCTGGGTTTCCTTCCAGCATCCGGAGATATGCACACTAGGTGGATTGGTGACTCTGAATTGTCCGTAGGTGTGAATGTGTAAGTGAATGGTATGTGTGTTTGTGTCCTGCATTGGGCTGGTGTCCCCACCCCATTTTATGTTCTCCGGCAGCTGCAACCCTGAGAAGGACTAAGCATTTATGTAATGTGAGTAAATGAGAGAGAGGTTACAGGTCACATTAATCATGGGGAAAGTTTTGAAATTATTTATTGTGAAACCTTCCATTTTAATAGGGGTGTATATACTTTATATATCTATTGAATGCAGAAGTCGAACATCTGTATCATGGGATGTTTCGTGTTGCCTGTACTTGGCAATACACAGTGCAAGACGGTGTCTGAAATTAGTGTTTTAATGAATGCTTGCTGGTAGTACAACAATTAGCTTCAGTCTTTATGGACCAGTCGCTTTAAATAACTGAAGTGCTTTATTTAAAAATTTCCTAATTTTCGAATATATGAATAATTAATCTGCAGTCAATCGAGCAACTGGAGAAGGAGCTTCTCAATGGGCAGAAGCTGCAAGGCCCAGCCACAGCCTCCGAGGTCAACCACATCCTCAAGTACAAAAGCCTAACGGACAAGTGAGTAGCAAAGTAGCGCGGTGGTTAATTTACTGCCCCCAATGCTTTAGATTGTACAATTCTGTGGTTGACAACAAACATGCCAAACCAAAGTGCAATAATAATGTATTTACAGTGCTATAAGTGATACCAAAACACAAATCAATGAGTGAAATATACAACACAACAGAACCATCAAACAAACATATACAAATTGTGTACAATGAGCCAACCACCATCAGGGTGAGCCCTGGCATAAAGCTGTGCAGATGAACACAGGGTAACCAACACACACACATATTCACACAGAGACAACAGAGGTCAAATATAGGAAAGAGAGCAAAACAGAAGGGAAACAACCAACACAACACTACACATAATCTCCAACACTATCTCTCTCATCCTCCAACACAAGCTCTAGGTCAGTGTCTTCCAGACTAAGGTTACTTCCTGCAGGCAAATCACAATGCAGTGGACAGTCAGCATATTAGTATCTCCTCCCATCTGGCCTAATGGAGCACACATACACAGAAGTGTCTAAGGACATAACAAAGAGCTAACATTTATTTATGTTGCATAAATGTAAAGATACAACAAATGACAAGTGGTTTGCAAAAAAAAAAGCAAATAATCAATATGGTACAACTTCAGACAGCGATATGTCCCATAATCCATAGCCACTGTGAATACACAAACCCCCAGTATCTTTCTTTTGGCCTTGGAGCAAACCAGAGAAGTTGGTCAGCACTGTACTATCTGGAAGCACTGTGCACCTATCAGATCCCCCCTTCAAAATGAAGCTCTTACGCTACTGAAGAGATCTGTGTATCAAAATATAAAAATCTGGGGATTTGCACAATGTTCCCTGAAAACACAGGTTTGTTTTAAAAAAAAAACAAAAAAACTCATATTTTATTTATGTACATTGACATTTTGTTTCTTACTAATTTTATAATTACTGTTTACTAAATAGTAAACATACTATTTTATTATTATTTGTTCTAATATAACGTTTTAATAATACCAAGTTTGTTTTACAGGTTCCCTCTCTTCACAGCTGTGCATCAGATCTGTTTCGAAGCCCACCCAGTGCAGGAGTTCATCAGCTGCCTGCAGAACCACCCTGAACATATGTAGCACTCCATCCACCAGGGGAGCCACTCAGTTATGAATTAACACACTATCAATGTGCCTATTTAACTAAGCATTATTTGCACGGGGTGGGTTTTTGTGTGTGCTACTGTTTAGAAAATGCTTGAATCTCTCAATTTTCAGCTGTCATTCGACCTCATTTGTTTCAGTGTGGGGTTATGGCCTTACTTAACAGTGAAGAGGAACTTGTAGTCCACTGCATCCTACAGATGAAAAAGAGAGACACTTACTGTTGATCTTAGAGAAGCAGGATAGGAGAAAAAGTGCCTTAAACAATACATGCGTGAGCAGGTACAATTACCCTACCATCTTTACAGATTGTAGCATGGCTAGCTTGTCATTTTAAAATAAAGGATTTAAATCCATGCTGCTGAAGTGGTAAAGGTCCTTGTGTGTTGTATCGTTTGTGTTACATACTGTAAAGGACTTGATTGGGCATTTAATCAAAGATCAGTTTCTGTCCTGCTTATGACCTTTACAAGCTACAAGCTCCTCACCTTTAACGTTTAAGTGTGATGAACTCTGACCTTATGGAGATTGTTGCTGCTCTCACACTCTCCCCCTGGATCTTAGCTTCAGGGGCTCTAGAGATGCAGTGAAACCAACAGGGTTTGTCAAATAAAGTTGTGTGGATTTGTTATAATCAGCCAAAAGTGCCTAATAGTAGAGCATTTTCCAAAATTATTGAATATTAGTTGGAAGTAGTTTTATAACGAACTGACATGAACTTTAATCAAAACAAATGTATTTCAAATTAGCATAACATTTCATTTGTTGTAATATAAGTACAAATTAATATTCAACACTATTTTATATGGATTAACACATTTTTTTTACATTCTTGAGAATAGAGGCATTTTTTCATTTTATTTCTTATTTTAATTTTAGTTTTAAAATTTACTGAGAAAATACTTATTCCAAGTCTTAGTTCTTTTTTAACTATTTAAATTATGTTTTGTAAATATAATGACAAGAACTTCGGATACAATAATAAAAAAAACAGCGTTTACTGAAAGTAGTTTTTTTTACACCTTTGTCATCAGAAAGAACTCCATTTTAAAAGACTGCATTTCTTTTAAAAGATGTATTTCTTATATGTTTGAATGTTATATATTTGAGGTGTTTTCAAGTCCAGGGAAACATATGGGATTAAAACTCAGATAAATAGATATTCTATATAAACACTATATATATGACATTGTGTATTGAATCCCAACCCCACTTATTCTACCTGTAAATCCATACGCACGTACAGGAAGTGACGATCTATCCGCGTGTCTGTTGCACGATATCGCCGCGTGATGGCGCCACATTCCATTCATTTGAAGTTCATGGTGAAGCTTCATCTTTTTATCGACATGTTCCCTCACGGTGTTTTGCAGTAAAACAGCAGCACACTGCGTGTTGCGGAGCTGCTCTCTCCGGCCTCGGTTGCCCCGGAACTCCCGCCGCTCTTCTCGAGCCCCGCCTTGGGGAGGTGCCGCCGGTCGTTTACTTCCTTGTCGCTCGGCTCCATCACGGGCGTGGAAACAGCGCGACTCGTCCGCTCCGCGCAGAGGGGCGGCGATTCCCCCCGTGTCCTCCTCACTTCCCCGCGGTCGGTTGTCCTCTTCCTCCTCGCCGCTCGCTTCTTCCTAATATGGCTGCTCTCTCAGCCTGGTTCTGGAACGAGCGGTTCTGGCTTCCTCACAACGTGACCTGGGCGGACTTGGCGGACCCGGCGCCCGGAGTGGAGTACCCCAAGGCCGGCCACTTGCTGTCCGCGCTGCCGCTGGCGCTCGGGATCTTCGCTGTCAGGATCGTGTTTGAGAGGTAAAGGCGCGCTGCCCTCCACAGCCAGGAAGTCGCGTTGCCCTGCCTCTTCCAGGTGTCTATCTATCTGTCTGACTGTGTGTGTGTGTGTGTGTGTGTGAGAGAGAGAGAGCGAGAGACCAGATTTACAGGTGAGGTCTGCATCTGTTTATTTCTGAAAATGACTGGAGTGTCAGCGCAGTGGGTAATTGAATCCCAGCCTGGCCAATGAGAGATCACTCCTCGTGACCAAGTTATAATCCAGCATTGTTGATGGCCTTTATGGCCTTGTGTTGTGAGAATTGCTTGTGGGCACCTCTGAACTGCTCACACTGGTCACACCTCGTACCCCCAAATCGGCTAGAGAGGATGGGTGCGTGCAGGAGGACAGGGACGAGCTGCGCCCTGCAGGTCTGCCTTATCGGCAGTTGTCCTTTCGCTGGATGTCAGTCCTTCCTGTGTGCATTTACCCTCATGTAGTGGCCTGTGTGTGGCAGTGTCGAATTTCTGAATGTGAGTATATCATGTCGGACACCCAACGACATCTTTACTTCGCCGTAATGCCCGTGGCTTTACTGTGTGGTATAGCTGTATAGTTGATGTGTGCCAGGCTGTTCTGTAGGTCCGGGCCTGGATGCCGCATGCAGCTCTGCTCCTCCTATTTTCCTCCTGAGGTTTTCCTGCCGCGTTCTGCAGTGCACACAACCAGAGGAACTTGTTTCTGAGTCAGTGTTCCTCTGATGCTGCCTGCATCTGGTTGCACCAGTTCTGTCTGTTGAAATGTTGGCAAGTTGAAGAAGAATGGCTCTGGAATGTGACTGGGCAAACTGGAGTGGGCTGATCATGCCTGTGGAGAAGATCTTCTAGACATTCAGGTGAGCGAGAGGATCCATATTTAGAACCTGTTCTGCCAAACAAGATGTGCAGGGTTCTCCTCCATGTTTGGCGGTGGGCGTGGCCAGTGTATCAGATTGTTGATTGGTGATGGGAGAAGCTATAGGCCATGTTTCAGAATCACAGAGCAGGATGATTACTGATGCCTACAGGTTCAGTGTGTGTCTTCAGACTCACTGGATCATTCATTTATTTATTAGCAACAAGTTACAACTTGTGTTGCCACACACATTCAGGGAAGTGACATAAGGCCCTTTTTTTTAAAGAATGTGTGTGTGTGTGTGTGTGTGGTGGGATTCGTGACAGCATTGTCACTGTGAGGCAAGATGATAACAGATGGACCCAGCTGACTAGGGAGAAGACTAGGATTGTTGTGTGTTCTGGCAGCGTTTTGAATATGTTGAAGTTTGCTCACATTTTGTTAGCATACAAATGCTATGCATTTTAATAATCTATGGATGTTATAGAGGTGTATGGAGCAGACTGAACTATAGGACCCTTAAATTACTAAAAGGTACTGCATAGGGGGCAGTGGGTAAAATATAATAAAAGGAATCAGTTCCACATGTTCTTGGGGGATAAAACATCATAGTACATATTCAGATGACAGCTGCCCATGTCACCTTTAAAAAAAACAGACAAGATTTAGTTTTAAGTCGACAAACATGGACTTGACTTTGGATTTGTCCCCATTGAAGGTCCCTTCGATGGCTAATTTATGAACAAGCCTACTGACCGGCAGTCTGTGACCATCAGATCATGAGAAATGATACATTTAATGTTTTTACGCACTGAAATGCTGAAGGAAAAGAATGTGACTTTGTTTCTCTCACTGCATGCACATACCTGCTCACACCTTCAGGGCAACATTGGAATCACTCTTTACAGCTGTCCAGAACTTTCCACAAATAACATCTGATAAACTAGTAGCATGACACGTGCACCGTGCACATTAGTGGTGGGAAAAGAAATGAGGGGAAAACACAGAGCAGAAGAAGTGGAGATCCCGACAGACCAAAATGGCTGTGAAGACAGCAGAGCTGGGTTTGCTTCTGAAAGAGATGAGTCTTGTGATCAGTCACATGCTCAGTGTTTTAAAGCTCCAGTGCTTAAATTCCCCTAGTTGGGAATTTCGAACTTTTGTTTTGCCACACATGCTCTGTGTTCCAACCACAGCGTTACGGTTAGAAAAGTGGAAGAAATGCAGTGGAATAACCTTCATCCATCCACACCCTCTCTCCAGCATTTTAACCCCTCACTTCTAATGAAGCTCCATATTCGTAGCAGAGCGGCTCATCTGAAGGGTTGCGGTTCCACCAGCATGCCAGATTCCTCACCTCACCACTGTAGACTAGTCAAGGCCTCACTTTCTGCTCACTTTCCGTGAGTATATGTACCGGCAGCATTGTCACCGTTGTTTGTTTTTTCTTATCAGGTATGTAGCAGGACCATGTGCCTCTGCGCTGCAGATCCAGGCGGAGGTGGGGAGGCGGGCGCAGCCCAGCGCTGTGCTGGAGAAAGTGTTTACATCCATCACAAAGGTAGACAGCTGGCCAAAAAGCACACACCATGGTACTGACCTGTCCAATCATATCATCAGGCTCACTTCCCCACCCAGACCGCGCTGTCCTGCTCTGGACGTCTCCGTGGTCTTTCATTCAAGGGCCAGTACTGTGTTTCTCTGTGCCTCTTCCATTCAGAGCTCCTGTCTCTAGAACGTTCCTCTGCTCTCATGTGCAGTGTCCAGATGCGCGACAGCTGGACGGCCTGTCCAAACAGCTGGACTGGGAGGTGCGGAAGGTCCAGCGGTGGTTCAGACACCGGCGGAACCAGGATAAACCCAGCACACGCACCAAGTTCTGCGAGAGCATGTGAGTCATGGTGTCCTGACCGACACACACACACACACACACACATATACAAAGACAGTGGATGAGATTTTAATTTGATTGTGAGGTGTGTGTGTGTGACCTCTCCTGTTGGCTTGGTTTGCAGGTGGAGGTTCACATTTTATCTCTGTGTGTTTACCTATGGCCTGGCCTTTCTGTGGCAGGTGAGAGGAGGCTGAGGGTGGAGGAGGGGAACTCCATTCACATTTATACACCTCTATAACTTTATTGTGTATGTGTGTGTGTGTGTGTGTGTGTGTGTGTGTACACTCACGCTTATGTAGTCTCCCTGGATGTGGGACACCCGTCAGTGCTGGTACAACTATCCATATCAGGTAAGAGATCTCACCGAATCCTGCAGGCTCGAGCTGGGTGGTGCCACTGATGAAACAGCAGTTTAAAGTAGGGTTTAGAAGAATGCAGAAATTTTACTTATGAATTGCAGTTATCGTGTCATATTGTGTCACCATCTGCACATGCCCAGTGAGAAAATGATCACAAATGAAAGTGACTATTGTAACAATGAGTGTACAGCCAATAAGCCGGTGTGGATTAGCCCACGAGTACGGTGATTAAATTATGTAAGTCTTTGTTGATGCTGTGGCTTTGTGTAAAATACTGTGTCTGTGTGTGTGTGTGTGTGTGTGTGAGAGAGAAAGAGAGACAGAGAGCACAGATCTGGTTCTGTCTCATGTTTGTCTTTAACTCGGCAGGTGCTCAGCCCTGGCCTCTATTGTTACTATGTGACTGAACTGGCTTTCTACTGGTCCCTAATGTTCTCCCAGTTCATTGACATCAAGCGGAAGGTGAGTGTGTGTGTGTGTGTGTGTGTGTGTGTATATTATATTACACACACTGTCGTCCCAAAGTCTAGTATCATTTAGAAATGTCCTCGTAAAAATAAAAGATGGGATAAAAAAAAAAAAAAAAACATTGCCCGAGTTTGAAATAATGATTTTATTGATTTTATTGCTTCTGTAATTGGTGAAAGTGTTTTCCGTTCTAAGATAAGATAATTGATAACATGTATGCAGACATTCCATAATTAACAGACATGATCAGAGTCACGTACAACATGAGCAATGTTGGTTTTATGTCTTTCAATGAACCTTTAATAAACTATAATAATATAAACTATAACAAGGACATTCTTAAAGGACCATAAACCTTTGAAGAGTAGTATGCATTTTTTTTTTCTTCTTCTTTTGTTCCACTTGCAAACATATCAGCTGAACATGATCACAAAAATCTGAAATTTCAAGCTCCTAAGCTAAACAAGCTAGATCACAGGAATGTGAGACTTCATTTTGCCAAAAAACTTCGAGTTTTGAGATCTATTGTATTCTAGACAGCATAGCCTGTACATCAGTAGCGACTGCTGCTCAGCTCTTTAATCCTCATTTTTAATATCTGAGTATGTCTTTTAAAAGGATATTCTTCTAGAGAAATAACAGAATTTTCTGTGGTTCTACTTCACTAACATGCACCAAGGACCATAGACAGTGGTCCAATATCAATGAAATATTTGTGGTTGGCGTATTTGCTACTGAAATAGGGTGTGACTGGAAGGAGACTGGATGTATTTGTGAATTTAAAGTACATCTTAAAAATGGGTTTTAAATATTCAGGGTGAATTATTTAATATTGCATAGTCACTCATCTAAAAGCAGTGGTGGCATCTCAGTTCCCTGTATTGCGCATAATCTTTACCCATATTTTGTCTATAACTCATGTTGAGTAGATGACTTTTTTTTTTTTTTTTTGACCTCAGGACTTCCTGATCATGTTCATCCACCACCTTGCCACCATTGGCCTTATCAGTTTCTCTTACGTCAACAACATGGTGCGCGTGGGCAGCCTGGTTCTGTGCGTTCACGATGCCTCCGACTTTCTTCTGGAGGTAAGGGGCCATGAACACTTGCACACATATAGCACACAATCATATTCGCATTCTCTTGCATCACATGTGTACTGTGTAAGCATGCATAAACAACCATGGGAGTAATTACATTCACAGAGAGTGGCATAAAATTGTGACCTTGCACTGCATCATGGGACTCAACATAGCATGGAATTTCTTTTTCTCCACTTCCCAGGCTGCAAAGCTGGCCAACTATGCCAAATACCAGCGCCTCTGTGACTTCCTGTTTGTGGTGTTTGGGATGATCTTTTTCACTACAAGACTCATCATTTACCCTTACTGGTTTGTACTTGTGTGTGTAGTATGTGCGTGTGTGTACGTGTTTGCCTGCATGTGTAGACATGCCTTTGGTGTTTCACTAGGGAAGTTATCCAGCTATTTATTTCAGCCTTGACTGTTCTAGTTAGATGGTGTTGCGGTTAGACTTGTTGTTGCAGGCAAATTTATGTTCTTCTTATTTTACCATTTTCTTTGTTAGGGCAGCATGATTGGTTTGTAATAGTTATTTATTAAAACCAGTCACCAGGCCACTAATGAAATTGCATGGCTGTGATGTCTGAGATTACAATTTGGTCTATCACACACAGGAGTTTGTATGTGTGTGTGTGTGTGTGTGTGTGTGTGTTCCTCGCTCACTCACTCACTCACTCACTCACACAATGTCCATCACCCGGTGTCTGTAATCTGCTGGGACTGCACTGGGGGTGATCTGTTACCTGCAGCAACTGAATCCTACACCTCAGGGGGTGTTACTGCTGACAGCAACCACAAACACACACAATGTGATACTTACATCACATTTAGAGCTGCTGGGCATTGGATGTTATTCCTTAATACCAAATGGATATTATTTTAAATGACTTGACATTAGTAATAAAAACAACAACAACAACAATAATAATAATAAACTCCAAGTACAGCTTACTGATTAGAGTGAGGACATTCCAGACAAGCTGTTATTACTTACAGTAGGTCTTTTTCATACAATGCTACAATACTGTAGCCATCTAACTCTAACTTCAGCTGATATGAACTTATTCAGAAAGATGTTCAAGGTCCTGCTGTTCCTCATTTTTAATTCCAGTCTATGTCGCTTTTCTTTTTATCAGTCCCTAGAGAACTGTCCAATCATGTGAAAGAAAATAACTCCAATTCCAAAAATTGGCTGTTAATAAAAGAAAGCATGTGCTCCAATTAAAACACAGCCTAGGGTCACCTAGCTAGAAATCTGAGCTGGCTGTGCAATTCCCAGTTTACATACGACATATGACATTATTGCAATCCCTCCCAGAACCCATTGAGAAAGCACTGGGATCTAAATGCTCTGAAAGCCTCACAACTAGTTTTGCAGAGGTTCAGTTTATGTTTACATGGAATATAATGATCATAGAATAAAATAGCTGTCTCTTTTTTCCATTTTGCTGAATGAGACCCCCCCCCCCCCCCCCCCCCCCATTACTGGGTGAGCACATCACTTGCTCACACTATCCACTTAGTGTACATGCAGAGATGCATGTACCTGGAGCAGGTCAATGCCAACCTTGGGAACTGCACATGCAAACTCCCCGCACACAGTGGATCACCTATGTTCTAAGTAAATA
Source organism: Denticeps clupeoides (assembly GCF_900700375.1). Classification (NCBI taxonomy): domain Eukaryota; kingdom Metazoa; phylum Chordata; class Actinopteri; order Clupeiformes; family Denticipitidae; genus Denticeps; species Denticeps clupeoides. Next base: position 15,780,288 of record NC_041708.1, read on the forward strand.
TATTCTTAAGGTGCTATTATACCAGAGGTTCTCAAACGTTTTCCATTCAAATAAAAAAATCTTCACAGAGGACCAGATAATATCTAAAAACACAGTTTAATAGAGTTTGGGGTCAGGAATTAGGGGTTCAGTGTCCCTACAATTAATCCACTTTTTTTTTCTTTTACTTCAATAAACTGAAGTAAAAGAAGTGCAGCAACCTTCTTTAAAAAGGAATTCCATGGGTGCAGCACTCATCACTCAACCCAGCCTGGCCTTGCCTTTAAATACAATGTTACTTTGCATAGGTACATCATACAATAATATTTTGTGAATCAAGCAGGTTAACAAATGCCCATAAACTATCTCAAGCTACCAAACAATTATCTTTTTCATTCCAAATGGTCACAAAGTACCTCAAGCTGTCCAAAGATTGTGCATTGTCTACCAAGCAGTTGGTACAGTTGTGACCAGGCTACATCGGTCAAGGGCATCCTAAGCCTTCCCCATTATCTTATCTAAGGTCCATCCCCAATAAAATGTCCTTGTAGGTTTAAGTCTACAGGCTCTTTTGAGTTTACTGGACACCTATATTGTGTGCTGTGACCTCATTGCGATGGATGCGCTCCAAAGCATCACCAAGTTTGCAGGGAGTTCACCATAGAAGACCATCGCAAAATACAAACAATAAATCTCATCTATGCACCAGATTGTCAATATTGAGTGCGTTCCAATGCAGTACGTGTTTCTGTTCGATCTGTCAGGGTCCTCAACACGACTCTGTTTGAGAGCTGGGAGATCATTGGTCCCTACCCATCCTGGTGGCTTTTTAACATCCTGCTGCTGGTCCTGCAGCTGCTGCACATCATCTGGTCCTACCTCATCGCTCGCATCGCCTTCAAAGCACTGATCAGGGGGAAGGTGGGTCCGCATGCTTACACTTTCGAATACTTTTCACCACATGAAACTAAAGACTAATGAGTGACCTTTTTATACGTGCTGTAGAGGTTACAATTTTCAACACTTCACTTGTGTGTATTATCACACATTTTACATCATATCATAAAAACACGATGTGGAAGAAACCTAGAAAACTGGATTTTTTTTTCAGTGTTATGAAAAATATGTCTACAAAATCAGTAATTGATTATCTGCTCAACCCGTCCCTGCCCGACAATGAATCATTTTGTGGTGTCCATGCTTCAGAATTTTTAGTTCTGTGCTGTGTGTATGTAAGACCTTTGTAGATAAGAGTGTGATACGGCTGCTTTTGATGCCTCTCTGCTCAGTCAAGACTCTTCCTTTTTTCACACTGCTCTGTTTCTCCTTCTTTTCCTGTTCTCTTCTCTCAGCAGAAATCCCTCATGTCTTCCCTTCTCCTTCCTGATGGACAGAAGATCCTATCTTTTCAACCCTCTCTCTATTGGCCAAAAGTTGTGCTTCTCTCCTCTCTCTTGCTCTTCTAACAGAACATCTTTCTCTCCATGTCTCTCCTGGGCAGTAAGTCTGTCTGCTGTCCTCATGCTGATCTTTCTCCGAACCCCACAGCCAAACCGCGCCCAGTGACCAAATTGAAATGGCAAAGCAGTCAGAAGTGTTAAAGTTATGAAGTTCTGGAAGTTCAGAGATGAAATTCCTTTTATAAAAACGCATATTTCTGTAGAAACACCTAGACTTTAAGGATGCAGTTTAGGGCCCAGAGTGTGGACCTTAATCACAGTTTTGTCTCTTTTTAGATTATATTGAGATTTCACACCCTTCTAATTCTTTTTAATCAGGTGTCAAAGGATGATCGCAGTGATGTTGAAAGCAGCTCGGAAGACGAGTCTGACACAAGTCGGGACCACAGCTGGACAGCCAATCAGAGTCAAGTGCCCTTGCAAAAGGGTGAGAATGGCACCAATGGCCATTTCAATGCCAACACCAAAGCCTGGGCACAGAACTACAACAGCTGATTCCACCCAGATGGACATTTCTTCCAAAGCACCTTTAACATGACCACCATATCACTTCCTGACCAAAATTCTCTCGGGATATGAGAACTCCCATTTCCCAAATCTCAACCAGACTAGCTACATTCTGAGACTACAATAATAATGATCAGTGATTATAATGATAATAATGATGGACAAATGGGAAAACCAAAAAATGGAGGGCTTTTAAATTCAGCTCCATTCCTACCCCCACCATGCTGTTGTTCTGAATCTGACCTGTAGATACATGCTGGTTCCATTTTGCAGGTTTGGATTCATTTCCGCTCCTTGAGGCCTCAGCTGCTGAGTTTACAGTCAAGCACAGCTGATTTCCAGGGAATGAAGCATATGTGGTGGTCTTTCCTGTAGATTTAGAAGCCCTCGCTAATAATAATGTGATTCACAATCAGCTCCTGGCTGCCTGCTGACCAGTCGGCCACCCAGTTGCTGTCCATGGGAACCTGCAGAGTTGTTCCTGTTTGCTGCAGTCTCCTGCCTTCCACTTTCACTGTGTTTGTATGTGTGTGTGTGTGTATTTGACAGTCTTTTTTATATTATTATTATTATTATTATTAAATATATAAATATTTCAGTCTTTCCATTGAGAGTTTTTGTTCCCAATTTGCTACAATGTGCTTGTTCATTAAAGTCTGATTCTGTTATCCCCACAGTGTAGTTAAGCACCAGGTCTCATTGAAGTTGAATACAAATAAATCAGTACATCACATCACTGCAGTACGATGGAGGCTTCATTTAATCGCCAGTGGTGTTGATGGGTCACCAGCACACTACAGAGTCCATCATACATAAAAAGACAAAGAGAGAGTTCAGTCCTCCGGGTTCTTCTGCTCCTCTGCAGCAAGCTGCAGCTGCTTCTGCCGCTCCATGTAGCGCTGCGCCCGCACGACACACAGGTACCCCGCGTAGAGCGTCAGCACCATCATGGAGCCCGAGAACAGCCGGTATCCCACATCTGCCAGCCGCTTCCCGGACACCATCCCTGTACGCTGTGGACAGAGAGAGAGGTGCTGAGCAGGGATTCCTCACTTTTTCTAGTTTTAATAAATTTGCCAAAACCTTCAGTACCTTCTTTTGTGTTCTCATTATGGGGTGTTGTGTGTAGAATTCTGAGGATTTTGTTTTATTTGCTCAGTGATGTGCTGTATATTCCTCTACAGAAGTAGTGAGTATCAGAAACTACTGTTTCCAATGCAGTTCTGTGAACTGTTACAAGATGCTGCGGTTTTATTAATCTCTATATGAACATTATATATCTGAGATTTTTCTTGGCAGAAACGCTACCGTGGAGCGTCTGAAATATTGTTATAACACGTTGTAAGAGTTTAAAACACGTGACATTGCTATTGAACGTCGGATTTCACCCCTCATAAATTTCTGCTTATGGCACAACGCTGTCACCTTTTATAATCACTTCATCTAATTTACGTGACCTTAGGTTACCTTAGTTATGTACTATTACATTGCACTATTACTACTGTTCTGTTCTTTTTAAAAACTGTACTGTATATCGGTATTTCCTCTTATTGCATTGAGCAAGGTTTTAGGACAAAATAATTTCTCTCGATAAATAAAGTTTATTCTTAGCTTGTAATAAGAAATGTACGTGGATATATAAATACCAACCAATTCACTTAACAAATATCGTTTATTAACAAGCATCCGGCCAGAAATGGCGGAAATGTACATTTGCGCTGCCAAGTTTGATATTAACCCTTTTGAATGTTTTTGGTGCATTATGCTCAAATTTAAAATAATGTTCTAATTAGGTCACCACGTGTCCTGCTGTTAGTATTAAACCGCTTTCCGACGCTATAAAACAGACAGAAATCTGAGTGCATGTGGCCTTCACCACAGGTCTGGTCTCAGAAAAAGCAACGGTGGCACCTACAGCAAAACCTGGCGACATTAAATCCAGATATTTAACCTTTATTTTACCTTTATAAAGAGAGGAACCCGAGCTCCGAGGCACTTCACTTCCCTCAATGTCAATTGTTGTCAACGCTGAGAAACTACGCATGTGCAATGCGCCAGGAGAAAGGCGCCGCTGTACGGGTAACAGAGAGGGACAAACCACCGCCTGTCTAAAACTCGGATTTAACAAGGCGAATATTGTATAATTACTACATATATGATAATGTTTCAGACGGCAAAAAGTTATTTAACCCAAACTGATGCAGTGAGTGGATATAAATAATAAATGTGTAGTTTGTAGCAGCAGTATGAGCTAGATGGAGGGGCTGTGATGCTGGATGTGATGTGATGAATCTAGCTGCTGGAGCCAGATGTTCCACTGGACAAGGACCGCTTTGCTGGTGTTGACATTAGGGTGTCTGGATATGTTGCACAGATCTATGGTAAGGAGGTTCTTCAAAGGTCTGTGACCTGGTGATAGTTGTTGTAAATTGTTCATTGTAACCATTCTCTTATTATTAAAGTAAAAGTGAAGTTATTGTCATTGTGAAAAACAGCACAGCACATGGTGCACACAACAAAATGTGTCCTCTGCTTTTAACCCATCACCCTTAGCAAGCAGTGGGCAGCCATGACAGGCACCCGGGGAGCAGTGTGTGGGGACGGTGCTTTGCTCAGTGGCACCTTGGCAGATCGGGATTCAAACTGGCAACTTTATGGGGCTGTATCCTTAACCACAAGGCCACCACTGCCCCAAGTAAAGTGAAGAATGATAACAAGCTGATAAACTACATGCATCTGATCATTAAACAAGGCTAATATTGGATCTAAATGTAAGTATGTTCTAGCATTATTGGGATAAAATTTAACTTGCTGAGGTGGATTTGGATCAGTAGTGTAATGTTCTGGTGACTCTAATACACTAGTACACTAATTTGTAATTCCATGTCTTTCCAACTATTGTAAGAGCTGAATTAGAGCTGTTATCGGCCCTAAAAAGTTAGGCCCAACCTGGCTCGACAGCACAAATCTGCATCTAGATTTTATTTAGGTGAATATCTAAGTAGACAATCTTTCCAGAAGGCAGTGGTGGCCTAGCGGTTAAGGAAGCAGCCCCGTAATCCGAAGGTTGCCGGTTCAAATCCCGATCTGCCAAGGTGCCACTGAGTCATGCCGCTGGTTGTGGCTGCCCACTGCTCACTCAGGGTGATTGGTTAAATGCAGAGGACAAATTTCACCGTGTGCACCATGTGTTGTGCTGCTGTGTATCACAAGTGACAATCACTTAACTTTAAGTGCAAACAGATATTTAGCATGATCAGACTTTCCATTTGAAATGACTGAAATAGCAAGAACTATTGAGATAAAAACTGAATAAAGTTATTTCTTGTACCACTTGAGGATTTGTCTCTCTGATTAATGTTGAAATCTTCAGGATCCGATATCTGCAGCGCCTGCGCCTCTGCAAAATCAAAGTTCAAGTTCAGTTTTTTTTTTATAGGGCACCTTTAAACAACTAGTTGACCAAGGTGCTGTACAAATAAACTGATAAAGTTTACAGGGAGTGCAGAATTATTAGGCAAATTAGTATTTTGTCCACATCATCCTCTTCATGCATGTTGTCTTACTCCAAGCTGTATAGGCTCGAAAGCCTACTACCAATTAAGCATATTAGGTGATGTGCATCTCTGTAATGAGAAGGGGTGTGGTCTAATGACATCAACACCCTATATCAGGTGTGCATAATTATTAGGCAACTTCCTTTCCTTTGGCAAAATGGGTCAAAAGAAGGACTTGACAGGCTCAGAAAAGTCAAAAATAGTGAGATATCTTGCAGAGGGATGCAGCACTCTTAAAATTGCAAAGCTTCTGATGCGTGATCATCGAACAATCAAGCGTTTCATTCAAAATAGTCAACAGGGTCGCAAGAAGCGTGTGGAAAAACCAAGGCGCAAAATAACTGCCCATGAACTGAGAAAAGTCAAGCGTGCAGCTGCCAAGATGCCACTTGCCACCAGTTTGGCCATATTTCAGAGCTGCAACATCATTGGAGTGCCCAAAAGCACAAGGTGTGCAATACTCAGAGACATTGCCAAGGTAAGAAAGGCTGAAAGATGACCACCACTGAACAAGACACACAAGCTGAAACGTCAAGACTGGGCCAAGAAATATCTCAAGACTGATTTTATGGACTGATGAAATGAGAGTGAGTCTTGATGGGCCAGATGGATGGGTCCGTGGCTGTATTGGTAAAGGGCAGAGAGCTCCAGTCCGACTCAGATGCCAGCAAGGTGGAGGTGGAGTAATGGTTTGGGCTGGTATCATCAAGGATGAGCTTGTGGGGCCTTTTCGGGTTGAGGATAGTCAAGCTCAACTCCCAGTCCTACTGCCAGTTTCTGGAAGACACCTTCAAGCAGTGGTACAGGAAGAAGTCTGCATCCTTCAAGAAAAACATGATTTTCATGAAGGACAATGCTCCATCACACGCGTCCAAGTACTCCACAGCATGGCTGGCAAGAAAGGGTATAAAAGAAGAAAAACTAATGACATGGCCTCCTTGTTCACCTGATCTGAACCCCATTGAGAACCTGTGGTCCATCATCAAATGTGAGATTTACAAGGAGGGAAAACAGTACACCTCTCTGAACAGTATCTGGGAGGCTGTGGTTGCTTCTGCACGCAATGTTGATGGTGAACAGATCAAAACACTGACAGAATCCGTGGATGGCAGGCTTTTGAGTGTCCTTGCAAAGAAAGGTGGTTATATTGGTTGCTGATTTGTTTGTTTGGTTTTTGAATGTCAGAAATTGTGAATGTGGAGATGTTATATTGGTTTCACTGGTAAAAAAAAAAAAATAATTGAAATGGGTATATATTTGTTTTTTGTTGCCTAATAATTATGCACAGTAATAGTCACCTGCACACACAGATATCCCCCTAAAATAGCTAAAAATAAAAACAAACAAAAACTACTTCCAAAAACATTCAGCTTTGATATTAATGAGTTTTTTGGGTTCATTGAGAACATGGTTGTTCAATAATAAAATTATTCCTCAAAAATACAACTTGCCTAATAATTCTGCACTCCCTGTAAGATCGACGGCTAAGAACGAATACAAGTCATCACAAAACATTTAGAACATTTAGAAGTTCCAAAACTTCTAATAAACATCGTTTTAATTAAAATTTAATGAAAATGTGAGTTTTAAAAACCTCCAGGGTCTGCGTAGGCACTGCGACCCAAAAGGCTCTCTCCGCGAGTCTAGTCCCGGTGGTGATGGTCGGTGAATCTAGCCTCGCCTCCCGTGTTCACGTTGAATCTAGCCGCAATTTATTGGAGGTTTACGCTTTCCTCTGAAAGTCCAATTCTCTTTAAGGGAAACCCTGTGTTCTGGGTCGTATTTCCATATCGGACCTTGAAAAAAACGACTGTGAAAGACAATATTGAATGTAATGATGGACTACAGCAATAGTTTCCAGAACCAAACCAATCAGCTGTCATTATCTGTTCATACATAATATGGATTTTTTTTACTGTGGCATTTATGAATAACTAATTTTATTCGTCTCTACATATGTCAACTTTGACTACCTTATTTGAGATAAACCAAACCAAACCAAACCACTACAGGTCCACATTTTTGTATGAATGTATGAATAGATTCACTTTGAATACAGCACTATCACCATTTGTCTCAGAAATGTCAAATTTAACAGAGCAACACGACCTTAAATGATAACCAAACTACTACAGGTCCACTCAGCAGCTCTCATACTTTGGGCAAATCTCACATAGTTTTTACTGTGGCATCAATGAATGAATTAATTTTGACACCACATTTCAACTTTATATTAGTTACTTCCAGAACCAAACTACTACATAGTCACTCATAAGCTCTTATACTTTCTTCATACTTAATATGGATTTTTTTACTGAGACATTTAGGAAGAAATACATTTTTAAATGAATACTTTCAGCATCTGTCAACTTTGACACAGCAATACGACTTTAAATGAGATAGTTCCAGATCCACGCCAATACTTGTCCATTTATCAGCTCTCACACTTTGTTCTTACATAATCTTGAGACTTTTAACTCTGCATTTTATAATAAATGAATTTTGAAAACAGCACTTTCAGCATTCGTCTCTACATATGTTTAATTTGATACTGCATTTTACCTTTATATTAAATATTTCCAGAACAAAACCACTACAGATCCACTCATCAGCTCTCATACTTGGTTCAAACCTAATATGGTCACTTTGTACTGTGGCATTTATGAGAAATTTAATTTTGAAAATAGCAATTTCAGAGTTCATCTCTACACATGTCAAATTTGACATTGCATTTCTACTTTATATGAGATAGGTCTAGAACCAAACTACTGCAGATCCACAATGAAATACTGAGCTGAACACAAGGTTTCTTTTAAAGCGCATTGGGCTTTGAGAGGATACCGTAAATCTCCTTTAACTTGTACGCGACTTTTTAAGCACGGCTAGATTCTCACTGTCACTGTTAAAATAAACCTACCATTAATATGATACTTTTCATTTCTTTGTCATTGGACAAACTTACAAAATCAGCGAGGGGTCAAATAATTCTATATATAATCTCTGGGATGTGCTGGAGACTGTTTCATCATCTCTTGGTGAGAAACGAATATTATAAAAAAAATATTATAGCGTAGTATAAACTCACTGTACTGACGTAAATGTATAAAGCATTTTGAACTTTGGTTGCCTTTTGCGCGGTAGGAACGCTACTTTTCTGCTCAGTTTTGCTCGTCGGACGTACATCAGTGTTGAAACGGTATGGCGTCGCCCACGTTGGATGGGGAGACGGAGCTCAGCGACGAAAACAAGGAGCCGGGAGCAGCGCCGTATGGAAACTTTATCAACTATTACACGTTTAACCCTCCAGAGAACCGCCTGAATCTGATTCCTTCCTCGCTGCTCCACGATCTCGGCTACGACGGCCGGGAAACTCTGCTAATGCTGGATGTAGGATGCAATTCCGGGGTGAGATTTTATTTCCTAAAGTAAACGTTTAAGGACAGGCTGACTTCAAATGGAATACACGGGTTTGGTGTACATTTAGTTAACAAGGCAATACTGAATACACAATATTTCCTGAGCTCTCCTATTAAATGTTCTTTATTGTATTTGGGGTGGCAGTAGCCTAGTGGATCACACGCACACACCAGAATGAATCCGCTTTGCTACTTCAGGGGGACTGTACCTGGCTGTAAGGGCATCTGATAAATGCTGCAAATGTCAGGGTTCCTATGGTCATTAAAACCTGACTGACACATGAATGTATAATGAAGTACATGGTTTCCATAAGACAACTACACCGTTTAAAACTACAGTATCTTTTCTCACTTTACGTAGTGAATGATGATGCTTGGTACTGCATGCGTTGCTTTCAAATCATGTCTGAAAGCAATGCATGCAGCATGTCTCATTTTAAAAGTCATGTTGATTACAGCTGATGATCTCTGCCGGAACCCATTTTAATCGGGCTCAGGCAAACACTGTCTTTATGTTACGCTTTTCAGGGTTGTCATACGTTCAGTTTAACAATATTTTGGTAAATTTTACTTTTTTCAATTTATTTATTTATTTGTTTATTTTTCTTCGCATTTGCACAGAAATTTCAGAGAACGTATGGTTCTCTTTTTTTGCGTTAGAGTAATTGAAAAGCCATGTAAATTATTTTCTAAAATGTGTGAGAACCCTGAAATGTAAATGTGTCTCCAGGACCTCAGTGTGGCCTTGTACAAACATCTGCTGACAAGTGGATATGAAGGAGCTCTTCACCTGCTGGGCTTTGATCGGGATGAGGCTCTCGTGCTGAGAGCCCAGACGTCCAACCCTGATGCGAGACACATTTCATTCATCCCCCTGGATATCACCCAGGAGCAGGCCAGTCGCTCCCAGCTGAAGGAATACTTGGACCAGTTCGGTCATCCCCGTTTCCACCTGTGTGTATGTCTTGCAGTGACCATGTGGGTACACCTGAACCATGGGGATTCTGGCCTGACAGACCTCCTCTCGCTCCTGGCCTCTATGAGTGACCATCTGCTCCTGGAGGCTCAGCCATGGAAGTGCTACCGGTCAGCTGCACGGCGGCTGCGGAAACTTGGACGCTCAGGTTTTGATCATTTCAAGACTCTGGAGATTCAAGGCAACATGACTGAGCACATTAGGAGGTACCTAGAGGAAAAGTGTGGTATGGAGCTGTGGCAGAGCTTTGGAAGCACAGCCTGGGACAGACAACTATTACTGTTTAAAAAAGACAAATGAGGAAGTGGACACCGGGATGTTGAAGTCAAATGTAGGAAACAAAATAAAGTGTGTGTGTGAGTGATAATGCTGTTCTGTATTATCAAATAATAAGGACTTAAAGCAGAGTGAAATATGAATGTGTGCCATTTTGGCACTAAACCTAACTAAATATGGAAGTTAATTGCACTATGTTTTTCTGATAATGAGTCGGAAATATTCCAGGACTGCTTTCTGCATTGTCTGCAGTAATAAATATAAGGTAAACATTGTATCTTTTTATTTTAAATATTTCTGTTTGTCAAAATTGTTATTTTTCAATGGTCAGATGGCAAGGTGGTACTAGTCACACGCATCCCCGGTGGCTGGGTTCTAATTTATCTCTGTATTACAACCTCTGCTTAGCAACCCTCCCCCTTCATAAGAGTACCTGTAGGTGTGACGTCTAGAAAGGACCATGTACCATGACAATAAAACATCACATACAACATTCTAATTACGCCCTTACCAACACAGGTGTGTTCAGAGAACAACTGCAGCAGAGACCAGTGACAACCTTGAGCTTTGACCACCAAAACCAAAATAATGTCTTTGCGGGCTAGTCTACAGTCCCAAGCAGTACTGGAACCTTTGCTCTCTGCTGGAGAGTACAATGTTTTTGCTGGAGTCAAGAGTTAAGACAGCCCAACAATTTTACACTGAAGAGTTCTGTCTTCTTGTGTAGAGAAGAGATTTGTTCAGAAAATGCAACCTGGTTATCAGTAATTGTATAATAAATACAAAAGGAGAGTAATAAAGAGTGAATGCTACATTAATGAATCTTTCAAATTTTTCAAATGAATGTTGCAACCACCTACAGAAACCTGCTTTCACTGGCACCCTTGAATCCTGCATTACAACAAGAGAAAGAAGAATGCATGTCTCTCTGGGCCACATTTGAAGGAGTATTGTGCCACTAAACTACACTACCAATGATTCATTGTACATCTTCCACAGATTTGTTTCCTGCAACAAGTATATCTCCATTTCACCAAAGCTTGTAGTCTTTTCAAAGTGGGAAAATGAGTTGACCTCAACTTTTCAACAACTGCTGCTATTATACTTCTATATTGCATCCCTTTCATTTCAAACTTCAACTTTATGGGCTCAAGGTACTTTCATCAGTGTGCATGATGATGTGTCATATTTGATGGTGTCTGACAAATTAACCAAAAGGAAATGAAATTACAAAACAGGAAAAATCAAACAGATCTTTCATATACATTTATTTTGATCAGCATGCATGACCTAATTTCCATTACTACTATACTACATTACTTTAACTTATCATTTTGTCCAATATTTTCTAAAAAAAAAAAAAAAAAAAAAACGTCATTATTAGAGATTTGAAAAATCACTCTGGCTGTGTTTCTAGTGATCATTGGTGATCTGAGCCTCAGGGAAAGGTGAGTGACAGGGCTCAGTAGAAGTGCTCCCTGTGGGAGATGGACTTCATGTTGTCACGTGTCTCCACTGTCTTAATCAACACTTTTGGAGTGCTGGCTAAGGCACTGGCGTTGACCACTTTGGTGCCTGAATGAAACAGGAAATTAGGATTTGCACTTTCCTAAATCAACAGAGTGCAAAATAAGTGTTGAACATGTCACCGATTTTGTAAGTAGCAATATTTCTGATGTTGCTGTTAACATGAAATTCTTATCATAGGATAGTAACAATCATCCAATCCACACATGCAAAGAAATTAAACCCTAGATATCCACAAATTAAGTAATGTGTAATAAAATGGAATTACACAAGTGAGAAGGAAGATGCTAAAAGGCATGGAAAGTCATGACACCAGCTGAAAACCAAAGCTTCCCTCACAGCAGCAGTGTTATGATCATTGATCTTTACCAACCATCTGTCAGATGGTACCATGTGACATTTCCTACATGATTGGATATCTGTCTATCAGTATTGTTCATTGTTTTGTTGCTGTACAGTATGTTCTGTAGCCACTCAAATTGATCATTCACTCAAGGAAATGTTGGTGTGTCATCCTGTGAGTACTAAGACATTTTTAATCTGTGAAAATAGGGTGCAATACGCCACCTTAAATGACCGGTGTATGGTTCTGTCATACTCACAGTAGGTAGGAACGGTGTGAATATTCACAATGGAGCTCTGACCAATTCTGAAAGTGGGTATAAGGCAAAACGCATCAGAGAAAGTTTGCAAGACAGTGAGGTCATCATGAATGAAATTTTAGGTCCTTCATTAAGAAGTACCTTGAAATTACCTGCTCTCTTCCCCTTCCAGAAGCTTCCTGTAGGTAGCAATCTCGATGTCCAGTGCCAGCTTGACATTCATCAGCTCCTGGTACTCTCTCAGCTGCCGAGCCATATCTTGTTTGGCCTTCTGCAGTGCAGACTCCAGGTCTCTCTGACGGGCCTTGGCATCCTTAATGGCCAATTCTCCACGGCCCTCTGCCTCCGCAATTTGGTTCCCTAGAGTGGTGCGCTGGCCATGACAGAGCAAGTGTTTGAATAACAAGTGCTGGATTTTTAACAAGCCTGCTGTAGGTCTGATGGCTCAGTGTTTACCTGTCCTTTCACCAGTTCAATTTCACTCTGGAGACGGCTGATCATGCGGTTCAGCTCGGCCAGCTCACCTTTGGTGTTACGCAGCTCATCTCCATATTGTGAGGCTTGACTGGAAAACTGGTCAAACTGGATATAGTGGGAAGAAGAGTCATTTTAGTACCTGACTGTTCTAATCAGAAAATTCAGATTTTTGTATATTATGATTTTCACATATGCAGATGCTCGCCTATAACGAAATTAGTTGTGATGTCAGATCTATTGACATGCAAAATGTCTTAGATATCTTTAATATCTTTAAATATTTCTAAAAGATATGTATGTGAAAATATATTATTTAGTGAACAATGATGAAATATTTTTCAAATACAGAAGCATTTAGGCAGTAATTACTGAAAAAATTATAGAATTTACCTATTTTTTAATACATGTATCACATCCCTGCCTTTGTTTCTTGTAATTGAACATTCATACCTTGGTTTTGTACCAGGCCTCTGCTTCCTCACGGCTCTTTGATGCAACTAGTTCGTACTGGGTCTTCACTTCGGCCACTATCTGCTCCATGTTGAGCTGGCGGGAATTGTCCATCTGCACAATGACTGACGTATCCATAATGTTGGCCTGAAGTTCGCGCAACTCCTGAAATGTTAATGGTGGGTCATTACTGATACATAATAATTTGATTCTACCTGCTGTTGTGCAAGTATAATGACAATTTTTCATTTGTTTAACCCAGCAAATCCCAGAATCTTTGTTTTATGGAAATGTATTAGTTCCTCTTCATGCCTGTTATCTCAGTTTAGTTGTATACTCAAAGAAAGTGCAATCACTGCATGTGACTCTTAATGCATTTGAATTGTCATATACCCCAAATTGTCATTTGACCCCCACCTCTTCGTAAATAATGCGCAGAAAGTTGATCTCGTCAGACAGCCCGCCCACTTTATCCTCCATGTCAGCCTTCACCATGTATGCTGCATCTAAGTCCTGAAAGAGGAAACAAAGCATGAGGCCTTAGGGCTCATACACAGAGTGCCTTCCCTGCTCCATAACACCATCTTGTAAAATAAAACCCTCAACAGTATGATGACATGGGTCTTTGTGCATGGTGACATGATCAGGCCAATCACTGCTTTACTATGGGAGCTGGTGCTCTATTATCATCCTCAGCCTGAGGCAAGTTTTGGGAAATGTAATCACTTACATGCCTATGGTCTCCTGTCACACTGCCTCATCTGCACATCTTTCTATGGCAGCTTCCGCAGCCTTTATTGTTCTGAAAGGTAAGGGAGACCCTCCAATTCTTACCTTTTTCATGATCACAAAGTCATTTTCGAAGTTGTTTCTCCTGGTAATCTCATCCTCATACCTGGTGAAGAACAAAAAAGTTGAAAAAAAAAACCCAAAAAGCTCATTAACTATTATTTATAAAATCATTCAACTTTAAAGGTATCATCAGAAGTACATACAGGAAAAATCAATAACATTATGGCAGGGGCAGTTGATTACATTTACATTTACAGCATTTATCAGACGCCCTTATCCAGAGCGACTTACAGTCAGTAGTTACAGGGACAGTCCCCCTGGAGCAACTTAGGGTTAAGTGTCTTGCTCAGGTACACAATGGTAGTAAGTGGGATTTGAACCCGGGTCTTCTGGTTCACAGGGGAGTGTGTTACCCACTAGGCTACTACCACCCGGTAATGTATTGATAATGTATTTACACTGGATTATACAGTGGGTTTAAAGTTTAACAACAACAATTTATTTTTGTATAGCCCAATATCATAAGCACTATGTCTCAATTGGCTTTACAGCATCTACAGACAACACTCCTCAAACTTGGACCCTCTCTGGACACAAGATAGAAGTCCATGGAAGATTCACATGGAAAAAAAAAAAGAAGAAACCTTGGAAAGGAGTAAGTCAGAGAGTAGCAACCCCTGCAATTGGTACCCCTGTAGTGTTACTGTTAACACTGGGTTAACAAGAGTCATGAGTATAAGAAGTCCATTAGGGGCAGTAACTGAACATTTTGAGTTTGCTAAAGACCAAATAATGATGCCTAAACATATTTGTCATGGCATCTTTAAAACTGCTGCTATTGTGTGATGATACAGTCCTGGAGTGGTTAGAACCAAAAGTAGTGCAAGGAAGTCATGGGTGGTGGCCAAGGCTCAGTGGTATGCAGGATCTAAAATGCCTACAATGGGCACGTGAGAAACAGATCTGAACCACAGAACAATGGATGTTCTTGATGTTCTTGCCTTGGTTAGACATGCACTGGTGATGTCCTATGGGCATGTTCTGCTGGTAAACGTTGTGTCCTGTATGCATATGAGTCATACCACCTGCCTAAACATTTTTGCTGACCAGAGTTGGAGTTTTGCTAACCCAGTGACAGAAATGGTACTCCACGATTCATTGTGTTATGACTGATTGGTGTATGTGTGGTTATCAAACTGGTGTAGAAATAATACTATCTTACTAGACCGTACTTGTGTTTGAAGTCTTCCACCAGTCCCTGCATGTTTCGCAGCTCACTATCTAGTTTGCTTCGGTCACCGTTGACCACCTCCAGCTGGTGTCGCAAGTTGGAAACAAAGGAATCAAACATGGGCTCGATGTTGGAGGGGCTGGCCGTCTGACCCTGCAACAGCTCCCATTTGGTCTCCAGCATCTTATTCTGCTGCTCTAGGTAACGCACCTATGGATGAGCAGAGAGAGTTTAGCTGTTGTACCAACAAAAATAATAAAAATAAAAGCAAATCAACAGAAAATGTCTATTGCCACTCATTAATTCCTCCTTTAATTTGGACAATTTAGTTTGTCGTAGGAATAACACTGGTGCTGAATTTTGAGATCCTTTCTCCATGTCATTTCAGTCTATATATGTCAATCATCTTTAGATTACTGTACTGTGATAAGTACTCCACTATGATGAAGCTTGGAAATTTATTGTCGTTTTTTCTGGTTGCCTAGTGATGTTTATATATATATATATAGACTTTATCCAACTGTCCTCTCCTAGGACTCACTTTATTCACCTGCATTTTGGGAACTAGGTGGGAGAACTTTAACAAAGTCCCCTGTGTGCTGTATCTGTGAGATCCTGTTTCACACTGGGATTCGGGGCTTTGTGCCGCTCTCACACAAAGCTTCCCTTGATGCATTTGGGGTGGGTGCGGTCATGGATGACCTGCTTTTTTTGTGAGCTACAGATTCAAGTCAGAGAAATGGGACCTGCAGCAGCACTGCTCATGTTGCGGCTTGTTAGACATATAGATGACTTCAGTGCAGCCTGTGTAACCCCAGTATTAAAGAGTACATGAGAAAAACATGTGGTTCTAACGGATGATTAAAGTTTTTACCTTGTCGATGAAGGAGGCGAAGCGGTTGTTGAGTGATTTGATCTGCTCTTTCTCCTGGGTGCGCACCACCTGGATGCTGGGGTCAATCGCCAGGTTGAGGGGGGCCAGCAGGCTCTTGTTGACAGTCACTGAGGCAATGGAGGACCCCACATAGCTGGAAGTTCCAGAAAGAGACAGTGAGGATGTTCCCAATGAGCCAGCGCTGAAGCCCCCAACCTTCCCACTGCTGCTGCGGACAGAGCTGGTGCTGAAACGCTTGGTTCTCATGCTCATGGTGCAGCTGGAGGTCCTACTGAGATGGTGGTGTGTGGTTGAAGGCCTCTGAGGGTCAGAATGCACTTCTTCATGTGGATGCGGCAATATTTAAATCCTCTGTGAGAGGAGGGGTGGAGGCATGGGGAGGTGACAAAACCAGTTTGATGAGCCCCCCCCAACAACTAACACCGCCCACCCCAGTGCATACACACACACACTCGCAACCATGTGTGCCATTTTCTGTGTTGTTGATAGCTGTGGGATGTCTCAGGAATGCTTTCACGACAGCCCAGTTGTCTGCAGGGGGTGTCTGAAGTGGCGCGCTGGAGAGGATGTCCTTCCCAGAAACTGGGTAACTTGTGGTGTTCAATAAACCTTTCATGGAGGTTAAAACATTTTACCTGCGAGTTTTATCTTCTACTCTAATGAACAGGTTCCACAAGCATCAGGCCTTTTATGTGGTTTGAAAAACGTTGATACTGATGACATCCTCCACGCCTTGTCTTTAGCCTTTAATTCCAAACTGGCACAACAACTGATTAATTGGTACCATGCCCACATTTCTGGCTTCTTTTGGAGTACAAGGCATGTTTTAGGAAAAAACGATAGATGACAGTTGATTTCTATCAAATAATAGCCTATTTTTTTATGTATAAGAGTCGCACTGTCTATTGGTTACATCTTTTTGCTTGTTTAAATTCATTCCAATTAAAAATGCAACTGCGGAGAGTGGTGAGAGTAGTCTGCAGAGGAACTGGCCAAACAATGTTGCTTCTCGATGGATGATAGAGGACATAACTCATCCATGCCACAGTCTATTCTCTCTCCTGCTTTTAGGCAGAATATATCACTGCCTGCAGTCAGGATCCAGAACACTTTTTACCTTACTGCCATTAAAGGATACCTCAGCCCACTGTTATTTAAAGTGAAAGTAACGTGATTGTCATTGTGAAACACTGCAGAACAGCACCACAAAATGTGTCCTCTGTTTCTAACCCATCACCTTTGGTGAGCAGTGGGCAGCCATGACAGGTGCCCGGGGAGCAGTGTGTCTGGATGGTACTTTCCTCAATGGCACCTCAGTGGCACCTTGGTGGATCGGCAACCTTCTGATTACAGGGCCAGAAGTCAAAATTAGGACCACTGACCTCATTTCTATGAATTGCAGAATAGCACAGCATAACAAACAAACCATTTCCTTCATATTATACCCTCTAATGCATTTACATTATCAGACTTTAAACTGATGTTGCTTTTACTGAAAGGTGAAAAATGTTCTGCTGTGTGTTGGCAGATATTTGTATAGATAAATGGAATGTGACCTCACAGGCGGTGGGTGTAAAAAGCCAGAGGTGTGGCATTACACATACCTTCAGAGCATACTTTATAGAACACTATTGTCCCTTAATAATTGTGTCCCTTTGTGTTATTGTACAAGTTGTTAAATTCCTTGTTAACCCAGCCACTGTGGATGCAGATGACAGTGTAATTCTTGGTGCCGGTCCCAAGCCCAAATGCAGAGGGTTGCGTCAGGATAGGCATCCGGCATGAAACATCTTTCTGGGTCAATTGTGTGGACAACCAGACTGATTCATCTGCTGTGGCTTCCCCTAACAGGAGAATTTGAAGCAAGATGACAAAAAGTGTTCTTTATGTCTTTATAGACAGCAGTGAGAACCCCTTCATAGGTGTAAAGGTGTGCTGCAGAACTCATCTACAAAATTTTGTTGTCCTCATAAACCACAGTCCTACCTCATTATAAATGCTGCGCATTAGGACATAAAATAGACATGGACCTGGGACTAGCCATGGATTACATTTACATTTACATTTACAGCATTTATCAGACGCCCTTATCCAGAGTGACTTACAATCAGTAGTTTCAGGGGACAGTCCCCCTGGAGCAACTTTAGGTTTAAGTGTCTTGCTCAGGGACACAATGGTAGTAAGCGGGACTTGAACCTGGGTCTTCTGGTTCATAGGCAAGTGTGTTACCCCTAGGCTACTACCACCCCCCACTACCACCATTACGGAGGTGTTTGTTTTTCAGACTGAATTAGGTTTTATCTGCTGGGTCATTCTTTGTTCCGGGTTTTGTGCCAGCTTTGTTTCTGATGAGCAAGTGGAAGTTCTATTCAATGCAGTTCCTGATGTGCTTCAGCTTCTTTTTGGACATGTAAGCACCATCAGCATTAAAGGCACCTAACATCATGATGTTCTGAGAGGCTGATGCAGGCCACTGTATTATATAAATCCCAGCAGCATAGTGAACACAACACCTAGGCTTTAAAAACTTTACCACAGTAAGTAGCCATGCCTGCACTCTGTGCCACAGGTTCCTGGTGTTAAGTTCACAATGCTTATCCAGGCTTACTGCACCATCTGCTCTGATTCCTTTGATCACTCAAGAGATGTGGCCTTCATCCACTGCGGCCATACCTTTCACTATGAATGGTGAGTGAGTCTCTGTCCATCCTACCTGGGATGAATGTGTGTGAGCTCAGCACCAGGCAGACTAACTTTAGTACTAAAATCTTTCTTGTGTTTAGTCTGCTGCAGTGGTTTCAGACAGCCCCAAACAAGACTTGCCCACAGTGCAGGAAGCAGGTAGGTGCTGCAGACAGACCGCGTCCATTCTCATAACCCAACAAACATCTTCGTTGTGTGTGTGTGTGTGTGTGTGTGTGTGTGTGTGTGGCTCAGGTGAGCACCAGACACATCATCAACAGGTTTTTCTTTGACATCGGAGGAGAACATGACAGTGTCTCAGCTGACCCTGAGAGTCTGCAGGTAAAACGATCGAAAAATCCAGCTTTGTTTCCGATGAGTAAGTGGAAGTTCCAATGCAGTTCCTGATGTGCTTCAGCTTCTTTTTGGACATGTAAGCACCATCAGAATTAAAGTCACCTAACATCATGATGTTCTGACAGGCTGACGCAGGCCTCTGTGTTATATAAATGCCAGCAGCATAGTGAAAATACTGCTCTGACACCACACCTAGGCTTTAAAAGCTTTACCACAGTAAGTAGCCTTGGGCAACGAAGGCCACAAAATTATCAGACTGTTTTCTTTGTAAATGATTTCTTGCAGTGTTTGTTTTGTGGCATGGTGTTATATTACATTTTAATTGTCATTCCTCTTACAGACATTTAATGACAAACTCGCATACTATGATGACAGTTGTGCTATGGAGGAGAAACTAGATGCACAGTCTAGACCTTATTTTACCTTCCTCATCCAATAAGAACCAATAGTGACACAGGTATCACAATTTCCAAATTCATTAGCCTAGTACTAGATTAAAATATTATTTAAATCTTTATTTCATTCAAGAGTCAGCAGACACATTCACATAATGCTCTACATACATACAATCAAATATTTATTTTTTTGTTGTTGTTGTAAGCCAAAATGAGTTGATTAAGCAATAGCCCTGATACAATGATGATTAAATTTTGGGGTCTCCACATAAATTTTGGTCCCATAACCCTTGGGATCAAAACAGTCATGACAGTGAACACCAGGCAGAAAATGACATTCCGACATGGCTTAGTTTTGAGCAGATTATGTAGTTTTCAATAATCTCAAAGTAATGCAGTTTAAACAGCTTTTTTTGTATGGCCCTACACTGAGCCCCTGTGATGTCCTCGCATGCAGCATCCATTGCATGGAGCAGTGACCTCTGGTCTTGAGCCCTCTCCACCTCCAATTTGAAAAAACTCCCCAATCAGATTGAGGAAAAGTGAGTTGTAGTAGCTCCATGAGAATCCTTTGATGGGAAGTGAACAAGGCCCTGATGAGCAGGCCAAGGTGGAAAGTCACATTGTCCCACATGATCATGTAGAATGGTAGGTGAGGCCCTTCAAGACCTCTCATTTTCTGGATCCAAGAAAATTAGGGGCTTTTGAGTGATGTATGGGCCTAAACTGGGGAAATGTGTTTTGTGGCCACACAATTCTCAGATATTACAGCACTATAATAATTCCAATAGATTTTCTTCATCATTTTTAGTGTCATACATTCAGGTGTTACATCACATTCAGGTATGATATTACAGTATTGTAGGCCTACACACACACTGAATGAATAGTTTATACATGTCTCACTTTACATTATGCACAGTATTGTATACTAAAATGTATTCTATATGATAATTCCCTCATTGACTGAGCACAAACCTGTTTTCCCTACAAAAGGATGTTGGAGGAGACTGTAGAGCGAGGCCCATTAGGCTGCACTCGACAACTTGCCTCTGCCATTGTGAGGCAATGGTTGACAACTTGGCCTATAGTTGTGGACATGGTGTCTTTCTGCTCCTCTGCCTTTTCCCCCATTACAGCAACACACATTCTCACTCCTCCTCCTCTTCTTCTTCCTCCTCCTCTTCCTTGAGCAGGCAGTTGCCATGTTCATTTGCTTGGCCATGTTCATACTGCAAATGATACTATATATACTGTTTGGTTGGTCATTTGTGATGTGAGAAACTCATCCTTCGTTAATCAAGTTCTAATTTCACCCAACTGTCAATTACTGTCATGTATTAACTGTTCCAAAAAAATCATATATGGTGTTCACGGTATTATGTTCTTGACTAATTTTGAAAATTGAATAGATAAATAAAATCATGCTGACGTTGTTTGGAGAGAACAGACATTAAACTGAGAATCAACTAATCAGTTTAGATCAGCAAGATCTATTTATTTGAAAATGTGTTAATGTGGGCTCATTGTGCTCACTGTAGGCTACTTGTACATAACCATTTGCATAATTATAATGTTTAGACCTTTATTATCAAAAGTAACATCTTAAAATATTGATACATTTCTTAAATGCCTGAAGTTATGAATTCTTATTTGAAATGAGGGTGTTTTGTGGTCCAGGGCAAAGGCACTGTAACTTGGATAGAACACGGATTGGACAGCAGGGGAAGCAGTTTGAGGGAATTCTGTGATGATCCCAGCAAGGAATGTTGTCTGAAAATATATTTGTAAAATTAAGCAAGAGTATTTCCTGTTTTTTATCTTTAACAGGTATAGCAGCTTGCTGTGTGTTCCTTTAGTATACACAACAGAATGTCCTGCAATACATCCTTATCTGCTGGTCAGATTATCTCTCATTATCATAAGAATCTCACAGACATAAAGTATACATTCTTAATTAAAGCAGATACATTTTCTGAGTTATGTCTCATGAAATTATAAGTAATTAATAACATTTCTTGTTGTCCTGTGTGTTGACCTCATGCTTGGCAGTGTTATATCGCTCTGGATAAGGGTGTCTGCTAAATGCATGAAAGAGTTACATGAAGCTGTAAAGCATTTGCTGTTTATATGAAAATGCATAATGTTATGTATATGTACAGTAAAGGTAAAAGGTTTGGACACATTTTCTCATTCAATTTTATTTTCATGGCCATTTACATTGGTAGAGTCTCACTGAAGGCAACAAAACTATGAATGAACACGTGGAGTTATGTACTTAATAAAAAAGTAAGAGACCTGGCCTCCACAGTCACAGTCGGATTCTGACGACTGTGAAAGCTGTTTTTTGCCCTTTTGGCCACCAGATGTCAGTCGTGTAAGCGTCGAACAACGGACCATTTTCACACTTAAAAATGGCGCTTACGTTTTTCTGAAAGCTTTATTTTCACTACTGGGGAAACTACCAGCGTTATACATGCAAATACGAAAAAACCAAACTCTCACAAAAACATCTGCAACCGTGAAGTTCGCGAGCCGATTGTTGGTCGCGACCTGATGACGTATTAAGAACAGCGTCTTTATTTAAATTTAACGCGGTGTCTCCGTAGTACACTGGCGCTCATGAGGTTGGTTTTTATAAAAAAAAAAACATGTTTGAACCAATAAGAGACCAAACGCGTTAAAACACACACAAGGTGAGTTATACACGGCGTTTGCTCACTTGGCTTTACTAGGTTTTCTTTAAACGTGAAAATGCAGAGTGGCATATATGACATAACAGTTAGCATTAGCTGCACTGTTATCTTCTATAACAGATAGCATTAGCCTACCGCTGTGAGAAATACCTTTTTTTACTTTTTATTTTCTTTTTGCCTGCACTCTGTGCCACATGTTCCTGGTGTTAAGTTCACGATGCCTATCCGGGCTTACTGCACCATCTGCTCCGATTTCTTTGATCACTCAAGAGATGTGGCCGCCATCCACTGCGGCCATACGTTTCACTACGAATGGTGAGTGAGTCTCGGTCCATCCTACCTGGGATGAATGTGTGTGATCTCAGCACCAGGCAGACTAACTTTAGCACTAAAATCTTTCTTGTGTTTAGTCTGCTGCAGTGGTTTCAGACAGCCCCAAACAAGACTTGCCCACAGTGCAGGAAGCAGGTAGGTGCTGCAGACAGACCGCGTCCATTCTCATAACCCAACAAACATCTTCGTTGTGTGTGTGTGTGTGTGTGTGTGTGGGACTCAGGTGAGCACCAGACACATCATCAACAGGTTGTTCTTTGACATTGGAGGAGAACATGACGGCGCCGCAGCTGACCCTGAGAGTCTGCAGGTAAAAAAAAAAAAAAAAATCCAATTGTGTGGAGTTATCAAATCAGCATACAGGGAGTGCAGAACAATGATAACCAGGATTTTAATGCAGTGTTTAATATATGTTAAGCACATATTAAATCACCCATTTGGTTTGGTCATTAATGAGTGACATTTTAGAATTGACAGTTAAATCTAATGTTTATAATGTCTCTGATTGAATAGCTCCACAATCATAATGACTTACTATTCAGTAAATGGTCTATGTGCTTCCATCTTTCAGAATGAAGTAGACCGTTTGAAAGCTGTCATTAGTTCCAAAGGTGAGAATCTTTCACTAGACGCTCTCTGCAAATCTGTTGCAGAAGCAGTTCATTAAGTTTTGTGTGTGTGTGTTTGTCTGTATCAGACAGAGATTGTCGCGACAAGCAGAAGGTGTTGGACGGCCTGAAGGAGACAGTGGAGAGGCAGAGACAGGAGCTGGAATGTGCGAGGAGAGAAATTGGGGAAAAAGAGAAACTCTGTGCTGCTATGCGGGTAAATTTAGCTTCTTAATTAACACACTTCATTAAGTAAGTAAGTAAGTAAGTATCAGACTGATAAATGTGAATTTCTATATTCCTGGAAAAATATTACCCATCCTTGTATGTGCGTACATAGGGTTCATCTGAGGAAATCTTAATCATATATTCTTCTTGTCATCTGTGTGTAAAGTCTGTTTCATATGCCTAATATATGTATACAAATGTGTTTGTTAGAAACAGATGAAGTTTCTGGAGCACCAACATAATGAGGTAAAAGTGGCAAAAGAGGAGGCCCAGCGACTCAGAGTTAAAATGAAGACTTATGAGAGGTAAACACACACAGACACTGTGATGGACATAACTCTAGGTGAGGCCTCTACAGTAAACCTGTGGAAACAGGTGACCCTTACTTGACCTTGTCTGTAAAAGACCTCCCCAGTCTCAAATCTCTGGAAGAGGTATCCCTCAAGAATTTCTCTATTTTGTGCCATCTATTTATCCTTCAATTCGGTTCACACAAGCCACAGCGTTGTGTTTGATTGCCAAAAAGTTCTATTTTAGTCTCATCTGACCACAACACTTTCTTTCAGATGTTTGGGCAGTCTCCAGCATGGTTCGAATGGTCTGCCTTATTTTTTGAAGCCCTGAAATGTATGGCTTATAGTGGACCTAAAGACAGTTTTCCAATATCTGCAGTAGAGCCGCCCTTTAGCCCTTTTGGGTTCTACTTTGATTATTGTCCTCCTTTCCTGGGCTGAGGGGGTCGTCCACTTGTACTTCTGACTGTGACATGTCCACAAACCTGCTTTTCTGTTAATGCAGTTGTGTGTATGAATGTGAGGTAAGTAAAATGCGATGTAGTAGAAATCTTGTAGCTTGTTTCCTTCAGGTTGTATTTGGGCGAAAATGTCATGCAATTGCTCGTTAACAATCCCAAGACAATCCCTCCCACCTACCAAATTTGGCATAGGTAAGCCTTAGACTGTCCAAAATAAAAGGCCGCTCTGATTATCGCTGCAAAGGAGAAGTACTCACTACCACAGATTTAGACAGATTTGTGAACAGTGGAGCGTTCTGCTCATGAGGAATGAGAGCAAAAACAAAAGCATCAATGTTTTTGTTCAGTGTATTTTAAGCAGGGTAGTGATGGTTCTACTATGTCCCCTGCAGTTTAGATGTGGTGCTCCAGGGTCAGAGGGCGGAGGTCGAGGCTATGATCAGTGACATGGGAGTGGGGCAGTCGGCTGTGGAACAGCTGTCTATCTACTGTATCTCGCTGAAGAAGTAAGACATTCACATGCACACACATCATATTTTATGCTAAATTTGATTTAGATAACGTGCAAATTAAGCATGGAAGCTGATGTTGAGGTTTTCTGTATTTAGGGAGTATGAGAATCTGAAGGGCAACCTACGATCTTCTAGTGAGCTGTGTGACAAACTCCGCAGAGAGCTGCTTACTTCAAACAGCAAGGTAGGTGTAGTCAGTCCTCACTGCTGTAGTGGAAAAGAAATTGTTCTTTTTGTAGTCTATTGTGCAGATTTTTTAGTTCTCGATCATGACTATGTGTTTGTTTTGTAGTTGCAGAAGGCCACACTGGAGATGAATCGTACTAAAGAGGACATTAAGGCCATGCAGATCGACCTGACCAATGCTGACAAAGAGATCATTGTATGGGCAAACAGTGAAATAAACCAGACATCAGCCAAAATGAACCTTTTTAAGATTGATGCACAATTAATATCAAGCAAAAACAGTCATCAGACAGAAGTCACTTCAAATTCACAATCCTGCTAAATTCTGAACTGCAGTATGTAAATAATAAAATTTGGTCATGTTTCTGTTCAAGCTCCAGCTCAACACCCAACCAATAACTATAAATTGCTCAATATGTCAGTTTTTCCACTCTTCAGTTTTCCCTTCATTTTTTTCCCAATGACAAAAATCTTTGAACGTTGTCAGTGTGTGTCTGAATTAATCCTGGTAATTCAACAGTTGGCAAACTTTAATTTCTATATTTATATACATTCTTTTTTTTGGGTATGCTTTCTTTAATAGTTCTTTTTGCTGCTAGCATTACACACATCACAATCCACAATTCAGAACACTATTTCAGTTTACATATCAGCAGATGCGTAATAAATGTTTCTTTTTATGTGTGTACAGAGTTTAAAGAAGAATGTGGAGGTGCTCCAGAAGACCTTGACCACTCCCACCCGCACCAATGAGGCCATTAGTCGGCTGCTGTTTGAGAGGTCAGCCTACATCTGATCTTTGCCTTGCTCTGATGTCACACTACTGATGTCATCTTGGTGATCCTCTTTCTTGTTATAGTCCTGCTCCTCTGGAATTGAAGCCCCGCCTCCATCAACCTCCTAACTGTCAGGAGATCGACCTGAATCTTACATTTGATGTGCCCACCCCTGAACCTGCAGAACGTAACAAGTCACACACATCAGCTCCTAGCAAAAAGATCCGCCTGGATCCAGCAGGGTGAGGTGGATTCTAAGGTTTATGTACAACATACACACTTTACATAGTTTCATTACATTAGCATTGGTGTGTGTAATATGAAGTTGTTTCTGATATTTTTTACATTCCAGGTCCTCATCTGCTCGTTCTGAGAATACATTTGGAAGCAAGGTGTGCCTCCTCAGCCTCATGTCATTCATAGTTCTGTTTCTAATGATTCATTTTCAAGATTTCTTCTATTGTATGTTTATCTATCCAGAACACCCATGGGAAAGAGGAGGCAGGTGACATGGAGCCATTCCTCCACAATTCTCTCTTGTTTCGGAAGAAAACTTTTGGAAGCATGCTTGAACCTCACAGCAAACCTGGAGTAGTGAGTACAGTGAAAAGTGAAAGTGATACTCATTGTACTACACAGCAAGCACAGTGCACAGAATAAAATGTGTCCTCTACATTTAACCCATGTCCCTTATTGAGCAATGGGCAGCCATGAGAGGTGCCCGGGGAGCAGTGCGCGGAGACTGTATCCCCATTCCTTAGTGGCACCTTGGCAGTTTGGTTATGAGTCTGTTTCTTTACCCACTAGGCCACCACTGCCAATTGTACAGTGTGCACTTATACTGGTAAACTCAGAGAATCCTCTCACTGTGTGTTCTAGGTGAGGACTGGTTATGATGGACTTGGAGGACGGACCAAATTCATCCAACCTGTATCCTAATGAGTCTGCAGAACATTTTAACACTTAAGACTGCTGGGTGTATACTGTCATAATAGTGATTTCATTTTTTTTTTCCAGCATTAATCCAAACAAATGTCCTCCAGGTTCGGGCATAATTATTTGTGCATGGCTTAAATCAGATTTTAATGTAACTTTAATGTCTCTTATATGTCCCTTCATAGTGGTAAAAAATAGCAGTAATATCAACACTGTCATTCATTTGAAGTTATTTACACTATATTAATACTGAAGGTTCTAGCTCTGAAATTTTTAGGTTAGAATGGACTGGTTTTAGCATAATTGTACTTGGTGAGATTAAGTATCACTAGTCTTTATTAATAAGTTGTTTCATATATTACATGCCCCAAACAAGTGTATCAGTACACACAAGAGCATGAACAGTTGAAGAGCGCATATATATAAACTCGGTTACATTCATTGACTTCACATTTAGATTAAAAAAAAAAAAAAGTCTACCCACATATGTGAACACATTTCCCATAACTCCCTGCTGCAGTCTCCACTTGCAGAACTGCGTCCTCTGACTATGAAAGCAAAAAGGAAGAAGGTTTCCCGTCCACCAATGAGAAAACTCCCTGACCGTCACACTCTCGACAACTTTCTGGAGTGAGAATTTAAAGGTCTGTCTTGACATGTTTGCAGCAGTGCAGAATACCATCAGCTTTCTATCATGAGATGTCTCTGCTGGATATTGTATTTGTATGTGTGTGTGATTTTGAGTGATCTGACATTATGAGCTGAACCAGTATCATTTTTATTTAATGTAGCATAAGCTACTTCTATGGTAATGTATTAAATGGATACTGTATTTATTTCTATTTTACAAAATTGTTTTTCATGTTCTTTTTTTCTCATGCCCTGCTTTTCCTGTCATGTATGTAGCAATATGATTATTGAAATAAACAACAGTTGTTTTGTAAGGTGTAAAAAGTAAAAGTAATTTAATTTATCTGCAGTTTTTTTTTTGTATAATCAGTATAGTCAAAATGAACATTCTGCCCAAATCTCTTTTTCAATGTCTCTGACCTACCCTGGGACTTTTCCAAAAGATACTAATTTCTTAGGTTTTCAATTTACTTTTATCGTTCAAAAAGTTCCAACTCACCTGAGTTAAGACTGCTTGGGAGTCTGAACAGGAACTGGATTTAGATGATTGGTGGGATGGTGCTCTTAACAATTCATAACACTTTGTTACATGATGTGCTTGTCTCACACTAATACAATTTAAGGTAATATTTGGGGTCCATTACTCTAAATCCTGACATTGCAGAGAGCGGGTATAAATGCCATGACTCTCCTTCTAAATTAATGTTCCTCTCGTCCATTAATTTCCAGTCTTTGGAAGAATTATTTGAGTGTTTTATCTAAGGTTCTCTCTAAAATTATATCAATTTCATATTGCCATATTTGGGATCATAGAACAATACTTTTGGTACACCTCAAAGCAGCTGGAAATCCTGACTTTTTATTTTTCTTTACTTGTGAGACACCACCTTTTCTATTGGAAATCCATAAGCTCCTTGAACAACTTTCTAAAGCTCGATAAAGTTTACAGGGAGTGCAGAATTATAAGGCAAATGAGTATTTTGTCCACATCATCCTCTTCATGCATGTTGTCTTACTCCAAGCTGTATAGGCTCGAAAGCCTAATACCAATTAAGCATATTAGGTGATGTGCATCTCTGTAATGAGAAGGGGTGTGGTCTAATGACATCAGCACCCTATATCAGGTGTGCATAATTATTAAGCAACTTCCTTTCCTTTGGCAAAATGGGTCAAAAGAAGGACTTGACAGGCTCAGAAAAGTAAAAAATAGTGAGATATCTTGCAGAGGGATGCAGCACTCTTAAAATTGCAAAGCTTCTGAAGCGTGATCATCGAACAATCAAGCGTTTCATTCAAAATAGGGTCGCAAGAAGCGTGTGGAAAAACCAAGGCGCAAAATAACTGCCCATGAACTGAGAAAAGTCAAGCGTGCAGCTGCCAAGATGCCACTTGCCACCAGTTTGGCCATATTTCAGAGCTGCAACATCACTGGAGTGCCCAAAAGCACAAGGTGTGCAATACTCAGAGACATGGCCAAGGTAAGAAAGGCTGAAAGATGACCACCACTGAACAAGACACACAAGCTGAAACTTCAAGACTGGGCCAAGAAAAATCTCAAGACTGATTTTATGGACTGATGAAATGAGAGTGAGTCTTGATGTGCCAGATGGATGGGCCCGTGGCTGGATTGGTAAAGGGCAGAGAGCTCCAGTCCGACTCAGACGCCAGAAAGGTGGACGTGGAGTACTGGTTTGGGCTGGTATCATCAAAGATGAGCTTGTGGGGCCTTTTCGGGTTGAGGATGGAGTCAAGCTCAACTCCCAGTCCTACTGCCAGTTTCTGGAAGACACCTTCTTCAAGCAGTGGTACAGGAAGAAGTCTGCATCCTTCAAGAAAAACATGATTTTCATGCAGGACAATGCTCCATCACACGCGTCCAAGTACTCCACAGCATGGCTGGCAAGAAAGGGTATAAAAGAAGAAAAACTAATGACATGGCCTCCTTGTTCACCTGATCTGAACCCCATTGAGAACCTGTGGTCCATCATCAAATGTGAGATTTACAAGTAGGGAAAACAGTACACCTCTGAACAGTGTCTGGGAGGCTGTGGTTGCTGCTGCACGCAATGTTGATGGTGAACAGATCAAAACACTGACAGAATCCATGGATGGCAGGCTTTTGAGTGTCCTTGCAAAGAAAGGTGGCTATATTGGTCACTGATTTGTTTGGTTGGTTTTTGAATGTCAGAAATGTATATTTGTGAATGTGGAGAGGTTATATTGGTTTCACTGGTAAAAATAAATAATTGAAATGGGTACATATTTGTTTTTTGTTGCCTAATAATTATGCACAGTAATAGTCACCTGCACACACAGATATCCCCCTAAAATAGCTACTAAAAACTACTTCCAAGAACATTCAGCTTTGATATTAATGAGTATTTTTTGGGTTCATTGAGAACATGGTTGTTGTTCAATTATAAAATTATTCCTCAAAAATACAACTTGCCTAATAATTCTGCACTCCCTGTAATGTTCGTTGAGCGGTAACTCTGTATATGTTTTTTAACAAGTTGCAATTCTTCATTACTTTCTTCAGTTATCTTTCTTCTGTGTCAACATACTGTATTCAGTACAGTATTACAATATACATACTGTACATCAGTATTATTAGTAGTATTGTTAATTATTAATAAATTCTCTGCTAAAAAATTAAGGGAACACAAAACTAAGACATCCTAAATCTGAATGAATGAAATATTGTTATTAAATTTTTTGTTCTTAACATAGTTGAATGTGCTGACAACAAAATCACACAGACATAATCAATCAATGGAGAATAATCAAATTTATTAACCCATGGAGGTCTGGATTTGGAGTCACACTCAAAATTGTCCTGTGTTGTTCCCCTCTTACAGCCTCTTCCACGTCTTCTGATGTACTGGCCTGTCTCCTGGTAGCGGCTCTATGCTCTGGACACTACGCTGACAGACATACCAAATCTTCTTACCACAGCTCGCATTGATGTACCATCATGGATGAGCTGCACTACTTAAGGCATTTGTGTGGGTTGTAGATTCCGTCTCCTGCTACCACTAGTGTTAAAGCACCGCCAGCATTCAAAAGTGTGAGATGATGTAAGTGTAGGAGAACCTTTTTCTTTTAACAGTCTGATTAAGACCCTTCACATTCCAGATTATAATATTAATCTCTCTGTTACCTGGGACTATATTGAAGTTTACCTTTAAGTGCTTCAAATCCATCAATGTTAATTAAGTTTGAATAATCCGTAAAATCCAACAAATGCACAAAAAAGATATAAAGTACATCACAGTTTAAAACTAGTTCGGAGTAAAAATGGCATACACAAATGTTCAACGCAGAAATTACCTGTTAGGTAAGGGCATGTTCTTCTACTTTCCAGATTGGGTCTGGTGCAGTTGGCGCAAGTTGTTCAGGGACTAATAATTTTCTTTTACATTTATGAATGGTATTATGTTTATATTTGTAATGGAAGTATTGCATTTTGGGACTGTGGCAGTCAAATCTAAAGTCACAGAGTATTTTATGTACCCGGTGGTTCCAGTGTTCAAAGTCAGTAGGTAAAGCGTCATGCAACCAAGTTATATAAAAGACTGTTATGAGTTTTAATTCTGCTAGTATTAATACAGGGCCAATCTACATACCTATAATTTCAAGCAATTGGCTCCAGGGGTCACTCCATATGCATTGTGAACACAGACTTGAATAACTGATTCACACTGATTCAGCCATAACATTATAGACTTCAAATATTGGGACAATCTACAACAAAACCAGTCCGGGCATGGACTCCACTGGACCTCTGAATCTGTGGTACCTGCCAAAAAACCTTCCTTAGCAGAGGTCTATCAGAAGTATGGAATATTACTGGTCAGACATGTTAGGGTTGATCTAGGTTAAGATACTGCTGTGAGTTTGGGATTTCACATGTGAACATGTCAGATGGGGCTGATGAGCGAAATCTGGTTTGGGAGATTAATTTTTTTAATTCAGTCATTAACCTGAACAGTCAAAACACAAATTCAGTGTCAAGTGCAGAGAATGGCACTCTTGCACACATTCTACAGCAAGTTCTATAATGCTGCATGCACTGATGACAAACATACTAATGGTAAAAGCTTTAAACTGCTATTACAACATCCATCAGTCAGATATGATATGCATTGTACCAGGGATTTTTGTAATAAAAACATGTAGATGCATATATTATATTTTATACATGTATATAAACAATTTAATTCATTTAAATTACTAGGAAAATGAATTTGTTTTCATGCTCTCATAGATGATTACTTGTTTGTAAGGAACCATCCTCATTTTCTTATTATAAAAACAGAAATAAATCTGAATTATTTATTCACTATGTACACTATTATTGATGAGAGCTGGAAAAATTGTCTCATAAGAGAGTCAGTCATAGATCTACAATGTACACAATATATCTGGGTTGCTTTAATAAGCTTCAATACTGCAGATCTTGAATCTTCTCCATTCTGATTGGTTAGCTTGGTCCTCCAGCCTGCTGAACAAGGTAACATAGTTGGGGCAGAAGCACCATGTTCTTTTAAAACTGAAAGACACAAAATATAAAAAAATACTGATTATTACACATCATAATAGGACAACAATAGGACCATTTTCAGCCATTAATGTAGGTCCTTAAAGTGACACAACAGTGCTGAGGGTGAAGGACTGACATTTTTGAGGAACTCCTCAGCAACAATGCGTGCCCTGGCATTGACTGACAGCTTCATCTCACTGATTTCCTTATCAATCTCCTCCATGAAGTGGATTACAAAGTCCACCAACTTGTGCTTATACATCTGCTCTGTGTGGAAGTTTGTGATGAGAAAGCTGATGTCATAGCCCTGTGAAGAGGGGCAGGGTTACAGGGTCACTAATTATTTCAAAACAACTCCAACCACACACTCTTTGAATCCTCCCCCCCTCCCACCTCAACAGGCTTCCTCCTCAGGATGAAGAAGTTCTCTGCTCTCATCATCATGAAGCGCATGAACTTGTGACAAAGGATCTTCTCAATCTCATCAGCCTAAAAATAAATAAACAGTAAAATGTGTGTGTGTGTGTGTGAGAACAGGACAGAGCCTGGACAGTGTGTGAGTGTTTCAGAGTATGTACCTGCTTGACAGCAATGCTGACTCGTACAGAGTTGATAGATCCTTCAATCAGAACCTTCTCCTTTTCATTCCTACTGATGATCACAGGCTGTAGCAACAGTTCCTTACTGCTCCTGTACACAACACACAAGGGATTGATGTCAATGCAAACGGCATATACATGCATTCAAATTAGTTATAAATACGTTTCAGTATTAGTTACATTTACATTTAAGGCATTTGGCAGATGCCCTTATCCAGAGCGACTTACAACGTGCTTCCATGTTACAATCAATGAAGTGATCAATTCTGGTTCACTAGGACCCCCAACTTTGAATACAATCTTTTTATTCACTCTGTTGTAGTTTCTATACATAAGTAAGACAATAAGAAGGTTACAAGTTAATCTAAATAGTCTCTAAAGAGGAAGGTCTTGAGCTGCCGTTTGAAAGTACTCAGTGAGTGAGCTGTTCTGACCTCAAGGGGAAGTTCATTCCACCACCGAGGGGCCAAGACAGAGAAGAGTCTAGATGAATGTCTTCCTTTTATGTTCAGATATGGAGGGACCAAGCTAGCAGTACTGGAGGTTCCGAGAATACGAGGTGCAGTGCGGGGTGTAATAAGGGCTGTGAGGTAGGATGGTCCTACTCCATGTTTGGTTCTGTAGGCCAGCATCAGTATTTTGAATCTGATGCGTTCAGCTATTGGGAGCCAGTGGAGGGAACATAGAAGATGGGAGAATTTTGGAAGGTTGAAGATCAGTCATTTATCTTCACACACACAGACACAGACTCACCGGACTTCCACCTCAGGTTTGTTGTGGCGCTCCACCACCTGAGAGGAGAAGTTCTCCAAACACAGAGCAGCCTGCAGAGTGGCACGCACTGCATTCAGGTACGGGCGGAGCGTTGCAGTCTGGACAGACAATTCAACAATTGATCTGATTGATCAGTCTGGTAAATCAACATGCAATATCTATTTCAGTTTTAAGCAACCGACAGAATATTTGAAACATTTGATTTAAAATAATAAAAATATTAATTATTGAATTCTTCTAAAACAAACATTTCCTGTTTTACCTCAGTTAAAATTGTTAGTAGCCATAGCGTTAGAGCTGTAACTCTTTATTTCACCAACGCCGGGAACACACTGCTGCTCCTCAAATTTGTTGAGTGAGGTAAAGTAAAGTCATACTTATACTGCACAGTGGTTTTAGAGCAGCAGTTTCGGGACAAGCTATGTTCGTTGTGAAGCTCTACATGTTGTGTATGTAGATGCTGTGTACAATCTGTGTGGATCACGCCACATTAATAATTCAGCCAAACCAACATAACTCAGAACTGAATTGTGGACTCAATTTGTATACAGAAATATCGATAATTGACGTCACTGATTCAGTATCACCACGTAAATATTACGATTTATTTCTGGATGGAAATTTTCTAACACCCTAGTTTCGAATAATTTTTTGTTCATTGAAACCGGTAGCCAG
The DNA here is from genome assembly GCF_900700375.1 of Denticeps clupeoides. NCBI lineage: Eukaryota > Metazoa > Chordata > Actinopteri > Clupeiformes > Denticipitidae > Denticeps > Denticeps clupeoides. Next base: position 15,814,117 of record NC_041708.1, read on the forward strand.
CCCGTGCCAATATTAAATGAATAAATGAATGAATGAATGGATTCCGCCCATCTGTAGCTGAAGCTCGGCTCTCTGTCGCGCACACGTCCCGACCTGTAGGACATTCCTGGAACAGGGGCGTCACGCCAGCTACTCAGCTGCCTTTATACCGGTTTTACGGTCTAGTGCTTCAACATAAACCAGAACTTCTTTCGCCTTCACACCAATTCCAGGACCACATCCGCACGTTTACTGGCACACCTGCTAATTTACCACATCGGCGTGCTCGATCCCGGAATACTTCCAACGCGGCTGTAGCAGTGACGGGCCACTGGCTCATAAAGTACACGCCGCACGGCGCGGAAATAAATAATACCGATTAAACGTAGTCGTGCATCTTACCATCTCTCTCTCTCTCCGCTGCCGGACAGACACAAGGCGGAAGCGAAACAGCAGAAACGGGGGAACTTCCGTGAGCAGCGAGCCTCTTTAGGAAGGTACCACTGTAGCGGTTCCCGGGGGGGGGAGGTTGGGTCGGACTCGCCGAGATACTTCAACGACATAAATTCCAATGTACGTTTAAAAAACGCTTTCAAACGACACGACAGCGAGCGAGCGTGCTGCACGCGCATACGTGCGCGACACTTTTCACACGCGATGACATCCCGCGACAATGATCGCGCAGATTCTTCCTTATAAGGTCATTTGAGACAAAACGCGGCCGTTTGCGAAGGGCCGACCAAACCATTCCGTTCGCGCGCTTCTGATTGGTCCCACCACCCCACGGCCCGCCCCTGTGGTTCTTTTCTAAGAGAAGCTAAGACAAAATAAAATAACATAAGATGATCCTTTAGTAGTCCTATTTACATTGTCACGGCAGGAAGTGGACAGTATAAGATAAGAGCAGCAAAAAACAACACAGACACTGTATAATATAAAAGTTCACTGTACAGATAAATAGTCCTAAAATAGAAAAAATAAAACTGTGAATGTGAGTTGTATAATATTATCGCAGAAATATTATAATAGTAATGTGTTCAGCATATCTGCAGTCCCGGTTCGATTCCTGGTCAGGCATGGGTTGTGAAATATTCCCTTTTTGGGGCAGAGGTGGCTTAGCAGTTAAGGAAGCAGCCCCGTAATCAGAAGGTTGCCGAATCCCGATCCGCCAAGGTGCCACTGAGCAAAGCACCGTCCCCACGCACTGCTCCCCGGGCGCCTGTTGTGGCTGCCCACTGCTCACCAAGGGTGATGGTTAAAAGCAGAGGACACATTTTGTTGTGTGCACCATGTGCTGTGCTGCAGTGTTTCACAATGACATCACTTCGCTTTCACTAAATTACACTGTCTCAAGAAACTGCACTTTAGAATCTTTAGAATAATCTAAAGAACTAAAAATAAAACACAGGTTGCCTTATCTACTTATTTTCATGCATTTCTCTCCTTAACATAAATACTAAGTGTTATTAAAATGAGTTGAACATGGACCACATAACCTTTTGAGAATATTGTTATTGCCTATGCTCTAATTCTAATAAACAAAGTAAAAAAAAAAAAAGAACATGGACCACATTACTTAATGTAATGCATGACAATGTACGACTTCTGGTTCCAATCACTTTCTTTTTAAATGTATTATTGCCTTTTCACGGAAAATTAGTTTTTACATTTAATCTTTTAAAAGCAGTGACAGTCTGTTTCCAGTCTGCAGAAGTTGCCCCAGTTGACACGCTCTGGTCCGATGATGTTGTCCGATTCAAGCTGACAGTCCTGTAGAGCCACCAAATATCTAAACACGTCTAGATATGAAAGTTGATTTATTAGCGCTGTCTGTCTCATTGTTGTCTACATGTCTACATTTCTCTTGCTCTTCCTGTGTCCCCTTTTTGCACTTTATGTAGCCAAGTTAGTCTTTGTCGGACTTTATGTCAGTATGCAACTTTGTTTATATGTTACATAGCACCAGGTTTCAGAGAAATGTTGTTGTAGTTCCAGAGAAAGGGTGGTAGTAGCCTAGTGGGTAATGAAATTAGAAGACCCAGGTTCAAATCCCACTTACTACCATTGTGTCCCTGAGCAAGACACTTAACCCCAAATTGCTCCAGGGGGACTGTCCCTGTAACCACTGATTGTAAGTCGCTCTGGATAAAGGCGTCTCATAAATGCTGTAAATGTCGTTTCACTATGTACTGTCTAACACGTGTATAGCTGAAATGACAATAGAGCTCAACTTCAACATGATTCGCGCCCAGTCGACCAATGGCAGCGAGCTTGAGTCCATTTTGATGATCTGACATCCTGGCCAAGACCGCGGACCCGTCCCAAAACAAACAAGTCTCTGGGATTAAGTTTCGTTTAAAATCACCTCTGAGGTCATTAACACATGCGAAACAGTTGTCTGACACAGACTAAAAAGAGTTTTAATGGCACACTGGGTATAATATACGCACTCTGTAATATACACACGCCGTGCAGACGGACCGTTTTCACGATGCGAGCAGAGTTCATGAGTTCATTTCAAAGCGGAACATGCTCGCTTTTGCTCTTCGTTCTTTTACAACAATTAATTAGCAGGATGTTCCATACAGACATAAGAAGTCGCCACAACGTGGACGAAACGAAGTGAATCCAGGTGCTCAGCTGGACCTCCTGCTCTTGGCTTTTTTGGTGCCTGCTGCTGCTGCGGGCTTCTTGGCCACCTTCTTCCTCGGACTGAGCTTGGCGGCCGCCGCCTCGCTGCTGCCCTTCTTCTTCTTCTTCTTCTTGGCCTCGAACTTGCTCCTGTTGAGCTTGAAGGATCCGTTGGCGCCCATGCCCCTCACCTGCACCAGCGTGTCGTTGAGCAGCAGTGCGCGGATGGAGTAGCGCAGGTACATGCGACCGTTCTGCTGGTCGAACCAGCTCACTTTCTTGGCTTCGTTGTAGATCTTGACGAGCGACGAGCCGCTTTTCTCCGCCAGCTTGCGGATGGCATCGATCACCAGCTGGCTGTACTTGCCCGGCTGCCCCTTCTTCCCCTTCTTCTTCTTCTTCTTCTTCTTGGCCCCGGACGCCTGCGGCGCGGCTGCGGGGCCTGAAGGCGCCATTCCCGGGACAGTTTCTGGAACGGGGGTCGCCATGGTCGGTCGGTGCGCGCGCACAGCTGCTGCTGCAGCGGCGCCGGGGACGAGCCTGCAGTTATTCGCGCGACGCGGACGTGATTGAGAACAACAACACGGCAAGTCCAGGCCAGCGCGAAGCTGCGTTTGTTGGTCTCACTTTCAGGTCGTTTTGATCACCTCTGTACCGCCATCGGCCCACCAAAAGCGTCGCTTTCTCCCCTGGCGCAGCCGAAGCAGGCGGACGGAGAGGGAGGCCGGGGAAGAGAGCTGGTTCCCCGCGCAGCCCTGCTCCCGGTTCCGGCTCTGAAATTTCGGACCCTGCACTGCATCTGGCCACACGGCGAACGGGCCGCGCAAGTGAGAAATTCGTGAATGAAAATCGTTCTGGATAAAGGGTGTCTGATGAATGCAGTAAATGTAAATGTTCTGTATAAAACAGCAAGTAACAACCACTAATAATTTTCAAAAACATCCTCGCATTATTGAAAGACATTCTTCGTCACCAGGACCTCGCTGCACATGTAACCAAACATGCTTCAAGTGCCATCGAGTCTTATTTATGAGTCTTATTTAGTTCTAAAAACTGGCACAATTCTTGAAATAACTCACTCTTAAGTTTCTCCCTTGATCTGAGTGCACAACAAGAGGAAAGTCATACTGGCACACCAATTCCTCCACCTATACTTTTGATGCGGTCACCACTTGCTGATTGACCAGGGGAAAAGTCTTGGTCCACATTGAAAAGTGGTCACCGATAACCGTATTTTTTTGGATTGGATTCATAAGGACATGCTGTCACTGCTCCGACAGACACACTCATCTCATTCTGTGATGCACAATCTCTGCAGCCCTGGTATATAGGCAGGGATGCGTCAGAAATGATCCCGCCGAATTTCAAACTCTTATCTGCTGAAACCTGCTGTGGTAGCTCCGCCCTCGCCGGAAGCTCCGCCCATCAAAAATGGACCACGTGCTTTTCTACAGCCCGGTACAATCCTCTGAGCAGCGCTTCACTACAGAGGGCTTTACGACACTGACGCGTGACTCAAAGCTTCGGAGAAGGTCGTAAAAATTACTATTATATTCCCTCTCCTCTTTACCTCAATAGCAACGTCACTGCAGTTTGGACTCCCGACCGGCAGGCGACGCGGAGTCCGTCACCAGCGAAGAGGCAACAGCATGAGCAGCGACAACATCCACGCGGATCTCCTGGTTCCTTTACGGAACGTTTTTAACGCGGTGAAGTGCATCCGTGACCGCGTCAGAGGTACCGTGTGCCTACTCGGTCCTGCGTTCTTGATCTACATGTACATAAAGTACTCATCTGCTGATATTACACATTACTTGCTCCCAACGTTCCAGAGAGTTCCAGAGATGTCACATTTGAATCCGCGCGTTCATAACTTCTGATGTTTGGCATTTGGTAGAAGGTCACGTGGCGCTGTCTCATTTCTGTTTCTCTCCTGCAGATGGAGAGTCTGGCGAAGCGGGCGGGGAATTTAACTTGTCCAATTTCTGGGAGACTCTGAGTTGAGTGATGTGTCAGTATTATTCAAACAGAAGGATAGGTAAAGGGTTGACTGTTTCGCCTCTGTCGTTTTTACATGCATTTTTTTGTGTGTGATGTGTATGGAATCAATTTGAAGTAAAAATCTCTACGTACTAAAAGTAAAATTTTGGCAGAAAAACAAAGATCAAATCCAGGAATTAAAAATTTCAGGTAGGCAGTTCAGCAGCAGACAGACAGGCCCCTTCTTTGTGTCTTCCTTTAAAATGCAACTTCTCTCCCCCAAGTTGAGACCGTGAAGGCCACGTCCCAGGAGGCCACCAAGCTGAGCCTTGCCTTCTCCAAATCACCTCTGCCCTCTGCTGAGGTGAACTAGCTCCTTCCTTCACTGCTGATGGATGTGAGTGTGAGCAGCGTGACCGACACTCTCTCTTCTCTTAGGATGCTGAGAAACTGGCGGAGTCCATGCAGAAGGCGGTCCTGGTGATGTCCACAGTCTTCTACTGGCTGCCCAAGAGCCAAGGTTAGAGATGCTGAGGAGCATTACTTCTCTGGCTCATTTCTCATCCTGTGTGTTTTGGTTTTAGAAACAGCCTCAGTATTATTCAAATCTGTCTGCAGGTTTAACTCTCCGCCGAGCTGTTCGAGATGCAACAGGTGATGTGCTGGATGGTGTGGTCCAGCTTCTTGATGTCATCCTCAGCTCTCCTCTACAGAGGTACTGCACATACGGGATGCTCTGCTTTATGATTGAACTCAGTTGTGTCTTCAGCCTGCTCTGTCTGTAGTTTGTCTCAGGAACAGCTAAACTCGACGGGTGGAGTTTGGGCGTCATGTGACCATTTTGAACAGCTACCCCGAGGTGAGGAAGAGCACCAGTGCTAAAGCTTGAGGGACCATGTTGACATTTGGTAACTGTGATCATGCTGGTGTGTAACACAGATAACCAGGCTGCTGTTCTGGCACAGCTGACGTCATACACGGCAGTGGTGAAGGATGCCATTGAGGAGATGGAACAGGTGATGTGACAGAGCATCCTGGTTAAACTGAACACCATCAGCACCCGTCTGCACCCTCCTGTCCCCAAGCTCTGATTAACATCTATACACATTATTCAACGTTGTGTTTTACAGCTCTATGACCCTTGAACTTTCTAGGCTCAGGCTGAGATTCAGGACCCCTTTGCTGACATTCTGGATGAAGATGACATTGCCGCCCGTGGAAACCAAGATACGTACTGGAGTGAAGCAGACCGGCAGCTGATGGCACCGTGCCTGGGCCTGATGAAGGCATCGGGGGCGTGTCTGAGGAAAATGTCTTATGCCGTGAGGACCAGTGGTCGAGTTGACACTCCTGAAAACACTGCACAACTTGACGATCTTGCTGATGCCGCTAGAGACATCAGCCCTAGGTGTGTATCTAAGGTTGGAAGGAAGTAACTCAGCAGGAAGTATGCACTGACTCACATGACTGATTCTGAGTTTGTTTGTGTGTGTCCCTCCAGTGTTGATGACCTGGCCCTTACTCTCTACCCCCCCATGGACCACTCAGCAGTGGAACTCAATGTGAGCTTTCAGGTTATAAACTCAAATACACATGCCCTGTCAGGGTGCAGCCAGCAGCGCATCAGTGCAGGTCATCTGAACATCTGATATCTGATAACTTAATATTATACAGGGGTGATTCCAAGGAATCGGTACATTTTACGTCGCAGAGAGGTAATGTAAAAAAGAGCGTGTGGTGGGTGAGAGAACTGAGTGTAGAAAAACTCTTTCTCCCTCCTCACAAAAGCACTGTATTCAACCACTCCAACTTGATGTTACCTGGCAGAAAGAGGCATGGCACAATAGAGGTTTAAAATGAACAGTTTCTAATTTATTAACACCGGTAAATAATTATTGTAGTTACATGTGAATATTGAATGTAAAAAGGTACCAAGGTTACAGAGAAAACAAAAATGAGAAGAAAGAGTAAAGGGGGAGAGAGAAAGAGGCAGAGCCATTGGAAATAATGAGATGATAGAGCAGGCTCGAAAAGCAGAAGATCCGGTTTCGATGGAAAGACAGCTGGGAAAGAAAAGAAAAAGTCTCCTCCCCACATGTGAGCAGACCTTACCCCTGGCCTACAGGAAGTTGTCACTGGCCTACAGGAAGTTGTCACAGACCAATCAGAACCTGTTGTTTCTGATGTCACGCCCCCCGGTGCCTCCCATCTGGGGAAGACAAAGAGAATGGGCGGTCCTGAAGGCATGAAAAACAAAGGTGTTGAATCTTCATGCACAACAATTGGCACAGGAATGTCACATTTATTCTTGTAGACAGCCGCTATGCAAAACAAAAGCATTGTCCTGCGCCAGCCGCTATGCAAAACAAAAGCATGGTCCTGTGACGCCCAATCTTACAGTAATCTGCCATAAAATCAATATAATACCAGATACATTAATAATTTGAAAAGTCGACATTAGCATGTTTTCTACAATCAGTACTTCCTCAACATAAATTAAATATTATTGTCCATAGTTTGCATTTATGCTGAAAGTTAATTAACATATTTAACATTTATGCTTTGTGGAGAGTATGTAGTGCATTGTGATTTTGTGTGCATTTACAGCATTTATCAGATGCCCTTATCCAGAGGGTAAGTTAGAGGGACAGTCCTCCTGAAGCAACTTAGGGTTAAGTGTCTTGCTCAGGGACACAATGGTAGTTGGATTTGGGGATTTGAACCTGGGTCTTCTGGTTCATAGGCAAGTGTGTTACCCACTGGGCTACTACCACCCATGTACGTACAGTGGGTACAGAAAGTATGCAGACCCCCCATACATTGTGCCTGTTTTATTGCAGCCATTTGCTAAAATCATTAAAAGCATACTGACAAAAAAAACAATTGTTGACATTTTTGCAGATTTATTAACAAAGAAAAGACCCTTTTAGTAGAAACACCCTTTTGATCTAATACAGCCATGAGTCTTTTTGGGAAAGATGCAACACAACTTTTTGTTTTTTCCCACCTGAATTTGGGGATCCTCTGCCATTCCTCCATGAAGATAGTCTCCAGTTCTGGCAGGTTGGATGGTAAATGTTGGTAGACAGCCATTTTACGTCTCTCCAGATATGTTTAATTGGGCTAAAGTCAGGGCTCTGGCCACTCCATTATTTTAGCTGTGTGCTTAGGGTCATTTTCTTGTTGGAAGGTAAACCTTTGGCCCAGTCTGAGGTCCTGTGTACTCTGGAGAAGGTTCATCCAGGATATCCCTGTACTTGGCTGCATTAATCTCTCCCTTGATGGCAACCAGTCGTCCTGTCCCTTCAGCTGCAAAGCACCCCCACAGTGATCACCATGCTTCACTATTGGGACTGTATTGGACAGAAGATGGGCGGTGCCTGGTTTTCTCCACACAAACCGCTTAGAATTAAAGCCAAAAAGTTTATCTTGGTCTCATCAGACCACAGAACTTTATTTCTCACCATTTATTTCTCAGCCCTTGGATGCACAGTGATCTTTGAGTTTTTCTTTATCTCTCTTTATTAAGGCTCTTCTCCCCAATAGCTCAGGTTGCCCAGACTCAAGTTCTGGTCACCCCAAACATCTTCCATTGGCCACAATTGTGTCAGTGAGCTCTTCAGGCAGTTCCTTTGACCTCATGATTTTCGTTTGCTTTTACATGCATTGTGAGCTGTTCGGTCTTATATAGACAGGTGTGTGGCTTTCCTAATCATGTCCAATTTGACTAATCAAACACAGCTGGACTCAAATGAAGGTGTGGAACCATCTCAAGGATGATCAGAAGAAATGGACAGAACCTGAGTTAAATATATGAATGTCACAACAAAGGGTCTGAAAACTTAGGACCATGTGATATTTCAGTTTTTCTTTGTTAATAAATGTTGTGTGTTGGGTGTTGTGTGTACATTAATAAGGAATGAACTTAAATGATTTTAGCAAATGGCTGCAACATATCAAAGAGTGAAAATTTAAAAGTTTTTTTTTTTTTTTTTAGAAATGATATAGTGAGGTCATTCGTTGAAAAATAAGGGCAATAATTCGCACCTTTTTAAGGAAGGACTGCAGTAAATGTTTTGCATGCTGGTTCTAGTGCATTTTTCTCTGAGATTCTGAGGAAAATGGGTTGTTCCAGACATTTTTAATCCAATGTACCTTGATTAAAAAGTTGATTGGAGAGGGCAAACATAAAGAAGTGCAGTGCTAAATTTATCTCAGCTAAAATGATCGCAATTGCATTAAAATGGTAACTAAACCTGAAAGATGTGAAAGAAAGTGAAAAACTACCATTTGAATGGATCGAAGAATTGCCAAAACCAACAATCAGCTCCAGGAAAACCAAAGAAGGTCTATAGTTACCTGTGAGTACTATTACAATTGGAATACATCTTTGTGAAGCCAAGCTATTGGCAAGAAGTCTCCACAAGTCCCACTGTTGAAAAATGTGCTTAGAAATTTCAGTTTGCCAAAGCACACACTTTGAAGACAATTAAGAATGGTGGCACAAGCATCATGATATAGAGATGTTTCTCATACTATGGTATCAAGCCTATTTGTCGCATACCAGGGATCATGGATCAATTTGAATACATCAGAAAACTTGAAGAGATCATGCTGCCTTATGCTGAAGTGAAAATGCCCTAGAAATGGGTGTTCCAACAAGACAACAATCCCAAACAAAATATTGGTTCCAGACCAACAAGATTGATGTTATGGAGTGGCTAGCCCAATCCCTGGACCATAATCTAATATAAAACTTTTGGGGTGACATCAAACCTGATCTGAGGCAAAACCAATAAATAAAGAAGAACTGTGGAATGCAGTCCAATCATCCTGGGCTTAAATACCTGCTCACAGGTGCCAGAAGTTGGATGACTCCATACAACATATGTTCAACGGTTCTCAGAAACAGTGGTTATACAACTAAATATTAGTTCAGTGATTTCAAAGGAAAGCAAAATCGGAAAACATTTTATATAGTTTTTATATATAGTTTATATAGTGAATGAGTTTTTAAAGGAGAGACACTTAAAAAAAAAACAGTCTAATAACAATGAACAGTAACCTTTCTTCAATTTTATTTAAAGGAGTAACACATTTTATTTTTTCATGTTTTGATTTGGAATGGAATGTAGTGTTCCAAATGCATTTGTGTGTATGGAGATAAAAGCTATTATAAGAATTTTGAGCTTTATTCACTTGTTTTAAACACAATAATATTATTTTGAACACAACTGTATATATGTGTCTATAGAAATATATTTGAGTGCATACTTTTGATAAATATGTACTAACATTAGTCTTTTGATCATTTCAGGCTTGCAAACTGTCTTCTGTTTTGCAGAAAGTTCTTGACCTGGTCAGGTGAGTGTTTTGTTGATGACCATCAGTGTGTTTAATTTGGCACTGAATGCCTCCATCGTGTTCATAGACTTCACAACCCAGATAAACCCCTGCAATGAACAGAGGGACAGTGTGCATGATACAGATGGTATCAGGGTGGTAGTAGCCTAGTGGGTAACACACTCGCCTATGAACCAGAAGACCCAGGTTCAAATCCTGCTTACTACCATTGTGTCCCTGAGAAAGACACTTAACCCTAAGTTGCTCCAGGGAGACTGTCCCCTGAAACTACTGATTGTAAATAAGGGTGTCTGATAAATGCCGTAAATGTAAATGTAATCCAGCATGGACCATAAAAACAACATTCATTAGCATAGATGCATCCTTCATGGGTCATTTCCCCAATATTTAAAACAATTGATTTGTCCCAGATCATTAGTTCCTCCCTTGTTGGGCTGGCCACCAATATTCTTAGTCTGACTGATGGAGGTTGCCATCTTACTGCTTACTGCTCATGCGTACAAATACGAAATCTGACCTAAAAGAATTTAGATTTTAAAAAAAATAAGAAATACTTGCAAATCTGATTGACTTGAATTCTGCTTGTGAATGCTTATTAGTCATTTTTAAGTAGACTGCTGCAATAGCATTCCAAGCTCACCATTCTCTTATCTTAGGGTTCTTTACAATTTGTAGGACTTGTTTGGCCCTGTTCAGCCTTCAGAAAGTTGTAGGCCTGTGTGAAGTGTCAGAAGCTTAAAAATATACAAAAGTACCCAATTCTTTTAGGAATTTGAGCTCACCTCTTCAGTGAACTGGCTGTACCTTTCCAGCACAAACATCTTCATCAGTGGGGTAAATGCAGCGAACAGCTGCTCCCTCATTTCCAGCACTTGCTGGATTCTGTCATCGGCCCACATATGATGTTCCAGCCCTGCGACACACACACTCCTTGTCATCGCAGGCTTGAAGACAATCTGGGCCCAAATTAAATAAATTGTATGATATTTTGGCATGTTTTTATTATTCCTGTCATATTGAATTAATTAATTATGTTTTAATTTCCTATTTTATTGATTCATGACATTATTTAATTGTATAATCTTGATACAATGCTGCAATGTTTCTTTTAACTGGACAAGATAAACATGAGCGCATTTCCCCATTTTAACTTCACTCCACTGGCTTCCCATACGTTTTAAAATAATTTTGTTTGCTTTGAAAGCCCTCAATGGTCTTGCCCGACCCTGCCTGTCTGAGGTACCACACCCTTATACACCTTTTCAGGGCAGCTGATCAACTTCTCTGGACTGTACCTAAAAGTGTAAACTCAGAGGGGACCAGGATTTACAACTCCAAACTTTGGAATGACCTGCCTCTGCACATTCAGAGGGTCAGTGGTGGCCTAGTGTTTAAGAAGCGGCCCTGTAATTAGAGGGTTGCTTGAACTGCCAAGGTTCCATTGAGCAAAGAACTGTCCCCACACACTGCTCCCTGGGTGCCTGTCATGTCTGCCTACTGCTCAGTAAGGGTGCTGGACACATTTTGTTGTGTCCCCGTGTGCTGTCCTGCAGTGTATCACAATGACAATCACTTTTTCACCTTCAGGGTTCCTACGGTCATTTAAAACCTGGAATTTGAAAAGAGAATATTCCAGGCTTTGATAAGTTTTGAAATTTGAAATAAACATATAAAGTTATGGAAATCTGACAGATACATGAATGTATAAGATGAAGTACATTGTTCCCGTAACATTTTTCCTACGTTTACTACTACAATGTTTGAAACTAGAGCAGGTCTATAGTATCTTTACTCGCTTTACGTCATGTGATATGGCGTGTATTGCTTCCATATTCCAGCACCTCCACAGCAGCATGTCTCATTTTAAAAGTCATGTTAATTACAGCTGATGATCTCTGCCCGAACATGGTGGGGCCCATTTTAATTGGACTCGGGCATTTAGTGTTTTCATAAGATTAGTTTTTCTGGGAAATTAGACTTTTTGTGATATTTCACATTAGCACAGAAATTTCAGAGAACAAATGGTAATTTGTAAATACCTTCTTAATACCCATGTTGGTCTTTCCCATGCTATGAGATGTTGCCATTGTTGTACTCTATTTTTTATTATTTATTTTAACTTTTCTTAGTCGTTATATGTCTTGATCTATTTTTAGTATTCTGTACAGACCTGTGGGGTTGTGAAAGTGCTCTATAAGTTAAGTTGGATTGAATCAGAGCAGTGAAAATAACATCACTCTGTCGTCTTCTTCTCCCAGGGCAACTCATGTCAGTTCAGAGACAGATGTCAGCTGGGTGCAGTTTCTACAGGGTGCGGTAGAGCACAACCTGGGGAAGGTCAAGACAGCTCTGAATGGCTCTGGATGAAGCCCCTCACATGTAATCGGACACAAGGGACTTTGTTCAGTGTGTGAGAGGAAAAGGAAAAGACATCTGTGAGAATATTTATGCATTGTATATGGCTATGAATTGATGTGTGTGTGTGTGGATACAGTGTATGTAGTTTGAGATGATTTCTGCTGGAGATGGTGCTCCACAAGACCAGATCTTCTTCTGAAAATGTTCGTTTGTGGAAAAAAAAAAAAAAAAAAAAAAGTCAATAAAAATCTACTCTACTACAGCAGTGGTCGTCTCTGTCTTTATAGACTAAAATCCATCTGATTTACCATTTCAGCCTCCGTCTGGTCCCCTACCAGTTGGTCTTCCTTTCCTGCTGAAAAAATCAATATGATGGGCTGAAGACGGTTGGATAAGTGATTAAGATGGAGGTGTTTATCTTAAGACCAGCTAAAAAAATTGCTAGCATTATGTGGGTGTATGTGTTGTTTTTAAAGCAGGCTAAGTATAATCCAGATGCAATGGGCCAGTGGTTGGCCTAGCAGGTAAGGAAACTGACCTGTAATTGTACGGTTATCATCTGTAATTGAACCTACAGGCCTGATTTATTGCAGAGCAGTGAACAGCGAAGTATGAGACATTAGCACAGGCCTGGCTAAAATTGGTTAAGAGATCACAGGACAAGCTTAACACTTGGAATGGACTGTTGTCTTATTTCATTGGTCAACATGCTGCTGAGGCTACTATAGACAAATGGTTAATCCCAACTTGTGACACTAGTTGAACTAAAGAGTACGCACGATATCCATAACTTTCAACCATAACCTCCACTTTGAACCTCTTAATCCACATTGGGGGTGTGGGTGTTTGAGTCAATCCTGTTGTCAGGCACAAGGCAGGGACAAGCCATCCACTCGCACTTACGATCAATGGAATCTGATTTGAAAAAAAAATAACTTTCCTAATATCAAGCAAAAATATAACATTGAAATGTAAAATAAGAGGCTGGAATCTTGACAATATACGTTTTTTGCTTACATCTCACTATTTTTCATTTTTCGCTGCTCGTTTATACATTTTCACTGCTGACTTTTCAGTCACTCCGCCCCGTTTTACGTTTACGCTGCCTGAGGATTTGGTTGGACTTTTGGCACAATTCTCTTGTGTGGGCGGGGCTTCGCCTTATTAGCCAGAAGTTATTTGAGTTTAATGTGAACCAAGGCACATTTCCAAAACCTAAGAAGTATAGTATGATCATAGTGAGTGTGATGTAAATTTGGTTGCCTTACAATTGATGTGTAACACTTTATTTTTCCATTTATTAGAAAGTAATTAAAATTAATCAAATTTCCCAAAACTAAGTGTATATTGGTTGCGTTACACTGCAAAGCAATTGAATATTTTCTTGTAAACAAAAAACAAAACATTCTCCAAAATACAAGGTATAGTATGATCATAATGCCATATTTGTTAAGTGATTTTATTTGCAGTGGGCTGTGTATGAGTTAAGTTTTATCTTTATTGCGGATTTACTCGGTTCTCTTCATACAGGTTTATTGAACCGCAAAAGCAAATACGCCAGTTTCTTGCAAACTTTACCTAAGTAAACAAATTCACCCATGAGAGGCTGAGTCTAAATAACACAATATTTTGTGTAAAAGATTCATCTTAAGGTTTATTTTTCCAATGGTCCTTAGTAAAGTGATTTTACCATGGTCTTCACCATGTCTACCACAGTCACCAGTGCACCTTGTACATGACCAATTGCCTGCATAAATGTATTTTAATTTAGACAATGTATTATTTCACAAATTGTGAATTGCCACATTGTTACAAATTTCACTGTGTGCACCGTGTGCTGTGCATTACATGTGTCTGTAACAACTGTTCATTTTATAGGCTCACCTTGAGATTATTTACCATTAATACCAGTTCCCCTAGCCTGTCTATGGTCCTACAGTGGCTAGAAATGGCGGTATGTATAACGAGTGCTTTGGCAATTCTGCTTCACCGTTCAAAGCACGGCAGCTCAGACGGTCGGATTTGGAATGACATGGTTACCTCCCCTTTCTCTTGCTTTGTCAGCCCGGAGAATTTCCCACCCCTCCCCTAAAAAAGGGAATGCCACTGACCATCATGGATCCCAATGCTTGTAATTGGATGTGAAAATGAGAACAAATGTGTTTTTCTTTAGTTCCATCACATGAAATACTGTAGAACCAGCTGGTAATTTTTTTTCCACCTGGAAAAACGGCAACATGACTTCCTGGTTGCGCCAAACATTGTGGTTGGTGAATATGTTGATGACGTCATTCCCGCAAATGCCCCCTCAACTTCTATATGCCGCTCTCCTCCTTATTATAATTTTAAGCAACACACAGAAACCGTGCATCCTGGGGAAATCTTGTTGTGTGACTGGCTCAAAGTGACTGTAATTCAGCACCACGGCTGAATTTCAGAAAGAGACTTTAGATTTAGTAATAGGTGACTACTAAGACCTACATAAAACAAAACATTTCATAATCATTACACATTAAGGGACAAAAAGAGAAAAAGACAAAAGAAAGTATTCTGCTGAGAAATTGACCATTTGTCCAACATAAAATGTTTTGGTTGCTCATTCTAGAGGTTCATGGTAGTATGACGACAGGCCAACAGTACAAAAATACTCTAAATAATATTCCAAAATAATGTCAGTGATTCTTAAATGCATTTATGTTTCAATTTACATGATCATTTTCATTACAGAATTCTAAAAATGACAATACATAAAACAATACATAATCTTTTAAAAGGGAGACATTGAAAATTACAAAGGTTGCAAATAGCAAAGTTTGGATATAAAATCTATAAACAAGATACATAATTCCAAAAAAAGTAAATGCATATATATATATATATTAACAATTCTACCACATTAGAAAAACTAGGATAGACAAATCAGGACAACACAAAGTCCACTTCCTGTCTCCAGTCCCACAACATAGCTACATCATGTCAATAACACAAAGAGGCACAAGGTGTGTAATCAGACATGCCACAAAGTGTCCAGACATCGGTCTCCTGCTTATGTCCCATCATGCATCTCACTGGATGATGTCCTTCACGCACCCACATGATTCACCCACCGGGAATCAGACTGAAGAACAGGCCTGCTTGACAGTAGTCTACAAGCACCACATATGGACAGTCCCACATCTAAAGCTGTGCTGGTTTGGTGTAATGTGCTGAAAGCCAAAGGAACGGCAGGATCAGCTTGTGATCCTGTGACTGGGAAGAGTCAAATTGCTTTTGCACTAATCACAAGTCGAATTATCAAATTAAAACCAGTAAATGTATAAAAAAAAAATAAAAAGAGCCTTGCTGGCTGCTTCCAAAATTTTCAATGGTATGCAAACAGAAGTACTGACCTTGGCTCCAAATTAACACACAGCCATGCACAGGACCACTCCTACTCCCTCTTTTCCATTGTAATAGAGTGGCAGAGCACAGTTACTCAGGATGAGACTCACAATAAATTATCTAATTTCCTGGATGAGATCAGAGCCTCGCCCCTACACTGCTGTCTGTTGTGCTTAGTGGTGCAGCCACCTCCAGCCCTGCTAAAGCCCTTTGAGTTCATCAGCACCAGGATGATTGTGAAAACATCATGAAACAGGACCGTTGAACATGCTGACATGGCAGCTGCTACAATTTCGAGAGACAGGAAAAGATAAAGTGGCTCACAGAGCTCTCAACACCATGGAAATGCAGCCACTGAACCGCATTACATACCCATACGCAAACACACACACACAGGAGAAAAAGCAGTCAGTTGTATAGTCCAAAATACAAAAGGAGGAGAATGTGGACCACAATTCATCAGTGATCCTGAATGTAACCTGAAGAAGAAAAGAGGGTGGTGCAAACAGTGAGGCCACGCCCACTAGGATGCTGACATCAAAGTCCCCCTGAGTTTGAGACAGCTTTACATGTGAAAGGAACAGTTCATCACAAGATGTATAGCTTTGTGCATCAAGTCTGTTTCTCTATGAGAGCACAGAGTTGAGCAGTAGGGAGAGAACTGAGTGCTGGAGCTCGATGCCGCCTCCTGCTGGCCCAATCATGTACTGGTCCCACAGTCAGGCTGAAGAGACGTGCGTGTATCAGCATGATACTGTGCGATGCTGAATGCTGTTTGTGTATGTTTGTGAATGTGAACAGTGGTTTTGTGTTATTTATGCGTGTTTGTGTGTCTGAGGTTAAATGACAGAAGTTGAGTTTATGGTGTTATGCTGTGCATTGTCCAGTGTAGCAAAGAATCGAACATCTCTGTCCTTATCTGCCTGCAGTGACAACATAGCCTCATCCAGAGCATCCAAATAGGCCCCACCAGGACTCTTGAAGTAGGCTGAAACACATAATACAGAGCAGTTGAGATGGGCTACAGAGGGGTGTCATCAAATGCCTCTGCAGAAAAAAAAAAAAAAAAAACATTCAGATGCTGCTGCTTTACCATTTTCCACTACACTCTGCCGAAGTGCTTTGGCAACAAGAACGCGCACATTAGCAACAGGGTCAGAAGTCAAGCTGAGCAGGCTGGGAAGTAAGTGCTGAGCAAACTGATCCATTGGCATAGACCGGTCCTCTACGATGGCCTGCAACAGATGTGTGATTAGTGTGACATGATGTGACCATGACAGAAATATTGATGTCTGACTGGAACAGCTGTGTGACAGCTGCAGGAAATCCTTACCTGACAGACGAAGGCAAAGGCTTGGCGCCCCACCCACTTAGGGCAATGGCAGAATCGTAACACAAGCTCGTTAGCAAAGTTAAGCCCCAGATCATCAGCCCCAGAAGAGTAGAGCTTTTGTAGGATCTCCACCACCTACCACAGACACACACAGAGTAAGAACTTCTACACAGACACACATACACTCTCTCTGAGTGCAACAGGGTGTCCTGAAATCCTACCAATTTGTAGGAGATCCAGCGGACTTCTGAGACCTTATCAGAACAGAGAGACAATGCAATCTGTCTGAGGTAGTCATAAACGTCATTATGGCTGTACAGGTCGATGATCAAAATCAGCTGCCTAAAGAAAGACCAAGTATGGATGTGTGATCAGTACTTTTAAAGACAGACATAAATACACCAATTACACCCTATTATTACTGTGAGAAGGTGTATTACACATGCATCTGTGTGTGTGTGTGTGTGTGTGTGTGTGTGTTTGAAAAAGAGAGAGAGACTCACTCTGCCAGCTCGTAGCGGAAGCGCCAGTTCCTGCTGTTGTCGGTCACTAAAAACTCCTGCAGCTGGTATAGATACTCCCTCCTCTTCTCCAAATGGAGCAGCTGATGAGAAAATGTTTACTCACCACATGAGCCTCTTTCTGCTTTTTTAATCAATAGGCCGGTCTGGGAATATATTATGCCGTATGACCCATGATTAGCCTACGACAATGTCCTACTATAGATTGAACACAGTAAGCAACTGAGATTTTGCTAAGTAAAATAATTTGACATCCAGCTTCCTGTGCATAGGGCAATGTTGCGGACTTGCTCACCTTGAGAAAGTCATACAGGTGTTTCAGGACGCCAATTCGCACCTCATCCAAGTCCTTCAAGAAGCCATTGAAGATGGGAACCAGGTCAGCAGCAGTCAGCTGGTCACCCAAAATCACTGCCAACTCATGGATGGAGAAGGCCAGAGTCCGTCGCACCTTCCACTAAATCCCATGCACACACAAACACATTTAACATACATGCTAGAAGCAATGGACATATGATTTGACAACACACACTAGAATAACACTACACTAAACACCATATTAACAACATTAGAAGATGCTCTGTACAATGTCAATAACATTATCAGCTAATCCTTTTGCTATGTATATCTTGTATATCTTCATTCATGCCGTCCTCTTGTACTAACCCTTCAACTCATTTAAACGGAAAGTGGATGTACCAGGTTAGTGCTGGTTCTGAGCAGGAGCAACAGTACCTGCACATCGCTAGCCAGGGTCTCGTAAGTGTCTTTGAGGCAGTGCCAGTTTTGGCGGCCGAGTGTGAGCGCCACCCCTGGTAAGCTGAATGCACAGTGCTTGGCGATCTCTGTGTCGACTGTCTGTGCTCGAGCAGGATCAGTCATTGAGAGGTACTGATCCAGCAACTGCTGAGGAATCACGTTCTGAAAAAACAAAGTGGCAGAGGAATTAACACAAGCAAACACAATGTATGATGCAGCTAAATCTGGCTTGGAATGTAAATCTTGGAATGCTAAACTAACCTGCACTTTGGACTTCTCCTCCTCCAGGTTTGAGACACACACTTGCTCCTGCTCAACAGCCTCGATCAGTTTTGACTCCTAAAGACACAACAGGAATATATTTACATGTACACCAAATATTTGATCAGAAATTGCTGGGAGAGTACTCTTACCATGCTGTGTGTGTCAGACTCATCTACTACAGCAATTGTAGCAGGGATGTGTGCTCCACCCACACTGAGGGTCTGGGAGGTGGAAGACTCTGTGCTGGCCTCCTGTGGGCTTAAGTTACTCTCTGACAGGCTGTCTTCCTGCTCTGCCACATCTGATTGGCTCTCCAGCTGAGCAGCCTTCAGTGCAGCAGATAGAACCTGTACTTGTGCTGCAAACATACACAGACAAAAAAGAAAGATAGTCATTGAAATTCTCTGTATGGTTAACTATATTGCCATAGTGCAGAATATTATTGCATTCATGTAATGGGACAGCATATATCACTCATTCATGGGCATCAAGACAAATCATTCAACATGTAATTCCAAATATTTGAACAGTATTTGGCAGCCACGGATGGTACAAGTTATCCCACTTAAAAAGATGAGAGAGGTCTGTAATTTAAGTAATAGGTACACTTCAACGGTGAGAAAAAAATAAACAGGAAATCTCACTGTACGATTTTTAAAGAGTAACTTCTTTAAGAAGCTCTTCTATCATTCACCTGTATTAATGGATCCTGTTTGAACCTGTTTGGCGCCTTTCATGGCTGCCCACTGCTCCCTTAGGGGATGGGCTAAATGCAGAGACCACATTTCACTGTGTGCACTGGGTGCTGTGCTGTCACATGTGACAACTAATCACTTTCACCTCATTATCTGTATAAAAGACACACCGTCAACTAGTCAGTCTCTGGATCCAGGACCTGATAACTAGACTGGGATGAGCCAATCTACAATAGGCAAGCAGCTTGGTGAGAAGAGATCAACTGTTGGAGCAATTACTAGAAAATACTAGATCATTGACAATCTTGCTTGACATGGGGCTAGAGATGCTAGAGATCACCTTGTGGGGTACAAATCATCTTGAGAACAGTGAGAAAATAGCCCACAATTACACAGGGAAGAGTTGCAACCATACCCATTGTGAAACATGGGGATGTAATCACAACTGTCATGAGATTTTGGGCAAAAACCTCCTTCCATCAGTGAGACCACTGAAGATGAAACGTGGCTGGATCTTCCAGCATGATCTTGTTGTTGTGTCCAAGAATGTTACTGAAATGTGTTATAATTGTTTCGTGGATGCTGTTATATTACAAACATAATTTAATTATTTGTACATATATATATATAATTTGTATTAAATAAAGATTATAATACAATCCACATACAATTTCTGTAGATAATGTAATTTTTGTATGAAATAACATATGTTATTGTGTACCACTGAAAATCATTTATAAACCATTATGAACAAATATTTTAACTGCAACAACCAAAACAGGTTGTTTTCTGGTCCAGGGCTAGTATAGAAGTTAAGCAAATGCAGACTGAACAATCTATAACAAATTCTTATTTCATTTAGATATAAATAATTTATTTACAAAAAAAAAAAAACTAGTTTTGCTTACGAAAGCTAAATCAAAGTCTCAAGAATGGGTGATTTATAGTCATTGGGAAAAAAGTATGATTGCTTACTTGCGTTTTATGTATCAGGACAAAAATCATATGGTTCTAAAAATATAAATATAGGTTATATCTAGTGGTGGGCCGTTATCGGCGTTAACGTGAGACTCTTATCGGGCGATAAAAAAAATATTGCCGTTAATCTATTCACAAAGTTGGGTTGGGAGCTGGGTCTATACTACGCAAGCTATTGTTCCAGAGGTAAATGGTTACACTAGATTTTTAAGTATATTTCTTCTTTCTTGTGTCTTATTTTCTTATTTTCTAAAGACTTTTATTTTGTTTTTGAGACAAAAACAAAATTTGGACACAAAATTGGACATATGGCGTGAGTTGTGAGGTGCGTGGGGTTTGTGTGCAAAAAGTTATTTCTTTCATTTTAATTTATGTATATATTTTGCATGTGTGTTATTTTGTTAATATTTTTTTTATGTTCTTTTAATACTGTATATTGTAGAGAGAGGTGCAGAAAGACGCGATGTGTGACGCGATGTTCTGACGCGACCTTGCTTTTTGTACAGGAATGCAGTATTGTAAATTGTGAATGCTTTATGTTAATGTTCAGTTCTCTTGGACACATGGCGTGAGTTGTGAGAGAGAGGTGCAGAAAGACGCGATGTGTGACGCGATGTTCTGACGCTACCTTGCTTTTTGTACAGAATACACTTTGCACAGAAAATCTCTTGGGTGTCAGCTCATCATTTGTGGTTCAAGAAACGAAATCAAAAAGTTACACAACGCAGAAAAAGAACCGCTACACTATAATGACTTTCACCTTGATACTTTAGCACAGATGTATACCTAGCCGAATTGCACTGTAGGGGGCGAGAACGAGTCTTCGAACTGTGAAATTACCACATCAAACGTGACGTGGTAACATGGATGCAGCTATTTAACTGAACAAACAGTTGGTAAACACAAGTACATCTTATTGAACATAATTTATTTTCATCACCAATTATCATAGTAGAACAGCTTTCTCAAGCAGTTTGTGATGCATTTTGGAAACAGGAGATGAGCCCCTGGTCTAATGCGCCACCTGGCTTGAGAAATCCGTTCTCAAAGACTTACTTTTAGTCATTATTTGGATAGCACACATATTCTGAATGCCTTCGGCAGCATTCAAATGAGCCATTTTAATCTAGATTAATTTAGATTACTCTAGATTAATTCCAAGATTACAATGAGATTAATCTAGATTAAGAAAATTAATCTATGC
Organism: Denticeps clupeoides; assembly: GCF_900700375.1. Lineage (NCBI taxonomy): Eukaryota > Metazoa > Chordata > Actinopteri > Clupeiformes > Denticipitidae > Denticeps > Denticeps clupeoides. The sequence continues at coordinate 15,835,564 of NC_041708.1, forward strand.
CCACCTCTAGTTATATCTAACTTCAGGTTTACAAAAACACGCAAAAGACGCCACCATATATTATTAGACAAAAACAAAGTCAGACTGTGAGGAAAAAAACTACACCCTGATTCAATATCTAATAGAACCACCTTTATCAGCAATAAATTGAAATAGTAATTTTTTTGTATGATTGTATCAGTCTCTCACATCATGGAATTTTCTGCTTCAGTTAATTGAGGATAGTTAGCAGCTCCCTACTATTGATGATTTCATGGCTGTCTCAATGACTGCAAAGTGCCGAGTGTCAGGACTAGAAAATTAGCAGAAATCATCACCCTTCCACCACTGTGCTTGACTGTTGGTAATGAGGCGTTTGTGCTGATATGATGAGTTTAGTTTTTGCTTAACATTGCACTATGCATTATGGCTTTGTCTGTTCAAGACATTGTTCAACACAAACCTGTATTTACTGATTGTAAATCGCTCAGGATATGGGTGTCAGATTTACATTTATGGTATATCTCAAAGACGCATAAGTGATGGACGGGGTGGGGCTTGCTGTGTGGTAGGTCTTGTGCTTACCTGCTTGCCATCAAGCTTTGCCTGATGCACTGAACACAAGAGGAGGGTTACAAAACACTTGTTGTTTGGTCCTTTTTTTAGTTATTAGATTTTAATGGTCTCTACTAACTCCAAAAATATTTTAACAAGACATATGAATACCTTAACATTAATAACATTAGATGCAATTCTAAACAGGTAAACTTACTTATAAGCAATATTAACAGTTAATTGTATACTGATTATGGCAGTACTATATTCATTGCACTTTTACACACTGCTGCACTGAACATTTAAGGAGATCTGCTATAACATTATTATACTGTTATATTATAAATAGATATTTAATAAAATCAGTCTAAAAGCAACATTCAGTTAACAAATAGGGGCGGGGCATAAGATAAGAAACAGTGGGACAGCTGTCACTGCAAAATCTAATAATTTAGGGGCAGTGGTGGCCAAGCGGTCAAGGAAGCGGCCCCGTAATCAGAAGGTTGCCGGTTCGAATCCCGATCCGCCAAGGTGCTACTGAGGTGCCACTGAGCAAAGCACCGTCCCCACACACTGCTCCCCGGGCGCTTGTCATGGCTGCCCACTCTCACTCAGGGTGATGGGTTAAATGCAGAGGACAAATTTCACTGTGTGCACTGTGTGCTGTGCTGCTGTGTATCACATGTGACAATCACTTCACTTTAATTTAAACTTTAATAATAATAATAACAACAGTGGGACAGTTGTCACTGCATAGTAATTAATAATTCAAAATTATAAAAAAAAAAAAAAAAAAAAAAAAAAAAACCTTTTAAGGCCAGTTTCATCAATTTCTCTTGGTAGACACTCTGAGGGACATATTCTCTTCTAAAATGCTTTATAAATGCATATTATGTTATGTATTAATATATCCTTAATATATACTCAAATGTGATTATTTGATTAATTTTATAGTCATATATTAATTTTCCTTCCAAATTTCTGTTCTTTTTTAGCCTGTGTCAGATTTAATTGTCTCATATTACCTGTAATGCTTCCATCCACTGCATGATATATTTTCAGTTTGTTATTTGTGAGTCTTTTGTGGTGGTTTTTGGTATGGGTGACATGGGTTGTTACCCAGGGCAGCATCATGTAGGGCAGATCATTAAAAAGAAAATCCATGCCAATGATAAATTCTGCAGATTTTTGTGGAAATAAATGGGCAACATTCAGACATTAGATGAACAAACCCAGTATAAGCCTAAATTTTCAGTAGCATCTCTTCTTGTAGGTCTGTTCAATAAGCCATCCCTGCTTTTAACTAGTAACTTACCTGACCACCTATTGCTTCCATAGCATACTGAGATGAAGATACTAACGCTATACCAAGAAAGGTCAGTAGGTAGCAATTATGGTACTCCAAAGTAAACCAGGAATTGATTAGTAGCCATTGACTAAAGGACATTACAACACAAAGTTTATTCAAAACAATTTGCTATTAAATAAATAATAGAACGTAAATACAAAAAATAGCTTACTTTAGCGTCTGAGACAGACGTTTTTTTAAATTCTGGTGATATAGCTCACATGCAAGACTGACAGATATGCAGGTTTAAATAAGCCAAGCGATAAGTCATTGATGGTGGAATATCTGCTGTGGCTGTTGCCACTGGCGAATGTAAGGCTAACCCGGCCCAGCTTTTAAAAACCTGGCCTTCTTCGTGCACTATGAGTGCTATACTAAGAGGCTAATTTAATATAAGAGAGTTTAAAATATAAATCTTACCTCCGATGCAGCAAGTACGCATTTGCAACATTGCCATTAGAATGGGAGAAAGACCCCAGTTTTACTAGGTGGTTAAACCTTGTTAAGAGCACTGCAAGGTACAAACGGTATTCTGGGCTGTTCAGTTTACATTTACATTTACAGCATTTATCAGACGCCCTTATCCAGAGCGACTTACAATCAGTAGTTACAGGGACAGTCTCCCTGGAGCAATTTAGGGTTAAGTGTCTTGCTCAGGGACACACTAGTAGTAAGTGGGATTCGAACCCGGGTCTCCTGGTTCATAGGCGAGTGTGTTACCCACTAGGCTACTACCACCAAATGCAGTAAAATGCAGTAAATGATATCACAGAGTGAAAATACCTCTTTAGTTTAAGTTGCATTACTAACTATAATATACACAGTCTATAATAATATGTGTGATTTTCTGAGCGACGTCAGAATTGAAATTGTGTGTGTACAATCATTTTTCTCCAATTACCATTATTTTAAGCTGCTGGTACAATACTTCAAAATGTCAGATCTGGCAACACAGCTGACTGCTCATTTACCACGAAAGCCCAACCCGAGCAACCTAAGTTTAGATTTAAATCATTTTAGAACCTGGTAAGGACCAAGTGCTTATTTTATATACACACACACATACACACACACACACACACACACACACACACACACACACACACACACACACACACAAACTCAAACACACAGCCTACCCTGCACATCGGGATCATCCATGTGTAGCTGCAGACAGTCTAACACCTTCTGTATCTGGGAGCTGGTGGCTGGACCCTCAGCATCCAAAGTGAGCAGCTCCCCCTCTGGCCTCTCCACCTGCAGCAGCTCCAGCTCCAGACTGATGTCTGGTAGAGGTGGCCTCCAGTAGAGGAAGGAGTTGAAGGTGTCCAGCGACTCTTGCTCAGGCTCTGATGGGGGTGGGCTAGTCTGATAGGGGTCTACAGGGGTCTTTGTTGGAGTCATGTTCTGAGCTGGATTGTTGACATCCTCATGGCTTAGAGACTTGTGGCTTGGGTTCTGGTTCTGTTCTGTGGAGGTTGGGCTCATGTGCTCACTGCTTTGTGTGACAGAGGATTGTAGGTATAAAGACTGGCCCCTGAAGTGGCGAGAGATACAGGAAAGTCTCAAAAGACATTCTACACATTTAACATTCAAATACAGAGATCCAGCCAGATGCTTCATGTTCTTTATTTCTTATTAATGTTTCTTTGTATCTGTGCTCAGTTGTCTTGCTCTTGCTCAGGGACTTTATGTGCTTCATCTCAATGATTTGTGTACACTGTGAATAGTACTTTGCACATAAATCAATATGGAGATTTTGTCTCCAAACAAAATATTTTAGATGTGCTGAATGCTTTATTTACTGTGAATGAGATGCATGTTATGCTTGGTTATTTTCAGGAAGATTATCTCGCTGAATTAAGTGGCATACACAAAGGGTCATGTGTGGCAGAAATTTACACAAACAACTGTAAATCAGTCTGCGTTTCCTGTGCCACTTGTGTTTGTGGCAAATCTCAATGAGCTTCCTGCCATGCAGAGCAGTGGCAACAAATCATTGTTTATCAATGGAAACTCTTCAGCAGGCTTTACCTGACTATAATAATAATAATAATAATAAAGTGAAGTGATTGTCACATGTGATACACAGCAGCACAGCACACGGTGCACACAGTGAAATTTGTCCTCTGCATTTAACCCATCACCCTGAGTGAGCAGTGGGCAGCCATGACCAGCGCCCGGGGAGCAGTGTGTGGGGACGGTGCTTTGCTCAGTGGCACCTCGGGATTCGAACCGGCAACCTTCTGATTACGGGGTCGCTTCCTTAACCGCTAGGCCACCACTGACTAGCTTGCTTATAAAGAGTTTAATGTTTTTTTAAGCATGCAACAAGAAGCGACAGAGCCACAATTCAGTTTCACAGCTCATAACATAACACTGTTGACGCCGCCACAGTGTAAGCGTTGCCTGAGTTGCCAAGCAAGGTAAAGCTAGAAAAGAGCAGATTGACCAAAAACAGAGGTGAAGGAAGCAAAGCTGATGCTGGAGTTCTCCTATGAAGCTGATGGCATTGCTGACAAAAGACTGAAGCAGACGAACATATAATTCATTAAGTCGATAGGAAACTGCCTTCATATCGGAATTTACCTGATCTCCCTGAGTGACCCGTCCTCTCTAAAGTGCAGGCCTATGGAAGCAGGGTTGGCGAAGGTGGAGATGAATCGACCTAGACTCTGGAATGCAGCCTGCCGCACCTGAGCCACACACACAGGTACATATTTACACCAAACATTACTTATGCCTACACAGATGTAATTGTGTATATGTGTCAGCAAGTGCAGATATATTTAAAATAAACCATTCACTCAATCATATAATACATATAAAAAAAAAAAAAAAAAAAAAAAAAAACACTTTCACTTTCACCAGTTAAAGCAAGTATGCCACAGCCATGCGGACTGGTCTAGCTGGTTTAAGAGTTCCAAAGCTTTTCTTGAAAAAGAATGAGTGCAATAATGAAGCCATGCTGCCTGGTCTTTCTTTAGACTCATGATGTGTAAGTGTGTGTTTGTGCATTTGTGTGTGTACACATTCTTTTACCCAGCGCGACTGATCACTGATAAGGCTGATGAAAAGAGGGGAGAGCTTGGAGCGTCGGACCTCAGGGGATGTACAGTTGGACACAGTCATGAAGCACTCAGCACAGGCCTTACGAATGCCCCACAGGCTGTCTGAACACAGCTCAAAGAACTTTGGCATCTGGCAAAACAACACATGAATCAAAACCTGACTAACACAGAACCAAAAGAGAAGTCACTGAGCAGAAGATATGTGTGCGCTCACACAAACACAAAATGAGCGGTCACTGGTCATGTGTTCTCACCAACAGTTTCTCTGTGGCCTCCAGGCCCACTATAGCGCAAAACTCCCCAAAGTTGGCAGCACAGACCTGTAGAGGGAACAGCAGGCAAAAAGTGATACAGGTGATCACTTCTGCCCAAATCACACGACTGCAGTCCTTTAGCTCCATTCTGCTCATCATGGAACTCCAGGGAAAAGGTCAGAGGTCAGTTACCTTACGAACTTGAAAGAGCCGGGTGTCACAGCACAGCTCACAGAACCGCAGCAACAGGAGGTGCTCCACTGTGTCTTTACTCAACATGGTCACCAGCTTACACATGATCTGCGGACACACATGGCATACAAAACCTTAACCACAACACATCACAACACTAACAATAACCCCAGCCTAAGCTACCTGCCACTTTGACAGTCCTGTGGTCGAGTCTGACATTGGAGTCTGTTAACTACACTGATACAGAATGGAATTAACAAAGCAAATATTTTTCAGAGGATTACATTAGTAAAACTTCTGTCACTTTAAGAGAATTTAGAACATATAGTTGACACTTTTCAAGAGAAATGTTTGTTCTTGCATAATTTCGTAACAGATGTTTAATAACAAAAGTTTAAAGAATTTAGTTTTGTTTATTTTAAGATTGTTCATTCAGTATGTATTATTTGTATACTTTAGAAACTAGAGCACAAATACGACGCTATTTCACAATATAGTATCATTAATACAGAAAAAAGCAAATAATTGTGATAACAATACCCAGCACTAGTTTTAAGTGGGTCAAATATAACCACCTGATGTTTTAATTTATGTATCCAAAGTTGACAATTAATATAATTGTGGTGCATTTAAAGACATGGACACAGAATGGTTGATTAAAGCTAATCAAATGTTACTCTGTCCAACACACATAGAAAACACACACACACACACACACACTCACCGCTACAGCTTCAATCTTATAGTCGTCATCACTGCTGGGCTCAGTCAGGTCCAGAAGAATAGGACACACTCTACCCTCCATGTCAGACTTACTGACCAGACCCTGCTCCATCAGAACCAGTAGCGCTGCCTGACTTGTCTTACGCACCTGAGCAGCACACACAGACAAGCACACTTATACAGGAATGAGGAGAAAGAGACAGACAAACAGACACACACATTACAGGATAAAGTACCTGGTTGTTGGGATCTGTGAGGTAGCGCACCACAATGGGCACAAGGTATCTGGAAAATGATGCTGGAAAGTTGGGTCGGTTCTCATGTAGAAACAGGGCAATGTTCGGCACCTGCTCCATAAGTTCAGCCCGTACTGTGGGCTCTTATAAGACAAAGACACACAGCCACTGTCATTACCACATGGCAACGAAATATCATCAACTTGTGTGCTGTAGCACACAAACATACCTCCATCCTCAGACATCCTTGCCACTGTTTCCATGACACTAATGAAGTCATTCTCGTTGTCGCTGAACTCACGCAGAACATCTAAAAGCCCACGGGCCACAATCTGCCTGCAGATTACAAGGAACAGAGGCATACTTGGACTGAGACTCTTGATGTGCTGGAGTCTCCGTGATTGCAGTGATTACAAATTCTCAATCGGCTATGTGAACCATGAAAGTTGTATGGCTGGTATACAGATGACTGTTTTAGTGGCTACTAGTTCATTAACTTGCTGGTCGTAGACCTTTATAAGATACAACATTACTAAAAACAAAGGACTAAATATAGATATATTTTGACTTAACTATTAATTGATACAATGGGCCCATTTTTGCTATACAGCAGACAAGCACAAAGGTGTACAGTCCTTTGTCAACATGTATGGGAAGGCGGGGCTCAGCGCATTGCTGTGTGTGCACAAGTGAATTCATAATCTAATCAGAATGTGAAAAAATGGATTATCAGTAAATAGAGAAAGGAAAAAATAAAACAAGTAATAAAAAGATTAGATTACAAAGATTAATATAAAATTTGAAATACAAAAACTACATGTTATATATCATTTTAATACTGGGAAGAACACAGGGTAGCAAGATTACGGCCAAAATGATAATCACAATAATAATTTTTTATCAATAATGTTATTACAATTATTCATTATGTTATTACACTTTCTATTTTAAACAAACAATAAGTAAACAAGGCTTTCAGTTCAAAATTAAACTTAAAAAAAAAAAAAAAAACAATTTAAAATTCTAAAATAACATTTACCTAAGACCTAGGGTTAACAAAAAATAAAAAGCAATTTTGGAGTACAATGATTGTACAAACAACTGAAGAAAAAAAGAAAAGGCACATACTACAAAGAACAGAAATACCATCCTGTGAACAGTTTTGGCTTAAGAGATAATCAAAGACAAGTCACTATGAATTCATTCACATTTTGAAACAGTTCAGGTAGCTGCATCTAACCTGTTGAAGACGTTCTCACTGAAGGCATACTTCTCTAGCCGCCCCAGCGGCGTCAAGTCATCCTGTCCTGCATCCAGGAACGCTGTGATTCTGATCCCATCGCAATCTGAACCATAGTCATCAAATCCAACTGCACCAAGTAAAATACCAAGGTGATCCATAAAAGAGACACAATTGACACTGGTAACATCTGATATAAATGGTCAACATTTATCATGTAAACCAGACAAAGCACAGCCAGCAGGAGGGACAAAAGGTGAGAAAAGATAAATCACTAAATGTCATCATTCAAGTCCAGATACTTACAGTCATCTAAATCATCATGACCATCTTCAAAGTATAAAGACAGACCTGAAAAGAGAAATCAGGCCATATTAAATACATTTTTAGAAACTCAATCTCTTCTCTCTGTGCCCCCTTGACTATTTGCTCATTTAAATGTTTTAAGCCTTCAATTTTGCAGGGAAAACACATATTCTCTTATAGTGATTTAATTTCCAAGTGATTTCATTTTTATATATTTTTTTTTCCTGCTCGTATTTTGTTTAGTGTCAGGCACACAAAAATGTATGGTATAACAAGGCACGAAGGAAGTGTTTAATGATGTTGTATTAGAAAAAAGATTGTACTAATCAGCAAACCTTGATATTATTTTGAGTATGAATAAAATCCCATTATAAAGTTGTCCATCACAATTTCTGTGGCTAATATAATTTGTGTTTGTAATAAACATATAATGGTAATTTACAATGCAAAGAATACCCATTATGTGTACCGGTAAATCTTTATTATGGGCATTTAATGAATGACTTATTCATGAATAAAAACCAACATATTTCTGTTGAAAATGTATTTATATATGTACAATAAGAACTATATATAATATTACTATCAAATATTGCCTGGACCAATAAATATCCTTAACCCATAAAAATAATTGAATATACGGTTTCATTAATTCATGCAAGTGGGCTTTAATAACCACAACAGAGAGAGTTCATAGCTGAACAAGTTTCAATAGGATGGTAGAAGCCTTGTGGGTAGCACACTCACCAATGAACAGTCACAGGTTCACATTTGCGAAAAGATGTAAATGTTTCAACTGTATCTACATAATAGCGAGTTGGGGGTCACAGGGCCCCTGAGATTATGCACTTAAACTACAACCAGGAGTACTTGTTATATATTTACATGTTAGATTAGTGAACTAGAGGTGTGAACCTTCACTGGTCTCACGATTTGATTAGGATTATCTAGGGCCCTATGAAATCAGTTTTTTTTTTCCTAAATTCAATTCTCTCCATTTTAATTTTTCTAAATTCCATGTTTTCTGTTATAAACATATTTACTCAACTAAAAACAGTGTGATTATGGAGTGGGTGGGGGAAAAAGATAATATGCAATCTGACAAACCCCATTTAATCACTGGGGTATTACTCTTTGATTTTGTAAACAATTTACATGTAAATAATATATGCATTTCATGCAAAGAACTATTTTACACATGTGTTGTCACATATGTTTTTACAAAAGAGTTGTTTTTCAGATTAATAAAAAATATTTTGGGTATTGGTCCGCTCTAAACCGCATGCACGGAACTGAGCGGGCAAGTGGTCCAGATTCAGCACTGACAGCCTCTTCTCCATTGCTGACAGCACGCTTACATTGCGTTAGTGTGCAAAAGTCCCGCCCCAACCAGAAACACGTGTAGTGGGTTGCAGCGGCCAGAAACATGAATTATACACAATTCCGTGTCTTATAGTGGATTCAGTTATATATTTTGGATTCCCAGTTTTCTGCATCCCATAAGTTTTCTACATTACTTCTCGTTCACCCAAATGAAAGCTTTGATTTGTGGTAGTAGCCAAGTGGGTAACACACTCACCTATGGACCAGAAGACCCAGGTTCAAATCCCACTCACTACTATTGCGTACCTGCGCAAGACACTTAACCCTAAATTGATTAACTACGAAAAATAAGTTGTTTTTCTAAACTTCCAGTAAGACGATAATGTTGTGTTGTAGAACTCTGGACACTCCATTCCTCCACTCCTGCTTTGTGTGAGTGTTTCGAAGTGGCCAAAACACTGACCAAACAGAAGCCTGCTTCAAATCTATTGGTTAAGCAAAAATGTCACAGCGCTCAGAGGTAAAAGTTAAAAAAAAAATTCTACTTTGACCATGATGTGCGCACAAGGCTGCCAAGTGGTGCGAAACTCCTACCTGGAATGGAGCTGTAATCAGATCAGGCAGCCAGGGGGAGGATCCAAGATGGTGGAGTGAGTATCTACATTAAATTTTATTTTTACAATTACCTCACTTTAATGGGAGCTCAAGGTGAAAATTTGCTCAGTACAAAAGGTGAATTTGAAGTTGACTTGTCTTCCTGATAAGGACGACAAGGACACCAGAGAGTCTGTGGATAGACTGAGAGAAACAGTTGACACTGTTCATTGGCTGGGAAGAAAGGGAATCACTGCCTCTTCCAGTTTGGCAAGTAAATGATCCGAGATCACGTCTGGAGATTGCACAAGTTAGTCAAGAGAAGCACATCTGGCTCATGAGGCCAAAGGCCTCGCCGAGACCTACGATCTGACAAATCAGAATTGTTGATGCCACCAATGGGGCTCGGGAAAACCCTGAAAACCCCCCAAAAAACGTTAAAACGCAAAAAAAAAAAAAAGGCCACCACACTAAGACCTTGTAATGCACAGAACACCTCTCCGCACAATATGACATATTGGTTGCTTCGATGGGGCCTACAGATCGCTCAGAATCCAGGACGGTTGAGTGCACACACACGACTTTCATGTCAAGTTGTGTGTTTAGTATTCTACTCTGAAATGCAACTTGTGAAGACCTACGTTTTGACATATGTCGCGATCTGACGTACAGCTCACAAAATTTTGAAAAAAAAAAAAAGTCATTGGAGGGGGGGGGAAACGTTATTTATTTATTATAGTCTCTTTTTTTGTCCATTAATGTAGGATTTACTGAAGCAAGCACACCCGCAAGGTATATATAAAAAAAATTGTGTGAAGTGTGCTATTACTTTTATAAGCAATCGGAGTGGGCGTGGCGGAGCTATTAATGCTGACACAGGGTCGACTCAAATCAAATTTTAGCATTGGTAGCATTTTTAAATATCCCACAGTTTGATTCGTTTCACATTTTTACATGGATAACTTACATCCATTTGTCTATTGATAAATAGTAATTATTTTAGGTAAATATTACATACACTGTTGCAAGTGTAGAAGTCTTTTTCCAGGTTTATTAATGACTTTAAACAGTAATAACTTTCTCTTTCAAAACTGAAATCCTGTAAAAAGGCTGTATGTTTTTATTGTTCTGATCTGTATTTGCTGTGCCTTATAGCCTGTGTGCCTTACATTGCATTGTTTCTTTTACTTTTGACTTTTTTGTCTTATACTTTGTATTATTGATTCTTATCCTCTACAAGTGTTTGTATTGTGTATGTTAATTAGAAAAAAAAAAAAAGAAGAAAAAGAACAGAAAGCCAGTCACTACCAGCACTACTTTTTAACAAGAATTTTTATGCAGCCACCAGAAATCATCATCTGCAATGCACTGATGAAAATTGTTCATCTGCATCACATCTGCATCACGCTGCATCAATTATACGATTAATTTCAACACCCCTAGAGTGCACGCAACCACCCACAGTGGAGTGCTGTGGTGTGTCACTATTGAAGTTTGTGTCTTTGCTAGTGAAAAACATTTACAGACAATGAAATGCATCTGATTATATAAGGTGGACTCACTTGGGAGTTGGTTACAACTTTTTTTTTTTACTCAATTGTTCAACAAGGAGGTTCAAACTCTGTGGCTAGAACAATATCTTGGAAAGGAATTTTACTTTCTAAACCTAAAACACCCACCTGTTCTTCAGGCTGAGACACATATGTGAATATTGATTGTTTCTTCAATACATTCATTACTTTACTTTTATCCGAAGCGAAGTCATTAGTCTATTCAAGCATGTGATCAGTTGACAGAAAACCATGTTATTTAGAAAAAAGGAAAGAAAATCCTCAAATAGCAAGTTCGATTTCACCTGAGGACCACAGGGGGCCTTGAATCAGGCTTGTTCCTGCTACGGGAGGCGGCGTTTCAGTCATGCCGACACTCCCTGCGCATGTTAGGTCCGCACGGGTCGAGTAAAGGAAACAGCTGAAGCAAGCATAGGCCAGCCGGCAGCACCACAAGTCACTTTACTGTAGATTAACAACCCAGGCACGACAAAACGTCTTTATATATACCAGCATAGGTACGGAATAAAATAAAAGCCACCTAATCCAAAGAGAGAAGACTGAGGTTTCCACTGATTATAATAATAAAAATAATAATAATACGCCAGAAAGGAAAACGTTCGGAAATAAAAAAAAAAAGCCAGTAAGCCTGATCTCTGTGTCGCATTGGAACCGGGGCATGTTTTGGCAGCTTCGTTAAGCCGGAGTTCAGGTTAGTTCATGCCGCTAGACACCGATAGAGATGGGGAGATTTCAGAACACGGAGATAGTAGCTCCATAGCTCGTCAGCCCGACACACAATTACGAACAACAACAACACCCTAAGCGCACAGCTCATGGTCCTGTTAGCTTTAGCATTGCTGCCTTCAGCGAGACATCTTAGCACGGGCGTGGAAAGGTGTCACACACCGGATATAGTTATCAGAAGTACACTGCAGAATAAATGTCTGTATGTACTACAGAACAAAAACCTATATAGACAGTTTGATACGCTGAAACGAGCGAGAAGCCAGTCACTTACCTGCCATTTTGGCTGCGCTGCTAATCGGCCACACTGCGCTGTCATTCAGAGCGCTGTGAAACTGGCGACGATGGGACACAATGGTGATTTAAAGGCGTCAAAATAAAAGTCCCGGCGCAGCAGGCCTGTTTTAATGACGTTCTGGCATTTTTAACAAAATGTTTGATTGATGCCAGTATCTGTTGCTGTGTTACATCATTTAGATTTAGATCTCAGTTGTGGTTCAGCTCCAATCAATTCTCAATAATATAGAATAATTATACATGACATCATTCTAAAAATATAAAAAAGGGACATTTAGCATAGTCAGTGTGTAATTATGTGGTCTATTCTGAAACAATTATGTCCTTAAATAACAAATGCTTAAAATTTGCTTGTAAAGTGAAACAACCTCCTATCTGTTTTGCTGTATAATATAGGAGAGAGGGAACACTGGAACATTGAATCTGGGAAGGGGTAGATGTAGGTGTTGCTGAGAAAACTGCACGGAAATGGTTTATTTCGGTCTTTTTGTGTAAAGTTACAGTCCACAGTAAACTGGCGCTTTAAATCTCATGTACTGTTAATGAACATCGCAGAGAAGGGGCTCCGCCCTGTTCTTGCCAACTGGAGACCGTCGTGTCACGTGACCCTCCGTGGTTCAAAATGGCGACGCTGCCCTCAGCTGGGTGCACTTAGCGTCGTTTCACGATTGACATTTTGCCGCACGAAAATGATGTAATATTTTCATTTAGCGAACAGCTCTGTTCTCATCTGCTAACGGATTTTTTCAAAGGACGTGTTGAGTAGACGAGTCTGCCGCTCGCATGTTAATGTTTTGGGCTTAGTTAGCTGTCTGGCTAACCCTATCCTGGATGTGTTTTAATTGATCAGGCTTGTGAAAGTTTGTGTGATGTTAATGATTGCCAGCCAGTTGCTGATATCGCTATGACGCTGAGAGAGCTGAAAGTTTGCCTTCTCGGGGTAAGCTATGAACTTGATGATATGACTGCACTGTCCCGTGTTTTGATCGTAGATCAAGTTTACGTGGATTTCTTTAGCCTGTAGCCATGCTGTAGTTCTGACCACTGCTGTGTTAAGATAGTGTTCAATTACTCTTTTATATTATTAACAGTTTGAAAAAGGTCTATGCCTTGTACTTTATTTTCATCCAGTACATATTTTTATGAATGTCTGACTAAATAGGTTCTGCTGGATTTTCTAAAAATGCTTTACTGGTAGAGGGGTGCACTACTATCACTTATTTTGCTCTACACACTGTCATGACTTTAAATACAGTTCCCTTTGTTATACATACGTTTGTGGATCAACTTGTTGCTTTCTGCATATCTCTAATTTCTATAAAACACATTCTCGCTTCTGACAAAGCTGGATTTTTGAATGAATCACCTTCTCACATAAAATGTATTTTTTCCACCTAGTCTGGTTTTATTCTGTAACAGGATAGTCGGATGGACTCTTTGAGAGGGTGCTTCACATTGAATTTATCTGAATTTGTGTCTCTAAATGATCTGTGTTTACCGCGTCCAAACGATTTTCAATGTGAAACAATGTTATTGAGATAGGATCACAAAATGTTTTCCATTTATTTTTTGAGAAAAAACTAATTGGGAAAAAAAGCAACAAATCAGTTTTCCCATTTTCGCTTTGATGTTTGTAAATGGAAATTGTACCTCAACTGTATTTTCCATTTATTCCTTATGTTTTGATCTGAATGATATATAAATTATATATAAAATATATTAATATTTTACTCATTGGACAGTGATGATGTGTTTTTGTGTTTAACCAGATCTACACCCAGGTAGGCGTTGATGACATGCATATTTATTAAAAATAAAAAACATTGTGTTTTTAATTTCAGACCTAAAACATTTTTAATTTCCATGCAAAAGTAGTATTTGTCATCTTACAGTGTTAACCACAAGCGTGAAAAGTTGTGGCAGAAGGTAATATGGAAAATTTGACCATCTATAATGCATGGGCATTGTGTTTAGTTTTTGTCTTTCACTAGTTTGCCCTTTAAAAAGACACAATGTGGTAAAAATGATAAAAATGGTGTACCACTGCCAGATCACCATTTGTGCAATGAAACAGTAAATGGAAAACAACCTGTGATTTGATTTCATCATTTATTTTTTGGCTGGATGCATTAATAACCAAAAAATTTTCAAGTATTTCTTACATGGTTTATTGGTTTTGCAGGACACTGGGGTTGGGAAATCCAGTATTGTGTGGCGTTTTGTTGAGGACAGCTTTGATCCAAACATCAATCCTACAATTGGGTATGTGAGCTCAGGCTGATACTGACTTCTGTTTGGGTCACCTTGGAAAAAACAATATATTGGACTGTATAATTATTTCACTTGTCAAAATATGTAAATAACATATGAAGTGTTAGGGCCTTTTTTTGAGTTGCCTCATCAGAAAACCATGTCCTTTTAATCATTCGTCCAAGGTGGACCAATCTGAAAAATGCAACAAAAAAACAAAATGTGACTGGTGGTCTGGGCTATATTTTATTATGTAATATTGAGTTTGACTATCTTCTGCTGTTCTGAGTGCAGCTGAGAGTAATGGTGTAATGTGTGTTGTAGAGTAGTAACAGCTGTTCAATGTAATGCACTACCAGGGCATCCTTCATGACCAAGACTGTGCAGTACCAGAATGAGCTGCACAAGTTCCTCATCTGGGACACAGCAGGACAGGAGCGGGTAAGTGGACATCTTCACAATTTTATATTGCAGCCAGAAACCCTTGAGGGTGACATGAATTATTTATATATATTTATTATAGTCTCTTTTTCATTCATTAATGTGGGATATACTGAAGCAAGCACCTGCAAGGTATATATAAAAAATTGTGTGACGTGTGCTATTACTTTTATAAGCAATCGGAGTGGGCGTGGCTGAGCTATTAACACTCAAACAGGGTCAATTTAAATCAAATTTTAGCATTGGTAGCATTTTTAATATCCCACAGTTAGACCACTACCATTGTTTCCCTGAGCAAGACACTAAACCCTGACTGTCTTTCTTTGTGGGTACTAATTGTAAGTAATTCTAGATAAGGGCATATGCACAATGCCCTTATCTAGAAGCACATGAAAGGAATAGATTTTTCTTTAATGAAAAACTAATCACCATTTGATCATGTACGTATTTTTATACAGCAGGTAAAATTAGGGCTGAACGTGTCACAAGTAAGGTATTGAACAAACTTACTGAAATGTATTTAATACTTTGTATATATAGGTCTTTGTTGGGGCTGCACGATTTGGGGAAAAAGACATATTGCGATATCAATATTGTGATTTGCGATGTGATAAAGGACACTTGATTGTATATCAATGAAAAGTTGCATAATAATAGTGAAATGTTTAATTTGTAAGTGAAACATACAAACTACTTATAACAACCTGAAATGCCCAGTGCTTTCAAAATACAATATTCTACAAAATTAAATAATCAGAAAAACTCTTTTACATTACTGTCGAACGACAAACCCTGGTAAGGCTAAACAACTGTTTTGATTATATTTGGCCACGTTGTTTGGAGGCTGACTTGAACACAGGAATGCATAGCTTCGCTATCTTAGCCTAGCTTAGCTAAGGTTAAAACTTATAAAACGGGATTTTATAATGGCCAAATATATACAAAACAATTGTCCAGCCTTACGTATGAAATGTAATCCCCCGGGATCTGGTTTGGAGCGTACAGCGGTTTGTACAGCCCCAAGCAGCACAAGAGTGAGGCATTTTTATGCACGTCTCTCCATAGACATGTATATGCTTCACGCCACAGCAGAGCCTATCGCAATATGGCGGCGACGTTGACGTACGATGCAGCGCGTCATGCGCCGTCTAACCATATGTCTCAGAATCGAAAGTCATGTGACCAAACACGTCACATCCGACTGAGATGTGAGACGTGAGATGTGAGACTTCAGTCAGCTCGCAAACTTTGAGAGAATGAGAGAATGGATCGGCAACATATCCGATCCAATCCACGTACTAATCATTTAAATCGCAGCTTTTTGCGTTCATGTAATCGCACAGACTGACATCGCGATTACGATTGCGATTAGATTAATTGTGCAGCACTAGTCTTTGTTGGCAAGGACCGCTTCAAGGCTACTCCTGTGTGGGGAAAAACTAGACCCAGGAATTTTTCTCTAAAATTCAGGTTTGGTTTTATTCTAGGTATTTTTAGACCTTTTCTCTGAAATGTACTTGGCTGTGTGTTTGGATCATTGTCTTGCTGAAACATCCCCCCCTCATTTCATCTTCATCCTGGTAGATGGCAGCAGATTATCAAGAATGTCTTTGTGCATTCTTCTATTTATCCTCTCATCCTCTCATCAATTATATGAAGTTTACCAGTGCAGGCTGAAAAACAGCCCTACACCTGTTCCCATCTCTAAAATTTACAGTTGGTATGGTGTTTTTACTCAGGATTTTACATGTTTCAGCTTTGACTGACAACAGCCTCTCTTGGGTGAGTTGATTTTTCTGCGGAGTGCTTATTTAGGGGAAATTCCACAACAATGTCTGCTCCAGTGGTGAAAGGGAAGTCCACTGTTTGTCCCTGTCCTCAGGGCTGTGGCTTCTGTATTCATGATAGGGATCGCCATGAGGCATGCCTGGCCTGCCTCTGAATAGTCCACGCTAGCCTGGCACGGACGCCAGCTTGGACGGGCGATGCTGGAGCGGGGACAAGCCGTGATTGAGTTCAATGACCCTCTGCTCTCAAACTCTACTGGACCTTTCCAGGCTGAGGAGACAGGAGCGGCTGATCCGGAGGGGCATCTGGACTGGGCCAAGCACATGGAAATGTGCAATGTGGAGGCTTTTTCCCCATCTCGCCACCTTCTGCTTCGGCCTCGAACTGGACTTTGACGAGCTTGAGTCTATTGACGAGTAGGACATTTAGCCAACCCCTGGAGGTGCAGGTGTTCATCAGGTTGGTAAGGAGACATCCTTCCTTGCTCTTTTTCCGGTGGCTGCTAAACTGTAGGTGGAGTGGCCTTTCCCACCACCTGCATGAAAGCCAACAAGTTTTTTTTTATTTATTTATCCCAAGCATGAGAGAGAAAAGGCAGGAACCAATCTGCAGAGAGGTAGCTTGGCAGTCAAGAAGCAGGGAGAGAAAAGTCCCGAAAGCTGGGGGAGAAGAGCCCCCTATGGAGGTGTTTTTTTTTTTTTTTTTTTTTTTTTTTTTTTTCCTTTGATGTATCTGTCTTGTCTTTCTCGTCATGACACCTCGAGCAAATGGCTGGCCTATTTTTGCTTGGAACCTGCGACCTCTTGCCATGGACCTCTTACAGATGGCCGCTTGATCCCCTGCGTCACTTGATCCAGGTTCTATGGGGATCACAATTTGTCCATGATTGGGCATCTGATTGTGGTGACCTTTATGATCTTCAGGCGTCAGAAATCACACTTGCAGGGAACCTGCCTTCTTGACCGAGATCAAACACAGCAGCATACAGAGAATATCCAACTTGATCAAAGGCTTTAAACAGTTGTTGGGGTTTATTGTCTGGAGTCTGATGAAGTCAGAGGATTATAGATTTGCATACAGATTGTAGATGTAGTAAAACAGTATTCATTGTATATTAGAGCCAAATTAGAAAAACATACGACCATAATGATCTGATTATTGCAACACAAAGACATAAATATAGAGAGGAGAGCTTAAAGTGATATCAGGGAATTTAAATCTCTGCGAATTTGCATATACTAATCAACAACAGTGGCCGAATAATAAATAAAATGTAATTAAAACAAACTTTCCACCCTGTGGATTTGTACCGACTTAAATGGTTTTTCAAAACAGATAAAAAAAATATTCCATCTTTTAACCACTAAAGGTTACTATGTAGAAAAAAAGTTTCACACAATTGTAAATTTTTGCTGTTATAGATTGTCACAAACACTCACACAGTTAAATGTGTGGAAACACAAACAGCCTGTGAACCTATGGAGTTTCTCACAAACAGCTTACATAGCCTATGTGTTTCAATCACAATAACCTGCAACCTGGACCCTCTGTAGAGGATAACAGACATACCATTTACACCTATGATTATAAATTCCACTGTTATTGCACTGTTGAGGTGTTAAGAGAGAAAACAGTTTGACATAAATGTACATTTTGCTGTTATCCTAAAATCAGGCATGTGTAATTTCCAAGGTGAAGAGGAAGTCTTTGTCCCTGTCCCCAGAGCGGTGCTTTTTCATCCATTAGAAGGCTTGCCATGGGGTCTGCCTGGTCTGGCTCAGCGTTTTCTTGGCAGAGTTCTTTAGAAAGCTCAGGCTGGGCAGAATGGTGCATGACTTGTTGAGTGTGTGCTTGGGTGAGCTGTGGTGGCACACAATGACCCTTGAGTAGGAGGGAGGGGAAGCTGCTCCGAAGGGAAGTCTGGAATGGACACATGGAGACGTGTGCGAGAGAATCTTTAAGCACCTGCAGCCTTGGATGGACTAGCCTTGATTGTTCATCTTATTGACCATGTATCTACAGTATGTTGGTCTTATTTAATTTTGTTCCCATTTCATGGCAAAAGCTCATTATTACAGGGCAGGAAATGGAACATCTTTAAGAACTGGCATCAGATATTTTCATTTTCCCAGCCTTTTATTTCAACATTTGACCTTGGGTTCTTCCCCCATCCTCCCAGTTTCGGGCGTTGGCTCCCATGTACTACAGAGGATCAGCGGCTGCAATCATTGTGTATGACATCACTAAAGAGGTAAACTTTTTTTTTTTATGCATTCACACACTCTGTGAATGCATAAATCTTTATAATTATTCTCTCCATCCTCCAGGAATCCTTCCAGACACTGAAAAACTGGGTGAAGGAGCTTCGGCAGCACGGCCCTCCCAACATTGTTGTGGCCATTGCTGGGAACAAGTGTGACCTGTCTGATGCAAGGTGACCTCTGATTACATCTGACCCGAATGCTTACTGTCACCCCCTTGCATGTTGCCAAAGACTTTCAATGTTCTGGGGGTTAGTGTGCCTATGCCAGAATATGGCTGTTAAATTTTGCATGTATAAAATGTTTTTAAACCTCAAAAGATATTTAATCAGATGGTGAACATTGGACTAGGCCACACATTGGTCTGGCAGCCAGTGCTGTGGACTCACACCACCAAGGTTGTGTGTGTGTGTGTGTGTGTGCGTGCGCATCCAGGTTCTCCAGTTTCCTCCCAGTGTTCAAAAGCATGCAGACTAGGTGAAATGGTATGTGAATGCAATAGAGTGGATAGATATACTGCCAGATGTAAGATCTAGTCAATGGTTGAGATGAGTATTCTTTGGTGCAAATAGTGGTGTTTTTATCAATGAAATTTATGAGGAACCTTTTTGATGTGATTAAGAGACAAGACATAAGTGGTGGCCATGACTAATGAAATATATCATGCAATATTGTTGACTAATAAAAACCAGATTAAGTATGGTTTACGAGATAAAAACTAGACTAAAAATTCCATCTGCATCCTTTTGTTATATCTCTGTTTCTGTTTCCTGTATCTCCCATATGGAGGCATAGTAACGCCTCACTATGAAAGAAGCACATCCCCATTTGAATCATAGAGCCTGTCACTTACCAGCCAATCAAAAAAGAAATGGCAGCTTTGTATCTGGGTACAGTGCAACACAATCACATTGAAAAAGCATCCTGGAATTCTACCCGTTATTCTGCTAGTTTTAAAAAATATTGTTGACCAATACATAGGCACTCCGAGCATTACTTCAAAAATATTAAATCCCATAATTCCTAGGGGGCTAGGAATTATGGGACTGTAGAGTTCACCAGTTTTCCTTTTGGTAAATCCTGATCACTGTGGACCAGGAACATCCCACAAGAACAGTAGTTTGAGAAATGCTACAAACAAACCATCTACTCATCATAATTTTGTCCTTGGCATGAGCAGAGTTTTGTTTTTTTTGTCTCAAATTTTACTTTGCTGAATAAAACTGACCACACATCAGATGACTGAGCTGCAATATCATCTGACCTGTCTTTCTGTGGTTCTTTCAGAGAGGTGACAGAGAAAGATGCCAAAGACTATGCTGATTCCATTCATGCCATCTTTGTGGAAACAAGTGCCAAAAATGCAATTAACATTAATGAAGTCTTCATAGAGATCAGTGAGTAGAGTTGTGTTCAATATAAAGTTGTAGGTAGCACCAATCTGCTTTTACTAAAGTAGAATTTAGATCTGAAGATGTTTTATTCCAGGCAAATCACCAGCCATATTAATAATCCTGTACTGAGCGTTATTTGAGTGCTGGCCTGGATAATTTAGGACAAAATGCAATAACTTCTCAGTTTCAATTGTTTTATGACCAGTGTTATTTATGTGTTTGTGTTTGTGATGCAGGTCAGAGGATCCCTGTTTTGGATGCTGGGGGTTCTTCAGTAAAAGGATTTAAGATTCGTCGGCAGCCATCTGAAACACAGCGCACCTGCTGCTGATGCACACACATGCACTGAGTACTCACAGTACCTAACCGTTAAAGCAGTGATTCACTTTATATACACACATGCTGGGAACTGGAGTCACATTTTCACTCCTGCAGCAATAATGCTCATCAGTACTACTCCAGGAGCACAGCCCTCACCCATGCCCTCCAGCATGTTATGACGTTAGCATTTTGCTTACTGCGAAATTGCTTACTGTCTGTAACAAAGTTATAAATTAGCCTGGTCACCATTTTTTAAAATATATTTTACCGTTTTCACGTTTTTTGAACTGGCAGCATCTCTGAGCCTCTGGAGCCCCTGTTGTCATAAAGCTTCAGATCTTATGAAGGAGGAAAAGACTGTTACACATGAAATGGGCTTGCCTGTGAATGACTGCAGACCATGGGAAATGGGCAGAAGCCTGCTTATGGAGATTCCAAAGGTAGAGGAAGGTCTGCTGTATTCTTGGCCTGCTTTTTAATTTGTTGCCAAAAATCATAAAAGTGATTCTTCACATTGTGTCCACTGCCAACAATTATTCCACTTTTTTAAAGGTCACTTGAGAAGAGATGTCAATACACATTTGATCGTAATTTTTGAATCTCAAAAAGCTGATTCCTGCATCAAAACCACCCCCAGTTCTTTTGATTGTTTCCTGCTCCCTTCTCTGTAACTGGCCCACACTTCTTAAAGTTTATTCTGCTTTTTAATGCCATATTTACCTTTTAACACACTAGATATATTTTGAAATGGGTGATAATGAAATGTCTGGGTGTACAGACTTTCTGTCATCTATATGCAGCAAGACTGCTCTGTGCTGTTCATGGAGAACCTGTTTCCCAAAACTGGCGAGTCAGTTAGGTTAGGACTAATAACCCCAAGTAGGGGTCCAGTAATATTTGTTTTCAAATTTCTGTTAATGGAGCTAACATCTCTTTATTTAGATAGCTCTCCAAAACCATCCTAGCAGTAGAATAATTACTGTGTGTGAACAAAGTCGTGAATTGTCTGTGGAGAACAGTGCAATTACATTGGAGGAAAGGGAAGATTCTTAGGTACTTTAAATCAGCACTTTGAACTCATGCATGATCCAATATGATGTAGGGTCAGGCCTTCCCCCATTCACAGCAAACTGTATGTCATTATAACCAATCACATTATAAGTAATCACCATTGTCAATGCAGTGAAACGGGGGATGCAGAACACAGCAGCCGCCAGTAATAAGCTCTACCTAGCTGTCTGAAATCTGATTTCTCAGTGATTTTAGTGGATTGCAAGTTAAGTTTAACAACATGGTGAAAAATAATCGTCTTGGGCTGGACCTAAGACACATGCAGAGACAGGTCTGTGTACTTTTCCCTTTGTAGACAGCAGAAAAGGATCTGTATGTATGAAGATAGATGCAGTGTTGTATATTTAACCTTTTACATTTACGTTTCATTATGTATAAAATGCAGTAATTTAACCGTGAATCCTGTGCTTTTTTTTCTGTCCGGTTTTATATCTTTTCCCATGAAGGCGGCTCTTGGTTTAAAGCTTGAAATTCATTTGTTTTTGTTTGTGCAGAAAGGTTAAAGCCAAGTTGTTTGCCAATAAAGACAATGGTTTAAACTGTCTGCAGTTTGCTGTGTTTGTGCCTCTGTTCAGCTTGAGCAGTAACTGAGCACCATGTTTTGGCTTGGTCGCCCCAGTGACCGTCAACTTCTGGTTATATATATATATTCATGTGCGGGTGAATATGACACTACCGGAATGTGCGGTGGGCTAGGGCACTGTGTGATGCTCTTTAAATTGTGCTGACCACTCAGTGTTTTAAAACGTCCCCTGTTTTCTCAGCTGGGAGCAGACTACACCCGGTTGCGCCAATAAGGGAACTTAGTCCTCCTGAAGCACTATGATACATGAACTTTATTGTGTTTCTCACATGAAAATGATCCCTTCGACCCGTTACCCATATGACAGGTGTCGGGCTTATTGGCCAACTACCTGTGTACAGGTACTAACCCTGCAGCAAGCTGATTGGACAGCGTTTCGGTTGTTCGCCACACCCCCCCAGCCCTCAGTCTGGCACGTGACGTCACGCCGCGCTGCGCTCCTCCGCTGCGTCCAGCTGCAGCAGAACAGCGGCTTGCAGCTCGAGTGGCCCGGCTAGCGGATAATCGCGCCCAGTCCTCCGTACGACAGTCCAGGCGTCATCGGCGCCATGGCCAGACAGGAGCAGGTTCTGCTGCTGGAGCCGCAGCACGAGCTGAAATTTCGAGGTAGGCTCCGGGGCGGGATTCGGGGAGGAGAGCCCGGCCTCGAGCGGGAGTAGGGAGAGGGAGAGGGAGAGGGAGAGGGAGGACGTTTTTGGCCTTCCTTCCGACAGGCAGACCCGGCTGTTGTTAGCCGCTAAGTTCCGTAACAGGACCAGCAGGCTGTCACCCAACCTGATGGCCGCCAACATCGGCTTTGTTCAGGCTTCGGCCTAAATCCCTGGGCCCCTCACTGGGGCGGCGTGGAGCTCGGCCTCTGTCGTTAGCTTCTTCGCTAACGAGCTGCAAAGAGCAGCGTAACAGCAACAAAGTCAAATGTCTGTCGCGCCAACATGTCTGCTGATGTCCGTCACGTGGATGAAACGCGCAGAACACGTCTGACGTTTCGCAATGTAATGCCAGACACACTGCAGTAGCTTCTTGAGAAGGTGGCGGTTGTTGGGGTGATGACCAGTTATCCCTGTATAGCAGGCAGATGGTGCAGCCACACCCACTTTAAGTGGTGGAGGAAATATACACAGTCCAGTCATGTACACTCCCACCATGAATGAAAGTTGCGAAAAAGTGAAAGTGATGCACAGCACACCCTCAGCACATAAAGAATTTTGTCCTCTGCATTTAACCTGTCAGCCTTAGTGCGCAGCAGGCAGCCATGAAAGGCGCTTGCTGAGCAGTGTGGGGGGGACGATACCTTGCCCAAGGGGATCTCCGTAGCACTTCGCATTTCAGGATATAAACCCACAACCTTGCAGTTACGAGTCCGCTTCCTTACCCACTAGGCCAACTACTGCCCTGGTTCCCTAGGAGTTTTGGGTGATGTTGTATTTTACTCTTTAATAATACAGCATATTCCCTCAGCCATGCCACGTTCAGCCTGCTGATGATCTAACTGCAGAATGGCGTGAACAGGTTTCAGCAGACACTACACTTCCCTGTAGTCGAGCGGTTACGGTGCTCATCTCTGATGCTTATCTTTGGCACAGGCAACCTGGGTCTGAGTTTGACACGTGCTCTCTTCATTCATGACCTGAAGCAGGATCATGCACTCAGAGGCAGAAGGCAGTTCCCTATTTCAGCAGGATAACGTAACCTGGCACATTGCAGAAATTGTTTGAGAATGGTTTGAGGTTTTGACTTGATTTCCAAATTCTCAGCTTCACCCTCTCAGAGGTGAAGCTCTCTCCAACTTACAGGAATGAAAGGTCTCCTGACATGATAATACTGTATCTGAAGTCTCTTTCCAAAATTCAGCCGTGGTGCAGAATTACAGCCACTTTTAGCCACTCAGACAATGTCTGTAGCAGGACGAGGAGGAGAGCAGTCTATAGAAGTTGGAGGGGAACCAACCACAATGTTTGGCTCAAACAAGAAGTCGTATCTGCGTTTTTCCAGAATAAACTAATTCCAGATCCGACCGTCTGAGCTGCCGCTCTCTGAACAGTGAAGCAGAATGGCCAAAGCATATATCGGCATGTCTAGCTACTGCAGGACCATAGACAGGCTAGGCAAACTCATATTAATGTTAAATAATAATTTTCAGAGGTCCTTTTAAAGGACACATTTCTGATTGCTTGGTGCCAGAAACAACAGCAGATTCCTTCCGGGATCTGGTGGAGTCCATGAACAAGAGACTCAGCAGATGAACCAAACTACGAACCTCAGCAAATGTTTTGATTTCTGTCTGCCGAGTCCAAGAGAGAGACTGGATATTTGACTGCATCTTGGGGATTCAGTGAAGTGCTTCTACATGAATTTGTAATCTGTAAAACCACAACTGTTCTGGCTTGACAATTGCCCGCCTTGCAGGTCCCTTCACAGATGTGGTCACTGCGACCTTGAAACTAGCTAACCCCACAGACAGGAATGTGTGCTTTAAAGTGAAGACGACCGCTCCAAGGCGGTACTGTGTTCGACCCAATAGTGGCGTCATTGATGCAGGAACCTCAATCAACATCTCAGGTGAGCAAATCGGTGGACTTGCATTAAAAAGCATAGACACATATTGTTACTTAGTTGGGAAAGTATTTGTGAAGGAAATTACCTTGTCTATTGTAGCCACTTATCCATCTACGATGCACTTACAATTGATTGCTATTTATATAGCATGTAAGAGGAAAAAAAAAAACTGTTACCCAGGTGACAGGTGTTGGGCTTATTATTGCCCGACCCAAGAATTTATAAAAAATAAAAAATGATACATGGGCATAGAAATACTTCTGTATGCAGTAACATAAATTTCCATTATGTCAGATACTCATTGCAGCCCAGAAAGTGAAGTGCTTGTTATTATTAAGCACTTGCAGCACAGCAAATGATGCACACAAGGAAATATGTATTTTCCTTTTAACCCAGCATGTGAGGACGGTTATTTGCTCAGTGGCACATTGGCAGGTTGGGATTCGAAACCAGGAACCTTCCGATTACGGGGTCTGATCCTGTGACTGCTTTTATTTCTTTTTGGGGACTTTGTACTAAATCTTCATTCCTTGATTTGTGAAAATCAAAATTTGTGAAACTTTATCAGCAAACAATAAATAAGCACACAGTACTGTGGATGGTTTTTGGTCACTCTGCATGGGGTTGTATTAAATTCAAAATTTTTGTGATATTGCAGTTTGTTTTCTCAAATATTCTAAAATACAGAAATGTGAAGTAAATATAACTTGCTTTTAACTGTATTTGGGAGCAATTTGTACTCATGACAATGCTCATTGTCCCCTCAGACATGCACACACATTACTCTTAGGTGCACACAGTTTTGTGTAGTTAGTGGAAAAAGTGAAATGTTGTTAGCTGCATTATTAATAAATTACAAAATCTGATCCATTATGCCAGGGTCACATGACTATTGTCATTGCTCTTCTCTCTTCCCCATCCCCCCAGTAATGCTGCAGCCATTTGACTACGACCCCAATGAGAAGAGCAAACACAAGTTCATGGTGCAATCACTGCTTGCCCCACCTGACATGACTGATATGGAGGGAGTGGTGAGTGATCAGCAGCCAATCAGAGCTCAGTTCACATAAACATGTACAACCCAAATTTTGAAAAGTTGGGATGTTCTATAAATTTCAATAAAATGGAAACTAAAAGACATTCAAACAAGATGACCAATTCTTTATTCAAAACATAAGATTGATAACATCAGGAAAAGACTACCATTTGTTTCATTAACATTTACGGAGTGTCAAACTTTTCAGAAATTGGCATTGTATACGGAAGGTGCAGAACCAGGGTGAAACTATCAGATCTCTACAGCATGTGTGTGGGGTCAGAGATCGTCTTCTCCCCGTCTCTCAATTTTTCTTTTTGTCTGTCCCACGCAGTGGAAGGAGGCAAAGCCGGATGAGCTGATGGACTCGAAGCTCCGGTGTGTGTTTGAGATGCCAGTAGAGAATGAGAAAACGGTGAGTTCCTCCTCTCTATCTCATATAGATATATATGAAAAATAAATGCAAGACAAGAATGTAAACGACAGAATTTAGCATGGAAACACAAAAACACAGCAACGTCATTTGTCTCCAGTTATTCTGGAAATGTTCATTTCATATTCATTTACATGCCTGAGCAGCTGATTTTTCTATTTTGTGAGTTTAGTTCACAGTTCATTCACAAAATACAGATAACAGGAATGCTGAGCGATTATGATTTTTTTTTATGTTGAAGACTGGTCATCATGGGGAGTAGAGGAGGGAAAGTGTATCTGAATGTAAGATTAAAACTAATTTTGAATTAAAGGCTGAAATATCTGTTTGTGTAGCATGATGTGGACAACAGTAAGATGGTGACGTCTGCCATGAAGTCAGATGTGTCATCCTTGTCCATGAAGTCAGTGGCATCGACTCTGGATGATGGAGAGGTGAAGCGCATTATGGAAGAGAGTAAGCGGCTGCAGATGGAGGTCCAGAGACTACGGGAGGAAAACAGACAGATCCGGGTAAATTGAGCTGACTTCATTTACTTCATGACCAAACATTGAGTAACTTAAAATCAGAAGCCACCTGATCACACATAATTCCATTCACATGAAGCACAGTTCTTTAGAAAAGAGTAATAAGGATCATTTTAACTAAAAGTGTCATTTGATCAAAGTTAACTTGCTTATTTTGAATCAGATGCATTCTGGGTGTCCATAATTTAGACCTTGTGCACACGAGAATGCTTTTGTTCTGAAAAAAAAACTTGTCCACACAGGAGCTTTATCTGAAATGTTGTCAACCATACAGAGATGCAGAGAATGGCCGAAATGCATTTTTAACCCCAACCTCTCAACTGTTAAGTGGCACAGTACCTCCCCGGTCTCAACCAAAGTGCTCTCCTTGTTTCGTGTCTAGTTCTCCTCCATGGTGTGTTAAACATCTGAAATACTTTGTTCTTCGGCCATGTCTTTTCACTAGAAATGTGCACCGACCTGGCACTTTCTGGAGTTATTGTTTCAAGGGACACACCTGTGAGAGCTCCTTTACTAAAAAAGTGGCACATCAGAGCTTGACTTTTGCCCATGAACATTCGAAAGGTACAGATGAGTTTTGGAAGTCTGCGCTTTAGTCTGAGACTATACTGGAACTGTGTGGGCACATGGATGTAGCTTATGTCTGGCAAAGAAAAGGGAGAGGCTTTCAACCCTAGGAACACAGTTCCCACAGTAACAAGTGATGGGCGCATCATATTGTGGTGCTGTTTTGCAGCCTCGGGCACAGGGAGCCTTGTTCGGGTGCATGGAATCATGAAAAAAGAAAATTGTTTACATTTTGACGGAGAATATGCAAAAATCTGTATAAAGATCATTGCTGGGTCTTCCAACAAGAAAATGAACCAAAGCATACATTGAAATAAGTCCCTCAGTTTCTCCAAGATAGCAAAACAACATCCTAGAGTGGCCTGCACAGAGCCCAGAGCTCAATCCTATTGAGAATGAATGTGAATGCGCAGGCTCAGAAACCATGCAATTTGGACCAGCTAGAACCATTCAGGTGTGGCTCAGAAATGGAGAATTATTGTTTTAACTTGGTGTATCAATAAAATTCTAGTTCTTGTTAATGGTCAGTTTCATGGAGAAATCAAGAGTGTTGGTTAATTTCATAATGGGCCTAATGATTTTGGTCTCAACTGTATGTATGACTCATTGGGCTTATAGGTCAGTTGGAGTTTGGGCTAATATGCCCCCATTTTCACAAATATGCCACGGATACTCAAAAAAACATTCAACCTGGAACTCATTTTAGAAAATAGCTGTTCTGGGTTGAAATTTCTCTGGATGGGGCCTTAGTCTTTGCACAAATCCAGAATTATGGGAGATAAGGAGGAAGTGGAAGGTGGAAGGGTTGGGCAAGTTTGAGCAAAGTGGTAATCTGTGTTATCAATCATCAGATAATTCAGATCCAGAATCAATCATATTTTAAGAGAAATAAATCTATAAATGCATTTAGAATAAATTCATTTTTTAACATTATATTAGTGCGTCACTATATCATTCATTACCAGACAGCAAGCATTGTTTTAAATGCATTTCATGAATTGTATTGATGAACAACCAAGATGGCGGTGCAACAGAAGCTCACAGGCCTCTCCAGTTCCACAATGGTGCTTTTTTGTACTTTTCTGTATTTCAGCAGCAGAAAAAACACCTGGACATGTGTGGAAAACAATGTCTGTGTCTACAATCTGAAAAAACTCCTCCAACTTAGTCATCCTAATAACCTACAGGATGACTTAGGAAAATAACTGCGCCTGCTCAGACTGCTGCAGATAGAAGGCCTCCAGGCCCCAGTGTTGCATGATGCTGGTGTCCGACAGAAATGGAAGCGCGGGAAATGGGCAGGGGCCCATGCTAGTCTATGGGCTAATCCAAGCCGGCAGACTCCCCCGTCCATCCTATTATTTAACAACTGTTCCCTGGACAATAATCTGGACACGTCAAACTTCACCGTACTACCCAGCGAGAATCTAAAGACTGCTGCATCTTTGTTTTAACTGAGAAATGGCTTAGCGACAGAATTCCGGACACATCATTAAGCTAGACGGCTTACTGCGTTTCTTACTGACAGAAATGCAGCGCTGTGCGGAAAGACACATATGTGTTTATGTATTTACATTAACACTGAATGGTGCCAGAACTCTATGCTAGTCTCTAGCTACTGTTCATTGCTGGTGGAGTTTGTGACTAAGATACAGACCCTTTTATTTTCCATGGGAATTCACCTCCGTGTTTGTGAAGGGAGTGTACATTCTACCCAGCACTAATGCAGAGGAGGCGCTCTGAGTGCTGTACAGAAGTATTAGTGATCTGCAGAATGTACACCCTGACGGACTGTTCATTGTCGCCGGACATTTCAACCATGCAAATCTCGAGTCCATTCTCCCTAAAGTCCATCAATATGTGGACTCTATAGGTGAGAACCCTGGACAGCAAGAGCTATCTCTCTTCTTCAAGACTGTTTTGAGTGCACTGACTGGCAAATGGTCAGGGAGGCTGCAACAAATGGCAACAACACCATCAACTTGGAGGAGTGTGTGACATCGGTCAACAGCTACATCAGTAAAGGCACTGATGACATTTATAGTCTTCAAGTCCATCACCTCTGGATCGAACCAGAAACTGTTTTATGACTGCAGAGGTACGTGAACTGCTTAAAGCTTGAGACTCTGCGTTCAGAAAGGGTCTCGAGCCATTAGAGCAGCAAGGCATTCAGGCTGAGAATGTTCAGACCAGCTAGCAGATGCTCTTATCTGACATCTTTAACATCTGAATGAGCTCCACCATTGTTCCAACATGTCTTAAGGCCACCACCATTGTGTCTTCAGTGTCATGTCTTAATGACTACCGTCCTGTTGCACTTACACCCATCATGATGAAGTGCTTCTAGAGGCTGGTCATGAAACATATGCCATCTATCCTGGACCTACAGCAATTTGATTATTGATCGAATGCTCCATGGATTATTCAATCGCCACCACCCTGCATCTGACCCTCACCCACCTAGAAAATAAGGACACATATTCAGGAATGCTGTTCATAGACTTCAGGAATTCAGGTCTGGATTGGGAACAGCATCTCCAGCTGTTCACCCTGCTGACCCATGACTGTGCAACGATGCATAGCTCCAACCACATCAACTCCGTTGATGACACAACGGTGGTGGGTCTCATCAGCAAGAACGACGAGTTGACTCTCTCCTGGGATCCCAACAACAGCGAAGCAGTCTCTACTTCCTGCAAAGGCTGAGGAAAGCCCATGTCCCACCACCCATCCTCACCACCTTCTATAGAGGGACCATTGAGAGTTTTCTGACCACTTTCTGGTTTGGGAACTGCATGTTCCTGCACGGGCCGCCATGTCAAGCATTTGGGCCCTCACTGCCAGACTATGCAATAGCCATAAGACAAGGCCATAAGACATTGGAACACAAAGGGACATTCTTCTTTGGACTGACACACACACACACACACACACACACACACACACAGCAGTATGCAAAAAAAACAAACAACTCACATTTATTGTTCATTTCACTGGTTGCACTTAATGTAGCTCAGTTTGTCTGTCACAGATTTGCACTTTGTCAGTATATAACTTTGTTAAATTGTTTAAATGTTACATGTAGCACCAGGACCCAGAAAAACATTGCTTCATTTCACTATGTACTGTCTAACATGCATGTAGCTGAAATGACAAACTTAATTTACATTGATCAACCAGGACTTGATGTCCTTTTTTTTAAATAATGTCTTTCATAGCAGTCTTAACCTGAAGATATTTCAGAAATATGTTATAAACATCAAAATAGCATTAAATGTGTGTAATGTTTTGTTTTAGAAATTAATTTTATGCATTTGTCATCATTGTATTTACAATACCTTGATTTGTACATAGAGGGTTCCTACAGTCATTGAAACCTAGAAAAGTAATGGTATTTGAAAAGAGAATTTTCCAGGCCTTGAATAGTTTTGGAATATGAAATAAACCTATAAAGTTATGGAAAAGTCATTGAAATCTGATAAACATGAATGTATAACATGAAGTACATGGTTCCCGTGTACTGCATTTATCCCGTAAGACTACTTTTTTGTATGTTTACAACTACAACATTTAAAAATGTTTCATTTAAAAATGTTGTAGGGTGTAGTAGCCTAGTGGGTAGTGGTATGTAAGGTGGTAGTAGCCTAGTGGGTAACACACTTGCCTATGAACCATAAGAACCAGGTTCAAATCCCACTTACTACCATTGTGTCCCTGAGCATGACACTTAACCCTAAATTGCTCCAGGGGGACTGTCCCTGTAACTACTGATTGTAAGTCGCTCTGGATAAGGGCGTCTGATAAATGCTGTAAATGTAAATGTAAAAAATAAAGCAGTGTCTAGTATCTTCGGATCACATGGTACTGTGTGGTATGTGCGTTTTCCATTTTCCAGCACCTCTGCGGCGGCTTGTCTCCTTTTAAATTACAGCTGAAGATATATGCCAGAACATGATGGAGCCCATTTTACTCAGGCCCGGACTTGCGTGAATTTAAGTTTTTTTTTCAGGGTTGTCATAAGTTTAGATTTCTAGTAAGAACCCTGTATATAAATTTTTGTATTATTGTTTTTTATTATGGCTCACACCCTGTTTTTTGAGGTACCTTTGGGTTTGAAAGAAAAGCATAAGGATCCCTCTCACTTGCATAACACTCTTTCAGAAGTAGTCTTTCAAAGTTGATTTAAGGCAGGGATGGGCAAACTACGGCCCGTGGGCCACATCCGGCCCACTGAAGATTGGTATAGCATTTTTTAAATAGTCATGATTATGACTGCTCTCATTTGAATTTGTCTTGTACTGCCTGCCGTTCCACCAGGTGGTGCATTAGGTGCGGATGGAGCTGAAAATATTTGCCAAAACCCAACAGGTTTTTAACCCATCACCCGTTGTAAGCATGTTTTTACACTAACATGTGCAGTAAATGAGCGGTCAGGTGACAGTGGCAGTGGTGACCTAGCGGTTAAGGTAGCGGACCCGTAATCATAACCGCCCACCTACACTAAACTGTGTTTAACCTCCATGTAAAGCACATCTCAACATGCCAAAAGTGAAGGCTGATAAATAACACTGTTCCCATTAAAAGTGAAGGTAAATATTAACACTAATGCCTTTTTTATGTTTATGTCTGATATGTTTGTATCTGATGCTGGCCTGGCCCATCTCACAAATTTTAAAAGTCAATGTGCTCCAATGTGCCCACCCATGATTTAAGGGATGGTGGCCTGGTTGTCATGTCCCGGTTATGCAGGATCCTGCAGAACTATTTGAATTGGGAGGAAAACAGGAAATACAACATGGCCAGCTTTTCTCAGCATGGTTCTTTTTCTGTTTCTCATTCAGGAAGATGACAGCCTGCGGATGAGGAGGAGTGTGCCGATGTCATCTCAGCACATTGCCTCGTCTTCTTCAGCAGCAATGGTGAAAGAGGAAGGCCTCAGTGCTCGCATGGTGGCACTCATTGTGCTGTTTTTTGTTGTGGGTGTCATAGTGGGGAAACTGGTTTTGTAAGAGGCAAATTGTGGAGGCCGCGGCATGCATCGACATGCATCAACACGGGAGAGACAGAGACGGTGTTGGAAATTGTTGTGAGAACAGCCAATCCTGAGTAGTTTTCAGTCACATAAATGAAGGAGCATCTCCACCTGTTTCCTTTTTCAGAGCAGACATCCTGGACAAGAGCAGAGAAACAACCACGTTTTACTTTTTTTTTTTTTTTTTTTTTTTTTTAAGGGTAAAAGCCATGATGTATGTGCTGAATTTACACTTCCACTCATTTCTTCATCCTTTTGATCTTCAGGCCTTCGCTTGTTGCATGCACCATCACATGGTCTGGGTGTTTACATTTAGTGTCTTTCTTCACAAGAACGTTCCCTCACTGTATGTAGTTGTTTCTCTCTCTCCTGGAGCATGTTGTCCATCCCCTCCCATTTGAGTGCAAATTTTTATTTTTTTTTTCCATCTTACTGACTTGTTTCTGTGCTATATCAAAACTGCTGTGTCCACCTACTGAGGCTCTTGATAGGTTGACTGTGATGTGGCATGAGTCACTGTTGAAGTTATTATGAATGGTGCATCTCTGTTGAGTTGCGTGGTTGATGCTGGTAGACAATGGTGTTAGCATGACACAGTAGTGGTGCATTGGCAAGACACTGAGTTATCATAATAGCATACGGTTCAGTTGAGTTCAGATGGTGTGTAGCATGGCACACAAGATATGTTTTGGAGCATCCTTGAACCTCTAGAAGGGACCATCTTTCTGTTCAGCACAATGACCATGGCTCTGAGATGGTTTGTTCTTTTTTGGGTTTGTATCTTTCCCAACTTTTCTGTATGTGTGATTGATGCTCTCCAGCCTCTTTGCTAAGGCCTCAGTTCCTCTTCATGGCAACAGCAGATGGGAAATTGTTTTGTATGTAAATAAAAACATATAACAAGATGAATATTCCTAGTCTTGTAGTCTATTAGTATATATAAGATCCCTGTCGAACCATGTAGCATCTTAATAAATTCAACCAATGATACAGAAGTTGTTGTTTTTATTTGGGAGCAAGTTGGCAGTGGGTCGTGATGGGACTGTAGAGGAAAATGTACTGAATTCAGACTGATGAGTGCTATTAACAATAGCATCTTTAAGAAAAAGTGATTTTTTTGTCATTGTGATGCACTGCAAGAAATGAAAGGTGCCCAAGGAGCAGTGTGTGGGGACTTTACCTTGCTCAAGAGGACCTCAGTGGCACCTTGGTGGATCTAGTCCGGTTCCTTACACACTAGGTCACCAGTACCTTGTTATTACAGATATATTAATTCCAATACCTTACTTAAAGGTTTCCTGAGCTGGACTCTTTCTATTCTCTATGATTGTACTGCATATACCACCCACCAAATATAATGGTTTTGTGTGAGAGTAGCTAAAAACAACAATAAGAATTCAATAAAATTATGTAAATAAAATATTTGATTCATAATGTGGTCACAGAAAGGAACCACACTGTAGCCCATGCAATAAATTGTAAACACTAAACCGTTCTTTCAACTATTATAAGCTGTAACTGAATATCACTTAAACACAAATTTTGATGTGCATGCTGTCTTTGTATCCCCTGTGACCTGAAAGTAGGTAAATACTTTTTAGACCTTCAAACACTATCCAAAGAGGCCATCATTGTGTTAGGGCTTTATTTTTCCAAACTGTGTTAGGAACAAGGGACATACTATCACAAAACTTTTTATAGCAGAATGCAATATATTTCAAAATAATAAGCTGTCTACCAAAATTCCAATACCAAAATGTACAGTTATTTCACAATTTCATTTTTATATTATATACCAGGCATCTACTTACCTAATTATGTTATATTTATCATTTTGAATCTGTAGTTCCATAATTTCATGCTTTTTTAGAGTAAATAAACTCCCATCTGCCAATGTCAACAGTATCTAAAAAAATCACACTGAATCCACTAAACTCTACATGAGTTATCTAACCAGTTATGTCTTTATTCAGTCTTTTTCTCTGCTGTGTCTCATAGCAGACCTTGTTTAGTGGCTGTGTCTGACGTCTTCCACAATGTTGTCAGGCCGAAGAGTAGCTCTGAATTGTTTCCTTACCCAGGAATTAGCAAGACAAACCCAGCAAGATATTTGTGGTTTGGAAGATCTATTTTGCTGAAGGCAACATTTCCCCTTTCATTTCAGCAGTTTTTCCACAGCCTCAGAGGATCCCTTTCACAGAGAAAAAAACACCACTGCCAACCGCAGACATTTTCTCAAGATGTGCTGAGCTTTCATGCAGGTCTGTCACTGCCATGGTAACCAGGAAAGTAATAATACACCAGTTCTCTTTCTTCGTCTCTGATCAATCACTGGTGTGATCATGAGTTTTTTTTGGAACAGTCAAAAATTTTCAAGCCCTATATAATAAAAGTTTTTTAATCGTGTGCTTGTTATTATGGCATAATGTTGAGTTTCAAAGGAAATTGTATAATGATCCCCAATTGGCTTCGGCTGGAATCCATATATAAAAACATTTATTAAAAAGCTCATAAAGGTGTTCACAGTATATAAAGATTCCCCCAAGAAGGGGCATAAATTAAAACTTACACCACAGCTGCAACACTACTAAGCCAAGGGAGGGCAACAGACTCCAAATGCCCTATTTTCACTGTGAAAATCCAAGCTAATCTAAAGCAGGAACATTTAAGAGACATAACAGCGCAAAATGCTACGGACTTTTTGTACAAATTACCCCTAATTTACTCTACACTGAAAAATAATATGTCTGCTGTTTGCAGCATCCAGGGAATAAACTGTAAAAAATACTTATACATTCACCTGATGCTTGGTGCCTTGAACCAAAAAATAGAGGCCTAAGACACACTCCACTCTTGACCATGAAGAACATTAAGGGTCAACTAGAATATGACTAGGCCTGTTATTTGGAGTGATGACATGAAACTGGTCCAGTTTGGATACATGGACCTTCAAATACTGGTGGTTTCATCCTCACATCAATGACCCACATCTGTGCGTGCATGTGGAAATGTGTTATCTCATCTAGACTATTGTCTCACACTTTGAGAGACTCTCCCAGCCCATCTTTTCAAAGACAAATCTGGCAGTAGGGGAACACGAGTGTCCTGCTGGAACGTATGCGGCTTGTTACGCAATGGACAGTTGGGAGAGGTGGAGGGTCATGTGCCTGGAAGCGCTTTCCTTGAAGGCCATAGAGGATTTCTACCTATTCAGAACCATGATAACATGTCTTGTGCCGATTGGATAAAGCATTGTCCTGGTTTATCAGAGATAAAAATAAAAAACGTTGACAGACACTCAATTGATGATTGATGGAGTGGTCAGACCTTTTGGCTCTCAGACTGTGACTATTGATCGAAAATTGGACAACTACACAGTGACTATTGATTGCAAATTGGATACCATCTCAGAAACAGGCCAATTCTGCAGTTTTCTGCTCCAGGAACTATTGATCTTGATACAGTATGTAACTGGCATATGTAATATGTTACGAATTTCCAGAAATTCCAG
Source organism: Denticeps clupeoides (assembly GCF_900700375.1). Taxonomy (NCBI): domain Eukaryota; kingdom Metazoa; phylum Chordata; class Actinopteri; order Clupeiformes; family Denticipitidae; genus Denticeps; species Denticeps clupeoides. Next base: position 15,871,750 of record NC_041708.1, read on the forward strand.
GCCATTTTGGAGAGGGATGTGATCCTGTCAAGAAAACACTGGAACTTCCAGCAAGATAAGGACCACAATGACTTGATATTGTCAAGTCATTCAAGTTTTGTTGAGAAATGGATCCTGTAATATTCTTGAGTCACTTTCCCCAATTGAGTGGCAATCCCCAGATTTAAATTCCACTGAGAATATTTGGAAATAAAATGGCAGTTACAGTGCGAAAGAAGTCAAAAACGTTTGCTGTTGGTGTTGTGAGAAAAGTGGTAAGGCAAGTAGATATCCAGTGCCAATTTCAGGAAAATGACCATAACGGAACTGACACCTATTGCTGGCTCTATCCTGGAAAGTGGTCCCTCTCTGACTCACTCCATCCCAAGGTTTCTTCTTCTGCACAAGCACATCACAAACACATCATAAGTGGCAATACCTTTAAAAAATAAACAAACAAACAAATAAATAAAAAAAAATGTGTTTTTGTTATTTTGCACACTTTTTTGTATATTTTGTATATCTGTACATAACTGATTTTACTACCTGTGTCTTGTCTTGTCACTGTTTTTTTGTTGCAGTGTAGAGTCCTGTCACTAAAACAAATCCCTTGTATGTGTAAACATACCTGGCAATAAAGCTGATTAGCATTCTGATTATGACAACAGTAATAATTTTGTGATGTCTGAAGCTGGGTCTGACTCTAATGGTCATGTATCCACACAGTCTTGAATTATGCTGTTTCTTCACATGTAAAAGCACAAGAAATAAAATAAACCTGTTTCAATTAAATATTAAACAAAATAACAAAATCAATTTAATGATTCATTAGTGAAACAAAATGCAGAAGAAGATTAAATGGAATTACAAAATACACAAATACAGAATACAGAAAAAATACAGAAATCATAACCTATATACATGAATACAGGCAGCATCATGTGATTTTTTTTTTGTGCACGGTTTTCTATTGCCCATTGCACGGAGGAAGGGCGGTCTCCATTTGCAAGGTGCATCTGCTGCTTGCCATGGAGTGAGGAGAGGCGGCAGCGGCTGCTAAGTGGCTGGAGCGGACTGTGAATTTTTTTTCCAATTAATGCAGGCATGTTTGGTGATATGACCTCACAGCCCAAATTGGAAACACTACATTTACGGCAGGCAAAGCAAAAGGACAATGGAATATTCAAGCCATAGTCGAGAATGTTACCAACTCGTGCAAATACATCTGAGTGCCTTTTCTCGCTTGGTATAATTAATTCAAATGGGCTGGGAAGGGCTATCCATATCTAAGTCAGGCAGTATATTGTGTTGATGGCAGAGTTTTGGAGTATCCAGCATGGGCGCAGAGCTCAGGGTATCCACAGATCCTTAAAAAGTCTTAAAAAGTCTTACAAAACTCTTAAATTGTATTTAAATTGTAATTAAGGCCTTAAATATCATTTAAAATGACTAGTAGCCTAATTTCTTTAGATACTTCCAAATCAGACATTTTGTTCATAACATTTCCCTGGGTTCCTTGCCATCACTCCTTCCACTCTTACTGACAAAATCCTTAGAATCTCAAAGCTTCAGTTTTATATAACATGCTTCTTACCTCAACTTCTGACGCTCAGCGTGGTGCATGGTGTATTATATTGATAATGGTACTGACCCAAGTTGTGATAGGTGCCACTCCAGCTAGTCTTGGCCATATGTTCTGGTCCTCTCCACCCTTTCATTGTTTTGGAAGGGTGTGTTAGACACTCTCTTGGCTATTCCTTTTGTTAACATGTGTTTTTCCCCCCTATTGCCCTGTTTGGAGTTCTTCTTACTGGTCATCCTCTACCACCTAACTTCACTAATCTTGTAGCCTTTCTCACATTGTTGGCAAGACGTGCTATCTTATTATTCTGGAAGAAACCCTGCCCCCTTCTCACTCCCAATACGAGATACGAGACGTTCTTTATTTTATGATTTAACAGTCTCTTTGTGGGACTATTGCTTTGACTAAATTGCAGTCACCCTCTTCAGTACACCCTTTCTTCAGTACAGGTAATACAGGTAGTCTGGTGACATTGACAAAGAGTAAAAAAAAGAAAACTTTGGAAGGAAAATTAATATATCAAACAATAATATTTTACTTAATATACAGTTAATATTGTATTTTAGATGAAAGTGGCCTTAAAAAGCTCTTAAAATTCTTAAACCTGCAGAAACCCTGAGAGGTGGAGGATTGTGTAGTACTTATCTACAGGTCTCAATGTGGGTACACAACATGCTATAAAATATGTGGCAATGTAAACTGTGAGTAGCACGTTCCTATCTAGGGGAGGAGGCATTAACATCCTCAGTTCACGGGCCAGTTGGAAAGCTCCAGAAGTTTCATTGACCAGACAACATTTTGCAGGGTAGGCATGGCTTGTCTCTGAGGGGGCAGTGCCATTTCACCAGGTCTCTGCAATGCGCTATATTGGCTTTCAGAGTGTGTTAGCCGATTCAATTTGTCCTGTTTTTTTTGTCTTTGTGGTGAATGGTGTTAGTTTGTGAAAAGACTGTGATTGTATCACAGACTGTATCAGCAGAGTCTCAGCAGGTCCAATACTGCGGTGAGGATGAGGAGTAGAATGTACATGTGCCCATTGTCTTTTTGGGAACTGCTGACTGGTACGTGTGTGAATCTGTGGGAGTGGCGTGGGCAAGATGTGCTGCACTGCACCAGAGGGGGCTGGAAGGATGTTGGCCTCATGTGAGGCCTGTCCGGGTTGGATCCATCTGTGGGTCGCTCTCCAGTATACAGTAAAGGCCGTCGTTGGTGATCCAGCTCCATCCTGACGATCTCATACTCCTTATGTGGGAGCCGAATCCCTAATATTGTGCAGCCGCCTGTTGACGTCACCTCTTGTTCAATGCCAACCTCCCAGAATCCCTTGCTTCCACAGCTTCCATGCTTTGAGGCATTGAGTGCTGCCACCATCTCCTGATTATATGCACTTACACTCACCTCCGTCACTTTAAAAACCAGCTTGGTGGCCCCACCTACTTTTGCAGATGGCCCACCCCCAGCATAGTGGCCGGATGCACGCACTGTGAAGGTTGCCTGGCGACAGAAAGGGTCAGAATAGTGACGATAGACCCCCTCCCAGGACCGGCTGTCCTCATGAAATGCAAAGTCCCGTGTGAGGAAGAGGACAGATGGGCGTGTCTCACAACGTAGACTTAGCCAGCGGCCTCCCAGGTTGAGAGGAAGAGCAGTGCGAGGAGGCAGTATGGGGGGGCGCTGCTCTGAGGAGCGGTACACCAGAGCACACACAGGGCAAGGGTGAACATGGTGCTGCAAGAGGAGAAATGAGGAGCACATGAGATGGCAGGACATTTATGGAACCTGGTTTTGTGTAACAGCATGTTACTGTTGAACAGTGTGAGAGAACTACAGAATGAAAGGTACACTCTTCATTTAATCAGGTTCCGTATGACCATCTTTAATGTTAATGGAATATTGCCTAGATTCATGTTCATTGCACTCTTGTATACCGTATGTCTTGGAACATTTTTTACAGTCTTTATACACAATTTTATATACTTTTCTATATCCCATATTTTGAGTGCACTATCCTGTATGCTTCTATTGTACAGTGTTAAAATCCAGTTTTGCCTTTCTTGATAAATGTATAAAGTTACTTTATACATCAACAGCTGTGCAGTGCTACAGTGAAGAATGTCTGTTGTTCAGTATTAATGTCTTAATTGTGTGTTAGCATGCATTAAGTAAAGTGTCAGCATGAAGCCCATTACCATGGCATTTTGCAGTGAGGTCTGGTAACCACTAGGTCGGTGCTGGGTCCTTTGGCTCCAGTCAGTGTGAATGTCGCCCAGCAGCAGCTCTTCAATTGGCCTGGTGCTGACTGACTGCTTTGTCTCCACCCTCACCAGCTCTAGCTCCAACATTGAGAAACCTAGAGCACCTAAGCAGTCCTGCCCTTTCCGGATATTGAACAGCTCGTACATGTGGCCTGGTGTGAGCCGGTCATGCCCCAGTCCCTGGCAGAGGGATGACAGATGCTTTGAGGTGTGATTTAGGGCAAGTGTGGAATGTACCACAATGCCCACTTTGAGCAGGTGGTGGTTTGCCTCAGTGGAGCCACGGTAGATCCAGGAAGCTTGTTTCAGGCGCAGCCTACCCAGAATAAGCAACGAATAGGATGGGTGGCTGCAGGCTGAGTCGTGGTAGTAGTGCTGCAGGGCCTTAAACTTGTATCCAGGACTCCCAGAGAATGTGTAAGAGCGCACAAGGAACTCAGGACCTGGACGGACCTCACACCTGGAAAACAGTAGGCTTTGTTAGTTTTCAAGTGTGTGTGATTTAGAGGCACTGCCTCATTTTTAAATTAAAGCAGTAATGTCTACGTTAAGCATTTCAATTGAACATTAACATTTACTCTGTGATGTTACCATGTAGCCCATAACGTAATATATTTGCAGAGAATCAGCCTGTTCTGAAAGTGGCCTGATCAGCAAGATTTTATTCTATGGTGGGGGCTTCATGGAGGGCTATCTTTAATAAAATAATCATTTGACCTGGAGCTGCACATTTTCATTTTTGAAGACATGTTCCTCAGGGAAGGTTCATTGTCATTAAAACGAAAACTGTAATATATGGCCAACCACCCTCCTCCCATCCTCACAGGAGGACCATTGGATGTTCTCTGTTGTTACATCACTGTCTGTTATGGGAACTGCACTGTCGCTGAGCAGAAGGCCCAGCAGCGGATTGTGAGGACAGCAAAAGACTGTTAAACTCACACAATGCTCCATTTACAGCCCAACATAATGTTTGACATTTGCACAATTTCAACTGGTGTTTACCTCATACTAAATCTGCTCATTTTACATTTTTGACATTTTACACATGTTTGTCTTGTCTCGTCTGTGTCTTATTTAAAATATCTTGAATATACCTGAACCTGTAACAGTAATTTCCATAGCCCATTGTACAATGTTGACTGTAGTGTACAGACAACTATAGTGTCTGTAGTGTACAGACAACTAAATATAAATGCACCATGGGGGGTATTCCTGTGAAATGGTATTTCAAGACAAACTGCGTTTATTTGTATTGTATTGATATGTATCGACATACACCTCACATGAATTTTGACTATAATCAGACCTTTTCCATTCACAATGATGGTATATACCAGATTTCAGGTGTGATGATCTTCTGAACACAGATCACATATAATCAGTGATTGCATAATTTTTTTTATTTATAAATGAAATTCATGCTTTGTCTGATCATTGCTGCTCATCTGCATGTTCGTGCCTGGTAGAGACCCATGTGCCCTCCAGTCTGGGTCGTGTTGATGTTGTAATGTTTGCAGCATCCTGTAGGTGGCGAAGTTGAACCTTGCACTGTGGCTCCTCCATCAGGCAAAGTGTGTGGTTAGAGGCTGGGTCGGCAGAGGCAGTGGGCACCTCCCACAGTTTCCCCCCGGACACACACGCAGCTGCAAGCAGAGAAAACATCAAATATTGACATACCTGCTGTCTCCGCAAAACCCCCTCTGCTCACAAAGTTCCTGCTCTGATGTATTGGTGCTTTTATGGCCAGCCCTTCAAATGACAGCGTTAAAAGCCAAAAACAAGCTCCCTGACACCAGAGAAGTGATCAAAGCATTCAGATATATAGCAAGAGGCACCCTCTGTAATGTGGAAGTTCAGGAACACCAGACAAGGCCTGATTAGTGCTGCTGAGTTGTAAATCCTGTTAGACCTCAGTTTATGTGTTTTATACGCAGTTTTTGTGTTTGTATGTGGCTGGTTTGGCTGAAAAGTGGGGAGCATTTAATTTGTTTAACAATGATTTTATTCGTTTCAAGTAATACTGTTGTTTTGTGTCTGATACTGACTTGGGCGAAGCATGGAGGACCACCTGTGAGACCAGCTGTGGGATTCCCTAACACACACACACACACACACACCCAAGACACCCATTACACGACTGTTGCAGAGCATGTCATGGTGTGCACTCTTTGGGTGTGTGATCCTCTGCTTGCTAAAATCATTCTGAATGAGTTCCACATGGAGTGTGCGATGCCATGCCACCCACCCAGCCAATGAGTGACCAGCATTTGACCTCTAATCGCAGAAAGTGCAGAGGACCACAGCTGTTTCCATCTTCATTCTGTTGGGCAGTTGGAGCTTTTCAGATGAGCTCTGCTATATTCTCTATACCAACCTCCCATCTCTATAAAATAGTCACTCCTCAATAGGCAGTGGTTTGGTAAGGAAACAGACCTGTAATCAGAAGGTTGCCAGTTCTAATCCAGAACCGCCATGGTGCTCCTCAGGTACAACTGAGCAAAGCACCGTCCTCACACACCGCTCCCCAGGTGCCTATCAGGGCTGCCCACTACTCCCTCAGGTGATGGGTTAAATGCAGAGACCACATTTCCCATCTGTTTTCCCATCTGTTTCTGGCTCTGCGCTAGCCGTGACACTTTTTTCACAGGTGGGATGGTGTTAAACAAGGTCTCATCAAGATGTCTCTACAAGGGGTGGGACAAATCATACTTTCCACAGTGCTGCTGCATGAAAGTTTGTGAACCCCTTGAGCAGTTTAGATATTTTCTTATTTTATCATTACATTTTTACATTTTACATTTCATTACATTTCTACATTACATTACATTTACAGCATTTATCAGACGCCCTTGTCCAGAGCAACTTACAATCAGTAGATACAGGGACAGTCCCCCACTGAACGTAGGGTCAAGTGTCTTGCTTAGGGACACAATGGTAGTCAGTGGGATTTGAACCTGGGTCTTCTGGTTCATAGGTGAGTGTGTTACACACTAGGCTACTACCACCCCACATCATCATCAGTTTGTTTGTATGAAATGTCAGATATATGTTTATCAATTGCATATACTTAAATTCATGCAATTAGTGTATGTGCAAAAGTAAGTGAACTCCCAGCTGCATTGGTTAAGTGAAGCCAACAGACTCAGGAAAATTACATTTGGATGCTTAATTAATCATTTAAGCAGACCAATGAAATTAGGTTTGGCCAGCACTTATTAAAGGAGAAAGTAAACCAACCAAACCACTGTGGTCTCATACAAAATTAACAATGCCAATCAGTCTGGGGAGGGCTATACAATTACAGCTGCATCCATCCACTGTAAGACAGATAATTTACAAATGGAGGGCCTTCAGCATGACAGCAACTTTTCCTAGAAGTAGACACCCATCAAAAATATCACAAAGGAGTACCAGAAAATTAATAAATCAGGTAAAGGCCAACCCACACACCACCACTAGAGAGTTGTAGACTTAGTGCTCTACAAATGTCTACAATCAGATGAAAATAACATTCATGGGAGGGTTGCTAGAAGGAAGACTGTGCTCTCAAAAAATAAAACAAAGCTGCCTGTTTTAACTTTGCCAGAGAACACTTGAACAAACCAGAAGCCTTCAGGAAGTCCATTTGAACAGACAAGTCCAAAATAGAATTCTTAGGTAACAATCAAAACTGACTTGTCTTCATAAGCCAACACAGCATATGAAGAAAATAACCTCATCCCAACAGTGTAAAAAGTATGGTGGTGGAATTGTGAAGGTCTGGGCCTGCTTTTCTGCTTCTGGACCTGGATGACTCCATATGAATATGAATAACCAGGGATTCTTGACCAGAATTGCCTGCCAGGGAGTTGAAGCTGGGATGAAAATGGATTATGCAACAAGACAATGACCCAAAAAATTCCAGCAAAACTACAAAGGAATGGATTCAGATCTGAAGCCATCTGGTTTGCCCAAAGTCTGGACTTCAACTCAATTGAAATGTTGTGGAAAGACCTGAACATGCCAGATGTCCCTCCAATGTCTCTCAACTGGCTGAGTTCTACAAGGAACACCTGGCAAAAATGCCCATAAACAGATGTGAGAGATGTGTGTTGAATTAAATAATACAAATATATCTTTTATGTGTGTCAATTATTTGGAAGGTGTGCTTTACAAATAGACATTTGGATGTATGTGTAATAAGGTTATTATACAAAAACATTTTAAGCATCTGGAAAGTATTCACAGTGCATTCACAGGGCTCCCGGGGAGCAGCGTATGGGGACGGTGCTTTGCTCAGTGGCACCTTGGTGGACCGGGAACCATAGACACCAGAGATAGCTATACAGGTTATTAACTAATGAAACCAGGGCATGGCCTCCCATTTTGCTCTTTGTTAGCTTTATGCCAGTGGTTCCCAAACTTTTTCTGCAGGCCCCCCTTTTCTGGATAGGAACATTATTGTGCTCCCCCAACCCCCATTTCCATTATATGTTGAAATTTATATCAGCCTTTGAATTTCAAACACTGTTTCAATACTAAAAGAAAATCAATGCTTCTGTTTTGCCTCTACAATTTTGCAGTAAATAACTTCAATGTATAATTCCGAATTTTAATACATTCACATAAAAAAAAATTGAAGCACAAATTTTTTAAATATATTATTCAGCTTGCTCAAATTCAACTTATGAAAATCAGGCTCAGGCTCATGATGCTCCACTGTACCATTAAAAGTTATCGTTTTTTTTAAGTCTTCATCAGTAGCTCATTGGAAAAGAATGGTGGAAAGTATACTACATCATGTTCCCAGCAAGTTGCAATCACCCATAAAACATTTTTTCTATATCAGGGATGAACCTCGGAACCCATGACCCTGAAGTACCCCTGGCCAAACATCATTAATAGCGATAAATAGGGTCACATTTGCTGTAAGCCTTTTTTCTGATTCCTTTTGCCTCAAGCTGACCTTCTCAAGCTGATGTTTCCAACCGTACCCCTGACTCCCGATTCTGATTTCTGATCGTACGCCCGATTCCTGATCTCAGCCTGCAACACCCCATAGGCCTGGATAGGTATTGAGATCCTTCTCTCCCATGGCCCCGATTATTTATTTCTACACTTAAAAAAGTTGTGAAGCATTTTTTAAGTTCTCTTTTTTTCAGTGTTGAGAGGAGTGTATTTTTGTTTACATGAGTGTATTCACAAATTATGACATGGGCAGGTAAGATGATGCATGGATGAGCTGACAAATTACATTGTGATAGGGAAGTGTTCAGATGAGTTGAACCATCTCATCAACAGAAGAGAGAAAATCATATGATAAACTCAATATGAAGTTGTACCATTAGCTCTTGCTTCATGAGGAGCCTGGAATTCCGCAGGGTGTGTGTCTGTGTGTGTGTCCTCCACTGCCAGCCACAGAGAGCGTATTGATTTATAGAGACTGGCCATTTCTGCGCAAACCCCAGACATCTGTCTGTGTGTTTATGTGATTATGGTTTGGCAGCTTCTCTCATTTTGCCTCTCTCTTTTTCATTACAGTTCTGGAGTTATACCTTGACTCCAGTTAGCAGAACTTGTGCAGGTAGCTGATTATCTGGAGATGTACACATAATTGTTTTGGTACCAAATATATTTTTTAAGCATTTTGAACATTTTGCACACATTCATATTCAAAGCTCACACATATGGAGATGAAATTGAATGTTCACACCTAATTTCTCCGTAATGTATCATATTCTCACTCTTTCTTTCATCATTTCCAATTAAACTGTGAACGCTCTTTTGCTATCCACAAGTGAAACTACTTCTGTGATTTTTAAAGACTAAAGATATTATTTAAGGCACTGAATTCATTCTTTAAATGACTGAGATTAAGTCTGGAAAAGTACACATAGAAAATAAGTGGTCTATGAACCACCATGTTGTAGCTGGTGGCTAATGGACATTCCAGGTTCATGATGATCTTATCTTTCATTCCCATTGGTATTTCATAAACACAAGTCACTCAAAATCACATTGTATGATGTTTCAAAATGTCCAATCTCAGACCAGATGAACAAACTCAGTATAAGCCCACAGTGGGTACAGAAAGTATTCAGACCACCTTAATTTTTTCACTCTTTGTTATAGTGCAGTCATTTGATACAATCATTTAACTTCATTTTATTCCTCATTAATGTACACACAGCACCCAATATTGACAGAAAAACACAGAATTGTTGACATTTTTGCAGATTTATTAACAAACTATCATATCACATGAACCAGGCTGAACCCTGTCTCCGCACGTCCCCTCTGATGCTTCTTGCGTTGCTCCCTGCCCCCCGCAGGGAGGTGGTCCCGGTCTCTCCAGCAACTGTTTACTGTACCACTGGGTGGTGCCTTCTGGGCACGTGCAGCCCCTCTCGCTGCATATCCCTGATGCCTGTGTGGGGGCTTCGCCGGACCATCTGCTCAGCCCCTTCTGCATCCGTTGGGATAAGCAGACCTGCCTGTCCCAGCTGGATCCTCATGCCATCCTGGAGGCTCTGTGGCGCTCCACCCCTCTGGTGGCGGACCCATGCACCTCCGCCCCTCTGGTGGCATCCATGCACCAATGCCTGGCCCGCCCTGCTTACCGGCTACTGGAGGACCCAGCACCGTCCCACACCATGGGGTCTTCCTGTACTGCATCCTGGTTGGTTCTGGGTGTGGTGGTGGGGCAGGATTCGATCCATGGCTTCGGCTCCGTCCAATTGAACTCCGCCCTCAGCAGCTCCAGGAAGTCCCGATAACCCATTCTGTCTGTCTTTCCTCATTGTCACAAGGCTGTGCGAGTATGATGGTGATCTTCTCTGCGTCTTACAGAGAGGGAAGAGCAGCAAAGTTCACACCACAGGATGTTAAAAGGGACTGGCATGTACCAGCAAACGGGGGCGCTGGTGTTGCGCTGCAGTTCAGCTGGGGAACGTCCAGGCAGAGGGTAGGCGTGTCCACGAACAGAGTTGGAGAGGCAGAGTTGCTCCAGCTTACCCCCGTGTCGCCATCTTCCTCTTCGCTGTCTGTCTCTCCCTTGCTGTCTTCGCACCATCAAAAGTCACTTGGGTCCCCACAGACCTCTCGACGACCTCTTGTTGTCGTCCATCATCCCACTGGAAGTCACATGGGTCGTCCACCCTGCACACACCCTTGAGCCAGGGTATGATCAGCTTCCATGGGCAGAACTCTGGCCACTCCTGCTGGAGCCGGCCCATCTCCCCACTAGAGGAACGCTTCCTCATTGGGGTTCTCCTCTGCTTCTGTTGTCACTTCCAGGTTTTTTTGGATTATACCACGGCCCTCCTCGCCACGGCTCGACCCCCCTATCACCGGGAAGAAACTGCTCAACCCGTACTTGGGGGTCTTATCCCGGCACATCTCGCTGTGTCCTGGCGCGTCTCGCCGTGGAACTCCCCAACACCATGGCCGATACTCCAGTGCTCCCCGACGGGCACCCATGCTCATCAGGACTGGCTGAGTTCTTCTCTGTGGTTCTCCTCTGCCTCTTCGCACTTGCACTTCAGTTGGAAGCTGCGACATTCTGTGCAGAGGTGGGACATCCTGGGATTTTATTGATAATAATAATAATTATTTATTAATAATAACACAACAAAAGAAAAATGGCATGAGGGCCGAAAACAGGGGAAAAAGGGAAGAACAAAAACAAACCTGCAGGCGTGTGGTGATTGCCAGAACTGAAAACAACACTATGCCTACGTTGCACGGTCCACATTGTGTTCGGCCAAACTGAGCTATCGGGGGAGAAGAGATTTGGTGACTGAGGTAAAGAGCTCCAGAGATGCAGTCGGGAGATGGGAGAAAGTTGTAGAAAGTCAACCCTCCACCAGTTGGGGCTTTATGGTAGAGTGGCCTGATGGAAGCCTCTCCTCATTGACACATTTTTGCAGCTGTAGGGACAGGACAACTGGTTGCAATCAAGGAAAAGATGAACGTGACCAAGTGCAGGGATGAAAAAAACAACTCTAGAGTGCTCAGGACCTGTTGAAGGTTTACCTTCCAACAACACAATGATCCTAAGCACACAGCTAAAATAATGAAGGAGTGGCTTCACAACAAATCTGTGACTGTTCTTGAATGGCCCAGCCAGATCTTTGACTTAAACTCAATGGAGCATCTCTGGAGAGACCTAAAAATGGCTGTCCACCAACATTTACCATCCAGTCTGCTAGAACTGGAGAGGAGAGAATGCCGGAGGATTCCCCCCAAATTCATGTGTGAAAAACTTGTTGCATCTTTCCCAAAAATATTTAATAAAGGCTGTAATAGATCAAAAAGGCTGTAATAGATCAAAAAAGAGCTTCTTCTAAATACTGCACAAAGTTCTGAAATTCTGTCAATATAGGGTGCTGTGTGTACATTAATGAGGAAAAAAAAACTTTAAATAATTTTAGCAAATGACTGCAATATAACAAAGAGGGAATAATTTAAGGGGGTCTGAATACTTTTCGCACCCACAATGTATTTATAGTAGTATCTGTGTGCAGAGCACATGAACATGAATATTGCAAAATATGCCAGGGTATCTGCAGGTTTAAGGAAGCCAAATTTAAGACTTTTTAATACACCTTGTCACGGCCAATACACCTCCAGCCCACCAGAGAGTGCCAGACCAGTTGGGGAGACGGCAACCCGGAAACAGAAGTGAGAGTGGGCAGCGCCAAGTATAAAAGCCAGGTGACACTGAGGAGACACTGCCCGCTCTTTGACTAATTTATTCCCAGAGATGCCAGCCTTATTTCCCAACGCCCAACTGATTGTAATCCAGGACCACGACCTTTGCCTGTCCCTGACCTAGAACTTTGCCTGCCCCTCTTGTGACGACAATCTTAGTTAAATTTTATCATATGCGAATGCAATATGATATTGCATTCGCAATACCCATGGGTCATAACACAGAGTCATGCGTTGTGGCCCCGGCACAACGCATATTAAGCGCATCGCGCCTGATGCTGCATATGCCATCTTCTCTGCGTCCATCAGATGCCGCTCCTGCACTGCCGGAGACGCTGTCCGCTCACCTGTTCAATCCACGGCGCTGAAAGAAACTGCTCGTGTGCTGAGAGAGGAGATCACAACTCTGTTGCACAAGGGCACGATTCGTGTGACCCCAGAGCACCAAAGCTCAGAGAGCTTTTTCAGCCAATACTTTGTGGTTCCAAGAAAGGGCGATGGTATTCGGCACGTTCTGGATCTAAGAACACGGAACATGTACCTCCGGTGTTACACATTCAGAATGTTAACACAAAAAACCCTGTTATGTTGTGTTCACCTTCACAACTGGTTCACAACGATCGATTTAAAGGACTTGTATTTGTATATGTATCCCCCACACAGGAAAATCCTGACATTTGCATTTGAAAGTGTGACATACAAATTTCAGGTATTCCATTCGGGCTGGCTCTAGGGTTTTCACGAAATGTGTGGAAGCAGCGATATCTCCACTGAGGGACAGGGTAATGTGTCTGATGGTGTACATAGACAATTTGCTGATATGTGGCAACTTGCGATCGTGAGTCATGTCTCAAACAGCGCTGCTTATCTGATAGCACCACGTTGACCAGGTCACCCATAGTTGATGAAGATAACTCAGCTGCTTTATGCGCTGCCCTGGTGTCTCAGGCAAGGGGGACTTTTAATACTCTGCCGGAAGTCTGGACTTTGTGGACCAGGCCCGTGAGAAGTTTAATCTGACCTAGGCTGGCACTCGACTTAACATGATCGGCACTATTCAGGGCACTGTCCACTAGGTCACTGTATGACCTGAAGTGAAGAGTGTTTGAGAAGTGGTGTGTCAGACATCAGCTTGTGTTCAATCAGTGTTCTGCTTCTGCAGTGCAGGAGCTACAGGAGCTACTGGAGCAGGGAGGGGCTACTATCTAGTAATATATTTACTAATGCCTGCCACATAGGTGTGGGGGTGGTGTCAGTGGAGTCAGACGTCTGCGCCCGATCACCAGGCTACTTGTGCCCCCCTGGAGGTTGTCACTGGTGTTGAGCCTCTGGCAGAGGTAGAGCAGAGAGCATTGTCCTATTAGACAGCCCTGCTTCTTGCACTATTTACAGCCAATCTGGTGAGTGAGCTGCCCTCTATGTGCACCCAGCCTGCATGCAGTTTTCTGAAGGTGACACCAATGTGACTTTGCGCCCCAATACGGCGTTCGTCGCGAAAGCCTTGAATTATTTCAGCTGCCAAGCCGGAAGGTGTGATTTAATTTGGCTTCAGCAAATAGCTGCAAATTGCCCAACTCCATATCCATTCCGACCTGATCTGTTATTCTGATGTCACAACAACAGATGTGCAGGGTGCTTTAAGTAAGCAGCAACATTGTACGTGGTTAATGACAGATTGAAGGCTTGTTTCATTTGATTTAGAAAAACATTAATGTAGGAACACATTTGCACTTTTCCCTTCTCACCAGACTATTTCTGATTCAGTAATGTCAGAGGAATGACACAAGGAGTGCAGAATTTAGCTGTCTAGCTCCAAGGCCCACCTCTTCCCTATTTTTGATTGGCTTAGTGGCAAGTGGGCCTATTGTTGGTGTGGTTGTGAGTGAAAGCTGCACTCTGAGCTGCGCCTGTAGTGTCAGATCACTGAGAGATTTATTTATTTATTTTGCAGCCACGTCTGTCTTGTACTAGTCTACTGCCTCACTGCTCATAATGCCAGAAAAAAATTAAGCTAATGACCTCTGAAGGCTGAGGTAATGATGGCAGGCAGTAATTTATGCCATTACAATTCCACTACTGCAGGCCCCTATAGAGCAGTGCTATTGTTTCACCCCCACTCATACAGACACACACACACACACACACACACACACACACACACACACACATGCACACAACTGACCCTTTCAGGGCCTCACTCCCCACACACACTCTCAGATGGTAAAGAAAAGCACAGGCTGTAAACTCAGAAATGTGTGTGGAGCTGAGCGTGAGAAAATGCATTTGATCAGCTGTGAGACTGCTGCTCAGTACACTGCACTGCATCTCAGAACTTACATGCAGATCCAGGATCAGACCAGAGACCACAGCAGTCTGTGAGATGAAACTCAAAACCAATACCAACACATACACACAACCTTAGGGCAAAGTTAAGGTTTATAGTCAGTAAAGTAGTCTAATCCATTTTGTTATGTACATTAACACCAGGTCCTTATTAAATAAAATATCTAATGTGTGTTAGTTTCACTCACCTTGCCACAGACTTATTGCCCAGAGACCTTGAAACAGGTGAAGGAATGTTCTGTGGGGCATGATGAATCTCTCTCTCTTACACACACACACACACACACACATACACACACACACACACACTCCCACCAAATGTCACATTAAGGCTGGAAAATCTTCCTCAGTTGTGAGCAGCTCCTCTGTAAATGATCAGAAGATATATCTACTCCTTCCTCTGCATCCACACAGAACTGGTGGGAGCAAAAACTGCTCCTCCCCACCGTGTCTTCATGGGTGTTTTTCTGTCTGGTTATGCTCTGTGAGCTCTGCTTTAAAGAAAGAGCAGGGAGGGAGGGGAGGAGGGAGGGCAAGACGAAGAGAAAGACAGAATGAGGAGGACAAAGGGGAGGGGAAGATGGAGAAATGGGTGAGAGAGGAGGGGGCTCAGAAATTTCCTAAAGTTAACTCTATGGAGCGCACTCAGTGCAAGGTGCAACATGGAAACCACACACACATACACACACAACAACCGTTGCTATATATGACCAGCCCCCTATATGAATTTGGTGAACGAACATGTGCAGACAGTGCCCCCCATAGGACTAATACCATCTACACGGACAATATTATACAGTTTTTTTTTCAATTGTTTACACAGAAATGAAAACATTTCACACATTTAGCAAAACTCTACTTCAAGGAGCAAAACACCTCTGCAGATCAGCACAATTTTACACAAAATGTCTGCTTCCCACTTTTTGCAAAACACTACAAACAGTGATTTTCAAAAGACTACACACACTGAAACACAAACAGGAACTGGTTACTTGCTTCCCAGTGACCACACATATGAACAAATTGGATTACGTGTGGAAACGCACGTATTCTTAATTGAAGACACAGTAGTCAGGCGTGCTATATAAGGACTGCAGGTGAGTCCTCCTGTATTTTACGAAAATGGAAAGACTTAGGTGAAGAAGAGTGAGAATGAGAGGAGGAACGCAAAGAGGAGGGGAAGGAGGTAGAGGCAGAGACACAGATAGATCAAGAGGTGGCGAGGGACCTGAAGAGGCGATAGCTCCTGAAATACATAGAAAAAAAAGAGGATAAATAGCTTGATAAATCTGTGCAACTCTTATTGACCACATTATCAACCATGGACTCACACTGAGGGAAGCTGGACTAAATACAGAAATACACAAGTGACACTCCGACACTACATCAAGAAAACATACTGATCTAATACTTGCATTTCTTGAAAGATCACTCAACATCATGACAGCATTACACCAAGAGAACGAGATGCAATACAATGTCCTTTAGGACAATGTATCCTTCCACAGATCTGCTCTGGTCATTTACACCCTCCATTTTTTCCTTAACCCAATAGATCAGTTTTATTTGAAGATACACAACCTTCAGCCCTAGCACCATGTGCCCCCCATTCAGGCCATGGAGCAAAGCCTGTGACGTTTTCTACGCAGCTTCTGTGCAGGGGTGGATTCGTCACACATGTCGATTCAGGCTAATGAAAACGTGATGTGGATGAAATCTTATGTCCCGATCCAGCCGGACTTGGGTGTTCTGCAAATTGGGGGTGGTCATTTGGTTAGTGTGAGGTGTTTGGAAGAAGGAGTCCTGTTGTCAAAATTGTGTGTAAACGATTACAAATCTGTAATATAGACACAACAGCATACATTACTTGGAGATGTGAAAGAAACCTTTTATCAGACTGTGATTAATTCCAACACACAGCTGTCATGAAAAGATCTATCTTTCTATCCTTTTCACACCTCCAACCCCAAAACACTCTGACACACACATTTTACATACTAAAACATACTTCAGCTCACACACTCACAAACAAACTTCCCCACAATGTATAAGTATGTGTGTGTTTGTGTGTGTGTTTTGATTTAGCTGCAGATATGTCTGAGGTGTATGAATGTGCGATGATTAGAGCAGAGCTCTTATCAGTTTGGAAAGATTACAGTTGACCACCCACACATATACAGCCCCCCCAAATACACTCACAACATTTACAGCACAGCTTTCCAAACCAAATGAATTTTTCTGCAGTCTTTTGTACTTTTAGCTCTGTGTTTTATGAGTGAGAGACTGCCACACCCCCACCCTAATACAACACTCTCTAGCTCCACCCATTTTCACTGAGGTTCAATTTTCAACTTATATGAAATAGTTAAAACTGTATTTATTATGTCTTTGACTGGTAAATAATATTTAAAGACATTTTATGTCGTTAAATGTCATTGGATTAAACTATACAACACCATAAAATGTAATATGTAGTATTAGAGTACTGTGAAATAAGATTGATTATGTTGCTTTTGGTGTGCCTTCGGTCAATCCACTAAATGCTTGCCCTACCTAGAGACACCGGCACTCCCATAAAAATTTTGAAACTTGAATATAGCCAGTGTTGGGAAGGTTACTTTTAAAATGTATTCCATTACAGAATACATGCCAGATGTTTCTTTAGGTTGGATGTGGAGAGCAGCTTGGTTGCTGGGAAACAGAGTTTGCATTGCATGGTCAGATTTGGCCCATCCCTTTCTTTTTTAAATGTGAAGTGGTGTCGGAATTTCCAAGTAAGAAATGCATTCCTGCCCGGCCACTGCTGGTTCCGTTTGCTGGCTCCGGGTCCACCAACGTTAACAGGACACTTACATTATAGCCTCTTATTGCGTGTTTTGGTTTGGGTTTCCGGTGCTCTGACGATTTATGCAGCTTTGTCAAAAAGTGCTACCGTATAGGGTTCCATTTCAATTTCCAATACCAGTACAACTTTAACAGTATTATGATATGTTTATTTATGTTTTTTGATGACAAACGAGTATAAGCACTGTATGAGAATGGGGGGCATGGTTTGATAGGGTGTAGCATCCTTTGACAGATGAATATCCCATATAATGCTCCCAGTTCAAAATCACTTTAAATGGCACCAATACCATACCAATTTCAGGGGTAGCAAGAATTTATGGGTGCTGAATCAGAGCGCAAACTTGAGGGAATGCGCATGCGCAGATCCGCTACGTAGCACAACTCGATAGGCAGCATTTTGCAACAGAACACCTGTGTTATGCGTGGTCCATGCAGCGTGGAATTACCAAAATTAGAGAGTAGATAGAGAGGGGATAGCCTAACGTATGAAACAGGAAAATCCATTGTGTGTAATCCATTTATTTCAACAAAGTAACTGTATTCTGATTATCACTCATTTAAATGGTAACTGTAACAAAATACAGTTACTCATATTTTGTATTCTAAATACGTAACGCCGGTACATGTATTCTGTTACTCCCCAACACTGAATGTAGCTCAGCTGGGAGTTCCTTGAGGACCTCTGCTCTCTCTCTGCTCTAGCTATATGGGACCACCACTTTTGTGGCAGTGGTGGCCTAGCGGTTAAGGAAGCAGCCAAAATCTTTCAAGTTCCCATGAGGGGCACACTCAGCAGCTTTCATAGAACTTTCACAGTTTCATCAAATGGTCGTCAAACCCATTCTATAACCAGTAGTGTTACCACAATGGTGAGTTTTGTATTAAAATATAATAGATGAGGTTTAATCAGGTGAACAAAAACTGAAAATGTGGTGTATTATAACTGAAAATGAGATGTATTTTCACATATTTTCTGCCTGAGAAGATGAAGCCAGTGCCGGAACACTACAAGGCCAGGCCAGTGATACAAGATGCTGAAGGGCTTACATTCTAATACTTTTTCCCCAGGGAGGTGTAATCCTAGACAATTAACCTGACATCTCTTGGACCTTTTCCTCTATGTCAACAGGTGTGAGAACTGGACAAACGGAATTTTCTGCCATATGTGTATGTGTTATACAACACACACAGTTTATTGTAGATTACAGAAGTCTTGTGGAAATGGCGAAACTGGATCAGTACTGTGATTGCATGGCACCTTGGCACTGGATCAGTACTGTGATTGCATGGCACCTTGTCCTATTCAGTGTGCATTGATTCAACTTTAGATGAAGGATTCATGAGAGAGGCAATGAGGAGGGGAGCACAGATGAGGAATGAGTGATAATATATAGAGTCTTGAAAGCACTGTTATCATGCTCATTCCACAGATGGCTACAAGTTGTAGTCATGGTTACCAACACGTTTAGCAGATCAAAGCAATTCACTCTAACCCCCTTTCCAATGGACCTGTAGATGACTGGGAAGTGACTAGATGTGTTCCAGCGGGATTTTTTTTATAGTCTTTGCAATTCAGTTTGGTTTTGTGTAGTATCCTTTTTTTTGCTTTGATTATTATTCTACATACTTTGACTCAGTTAAACACATTTACAAAGTTAAAATTAAGCTAGTGTTAACATTCCAAATTTTGTGATACAAGAGATGACAGTACTACAAACAAAACCAGGGACAATGCCCAGTATTACAGTGTAAACAGGCAGAAAACTGTACTGCTTCTTGCCACAAGGCTTGGCAGGAGTTACACATCAGGGAGGAGCTTTTATATATAGTGGTGTTGTGGTGGTGCAGTTGTAATGCATTAGTCCAGGGGTGTGGTTTTCAGTAGATTGGCAATTCTGAACATTTTCATGATCTGTCCATATGAATAAAGGGCTAATGCACTTTTCTACGATACGATAACATTTCCAGACTACATTAATAATCTGCGTAAATTCAATGATGTGCCAAAACCCTTCACATATTGTCTAAACACTCTCATAAAAACATGAGACCGGGAGCAACACGGAGATCAGGTAACATGACTCCCATAAATTGGAAAGATGGCCATTGCCAGCCACTCAGCCATTGACTGCCATTTGTCAACTCAGCTCTTTTCTCCTCAAACTAACTAGGCTTTATCCTGTTCATCTCATCACCTCTCATCCTGTCCCTTCCCCATTTCAACATAGAACGCGAACGTCAACATCCGTGGTGTTGTGGCTCACACCGGCTCTCGTTCGCAGATTAAACCAGAGGAAACTTAACTGCCTCATTGCGTCCAATCACACCGGGGTTCCTTGTTTCATCCAACACGAGCTTAGGTCTTTTTCTACCATGCTAGTACTGTGACACACTCCTTATTGTCTTACGGTCTTTACTTTGTTTACTGCCTTAGAGACAACAGCCAGTGATATGGGAAATAAGGCATGCAGGAATAAATTTACACTCAGAATTTAGTGACCATTCAAAATAAAGGTCTCCCTTGTAGGTTAATAATTAATTGCTGCAGAGCTACCCTGTGCTGATGGCTTCAGAGAGATCATAAAAACAGCAGTGCATCTGTGTGTGTGTGTGTGTGTGTGTGTGTGAAAGAGACTGAAAGAGACCCCCCCCCAACACGAATACTTAGGACCATGTGGGGCAGTGGTGGCCTAGCGGTTAAGGAAGCAGCCCTGTAATCAGAAGGTTGAATCCCGACCCTCCAAGGTCGCCAAGGCCACTGAGATGCTACTGTAACCACACACTGCTCTGCGGGCGCCTGTCATGGCTGCCCACAGCTCACTTACGGTGATGGGTTAAAAGCAGAGGACACATTTTGTTGTGTGCACCTTGTGCTGTGTATCACAATGATAATCACTTATCTTTCTCTTCACTTTGTTAATGTACAAATATGTCAACAATTCTGTGTTTTTCTGTCAATATGGGGTGCTGTGTGTACATTAATGAGAAAAAAAGATCTTAAATTATTTTAACAAAATGAACAAAGAGTGAAAAAATGGTATGAATACTTTCTGTACCCACTGTACATTCAATCAACACAATGAAACATACTAAAATTAATCCATTAAAAGTACCATCCCACCAAGGGCCTAAACAACAATTAATCAGAACAGACCATGTTGTTACCCAACATTCAATCAGCATAAAAAGACTCCAAGGAACAGGGAGAAGGACTACTCTTACCATGCCAAAGACAAAAGAAATCATTATGGAGATAGTAGAGGCTCATGCTAAGTGGGGAAGGCTAGATACAGTAATACAACTTGAATGTTATATGGATCTAACGTTATATACATCTAACATTGAAAACACACCATACCTGTACAACAGAAAACTGTGCATAGCTGAAAGAAGATGCCTCCCTCTCTCAAAAGAATGGACCAAAATCCCTCAGGAGACCTGAACTACTGTAAGAGATTGGTATCAATTGTATAGGATATACTGTTGATTATTAACTAGCCAGGGAGCTAATAATTTTGTCTCTTCATGTTCTTGGTGTATCAATAACATATTCTAATTAAACATACTGGATGTTGTTATTTTTGTTCTTATATAACACTTGTTCTTAAAGGAGGAATCAAGAGTGTTGACTAATTTCATAATGGGGCTAATAATTTTGACCTCAACTGTATGTTTTTTACATGTTCCCCCCTTTGATGATGCACTGGCACTAGTGTTGTCAAAATTAGTACATGCTTACAAATTAACTTTGAACAGAGACAGCATGTACCAATAATAAAGTGAAAGTATTTAGAAGAATGTTGTGGTCTACGGTGTCTTAGCTGCACTAAGATCTAAAAAAACTAATAGAGAAATCCAGTCCTGATAAGCTGCCAGAAAGAAGATTTTATTATGTTCAATAATATTTACACCTAAAGAGGCTTAGTATCTTAGCAGGTGCTAGATCAAAGAAAGCTTTGGGTGGCTTAGCTGATGGGGTCAGGGAGACCAATTTGGATTAATTGGAGGGGAAGAATCAAGACACGCACTTGAATGTGCAGTTAAATCATCATACAGATCACGAAAGTAATTAGCCAAAATGTTTTCAAGTATAAAATGTTCTTCCTTATCTGAAATACTTGTTGTCAAAGGATTAAATATAGTCTTAGATGTTTGGGAAAAACATAAATGAAAAAAGAAAAAAATGTGTATGTGTGATTTAAACATGCTACAAAAACTTTTTCTCATGTCCACTGTTGAATTTGTGTCTAACACCTCTGTGGTTTGGGATTGATGGGTTGTGAAAAAACAACACCATTGGTTGCCCCAAATGCAACCCCCCACCCCCCCCCCCACCCCCATCTCTCTAAAAACACAAGGGCTTCCCTCCATTCCTTCCTCTCGCTATCCCTCACCACAGGAATCTGGCACCCTTCCCCCTTCTACACATGCCTACTTTACTGCAGAGAGAAACTCAGCTGTATGTTTCCAACCGATGTCATAATATATGGTCCAAGACAAAAACTCCATCTACCCTGATCCCCTAACAGCTCTGCAGGACTCTAAGTGACATTGAAGTAATTTATTTGAGTGTCAGCCTGTAAAGGTTAAAGTGAAAAGAGTGCTTTTGCCTTCAGAAATGTGTCAGATGATCTTCAGACTTTCACTTACAGAAACTTAAGAGCCAGTTCTGTGATTGTCTACACTGATGACGGTCATCCCATTACTGACAAGCAGATATGCCTTGTTGTCACGGCCAACGTACCACCTCCAGTCACCCAGAGGGAGCAAGATCAGCCGGGGAGACAGCGATCCGGAAGCAGAAGTGAGAGCAGGCAGCACCCAGTGTAAAAGTCCGGTGGCCAGGGGGGGGGGGGCGGTGCCCGCTCTTTGTGGAATTAAATTCCCAGAAACACTAGCCTTCTTTATAAACGCCTGATTGATCCTACCTCTTGACTATGACCTTCGTCTGCCCTCGACATTGGGGGGGGTCGACCTTGACCCTCTTTTTTTCCACACCTTTTGCTTTGACGATACGTATATATGCTACTCCACCTTCTTGCCAGCCATAGCCAAGCAGCGGTGTCCACCTGTGCCACCCAAGACACCCTCCCATCCAACCCATGCTCCCGGACCATCCTCAAGCCAGCTGTTCTCCTCTTCCTCCTCTGCCCCGCTCCACCCCAGCCTCATCCCCACTCCACACTATGTCTTTACTTCATTGCGAAGCCTTGTGAACTGCCATTCTTGTGGGCTTTAGATAGTTGTTTGTAGCAGGGTCTTGTTCCTGTGTTAAAATGCCTTTTGGGTGCTACTTCTCTGTTTTTCACAGGTACAGTGGTACAGTAAGAACTTTATGTGTCTTTGCTGTCTGCTACATATTGTATAAATGATCCGGGAATATAACCTGACACACAAAGGCAACGTAATTGTCCACATTAATGCAGCAGCCTCTGTCTGCTGCCAAAAGTTCATTTTAACAGGGCCCTAACCATGGACGCCTAATCAGTGGCACCTGTCCATGACTAGAGCCCTGCTTTCAAGTTGAGTGGTGCAGGCTGTGGCCCCACATCCATTCATGAGTAGAAGCATCTGGGTGAAATTCAAAATGTATTAACTCACTGTAAATAATTACAGTTTGTACGTGTCATGGTCACGGCTAGTTCGTTTGGCCACCAGAGGGCACCAAAACGACCCTGAAGCCAGCAAACTGGAAAGAACCCCTGACCAAAAAAAACAAACACAATAAAATGGCAATTCAAAGAACAACACACTGCTAACTCATATGCTGCCTGCCTCATATTTGTAAGCTTTATTTTCCTGACTTACCATGCTTCATGATGACTGCCTGTTTGTTTCACTATGATTCATCATCAAACTGTGAGTCCTCCATGCCAGCTACTTGTGTGCCCAACGGTACCGTTCGTGAATGAGCTTACCACCAACCAGCGCAGCGGAACATCTGACTAGGTCAGATGCTCTCGGGCGGGCATTCACTTCAACAACAATTGCTACAACAACAAAAACTACAGCAACAACAACAACAGACCGATATGCAGCAACATCAGAACCAGGTGCTGCTACAGCTGGGTGCGGCCGTCTTCACGCTCACTGCCCAGGTACAAACCATAAAAGCTGCACCCATCCCTGTACCCACGCTATACAAAAACCATGCGCCGTCACATCACACATCCTGTCTTCACTTGTGCTTCCACCAAATAGGGCACAAAAACACCAGTTGTATTGATGAAAAAATGCAAAGCAATGTAATAACAAGCGGATCTGCACCGGCGACCTGCCCTTGTTCACCTCCTGACAAAAAGCCCACACCTCACCACTCCTCCCCAGCAAATTTTTTTATTAAAAAGTAGCCTACTGTCATTCCGCGAGTTCAGGGACGCACTCCCAGACATGCTTGGAGTTGTGGGACAAGTCGTCGCACAGGGAATGGGTGCTGGAGGAGCTTGGGAGCATGACCGGAAGCGCTTGGCCTGAGGGAGGGAGCCAGAAAGTGAGTGGAAATGGGAGTGGGAAAGTGGAGCGTCGGGAAGGGAGGCAAGGGGAGTTGAGGAGGCTGTGCTGACCCGGGCAGGGTAAAACAGGAAGACGGCTGGGGGCAGTGGTGGCCTTGAAGTTAAGGAAGCGGCCCTGTAATCAGAAGGTTGCCGGTTTGAATCAATCTGCCAAGGTACCACTGAGGTGCCACTGAGCAAAGCACCTTCCCCACACACTGCTCCCCGGGCACCTGTCATGGCTGCCCACTGCTCCCTCAGGGTGATGGGTTAAATGTAGAGGACATGGTGGGCATGGGGGGCATCTTGGGTGACAGGCTGTTGCTTGGCTCTGGGTGGCAGGAAGTTGTCCCTGAGCAAGACAGTTGACCCTAAGTTGCTCCAGGGGGATTGACCCTGTAACTACTGATTGTAAGTCTCTCTGGATAAAGTCATTTGATAAATGCTGTAAATGTATATGTAAATGTTGGTTGTGACAGCTACATACTAAGCAGCGACCACACAGTTTTAGTCAGACTGAACATATTGGCCAGAACTAAAAGAGACTCTACACTACAGGGGAAACGTCACCATGGTTTTGGATCCTGAAGTCTAGCCCACTGAGAGCACGACATGGTGGTAGTGAGGAGTACATTCGAGGAGTGCCAGGGTGTGCCCGGGTCCCGGGGTGAAGCAATCTGCAGCCTCTGGGATGATGAGTGGGTGACCATGTTCGTAAAAACATTTGAGCTGAGCTCCAGAATGCCGTGGTTTGCTAACTGACTGTCCACACCACAGTATGGTAGGCTGATAAGATGGTTGCACACTAGGAATTACGGGATATGTGGACTTACCAGATGCCACTGATTTTTAACCCAGGTGCAGATGTTTGTGTCGATGAGCAACTGGTGCCATACTGATTAAGATTTAAGATTAAGGGAGATACGGAATGAAAATATGGGCAACCTGTTCAGTAATTTTTTTACACTTTTGGTGTCACGTAATGCTCTGCATCTGCGTGATGTGAAAGGGAAGGTGGTGACAGGTGATTCCGGGTGCATTTAATCAACGCTGCCCTGAGGTCAGTGCTCAGTCATTCAATTGAATTCAATTCAACTCAGTTTAAACTCGACTCTATGCTTCTCTCCTCAAATTATATTTTTACATGACTGTCAACACCAATGGACATTGCAGTGTTATGCTGACTCGCGTTCGTAGAATAAAAGCAATACTCACCAACTCATTTACATTTTACATTTACATTTACAGCATTTATCAGACGCCCTTATCCAGAGCGACTTACAATCAGTATGTCAGGATTGCCTGCAGCTGGGCTCCACACCGGAATGCAATCCTGACGCCCCATAAATGCCGGAAGTTTTCGCCCGTTCGGGGTCGCTGGCATTTTCGTGAACTTCAGTTGGTAACACTGCTTATAATTTGAGTTCTGGCAATCGCCACACGCCTACGGGTTAGTTTTAGTTCTTGATTTATGTTAAACTGTTTTCGGCCACCGCGCCATTGTTTCTTTGTATTTGTTTGTTTATGAATAATAATAAAACCCCCTTCCCAGTATGTCAGACCTCTGCGCTTCCTTCCCCCCGTAAGTCCGTAGTCGTGACAGAATGCCAGCGACCCCCCCAAAAGCGCAGAGGTAAAAAACAGAGAAGAAGAAACGGCGCGAAGGACGCAGCCCGGCGCGGCGAACGCGGACACCAGGGGAGAGACGCGCCGCCCGTTCTGGTGGAGCGTTTTCTCCCCGAGAAGCCGTGGTACGCGGCGCCGCGTGATGACGTCATCCCCGGGAAACTCCGCGAAACCCGGAAGCGACAACGTCGGCGGGTGAGTGGGCGGAGCGAGGACGTTGGCGTCGGCAGCAGCGAGGAAGTGACGTGGGCAGCGAGCGCAGAAGATGCGACCCCCACGATCTTCGCCATGTCGAGCCAAGAACTCTGCGCTCTGCTGGCAAGGCTCCCCGTGGACTGGGACGACACGGACGACGACGAGAGCACGGGAGACGAGAGTTGGGCTCCGCCCATCGCGCCAGTCTGCGATCGTCGCAAGGTCCGTGGGGACCCACGTCACTTCCAGGGGGGTGAGAAGCGACAACAACGGCGGCATCCCTCCAGCGAGGGGATGGGCAGCCTCCAGCCCGAATGGCCAGAGTACTGTCCCTGGGAGTTGATCGCACCCTGGGTCCAGGATGTCCGCAGGGTGGACGACCCTCGGAGTCACAGGTGGGAGGACACGGATGACGAAAGCGACAATGACGTGGATTTTCGTTGGGCAGTCGGGGCCGGGATGGCTCCACCCAGCGCGCGCGTCCGAGATTGTCGCGACATCCGTGAAGATCCACGTGACTTCCGAGGGTATGAGGTCGACACGGACCAACACGAGGATGACGGCGATTGGGCAGTCGGTGCCGGGATGGCTCCGCCCATCGTGCCCGTCCGTTGCGAGGTCCGTGGAAACCCACGTCAGTCCCAGAGGTGCGACAACTGTGAGGAGGAGGACAGCGATGCGGGCGTAAGCTGGTGGAACAGGGCGACAGGAGGTCGCCAACCAGCAACTGCACTGTCGGAACTGCCTCACAGGGAAGATGCCCTCCCAGTTCCAGTCGCCGACCCGCCTTCCCTCTGCTCGGACGTTCCCCAGCTGAACGGCAGCGCATCACCAGCGCCCCCGCATGCTGGAGAAGACGTCCACCACCCCCCACGCCACACGCCCACCACCATCTCCAGCGACGCTGCCTGGCAGCAGGGAGAGACCGACAGGAGTTTTCGGGACTTCCAACAGAGACTGAGGGCGGAGTTTGATCGGCCAGAGCCTGAGCCAGGGATCGAACTCTGCCCCTCCACCACATCCAGCGCCAGTCAGGATCCGGGGCAAGAAGACCAAGCACTGGCGGGCGACGAGAAGGTCGCGCCTCCCGAGATTCTGGCTGTGCCCCCTGAGGAGGTCCCGGAGAGCTCAGAGAGGGAATCAGACGACCCTCTCTTCTGTCTGTCTCTGTCTGTGTGTGTGTGCGTGGCATATGTCCGTATGTCGCCCCCACTTCCCCTCTTTGTGTCCACCAGATGGCGACCCAGCCGCGGAGCCGAACCCCAGGGAGGAGGTTCCTGACCCGAATGTGCTGGTCCAAGGCGAGGTGGACAAGCCCCAAGGTACCCCGAAGTCCAGCCGGGGGGGGTGCTCCCCCAAAGAATTTTTTGGGGGGGTGCAGTTCGGGTTGGGGACTCCTCCTGAGGGGAGGGGAGGTGGGGGAAGCGATGGAGCTGGGTCCTCCGGTAGCCAGTGAGGAGGGCGGGCCAGGCATGGGCCTGCGTCTGCCTCCAGAGGGGTGGAGCGCCATAGAGCCCCCGGGTAGGCATGAGGACCCAGCTGGGACAGGCAGGAAGAGGGCCTGCTTGTCCCAACGGACGCAGAAGGGGCTAGCCGGATGGTCTGGCAATGCCCCCCCCTTGGCACCAGGGCCGTGCAGCGAGAGGGGCTGCATAGTCCCAGAAGGCACCAGCCTGGGGTGCCTGGAACAGTCGCCGGAGGCTCTGGGACAATCTCCCTGCGCGGTGCAGGGGGTGACACTAGACGTGTCAGAGGGGACGTGTGGAGACAGGGCCCACACGTACCCAGATGGATCGGCCCTGATTATTGTGTGCAGGTACGGGAGTCCGGGGGCCGCCATGCGGGACCACGCCGGGGAGCCAGGCCGAGGGTCCGGGGCCGCCATGCGGGACCACGCCGGGGAGCCAGGCCGAGGGTCCGGGGCAGTCATGCGGGACCACGCCGGGGAGCCAGGCCGAGGGTCCGGGGCCGCCATGCGGGACCACGCCGGGGAGGCCAGGCCGAGGGTCCGGGGCCGCCAAGCGGGACCCACGCCGGGGAGCCAGAGCCGAGGGTCCGGGGCCGCCAAGCGGGACCACGCCGGGGAGCCAGGCGAGGGTCCGGGGCCCGCCAAGCGGGACCACGCCGGGGAGCCAGGCCGAGGGTCCGGGGCCGCCAAGCGGGACCACGCCGGGGAGCCAGCCCGAGGCACCGGGGCCGCCACGCCTGACCACGCCGGGGAGCCAGCCCGAGGCACCGGGGCCGCCACGCCTGACCACGCCGGGGAGCCAGCCCGAGGCACCGGGGCCGCCACGCCTGACCACGCCGGGGAGCCAGCCCGAGGGACCGGGGCCGCCACGCCTGACCACGCCGGGGAGCCAGCCCGAGGGGACCGGGGCCGCCACGCCTGACCACGCCGGGGAGCCAGCCCGAGGGACCGGGGCCGCCACGCCTGACCACGCCGGGGAGCCAGCCCGAAGGACCGGGTCCTCCAAGGGGAGGATACAGCAGGGCAGGAGCCCTGTGGTTGCCGCCGTCCGCCCCGCCGCCTCCACTGATGGTACTGTTGGGCTCCGAGGACGTAGCCCTTGGAGGGGGGGCTCTGTCAGGATTGCCTGCAGCTGGGCTCCACACCGGAATGCAATCCTGACGCCCCATAAATGCCGGAAGTTTTCGCCCGTTCGGGGTCGCTGGCATTTTCGTGAACTTCAGTTGGTAACACTGCTTATAATTTGAGTTCTGGCAATCGCCACACGCCTACGGGTTAGTTTTAGTTCTTGATTTATGTTAAACTGTTTTCGGCCACCGCGCCATTGTTTCTTTGTATTTGTTTGTTTATGAATAATAATAAAACCCCCTTCCCAGTATGTCAGACCTCTGCGCTTCCTTCCCCCGTAAGTCCGTAGTCGTGACACAGTAGTTACAGGGACAGTGTCCCTGGAGCAACTCAGGGTTAAGTGTCTTGCTCAGGGACACAATGGTAGTAAGTGGGATTCGAACCCGGGTCTTCTGGTTCATAGGCGAGTGTGTTACCCACTAGGCTACTACCACCACACCACAACTCCTTTGCGCTCTCCTGCAATTGGGTTCACCCGTATTTCTAACTTTCTCATTTCTGCTTTTCTGCTGAAGGTCCTGTATCCTGCATCAAATACTGAGGCCTCAAAATCACCATTAAAAAATGCGCTCCCTTACCACTCATCAACACTGCCTTGGATGCCCTCTCTTGTGCAACGGTTTTTACCAAACTTGACCTAACATCAACCAATCTCAAAGAGGGCATTTGGGACATTTTTTTAAGTGAAGTGATTGTCATTGTGAAACACTGCAGCACAGCACACAACAACATGTGTCCTCTGCTTTTAACCCATCACCCTTAGTGAGCAGTGGGCAGCTATGACAGGCACCTGGGGAGCAGTGTGTGGGGACGGTGCTTTGTTCAGTGGCACCTCAGTGGCATCTTGGCAGATCAGGAATCGAACCTGCAACATTCTGGGATGATGAGTGTATATACTTGGATGACATCTTAATTTACTCACCTACAATCCCATGTCCAACATGTAATTGCTGTACTGAAGAGGTTGCTGGCCCATTGATTGTACTGCAAGTTGGAAAAGTGTGCATTCCACCGGCACTCTACCACATTCCTCAGTTTTACCATCTCCTCCAGGGATGTGACCATGGATCCCAAGAATTTTTACAGACTACTCATCTGGGGCTACAGTACAATTGCAGCACCTCTCATGATGCTTATCAAATCAGCCCTTCTGACTCACACCAGCAGCCTTCTCAACCCTATGCTATTGCTTTACCTCAGCTCCCATCCCTCGTCAACTAGATCCCAGCTAACCATTCATCGTGGAGGTTGACACATTGGTCTTGGGTGCTGTCGTGATCCTGTCACAGCACACCTCCCATGCTGCTATTTTTCCAGGAAATTCTGTCCAATGCAGCAGTGTTACGAGGTAGGAGAGTGTAAGATGTTGGCGGTCAAATGGGCCCTAGAGGAGTGGCGGCACCGGTAGCAAGGCATTCAGAATCAAAGGTTTGTTTTATAAAATATGACAAAAAACAAAGAGTCATATAAGTAAATGGTGTCAGGTAATCTTTTGCATATATCAGGCTGCAGCAGTCAGTGCAGAAAAAGTCCAGTTTGCTTGAAGTTTATTGAAAATATATAATTGTTTTGTTTTTGACGGTGTTACGTCATGGTCTAGGTCTAGGAAACGCCATAAATGTTTTACCGAGGTCATTTTAATAAATCAAAAACAGTACAAGACAAGCCTTGAAACAAGACTACAGATGGGACAAGAGGAAAGAGCAGATGGAGGAGACGAACAACCTGATTGCAAAACAGCGCCAAGGGATAGGGTGAATCACCTCTGTTTGAGCAGGATACAGCTAATGCCACCACACTTACGGCACATAAAACCAACACAAAACTATGCAGTTCAGGAAACAGGATGAGGAAACAAGACAACAACAAAGATCAGGTTTACTTAATTTAACATGGAGCTGAGTCGCAGAGTGAATGAAATTCAATGACTGAGCAAAGCAGAGCTATCACCACCGGTTTAAATGGATCTGTGAACCAGGTATTGAATTCCACAGCCCTGATGGCGGGAGTCCAGAGTCCTCTCCAACGTGTAGGCAGGTCTCCTGTTGATGATCCTGGTTGGCGGCAGGGCCACGGCAGGCAGCTGATATAAAATACGGGATGGACTCAGATGGGCCGGTGTTGTCAATTGTGTTGGCCTGTGGTGCGATGAGTGGTGGACCGGATGGCAACCAGGTCTGAGGAGGTTGGGCTTTCAGAGGTTATGACCAAATGGTGGCCGGTGCAATGGGATAATCTTGTGGCTGCCAACCTGTGCTGATTCCTGGTGAGCTCCATGAGGACTGGGGGTAGTATCTGGTTGCCCCTAGAACCTGGCAATTAATTGGAGGCCTTTGTCAGACAAGAGGTCCACCGTGGGTCTGAAGCGAAGCATGTGGGCGGTCTGGGCAGCTGCTGATAAGCCAGGAAGAGACAAAGTAGGGCGCTTTGAAGAACCGGTCTACAAGAACCATGATGGTGGTCATGCCCTGAGAACATGGCAGACCTATGATGAAGTCCACGGAGTGATGTCATGTCCCCATTGCATGATGCATGGGCAGAGTGGTGGAGAGACATAAGTGCTCTTAGTGTTGGAGGAGAAGAAGGGATGTAGAAAAGAGAGATATCAAATCAGGTGAAAAGCCTGTGGCCAAGGGGGGTTGGTATGGCAGGTTTTTATGGTCGATCAACGCCGGTTGGGCTCGCCCCTCCAGCCAATGGTGACATTCCTCCAATGCCAGTTTAATCACGAAGAGCTTCCTGTTGCCCACGTCATATTTTTGGTCTACCTGGTTGAGGCGCCAGGAAAAGAAGGCACAGGGGTGGAGTTTTCATCATGCCGTTTCTGCTAAGATAGGATGGACACTACACTGAGACTGGAGGCATCAACTTTGACTGTTAAGGGCAGTTGGGGGTCTGGATGAAGCCAGATCGGGGCTGTGGTGAATAATTGCTTGACGGTGTCAAAGGCCTGCTGGACCTTGGGATTCTAGTGAAGGTGTGTCATTGTGCGAAGTCATAGGCTCTGCGATGCGACTGCAATTGTGAATAAAAAAGCAGTAGAAGTTCGCAAACGCAAGGAACTGATGGAGGTGACCAAATGTGGTGGAATTTATTAAATAATGCCCGAAAACGGTGTAAAAGGGGAAAACACAAACAAGCCCGCAGGCATGTGGCGATAGTCAGAACTCGAAACAGAACAGTTGCAAGGTCAAGTTCACAGTGTAACAGTGTAACTGAAATGATAATGAAATATGTGTATCAATATGTGAATGTCCATGATTGTGGAATAAACAGAAACTACTGGCGGAGAAGCAAAGCAATGCTGTAGCCTGATAGTCTGCTTCCAAACCTGGGACTGGTTACACCACCAGTCTTTTTTATACAGTGCTGTGGGTTAGGTATGATTGACTGATTTCCCGGAATGTGTAAGATCGAATGATTGGACAGTTAGGAAATTATATTTACCATCTCTGCAAAAAATGTGAAAATTGTGTATAATAAAATCAATAAATATGATTATTGATATCTTTAATATCAGGTATAGAATGTCCTTTTAACTAAAGTTGTTGGTTATATGGGGAAGTTTCTAATCATATGGCAACAAGCTGGAATTATGTATGATTAAAGAACTTCTTGATCCTAGAGCATGTAAGAGAAAATCTGTGAAACATAAAGAGTTCTAACTATCCTGCCTCTGGAGTACCTTTTGTAAGACGGTGCAAAGACAGTGCAGGTTAATGAGTTCTGCTATTTGTCAAATTAAATTTCATTCATATAGTCACTGTTTGTCTACAACAACAACAACAACATTTATTTCTTATATAGTCCAAAATCACATACAGTATGTCTCAATGGACTTTGACAGGCCCTACAGTTGACACCCCCTACACTTGACCCTTCTGCACACAAGGAAAAACTCCACACAAAAAACAAACTCTAGGAGAGAGAAGAAAAGAAAGGAAGAAACCTTGGAAAGGAGTGATACAGAGAGGGACCCCCTTCTAGGGTAGAGTGAGCCTGCAAGTGGTTTGACTGCAGGGTTTGTGATTGTTTGTCCAATAAGATAAAAAGTTGTAGAGTCCTACAGTTGTAGAGGTGGAGAGGTCCAAAGTGTAGTCAAGTGTCATTGTGTAAATTACATGTCCATTATGATGCTGCTGGTCCATTTAAAAATCCCTGAAGCTGTAGTTGTAACGGTGGTGGTGGCTGTGGTGACCCTCTGGTTTGTTTCATGCTAAGTCCTCGTTTAGCAGTTGCCAGGAACCAGGATTTATCTGCTGGTCTCTTCACTGGAGTCTGCCAGTAGTCTGTGCGCTTGATTCAGTGTCTCGGAGAGAACAAACAGAAGAAGCGGCAGACGATGGCATTGTACGACTGATATGTGGTTATAGTGGTATATATATATGGCCTGGTACCCTAACTAGGCCTATTTAAGGTGAGTTTAACACTGTCTGTGTTTAACACAGTGTGTCACTGTCACACTGTCACAGGGTGACTTGTGTGAAGTGGACTTAATTATTGACTGTGTCTGGGATTTTAACAGAAGGTCAGAGAAAACAGATGTGTTTTCAGTTTAGATTTGAACACTGAGACTGTATCTGAGTCCCGAACACTGACCGGCAAGCTGTTCCACAACTGCAGAGCTCTATATGAGAAGGATCTGCTCCCAGCTGTGACCTTCTGTACTTTGGGTACCAGTAGTGGCCAAATCAATGTAAATGTGCACTTTTTTTCTTTTCTCTTTTACTTTCTTCAGCGATTCATCTTCATTTTTTCTGACCCAGTTGATATATATGTGGATTCCTACACTCTGGAGTAATTTCAGGAACATTATGATTTAGAATAAAAAATTATACTCATAGATCAATCAGTTGCAGAGATATTCTTAATTTTGGGTGTGTCCATTCAAAAAAAGCGGCCCATTGTCATGTCTGCGAGCTGAGAAGGAAGCGCATTGTCATGTCCGCAAGGGAGAAGGAAGCGCAGAGTCGGGACATAATGGGAAACGTTTATTAACAATTAACAATGGCCGACAACAAGGGAAACAAAAGGGGAAAACACAAACAAACCCACAGGAGTGTGGCGATTGCCAGAACTGAAAAACTATACACATAAGTAAATCGGTCCGCAAAGAATGTCGCAGCCCCGACCGGCTGCTCCACAGTGCCTTTTAAACACTGTCCTGATTGGGCCCAGGTGAATCCCCAGACCATCCGACCAGCCCCTTCTGCGTCCATTGGGACAAGTAGAGAAGGAGACAGAAGGGACAGAAGGAGCTGCCAACCCAAACTGCAACCCCCCCAAAAAAACTTTGTGAGAGCACCCCCACTGGCTGGACTTAGGGGTATTTTGGGGCTGATCGGACTCCGCCCTCAGTCTCACCAGGACGTCCTGATAACCCATCTTATCTGTCTCTCCCTGCTGCCAAAGGGCCGCATCCCAGCCCCATGCTTACCCAGTGAGACACGTGAGGATGGTGGTGATCTTGTCCACGTCTGAGAGTGACGGAAGAGCAGCAAAGTACATGCACCTTCTGTTCCAGAGAATGGTCCAGGCACCATGAATATGTCGCACCTTGTTCTTGGTGCGTTGCTCGAGATGGTTGTGGGCGTGTGAGGTGGAGGGTAAAGGACGTCCTCTACAGCAGGTGGGGGCACAGTTGCTGCGCTGCCTTTCAGCTGGGGAATGTCCAGGCATAGGGAAGGCGTGTCCGCAACTGGAGCTGGAGAGGCAGATTCCCCGCAATGCAGTCCCAGCAGCGCAGTTGCTGGCTGGCAACTTCCCATTGCCCTCTTCCACCAGCTTACCCCCGCATCGCTGTCGATCTCCTCACTGTCCGTCTCTCCCTCGTCTTCATCTCACCCCCGGAAGTCACGGGGGTCGTCATGGACCTCGCGACAATCGCGGACGAGCACAATGGGCGGAACAACAATTTTCAGCAACATTGATGCCAAACACACTGCCTGGGCA
This sequence comes from Denticeps clupeoides, assembly GCF_900700375.1. Lineage (NCBI taxonomy): Eukaryota > Metazoa > Chordata > Actinopteri > Clupeiformes > Denticipitidae > Denticeps > Denticeps clupeoides. Next base: position 15,906,310 of record NC_041708.1, read on the forward strand.
ATGAAGGAGTTCTGGAGTGGCCTAGCCACTCTCCAGACCTCAATGCAATAGAGAATTTGTGCCCAGAGATCATCCCAAAACATCACAGCTCTTGATATGATCTGCATGGAAGAATGGGCAAAAATACCTACTGCTGTGTGTGCAGACCTGGTGAAGGTCTAAAAGAACTAGCACAGAGATAAGGTCTTGGACAGAAGATAGGAGAAGGCAATTTAATACTTTCAGTAGAGCAGTTTCTGTACTATGGTTTATTCTAAATCATAGATTGTAATATGTCATTTGTGTTGAAAAAAAAAGTTGTGCTACCACCTTTTTGATGTTATTGGACAGCTCTTTAAGTAATTTAACAGGTGCTGGGTCAAGGATACAAGTTGATGATTTAGCCAAAGAGACCAAGTAAACAAGTTTGGGGAAGTGGGGAAAAGAAATTAAACATAGTTACTGGTTGACCAATTAAGTTCTCCTTGATTAACACTTTCACATGAACATTTCACTACTCCTCCAGTATGAAACACCAGAGAACAACATTTCTGACAATAAACTTAACTCTATAAAGAGTTAAATGGAGCACTCTAAAGTGATTTCCAGCACATGAAACACTTAAACATGGAGTGACTACTAAGTGACTATCCTGGGCTTTCCCTTTTTGCCTTTTCCCTGTGGCGCTCTGCCCCTCTGGAGGCGGACCCAGGCTTATGCCTGGCCCGCCCTCCTTACTGGCTACCAGAGGACCTAGCTCTTTCGCTTCCCCATCCACCCTCTCCCCAGAAGGCGCCCCCAACCCGAACTGCACCCCTCCAAATAAAACTCTGGGGGAGCACCCCCCTGGCTGGATTTAGGGGTATTTTGGGGCTCATCCACCTCATCCTGGACCAATGCATTTGAGTCAGGAACTTCCTGGGGTTCTGCTCTGCTGCTTGGTCACCATCTGGTGGACATAAAGAGGGGAATTGGGGGCGATACATGGACACAAGAGACACGCACGCACACACACAGACAGAGACTGACAAAAGAGAGGGTGGTCTGGTAATTTTACTACTCCTCCAGTATGAAACACCAGAGAACAACATTTCTGACAGTAAACTTGAACAACACAACAAATCTCATTGTGCTTTGTGATATAAAGGGTTAAATGGAGAGCTGTAAAGTGATTTCCAGCACATAAAACACTCAAACATGGAGTGACTACTAACTGACTACCCTGGGCTTTCCCTTTGCACACTTCTTGTCCACCCTTACATCCCGTCCATCCTTTCACCCATCTATCAATCTATCACCCATGATTACACTCTCGCTAATGCCACCAACATGATAATAAAATATGCCAATGATACTACCCAGATGGGCCTTATAACTGGTGCGGATGCAGCAGCTGTCAGACACTTAAAGCCAAAATGACACATTAACCAAAAGTTGGTCACAATCATAAGGAGCTACAAGGCTCTTCCTGCCGCTCTCTACATTAACAGAGACTCTTTGGCTCACACCTTTAAATTCCCTGGAACACATATATCAAAGGACCTGTCCTGGACAGCAAATACAAAAACACAAATGAGGAAGCAGCATCTGCACTTCCTGATACATCTGCAGACATACAGGATGCAAAAGGAACTTTGAGACTTTTGAGACTTTTTACCTTTCAACTCTTGAGAGCATTGGCATCCTCTGTCACCAATATAGTATGGTGGCAGTGGACAGGAAGAACATAACAAATAAAGTGCAATGCATCCATTCTGTAATAGATGATTATAACATGACTATAGGATTAAGAAATTAGTTAATGTGTGACCTAAGTGCTGACATAAGTGAGTACAGTTTAAAGTTGAAGCTTGCCTCTCAGTTATAAGTTAAAATTTGCCTAAGCGCTACATCAACAGAGGCAGCAGTGAAGGTCAGGTAAGTGAATATGTGTGACAGGTGGAAAGTTATTTGTTTATTGTTCAGAGTTGCAAATATGGCTGCTTTAGAGAAATTATGGTTTACACCACAAATTATGGTGATCACGGGGCAATGGTGGTCTAGTGGGTAAAGAAACGGACCTGTAATCAGAAGGTTGCCGGTTCAAATTCCGAACCTCCAAGGTGCCACTGAACAAAGAACCGTCCCCACATACTGCTCCCTGGGCGCCTGTCATGGCTGTCCAATGCTCACCAAGAGTATTTCACAATGACAATCACTTCACTTTCAGAAAGGGTCTGAAAATGCTAGTTGGGGATTGATTGCTTTAGCCCCCACTCACTTATCCAGTAGTGGATGTGCTTCAATGTTCCAGCAAAATAAATCAATGTCATTCCTGTGATTTATTTTTCATTTAATCAGCGAGGTTCCTATGGTCATTAAAAACCTGGAAAACTCATTGAATTTGAAGAGAATTTTCCAGGCCTTGAAAAGTTTTGGAATACAAAATAAACATATAAAGTTATGGAAAAGTCATTGAAATCTGACTGACACATGAATGTATAAGATGAAAAACTTGGTTCCCATAAGACTGGGCGAGAAACATTGCTTCACATGGTGAGCCACGTCACGTGGTACAGTGAGCGTTGTTTTCATATTCCAGCACCTCTGCAGCCCAGTATCTCTTCTTGAAAGTCATGTAAATTACAGCTGATGATCTCTGCCGAAACCCATTTTACTTGGGTTTGGGCTTTAGCTTGCATGAACTTGGAGTAAGAAACACTGTCATTTAAGTTAAGCTTTTCAGGATAGTCATAGATTTTAGTTTAAAAACATTTAATAATACATTTTTGCACACAAATTTCAGAGAATGTATGGTCATGAAAATTGAGTAATTGAAAAGTCATGGAAATTCTTTTCTAAAAATATGTAAGAACTCTGAATCAGGAATTTGTACATACTGGCTATTGCTCCCCAATAAGTTTTTGTCACGGCCAACGTACCACCTCCATCCCACCAGAGGGAGCTAGACTAGCCGGGGTGACAACGACCTGGAAGTGAAAGTGAGAGCTTTGTTGAATTTATTCCCAGAGATTCTAGCCTTCTTTACCTAACTTATAACCATGACCCTTGCCTGTCCCTGACCTATGGCTTTGCCTGCCCCTTTTGCTACGATGATCACCTGACAGATTCTACCTTGTGACCACGACCTTTGCCTGTCCTTGACCTTGAGTTTGCCTGCCCCTCGAGGAGTGTCCGCTCCTCGTATGACAACTTGTCCCCTCGCAAGCATGTCTGCAAATGTGTCCCCGAACTCACATGGTGACAGTAAGAGCGGGCCATCTCCTGACGTAGCAGACATGCAGACCATTCAGGAGACACTGGGCCAACTGATCGCGGTCCTGCAGTGGCAGCACGTCTCACTCCAGAATCACCATGACACGCAGCGCCAGCAGCAGCGTGCACTTCTCCAGATTAGCTCTACGCTCACTGATCTTTTGGCACAAGTCCACTCGCTGCAGTACCAGCCCAGCTGTCCTGGTCCTTCAGTTTCCACTCCTGCCGGGGCAGCCGCGGCTCCCACGGTAGCTCCACGCATTTCCGCCCTGGTGGGACTCGCGCCGTCACTGCTTTACAACAGTGATTCCAATAAGTGTTGCGGATTTATCACGCAGTACCGCCAGTTTCTTCGACTCCAAGCTGCCCACCTCCCCGATGAAGGAATGGTGGTTGCCTATATATTATCCGGCTGATGGGGCACGAGTTGGAGTGGGTCACTCCACTGGTGGAGCAGCGCGACAAATTGTCTGTCTCACCGCTTCTGGACCTTGTTTCAGGGCGAGACGGGTGACAGCAGCGACTCCTGGCCGCTTCTACCAAGCCTCCAGGAGCGATGAAAGACAAGATGGTGAACGGCAGGGACAACCCTGGCAGCATAATTGGCATACCAAGCCCCCGCCCATCCTGTGGCTAGACCCACCCCCCTCGTATCCACGAGCCAGCAGGTGAGTAGCCCACCCCACACTCAGAACGAAACACAGAACAGGGCTAGCATTACGTGGAACCCCCCCCCCCCCCCCCCCCCCCCCCCCCCCCCCCCCCGCTTTCACACATTGCAGTGGTGAGACTCGGCCACGCCCCTCGACCCATGTCATGCTCTTTTCCCAAGCCCAAACCCTCGGTCCAAGCCTGCAGCTAACCACGCCCATGTTCAAGCTGAAGACAATACTGACCACGCCCTGCAGAAACATACCCCTGTTCAATCCGGCCCAACGGTAAGACATCTTGACCCAGATGCCCTCATATGCCATGCCTCAATCTCCACACAACGCCACCCCCTCCTTACTGGGGGTCCCAGTTTGCTACCATGACCTTGCTTCGGTCCTCGATAAGGACAAGGCAGGGGAGCTGACCCCCCCATGGGCCCTATGACTTGTTGATCGACATGCTCCCCGGCGCCTTACCACCGCGAGGCCGTCTGTACTCACTTTCACTTCCAGAGCGAAAAGCGATGGACGAGTACATCACGGTATCCCTGGCTAGTGGCATAATCCATCCTTCCACCTCTCCAGCCGCCACCCCATTCTTTTTTTGTGGGGAAGAAGGACGAGTCTAGGGGTGGGAGCAGTCCTGTCACAACGCAATCTTCAAGACAATAAATTGCACCTGGCCACGGACGGTCAGGCATACGTCGCCGTCTGCTCTACCTGCGCCTCACACAAGACAGACACTCAAAGACCACAAAGCCTCACCCCCTGTTGCCCATTGTACAATGTCTCCATAGATTTCATCACGGGACTGCTACGATTCAGGGGTATGACCACCATCATGGTACTCATTGACCGTTTTTCTAAGATGACCGCTTTTCTTAGATGGTTCGTTGCCCTTCCGGTACTCCCTACAGCTGCCCAAACCGCCGACGTCGTCCTCCAGGATGTGGTGCGGCAGTTTGGACCCCCAGTGGGCCTCTTCTGGCATCTGGCATCACTTCTGAGGACAACTGGGGGTGTTGGTCAGTCTGTCGTCAGGGTACCACACCCAATCCAATGGCCAGACCGAGAGGATCTAGGTGGAGACATACCTCTGATGCTACTGCTTGGCCCAACCCACCTCCTGGTCCTAACACCTCCTCTTGGCGGAGTTTGCGTGGAAGCAACATTGTTTCTCGGCCACAGAGTGTTTCCCCATCGAGTTGGTCACTGGCCTCAGACCCACCTGGTTCCCCATGTCCATAGTCGTGGAACCAGTGCTGGCGGTCAACAGCCGACTCCGCCAACTCCACAAGTCCACCGGGTCCTTAACCACACTGTCGACCATATTGTCCTGCCCCCGTAAGCTTGCAAATGTCTGCAAATGCGTCCCTGAACTCGCAAGGTGACAGTTTTGTATTTTTGTGTAAGAGCACTCTGAATATACATGCAATGTTTGTACCCCATGCAACTGCACACAATAAGATTTTTTCTTCTTCTTATACACATGTAGTAACACGGTGTGCAATGCATTTCATGCAGAAAGTTTAAATGATTTATCAGTACATTTATACTGTTCTCACAGGCATGGGGAGTGTAAATTGGATAAAAAGTCATAACAAAACATAATAATATACATTGAAATTTCATAAAAACAAAGATCCACCCCCACCCGCCAAGTCACTCCACACAACACAAAACAGAAAAATACGGTGAATACGTAGTAAAAATATGTTAAGAAGCCAGAGAAGAAATGACACTGTACTTTTCTGTATTTGTTTTTTTCTACTATCACATTCACATAACATTATGCACCACAGCCTCTGTCGCCACCTATTGGCAAACATATGAACACAACATATTCCTTCCTTAAGAATTACACTCTCACAAGCTATCTAATAAAGCATTTCACTACACTCTTAAAAATAACTATAACTGTATAAGTGCATAACATCAATCAATAGGTATAATCAAAATTATTGTAAAACACACACGCACACACAGAAACATTTTCCAGAAGACGCAAATAAAAATTGCAGTAAGAACAATAAAAAACTTAACATCCTTGCATCATGGATCAGCAACAATGAACATTTGTACAAGTACATAGTAGGAAGATTGGAGTTGAACAGTGCTAAGGCAGTGTTTCATTGTAACTAAAAAAAAAACTGTGCATCCTCAGACCAACAGAACTCAGTTACTTTGTGAATGCACTTACATAATTATGCTACCTCTGTGGCGAAGTTTGGAATGAACTTGCTGTACCAAGATAACAGTCCTCAGAATAATCTTAAATTTCTTGCATCAGCTGGAGCTTGTAACGCAGCAACGATGTGATCTCCATCAAGCTGAAATCTCTGAGCAGTCACAGTATGTCCCAGGAAACACAGGCTGTATCTGTTAAAGTGAAACTTTGACACATTCGTTTGTAAAATTTCATCCCTGAAGTGTTGTAGCACAGCTTTCAGTGTAACATCATGGTCAGTTTGAATACAACCCCATAAGATCACATCATTCAAATAATTAGCAACATTTAGAAATCATTGCAAGCATTTTCTGGGAGGCAGATGGAGCAGAAGCAAGACCATATGGAACATGACAGAACCTGAACAGTCCTTCGTGGGGGGGTAATCTGGTCAAGTCACAGCTGTCCTCATGGAGTTGCAACTGGAAGTAAGCGCACAAGGATTTTACAAGGATTTACTGGACAACCACAATCGGAGAAACCAATGTTGAAGCATTTATCCTCTCAATCACACCTGTCAAGCAGGTGCTGTATTTCCACACTTACAGCATTTCTGACAGACTGGGGTAAACGGGGCATTTTCTGGTGTACAGGGTGTCACATCAGGCAATATTTTGTTTTTATGCAGGAACCCTGATGTGCAGCCAAGAGCAGTCGAGACAAGCGAAGTAAGTCACTAACTTAACTGTACGTGGCAGCTGTTCTCCTTTAAACTGCTTCTCCTGCAGGAGAATGGACACTGAGGAATATGTCAGAATGAACACTGAGGAATCCACACCCAAGCCACTTGTACCGATCAGGGAAATCCGAGACCAGGGTGCTCCTGAGGTCAGGGACACTGTCTGCGCACAAGATGCAGGGACCAAGGGATGTTCAACATTCACTAAAGAGACAGTGACAGTCACTCACTATGGCAGAGTAATTAAACCCCTAGACTAAACTGGACTCGTGATTACAGACTGAAAATAGAAAAAAAAACAGATGTGTTATGTGTTTTACAATATTTTTATATAAATAGTAACCTGGGTTGCATTTAGCAAAACCTATAGTGGAAGTTGTATTATGCATGAGCTTGCCTGTTAATAAAAGAATACCTAAGGTGAACTTGCACAGAATCGTGGTATTATTATAAATATAATGTCTAAGGAATACCCATATACATTACACTGGGAGTTTTGAAAACCACACCGACTTTTTGTGGCAAGCGTGGCGCATTAAACAAATTCTTTAAGCCTTGGATGCGGCGTTCTGTTAATTTTGCATGCAGTGTTTGCATCCTGCATAATTTTGCAACTAACTAAATGATTTACACATACAGCACAGTTAAAAATCTGTACAAGCTTAAGGTGCAGCTAAATTTAAACTTCCAGGACTAAAGCATGGTTCCTGCAGCTCCCAGTGCCCAGGGAAGGGGCCAGTGGTCCAGCAAATTAGAGTTTCTCCTGGCTGTGGCAGGTCAGATCATTGGCCTAGGAAATGTTTGGAGGTTTCCTTACCTGTGCTACAAGAATGGAGGAGGTAAGAATTGACTTGTCAATTCGAGTTATTTTTTTTATTTGGAATCCAAAACCCTTTTAAATTTGTTATAATCCAAGGCAGTATGCATAAATTGTTCAATTTTAGAATTAAATTTATATAACCATCATCATAAATGATCAATTTCTCAGTAGATCATCACTGGTTTCTGGCTTTTCCAACTTGATCTCTTTTTGCTTTGCCAATGCATAAGGGGTGTTTTTCATCCCATATGCGGTGTTCCTCTTCACATGCGGCATTCCACTTTTTCTGCTGGAGACCTCACTGGGCCAGTACACCAGTCAAGGATCCATCACCTGCTGGAGGAAAATCTGTCCTCTGTTTGAAGGTACATTCAGACTCGCTATCTGAACTCATATGTGAACAAAAACAGGTTGTTTGGCCTCCCAGGTTTTTATTGTTAAATGTTTCAAAAATAAGAAATAATAAGAATAAGAAATATGAACATTACATATTATTTACTAATTCTCATTTTATACAAATTCAAACCAATAAATATTGACCCTAACCCTAACTCTTCAATTACAATCCACAAACACTGCATGAATGGTGTTGATGAAATAGTCCCAAGTACATCATAATTAAATGTGAGGACATAGAAACGGCTGGTATTTAATGCCAATTCTGCAGCCCTCATCCAACTTCATACTAAACTTCTTAAAGAAACATAGCTTCAAACAGCTGTTATGGCAGCTTGTGCAGAAAGGTGTTTAATGTCCTCTACTCTGTTGTTGTCCGTGTTTTTTTGCTGACAACAAGCTGGAAAGCAATAAATCATGAGTGGAGCAGTGAGAATTTCCAGTCCTTTAGGATGGGCTTTGGATTGTGAGCAATAACAGCTCTAAACTGTGTTTTTTTTTTTAAGTGTAAAAAGCTATCTAATTAGCTAAACAGTGCTGCACTGTGTTTACATGTGCACAAAGCCTTATTTTGCAAAAAAGATAAATAAATATTTCCAAACCAATGTGTGAGGAAATTATTTTACTGAAAATTGTAAAAATGTTACATGAACAGTCATAATACAAATTACTCACATAAACAGTCATGGCCAAAAGTTTTGAGAATGACACAAATACTGGTTTTCACAAAGTTTGTTACTTCAGTGTTTTAGATCTTTTGTCAGTTGTTTCTGTGGTGTATTTCTGTGGTGTAATTACAAGCACTTTATAAGTTTCAAAGGCTTATATTGACAATTACAAGTTTATAGAAAGAGCCAATATTTGCAGTGTTGGACCTTGGACCTGGCATGCTGTCAATCAACAGCTAGGCCAAATCCTGACTGATGACATCCAATTCATTCATAAATCAGTGCTTGGAGTATGTCAGAAATTGAGGGTTTTTGTTTGTCCACCTGCCTCTTGAGGATTGACCAAGGTCTCAACTGGATTAAGGCCCAGGGAGATTCTAGGCCATGGAACCAAAATTTCAATGTTTTGTTCCCTGAGTCACTTGGGCTTTATGTCACGGTGCTCCATCATGATGGAAAAGGCAGTGTTTTTCACCAAACTGTTGACTGGGAGAAGCTGCTGTTGGAGAATGTTTTGGTACCATTCTGTATTCATGGCTGTGTTCTTATGCTTTCTGATTATGGGACCGCTTCCTTAACTGCTAGGCCACCACTGCCCTACATGAATGGTCTCAGGATGCTTTACTGTTGGCACGAGACAGGACTGATGGTAGTGCTCACCTTTTCTTCTCCGGACAGTCATTTTTCAGTCATGCCCCAAACAATCGGACAGGGACTTCTTCAGAGAAAATGACTTTTTGCAGAATATCAGTCTGTCTTTGATGTTTTTCTTGGAGAGAAGTGGTTTCTTTGCTGCCCTTCTTCACACCAGGCCATGAGGGATTAACTGGGCGTGCAGATCACACCTGCTTGTTGCCATTCCTGAGCAAACTCTGGTGGCATCATCTTCAGGGGATGGTCCTGGTGCTTGTTGGACTTTCTTGGCCAACCTGAAGCCTTCTTCACAACAATTCAACCTCTCTCCTTGAAGTTTTTAATGTTCAAGCATCACCCTTTAAAGCACCCAGTCTGCTATTCTAACTCAGTCAGCGGGACAGAATGATCTCCAGCATTGTGCTCTTCAACACTCCGATTTCACCTGGTCCTTTTTTGGAAGGGCTGATATGTAGTGGAAATGGGTTTTATGGGATTAAGTTCATTCTCATGGCAAAGAGGGACTTTGCAATTCATCTGATCACTCTTCATAACATTCTGGAGTATATGCAAAGCAGCAAACTTATTTATGTTATTCTCAAAACTTTTGGCCAAGACTGTACAAAAATGCAGCGCTAGTCCTCAGTCTTTTTGTCTTTTCAGCTGTTGCTCCTCCTTCCAGTCCTCCACAGTCTTTCAAAGTGTGGCACACCTGCGACGCAAGTTTGACCAGTGTCCATCCTCTTTGGTTGTTCAAACTTGCTGCAGGTGTACAATAATGGTTTTCCCAGGAAGCGGGTTCTGAATCTGGTCTGGTCTGGAAGAGGCTGAAAATAAACAAATAGAGACACAATAAACATAACATAATATAAAATAATTAAATCCAATTATGTTTTAGACCAACAATCCTAGAAATGCAGTCTTAGAGGTCATCAGCCTCCCTGACCCTGCCTGCATTTCCACATGATTCTTACTGGTGTTTACTGCAGCAGTTGCTGGGCAAATGGAAAATGGCAGGGAAAATCATCACAGATCCCTCTGCACAATGAATTTAAAGTATTTTTGAAGCATTTTAAAACACGTAAAACAGTGGGTCCGTAACTCTGTCATAGATATGTGCTACCGAAAATGTTTCCATTAATGCATGAGTTAAAAAAAATTCATGCATTTGTGCCGTCTTCAGTTCGTGACGTTGTCGTCCGACTGGCTGACACAAAATTGGAACATATCCGGGGCAGCACTTTGCACACTAAACTGTGTTTTAGTGCAGCGATTGGCCAGACACTAGATGTTTTTTTCTGATTACGATTTTATTTGTTTTGGGACCAAATTAGTTAGACCGTGTGTTTATCAAACTTAATATCACAGAGATGGTGTTCCTCTAGATGTTTTAATTGTTGCCCAATGTATTCCCTGCAGGAATGGGTTATGGACATCAGATGGTTGTTTTGTATTCCAGTATATATTACATCATCATTTTGGCCTGGGCCTTTTTCTACCTTTTCTCATCTTTCTGCTCTGAGCTTCCTTGGGCCAGCTGTGCAAACAACTGGAACACAGGTAGTTACACATTTTATAACTAATTCATGAATTTGTTTTTATACAAATTATTAAACTAAGTAAATCATTTTGGATGAAAAAAAAAACTGAATGGAACGGTTTTCATTAACAGAGACCTGTGTGGACATGAAGACTGGTCTGAACCTGACTTTTCATGAAAACTCTTCATCACCAGTGACAGAGTTCTGGGAGTGAGTTGATTGATGTTTACAGTGTAGATAGAGCTCTGCCACTTCCCACTTAACTTCTGTTTTTGTTTCTTCGGGATTTCGACTTTCTTATACCACAATTTTTAAAACTGTCTGTGGAAAAACCTCCAGAGGTTCGAACAAAAGTGAGCAACCAGAGAGCTGCTCTGAACATTTTCATTACCCCACCAGCTATACAAAGCACACATGAACCATTAACCTGGGCCATGCTATCAGAAACTCATAGAGTCTGAGCATTAGCCTGATGGAACTGCTGCAGACTTGGAATCAATCAGTGATCGACTGTGAATGCCAGAAAGCTCCTGATAACACTGGCTAATAACATTCATCCCCAAGACACAAGGATGCACCAGATGTATCTTTCACTATTTGGATTAGCATTACCTTACCACCTAATTCTACATCCAATCCTAGAACATGAGTGACAGAAAATAAATAATTTAATAATGGGTGATCCATCTCAATGTTAATTTTAAAAAGTTTCATGGGATTTTTTTACATGACTTTTTTTAAATAGTCCTATGTGTTTTATGCTCAATTATCTGTACAGCACTTTGTGGCCAACACTGTATGTTAAAGTGCTTTTAAATAAATAAAGTTTGTATGGTATGGTGGTAAAAGAAGTCCAGTTTAAACTGTAAAGAGAAGACTGCCTATTAAAGGAGTTTGGTCTTTTACCGAACTACTGGGGTGCCTGACACAAGACGTGGCCTGGCTGACGTGCTTGATTTAACAATGCTATACTCTGTTGGTTCCGTTATATGCTACACAATTAAATGAACCTCGATGTCTAATACAAAAATGTCCATTTATTCCAAAACACTTTGCAGATATCACCAGTTAACAGTTGGAGTTGGAGGTACAGCAAACAGTCCTGTAAGAGTTGGCGTAGCATTTGTACCAAACCCTGTTTATCAGGATAAACTTCAAGTACCCTCGCTAATGGCCACGAACCTCGAGGAGCTGAGGCATCCATGATAACAAACTCCTCCTCTTCTCATTCCACCTTTGCCTCTCTTGGAGTAAAGGCAGATATTCTCGTATCCATCTCTTCCAGAACAAGTCAGAGAGATATTGATCTCCATCTCTTTCTTACATTGATGTCATGAGGCTCAAACACTCCAGGTGGCAAAGCTGGTTTTCCTTTCAACAAAAGAAGATGATTAGGTGTAAGTGCTTCCAAATCATTGGGATCGTCTGACAACTTGGTAAGTGGTCGATCGTTCAATATTGCTTCTGCCTCACAGAACACTGTATGCAAACCATCATCATCCAGCGTCTGCTGACGTAGAACCGAACTAAGGACCCTTCGTATCATACGAATCATCCTCTCCCACACACCACCATGATGGGAACCCATTGGTGGGTTAAAATGCCAATGTATTCCAACTTGAGCAAGAACTCCTTCAATCTGCTGATTGTTCACTGCAGCAAGAGCTTCCTTCGGTTCTCTATTTGCGCCAACAAAGTTTGCACCATTATCAGATACCAGGTGAGTCACTTGACCTCTTCTGCTGATGAAGCACCGCAGAGCGTTGATACAGGCATCCGTCTCTAGAAAAGCTGCAACTTCTAGATGTACAGCTCTGCTAGCTAAACAGGTAAATATGATGCCATACCTTTTACATATTCCTCTTCCTTTCCGCACTTCTACAGGACTGAAATAATCCACTCCTGTTTTGGTAAAAGGTGGTAGATCAGGCTGGATTCTTGCTTCTGGAAGATCAGCCATTCTTTGCTCCAGAAGACGTCCATTGTATTGCCTACAGAAGCTGCAACCAGCAATCATTCTCCTCACTGCTGCATTTGCCTTGGTAATCCAGAATTTCTTTCTAACTGACGACAATGTGTGAGTTTGTCCTGCATGACCCAGACTTTGATGAGCTTGTTTGAGTATAAGTGTTGAGAAATGTTGTTCCTTAGAGAGAATAATGGGATGTTTAAGTTCTTCAGGCATCGCTCCTCTGCTCAGTCTGCCTCCAACCCTCAATAGGCCATCAACCAGAACTGGGTTCAACCTGTATATCGGACTCTGGCGACTCACTGCGTCCCTCTTAGAGGACAGTGCCTCAATCTCCTTCTTGAAATGCTGCTGCTGACAATAGCGAATCACTGCAGCCTCGGCATGCAACAGATCATCCACAATCAATGTTTTACACGGTGTCACCCTGAACCTTTCCACAGGACTCTTTGGTGTCTTTCTCCAGTGAACTTTCTCCAGCAACATGGTTTTAAGATGGAGAAACCACGCTACTGCTCTTTTGAGCCTTCTCCAGTCAGAAAAGTACCTGATGAGTTGGTCAGTAGGCTTGACTAAGAGGCTTGACTTTGTAGAGACCTCTCTTCTCACCTCTTGGTCATCAATCCTTAAAGAATAGTCCAGTACAGCATTGGGCCAGTCCTCCATCAAGTTCCAAAGAAAAGTGGGACCTCTACACCACCTAGAAGTTTGCTATCTTCAAACCTCTCGAAGCGTCATCTGGATTATCCTTGGAGCAAACATGCCTTCATTGCCAAGGCTTTGATGCCCCTTGGATGGTTGATATTCTATTAACTACAAATGTGTGAAATCTTTTATCCTCATTCTTGATGTATTTTAACACTGAAGTACTGTCTGTCCAAAAAATAGAATCATCCAATCTTAAATTCAGCTCCATCTTCAGCATTGAGTCTACCTTCACAACCAAGACTGCCGCAGTCAGTTCCAGTCGTGGAATGGTTATAGCCTTCAGCGGTGTAACTCTAGCCTTGCCAAGCAGAAAGGCTACATGGATGTGCCCTTGTCGATTCTCCATCCTCAAGTATGTCACATATCCATAGCCAATTTCACTGGCATCCGCAAAGTGATGTAATTGGGCCTGCACCACTTCACAGAAGTCCACGGGCTTGACACATCTGGGTAAGTCAAAGTCAGCTTTATTGTCAATTCAATGTACAGGACATGCAGAGAATTGAAATTACGTTACTCTCAGACCCATACAAGTAACATTAAATACAAAACAGTAACATTGAATACAAAGGTATAAATACAATAAAAAAAAAACACAATATACAATTTTAAAAACACCATATACAAATAAGGGCACATGGTGGAGAGTGCAAAACCATGTAGTGCAACAGAGGTAAGTTTAAAGTGACAAAGTGACAAGTGAGGTAGTTGGCAGACCAAAGCTGCACAGAGTGACTGGTGGTCAGTTTGTGTGTGTTAGGGTTCAGAAAGTTTGTGGAGCAGAAGAGGGGAGTGAGGGGAGTGGGGGCAGAGCTGGGAGGGAGTTGAGTTTCCTGACAGCCTGATGGGTGAAGCTGTCCTTCAGTCTGCTGGTCCTGGCCTGGAGACTCCGCAGTCTCCTCCCTGATGGCAGCAGGCTGAAGAAGGTTTGCATTGGGTGGGTGGGATCAGCTGCTATGCCGAGGGCTTTCTTGGTGAGGCGTGTGCTGTAGATGTCTTGGAGGGAGGGGAGAGGGACACCGATGATTCTCTCAGCTGCTCTGAGTTTTTTGGCAGGACGCATTGCAGGCTCCAAACCACACAGCTGTGAGCTGTTGTGGGATTATAGTGTTAAATGCTGAGCTGAAGTCTATGAACAGCATTCGGACATATGAGTCTTTTTTTGTCCAGATGTGTGAGTGCTGAGTGGAGTGCAGTGGAGATGGCATCATCGGTTGAGCGGTTGGGCCGATATGCAAACTGGAAGGGGTCCAGTGAGGGGGGAAGGGCAGACTTAATGTGCTTCATGACTAGCCGTTCAAAGCACTTCATGAGGATGGGGGTAAGTGCAATTGTACGGTAGTCATTAAAGCAGGAAGGAGATGAGTTTTTTGGCACCGGAATGATTGTGGTTTCTTTGAAGCAGGTGGGGACGACAGCCTGGGAGAGTGAGATGTTAAAGATGTCTGTGAAGACATCAGTGAGTTCCACTGCACAGTCCTTCAGTACATGACCAGGAATGTTGTCAGGGCCCGGAGCTTTGCGAGCGTTGATCCTGCTGAGGGATCTCCTCACACTGTCCGGGGACAGAGTCAACACCTGGTCACCAGGAGGGGGTGTGGTCTTCTGTGCTGTGGTGCTGTTTTTCCCTTCAAAGCGAGCGAAAAAGGTGTTCAGCTCGTTCAGCAGGGAGATGGTGCTATCACAGGTCTGTGGAGGGGGCTTGTAATCCGTGTTGGTTTGTATGCCCCGCCACAGGCTCTGTGTGTCCCTGCTGTCTTTGAAGCGACGAGATATTCCTCTGGAGTACTGTCTCTTAGCCTCTCTGATGCCACGGGAAAGGTTGGTCCTGGCTGTCTTCAGGCTCGCCTCGTCTCCAACTCTGAAGGCAGCGTTCCGAGCTTTCAGCAGCCTGTAGACCTCCCCTGTCATCCATGGCTTTTGGTTGGCATGGACAGTGATGGTTTTGGTGACTGTTACATCCTCAGTGCATTTGTTAATGTAGGCTGTAACAGTCTCTGTGTACTCCTGGAGGTCAATGGTGTTGTTGTAAGTGGCAGCCTGTTTGAACATATTCCAGTCTGTGGTGTTAAAGCAGTCCTGTAACACCTCTGAAGACCCTTCTGGCCACACTTTTATCTGCTTACGAACCGGTTTGTTGACTTTTACCAGCGGTCTGTAAGAGGGCATTAGCATGACAGAGATGTGATCAGAGGCGCCGAGGTGGGGGAGGGGAAAAGCTTTGTAGGCTCCTCTCTGGGTGGTGTAAACAAGATCCAGTGTGTTATTTCCCCGTGTTGGAAAGTCAATGTGTTGCTGTATTTTTGGAAACACGCTCTTTAAGTCTGCATGATTGAAATCCCCCGCCGCAATGAGAAAAGCATCAGGGTGGGCTGTTTGCTGCTCACTGATGTGCTGGTATAGTTCATGTAGTGCCTCGCTCCTGTTGTTGTTGGAGGTGGGAGGGATGTGGTATAGGGTGGTAGTAGCCTAGTGGGTAACACACTCGCCTATGAACCAGAAGACCCGGGTTCGAATTACCATTGTGTCCCTGAGCAAGACACTTAACCCTAAATTGCTCCAGGGAGACTGTCCCTGTAATACTGATTGTAAGTCGCTCTGGATAAGGGCGTCTGATAAATGCTGTAAATGTAAATGTAAATGGATGTACACCACACACAGAAGTACAGCTGCATATTCCCTCGGTAGGTAGAACAGTCGGCACTTAATAACCATAGCGTCACTGATATAAACACAAAGTCCGCCACCGCGGGTCTTACCCCCCGTGACGACGACCCTGTCGGCACGATAGCATGTCAGCTGGTCGAGCTGAATGGCGCGGTCCGGGACACTGTCGCTGAGCCATGTTTCCGTGAACACAAAAACACAACAGTCCTTTACGTTCCTTTGGGATGAACGTAGTAGTCGGATGTAGTCCAGTTTGTTTTCCAATGAGCGAACGTTGGCCAGAACGATGGAAGGGATAGCAGGTTTGTGTGGGCTAGCCGTTAGCCTAGCTCAGATACCTCCGCGCTTACCCCTCTTCTGCTTCCTCTCACACCACTTGAGGCGCCTCCATTGTGGGCGAGGTGCAGGAGTGGGGGTCGGTGATTGAGTAGGCCTCCGGAGCAGACCCAGTCCATTCAGCTCTTCAGTGTCCACAGAGTTCAACTTAAAAACTTTGTTTCTTCCGACGTCGAGCAAAAATGTTCGGCTATACGAGCGCTTGAGGGCAGATAAACGCGACGAAGACGTACAAAAACACTGCGACTTACAGGACGAAAAACACGAAAACGCTGTTTGGTCGGGAGAGAGAGAAGCCGCTGCGTGTGCACGCGCCGCCATCTTGCAAAGGAAGCTTGTTTAAATCTTCCAACCATGGTTTCCATAGGTTTAAGATGTCAGATGGCAAGGAATCGTCCCATGCACAACCTCTTCTACATAATTCCTGCTGCATCACCTTTGCAGGCAGTGTCACAGGTGCCAGTAAACCTAGAGGATCATACACTGAGCAGATGGTTGATAGCATGCCCCGTCTGGTAAGTGTCCTTTGGTTTACCTCAATCTGGAATCTGAAAGAGTCAGTTTCTATGCAACATAGGGACCCCAAAGCTGTTTCCAGTGGAAGGTTATCTCGATCCAGATCAAGTTCCTTTAAATCCTTAGCCCTTTGCTCCATTGCAATGGCCTGTAAGACAGTGCGGCTGTTGCTTATCCACTTTTGCAATGCAAAACCTCCCTTCTTGCACAATCCTGTTAGATCGTTAATCATCTGGATAGAATCCCCTTCAGTGGCTAAGCTTTTCAAAACATCGTCCATGTAAAAGTTTTCCTTGATTGCTTGACATAAACCGGCCGCAAACTCAGACTGATGATCATCAGCACTTTTCCTCAGTGCATAGCTTGCGCAACTTGGAGAAGACACAGCTCCAAACAAGTGTACGGTCATCCGGTATTCTACCAGTTCTTGAGTGATATCTCCGTTGGGCTACCACAAAAAATGGAGAAAATCACGATCCTCTTCGGCAACTTTTACCTGGTGAAACATGGCTTGTATGTCACCCATGAATGCAACAGGTTCCTTCCTAAAGTGAAGCAAGACCCCAAGCAATGAACTGGTAAAATTAGGACCCTGAAGTAACTCTTTATTTAGGGATGTGCCCTGAAACGTTGCTCCACAATCAAACACAACCCGAAGGGTTCCTTTCCTTGGGTGGCGAACTGCATGGTGAGGAATGTACCACACTTTGCCAGACTCACCTTGGAGCTTCCGCTGGGTCACAGACTCTGCATAGGTGTTAGCAATAAGATTATTCACATATGCTGCATACTCTTGCCGCAAGGTTTCATTATGCAAGAATCTTCTTCTTAATCCGTGCATCCTCTGCTTCACTACTGCCAGGTTATTGGGCAGAGAAACATCCTCCTTCCTGAAAGGTAACTTTAAACAGTATCTTCCATCCTGCAAGGCTGCTGAATTCTCCATTATCTCCATAAATCTGAGGTCATCTTGAGACATTTCCTTTTCCTCTGTAGCATTCTCAATGAAGTCCTGATTATATTGACTGGTGAGCATGTCTTCAAGCCTCTGCAGAGAGATGCGGTTCACTGTGACAGACGATAACGTTGCCTCACTGTTTCCACTCAGTGGGCCATTGACCACCCATCTCAACACTGTTCTAATTGCATATGGACCATTATGGCAACTATTGATGACCTCCCATGGTTCTAATACCTTGGGTGCGTTAGTTCCTATTAACAGGTCAACATTTGCCTTCACACTTGGGATGTGCACCTTTGACAGACATGGCCACTTACTCAGATCTTCAGATGTCATCATGTTATTCACAGTGAATGGCATTTCTTTCTGCGTAAATACAGGTAAGGAATAGAATTTATTACTGTCCAGACCAGATACCTCTAAGCTGGATAACAAATATGCTGGAACAAACCTTTCTTGTCCCATTGTTCGCAACAGGAAACTAGTTCTTTTGCCTGTTATTTTCAGCTTCTGCATCAGATGTTCCGAACAGAACGTAGCTGAGCTCCCAAGATCCAGAAAAGCATAAGTTGCAATGACACGGTCTCCCTTTGCAGACTTCACCTTCACAGAAAGGATAGATAAGCCACATTTGTCATTACCGGCCCCTGTATGTCCACACGTTTGTAAAGATGACTGCTGCTGATCAGTTGAGGCTCTTAACTGTTCCGGTTGTCTTTTAATATGTAGTACAGTAGGATGAAACCGTTCACAATTTTACATGTTAAACGCTTTTCACAATGCGTAGACACGCGAAACAAATTCCCCTTTGTTTCAAGAAAAGAATCTTCTCTTTGTGCTTCTTTACTTCAAATTGCCTGCATTCCTCCAGAAAGTGGCAATGCTTGCAACAAAGATATTTCTCTTTCACCACATCCTCCTTATCCAACAGTTCCTCCTTTTCACCTTTAGACACATCTTTAGAGGTTACAGTAGTAGCCACAATGTTAGCCCTTGCATAACTCCTAGGCTGTGGTTTAGACCCTGATGTAGGCCTTGACACAGAAACTCCCAGACGTGCATCCTGTATGTTGCCAAAGAGAGGATCAGAAAGGATTTGAACATGGCGCTCCATAAGCTGTACCAAATCACTGATGTGGGCTCTGTCTTGAGTCCTCATCATGATATCATGAGCAGTAGATATCCATTGCTCTCTCATTTTAAATGGAAGTTTTGAAGTAATCGTTCTTATATTTACAGGCATGTCCAATTCCTGTAGGTATTGAAGTTCCCCCATCGCATTAAAACAACCTCGTAAAAACAATGAGTAGGCTTGCAGTGCTTCCACATCTTCAGGCTTAATTGTTGTCCATGCCAAAGCCTTCTTCATGTAAGCTGTAGCAACTTTATATGGATTGCCAAAGTGCTCCTGCAAAAGACCCTTCGCCACAGTGTAGCCATGTTCAGGTGTCATATGTTGACAGCTACGCACCAACTCATGTGGCTGTCCTCTGGTGAACTGTTCCAAATAATATAGACAATCTTCATCTTTAGCTTTGCTTTCCACACCCTGTTCAAATGCTTTAATGAATGGTCTAAATAGAAGAGGGTCCCCGTCAAACAGTGGAATTTCCCTGGCTGGCAATGACGACTTATGGTGTTGTTTGTACCATGGCTAATGTGATATCGGTTTGTCTTTGCATTATAGCCAGTAGCTCTGGTGATTGAGCATTATTAGCAAGATCTATTAAAGGTCTTTGCCTTCCTGGCTCTTGCCTGAGTTCCAAGTTCTGCTGCTTGTAAGCTGATCCACAGATTTCCTGCAGTACATCAGAAGGAATGCAGTGATAAGTAGCATTATCCAGGCACCACATTTCTGTTCTTCTTTTGCGCACATCTTGTAACAATGGGTTGTTAGATGGTAAAGATTCTTTTGCAGAAGCATGGTGTGTTAACCTTGACCCAGGTTGGAATTCCTTTACTTTAGGGTTCAAGAGATTTGATGGAACCATTTTTCCTTTTTCCTTTTCCACATAGGAATTCATACTATCACGGGATGTTGTAGAACAACCATTTTGCTCAAAAGCTTGTAGCACAGCCAACTGCCTCTAGGTCAAGCTGCTCCCTTCTTCTTCTTAACTGCTGTTCCTGTTACTCCAGAGCATGTTTTTCCTTTAAAGCTGTAGCCTTAGCTACAAGTGCAGCTCTCTCAGCCTCAGCCTTGATTCTAGCCGAAGATGTACTGGATCTACTACTGCTAACACTTTTATGTGACCATTTGTTACCGATATTAGACACACTTTCATCATCCACATTTACACTTTTAAACCCCATATTTGATTCCTGACCATTTACATTTTGATCAACATCCAACATTTCAGGTGAACCCATAAACACATCAACTTTTTTCTTTTCAGAACACATGGAAAAAAAGACTCTTTGTTTCAGAAATAACCTCATTAATAGATATTAATTTCACATTAAACCAAGTTTCATGTTTATCCCTTTCTTCTACAGGCAATAAACATAACTCATGACTCATGAATACGCTTTGCATCATTACATGTTTCTATTAGGTCCTTCAGTGCAATTTGTAACAGTGATTTATCATTCCTTAAACCTAGCATAGATTTTTTAATAACGCTGGCTTTGTCCAACTTAAGCTTTCTGTCCGTTTGCAAAGTAACCTCTTTATCTGCAAGAGCTTCAGCACGTTTAGACTGCTGGTGTTGAACACCGCTAACCACACAGTTTGTACCAGAGTTTCTCATTACAGTCTGTCCACAAGCGTACGTGTCGCGCATCTCCATGATAAACAGTCGACAGCTCAAAGTGACGTCAGTCACGCAAAGTTCACCGATTACAGTCAGTTCACTGGCTTTACCTTGAGCTTGCTTTTCATCCCCAGGTTTGTATTCACACAATTGAAATGTCAATCAAATTATAACGCTACTAAAAACTTTTTCCGTTGGGTGCCATGCAGCTCCTTCTTACGCTGATTTCGGTATCCAAACAAAAAGGCTCCTCGTATTCCAATAATCCCACATATTTCCAAACGATAATCCACAAGAAAAGATGGCTCTCGGCTGGTCCTAATTCCATCCAGGCAAGATTCCGAAGCTTGCTTTCTAAAATCCGACTTGGTGCTGCGGCGTCAGCGTCGGCGGATTCAGCGTTGGCAGCGGAGCCGGGTTTTTTATTAAAGGAGTTTGGTCTTTTACCGAACTACTGAGGTGCCTGACACGAGACGTGGCCTGGCTGATGCGCTTGATGTAACAATGCTATACTCTGTTGGTTCCATTATATGCTACACAATTAAATGAACCTCAATGTCTAATACAAAAATGTCCATTTATTCCAAAGCACTTTGCAGATATCACCAGTTAGCAATCGGAGTTGGAGGTACAGCAAACAGTTTTGTAAGAGTTGGCGTAGCATTCGTGCAAGCGGTCAAAAAACCCTTTGCCCTTCCGGGTCAAACACCTACCAACAACATAGTTTGTGCTACCTTTATACCTGAATACCTGCATGCGCCACCCTGTGTACCCCCTAGGATATTACAACGATTAACCTTGCAACATTTGGTGGCTACACTGACATTTCTATGATGTCACTCACTCTCACTCACTCACTTTCCATAACTGCTTAATCCTGTTACTCAGGATCATGGCTGCTGGGGGCCTACCTGGGACACTGGGTTCATTGTAGAGAAAACCAGAGTTCACACGAATGTGCATATGGAATTTTTTAAAGTTTAAAGAAAATCCTCAAACACTGACTTTTCACTTGTATTCCACTGCATATAGACACATTGAAGCAACATCTTTTTCAGGTCTTCTTTGTATGTCCACTGTTGATCCTTTGAAGTAGTGTTGTGCAGTTAGTGAACGATTCATTCAAAATAATTAATCTTTTAAAAGGAACGTAATAAAATAACTTTCTCTACATGGCCATAAACATTCAAGGTTGCGAGTTCGGATCCCAGCTGTGGAGTTTACATTATCTCCTTGTGTTTGGCATGGGTTTGCCCAGGTTTTCCAAAGGAATGCACACAAACCATAGATGTGAGTGAATGGTGGGTGTGTGTACACCCTGTGTGTGTCCCCGGCCAATCAGGAAACATAATAACACAGGATGAAAATGAAACTCTGGATTGGCTCTGGATTAGCCCCTTTTGACCCCCCTGCTGTACTCTCTGTACACCTATGACTGGGCCCAACCCGAACCGGATACATGGGCTCATCCAACTGTGGACCCACCACCCACCGGAGGAACATGAAGGGTCCGGTGCAATGTTGATTAGGTGGCAGACCAAGGTGGGAGCTTTGGAGGTCCGATCCCCAGACAAGGAAACTGGCTATTAGTACATGAAAAGTCACCTCTCTGATGGGAAAGGAACTGGAGCTTGTGGAAGAGGTTGAGCGGTACCGGCTAGATATAGTCGGACTCACCTCGACACATAGCATTGGCTCTGGAACCCAAGTCCTTGAGAGAGGTTGGACACTTTCCTTTCCTGGAGTTGCTCCGGGTGAGAGGACATTGGGGCCAGTTCCGACTATCCACATGTGTTTTGTGGATTTGGAGAAGGCTTATGACCGTGTCCCCATGGGCATCCTATGGGGGGGCGCTCCAGGAGTATGGGGTTGTAAGGGCCATTCAGTCCCTGTACAAGAGGAGCGTGAGTTTGGTCTGCATAGCCGGCAGTAAGTCGGACCTGTTCCCAGTGAGGGTTGGAGTCCGCTAGGGCTGCTCTTTGTCAACGGTTCTGTTCATAACCTATATGGATAGAATTTCTACGTGCAGCTGTGGTGTGGAGGGTGTCGAGTTTGGTGGCAGGAGAATCTCGTCTCTGCTTTTTGAAGATGATGTGGTCCTCCTAGCTTCATCAGGCTCCTACTTTCAGCTCTTGCTGGGTAGGTTTGCAGCCAAGTGTGAAGTGGCTGGGATGAGGATCAGCACCTCCAAATCTGAGACCATAGTATATATCTGGTCAGGGAATGCCTTGGGGTCCTCCTGGAGGAGCTGGTGGGGGTGGCTGGGGAGAGGGCTGTCTGGAATTCCCTACTTGGGATGCTGCCCCGCGACCAGGATAAGCAGAGGAAGATGACGACGACTGTCGTGGTGGGCCTGATCTCTGACAAATGACGAGGCAGCCTACCGACAGGTTGGAAATCTGGAGAATTGGTGCCAGAGCAACAATCTCCACCTGTTTGTCAGAAAGACAAAGGAGTTAATAGTGGACTTTAGTACCAAGCAGGAGAGGACCTACCACACCCTTGTCATCAACAGGAGCCCAGTGGAGAGAGTGGAGCGCTTCCGATACCTCAGTGTTAACATCACGCAGGACCTGTCATGATCCTCTCACATCAACAGCGTGGTGAAAAAGGCCCGGCAGAATCTACCACCTCAGACACCTGAGAGACTTTAGACTGCCCTCCAAGGAACTTCTACTTCTGCACCATAGAGAGCATCCTGACGGGAAACATCTCAACCTGGCTCGGGAACAGCACCATGCACCGCTGGCTGTCCCGCGCTGATGACTTCAGACCAGGATGTCAGGCCAGGGCTAAAGCACGTGGCCTGACATCCATGGGGGACCGGCACTCCATCCACTGTTCCCAGGCACTCTGCCTCTCTGCTCCCGCTAAATTGCCCAGATCCTGACACTTTGCTAAATTGCCACTGCATTGACTCACTTACAGTAGCACACAACAGTAATAAGTAATGTATAAAATCCACAGTTTTCTGATGATTTACAAGGGAGCAGTACATGTTCAGTGTGAATCCTTCATTGAATGTACTGTGGGGTATACGTTTTATTTATAGTCGTCTTCCTGAAACACACAAATACACCATACAATCAAATATACAACACAGCAAAAATACCATGGTCAGTGGGTTGAGGTTCCTCGGGAGCTGCCATCCGGAGGCTGCGATGGAACGTGCAGCCCCTGCCACCACATGTCCCTTCTGCTGCTGTTAGCAGTCCTCCTGTATTGTGGAAGATGGTAACGGTCACTGACAACTCCACTGGCACATCAAGTGCTGTTGGTGGATGTGTGAGGGAGGTATCGGTGGATGCCTATGGATAGGCACTCAAGCAGATGTGGGTGGCCTTCATATTATATCAGACAAAGAAGAGCTGTAAAGGGTTCAAAGGGGGCTGAAAGGACTAATCGGGAATGGAAACGACAGATAGAGGATGAAGAAGGGGAAGCAGCTTCAGCACAAAAATGTGAGCCAATATGGCCTTAGAATTGGGTCACAAGGAACAAAACTGTTGGTGGGGGATATGAGGTGGCCAAATGAACTGAATAACTTCAACAGGTTTGATTAATCCAGGATGCAGTCTTCAACGTCAGATGCAGACTCCCCCCACCCCTATTGCTGTTCCACCTCAGAAAGCTCAACAACTTCAAACCTCATCCACACATCCTGCTCACTGCTCCCCACCCCCAAACACAGCATCCAGGAGGAAACTGAGGAGGATTAAATAATGAGTCTGCGTACAGAGTGGAGATCATCTGAGACTATTGAGAGCACTATGAGACTTGTGTACTTTGAGAGCACTGTAAGACTCATGTTCTTTGTTTCTACAGTGCTTTCAACACCATGCTTCCCACAATCCTGAGAGACAAGCTGGAGTACAAACAGGAGTGAATCATCACCTCACAACATGTGAAGTAAAGTGATTGTCATTGTGAAACACTGCAGCACAGCACATGGTGGACACAACAAAATGTGTCCTCTGCTATTAATTCATCACCCTTGGTGAGTAGTGGGAATCCATGACAGGCGCCCAGGGAGCAGTGTGTGGGGACGGTACTTTGCTCAGTGGCACCTTTGCGGATCAGGATTCTGACTTGTTCCTGGCCGCTTCCTGAATCACTTGGCCATCACTGCCCCTGTTGTGGGGCATGGATCCTGGACTACCTCACCAACCGACCACAGTTTGTAAGAAATTTGCATATACACTGCAGACATTATTCACAACTTCACCAACTGCTTCCTACAGATGTTATCTGATGACTCTGCAATAGTTTACCTCATTACTGTCACATGATTCCATCCATGTGACTGGGAGCAACACAGAAACAAGGTAACGTGACTCCTGTAAATTGGCAAGATGGCCACTGCCAGCCTCTTAGTCATTGATTGACATGCGTCAATGAGACTCAGCTCCACTCTACTCTCCAAGAAGTAAGACCGTTCCTGCCCTTATCGCATCCTCTCTCCTGAACTCCTTCCTCGCTTTTTGTCCCGTCCTATATCATACCCTAACGCGAATGACAACATCCGTGTGGTGTTGCGGCTTACGCTGGTTTGCGTTTGCATATTAAGTCGGAGGGAACTTACTTGCCTCCTTGCGGGACTTCTCCCCCCGCGGCTCCTGAACCCAGTCTGGCACTCCCATAGCGCTGGAACGGGACCAAGTGGAGCGTTGAGGCACTCCTAACCACTCAGTACCCCAGTTCCCGATCGCAGATTGCGCTGCTCCTCTCTGTGCTGACTGGTCCGGCCACTGAGTGGCCGGCTACGCGGCTCATTGCACCCAATTCCACATCGCTGACTTATCTCGCGTTCATGGAAAAGTTAAAAAACACATTCTGCCATCCAGACAGTGTGGAATACATCGCGTCACAGTTATATTATCTGTGCCAGGGTTCCTCGTTCGTCAGTCAATTCACCGTACTTCAAATCCTTGGTCATCCCCTTTGTACTGTGCAATGCACCCGCCGTCTTTCAGCAGTTCATTAACGACGCTCTCCCGGACCGCTGGGACGGTGGGTGTATGCTTACCTGGATGATGTTCTCATCTACTCACCCACCTTGGAATCCCACATCCAACATGTGAGACCAGTCTTCGTCGCACCAACATCCAGATCCTTCACTTCCGTTTTTGATGGAGGTGGACGCGTCAGAGGTGGGTCCAGAAATCAAAAAGCTGACGCACCGTCCCAACAGCACGCTCCAGATTCCCTATCTTCTGACCCCGAGCCCATTCTCCCACCTCATCGCATCCTGGGTCCTCTCCGGTGGTCCCTGGAGACTAAGGTCTGGGCTGCCCAGACGTCCGACCCTGGTCCGGCCAAAATCCCACAAGGGTGCCTGTACGTGCCCAACACCTGCCGGTATTATTGGGGCTACTCCTCTGTACTCTCAGGCCATCCAGGACGTCAACGGACCCTCTCCTTCATTCACCGGGCGTTTTGGTGGCCTTTGTTATGGCGGGATGTACAGGCCTACATTGACACCTGCGACATCTGTGCCCGGGCATCCTTTTCCCATTCCTCATCGTCCCTGGACCCACCTCGCCTTGGACTTCATCACCGGTCTCCCTGAAGCCAACGGAATGTCCACCATCCTGACCATAGTGGATCGCTTCTCCAAGTCTGTCCACTTGGTCGCCCTGCCTGGCCTACCATCCTCTGCCACAACTGCTGACCTCGTGCTTCAACCCGTCGTCCGCCTCCATGGGTCCCCCCTGATCGGGGACCCCAGTTTGTCTCAGCTGAGTGGAAGGCTTTCTGCCGCCTCATTGGTTCCACCTGCATTCGCTCCTCTGGCTACCACCCTCAGACCAACGGCCAGGTGGAGAGAACCAACCAACAGCCGGGATGATACCTGCGGTGCTTTGCATCAGAACATCAACACACCTGGCCCGGTGTTCTCCTTTGGGCGGAGCTGGCCGATAACCTGCAGGTCTCCTCCGCTACCGGACATAGTCCGTTCGAAATCTGTTATGGTTTTCAACCCGCCATCTTTGCCCACCAGGTGCCCGCAGGTGGGGTCCCTTTGGCCCGTCAGATGATTCGTGGCTGCCGAAACGCCTGGAGAACTGCCCTCAGTCGGCCCTCCTCAGCACCACCCGCAGGACGTCAACCCAGCATGACCACCGGCACCCGCGCCGACTGCGCTTTCTAGTGGGACAGAGAGTGTGGCCTTCCACCCAGGACCTTTGTCTCAGAACTGAGTCGCACAAACTGTCCCCTCTTTACATCGGGCCATTTCGGATCCTCAGCCAGATCAACCCCCTCGCCTACCATCTCCAGCTCTCTCCTACTATCCGTGTCCATCCGGTATTCCATGTCAGCAAGCAGAAGCCATTCATCCGATCATCGGTTCATCCGCCGGCTCCAGCATGTATCGTCGTCGGGGGACCGGCTTACACGGTTGAGCGCATGATTGACTCTCGGCACAGGGGTTGGGGGATCCAGTATTTGGTGCACTGGACCAGCAACGGATGGGAGGAGCGATCTTGGATCCTGAGTCGTTTCATCCTGGGCCCTTCCCTTTTGACTGAGTACTGGCAGCGTACCGCATCCATTCCGGGGCCATCGGGGGTCGACGCTGGAGGGGGGGTACTGTCACATGATTCCATCCATGTGACTGGGAGCAACACGGAAACAAGGTAACGTGACTCCTATAAATTGGTAAGATGGACACTGCCAGGCGCTCATGCGTCAACGAGATTCGGCTCCATTCTACTCTCCAAAGTAAGACCGTTCCTGCCCATATCGCATCCTCTCTCCTAAACTCCTTCTTCTCGTCCTGTCCCGTCCTATATCGTACCCTAACGCGAAAGACAACACCCGTGTGTTGTTGTGGCTTCCGCTGGTTCTCATTCGCATATTAAGTTGGAGGAAACTTACCTGCCTTCTTGTGTCCCACCGCACCGAGATTCCTCGTCTCCTCCTATGCGTGCTCACGTTCTGGTTCTGTGGACCATGACTATTACAAATGGGGTCAAGAAGGACTACACCCACAACTTTTTTCACTATACATTTTTACAGTGGAGGCCATCAGCTTTGTCTCATGTGTTAAACAATGTTTACACTTGTGCAAAATCTGCTGACATGACATTGTATTTTGCTTCTGTGTCAACTTTGAGTTCCATGAGCATTCCATTCAAATTTACATTATAGAATGTCAGTTTTCTGTAGGTTTTTGGAATCAACCACATGTTCCTGGTGTAACACTCACTCCTTCCACAAGGAATTGTTCCTTGTCACTGCTAGGGGTCCATACCATTTCCACATTATTCACAGATCTCTGGCACTGTGTTTGTGAGAATTTGCAGAATTTCTTGAAATGGTTCCACTTTTTGCACTAATTTCTTAGTCTTCTCTTGATTCTGCCCTCCCCCACATGTATAGCAGGTGCACATACAGTTGGTTGCAAAAGTATTCGGGTCCCTTGAACTTTTCCTCATTTTGTCACATTACAGCCACAAACATGAATCTATTTTATTGGAATTCCACATGAAAGACCAATACAAAGTGGTGTACACTTGAGAAGTGGAACAAAAATCATACATGATTCCAAAGATTTTTTACAAATTAATAACTGAAAAGTGTGGTGTGCATATTTAGTTAGCCCCCTGAGTCAATACTTTGTAGAATCACCTTTTGCTGCAATTACAGCTCTACCAGCTTTGCACATCTAGAGACTGAAATTCTTGAGCATTTTTATTAGCAAAACAGCTCCAGCTCGATCAGATTAGAGGGACTGTATTTGTGAACAGCGGTTTTCAGATCCTGCCACAGATTCTCGATTGGATTTAGATCTGGACTTTGACTGGGCCATTCTAACACATGGATATGTTTTGTTTTAAACCATTCCATTGTTGCCCTGACTTTATGTTTAGGGTCATTGTCTTCCTGGAAGGTGAACCTCCCCCCGTCTCAAGCCTTTTGCAGACTCCAAGAGGTTTTCTTCCAAGACTGCCCTGTATTTGTCTCCATCCATCTTCCCATCAACTCTGACCAGCTTCCCTGTCCCTGCTGAAGATAAGCACCCCCAGAGCATGATGCTGCCACCACCAGATTTGACATTGGGGATGGTGTGTTCAGAGTGATGTGCAGTGTTAGTTTTCCGCCACACATAGCGTTTTGCATTTTGGCCAAAAAGTTAAATTTTGGTCTCATCTGACCAGAGCACCTTCTTCCACATGTTTGCTGTGTCCTCCACATGGCTTGTGGCAAAATGCAAATGGACTTCTTATGGTTTTCTTTTAACAATGGCTTTCCTCTTGCCACTCTTCCATAAAGGCCAACTTTGTGCAGTGCACGACTAATAGTTGTCCCCCACCTGATCTGTAGATCTCTGCAGCTCGTTCAAACTCACCATGGGCCTCTTGGCTGCATTTCTGATCAGTCCTTGTTCAGCCTGTGAGTTTAGTTCTACTTCTTCCATTTCTTAATGATTGCTTGAACAGTGCTCCGTGGGCTGTTCAAGGCTTGGGAAATCTTTTTGTAGCCTAATGTCTCAATAACTTTATCCCTGACCTGTTGGTGTTGTTGCTCCCAATATAATATTCTCTTAAATAAACTCTGAGGCCATCACAGAGCAGCTGCATTTGTACTGACATTAGATTATACAAAGTTGCACTCTATTTAGTCATTAGCACTCATCAGGCAATTTCTATGGGCAACTGACTACACTCAGACCAAAGTAGGCTGAATAATTACGCACACCCATCTTTTCAGTTATTTATTTATAAAAAATGTTTTGAATCATGTATGATTTTCATTCCACTTTTCAAGTGTACACCACTTTGTATTGGTCTTTCACATGGAATTCCAATAAAATAGATTCATATTTGTGGCATGAATGTGACAAAATGTGGAAAAGTTCAAGGGGGCCGAATACTTTTGCAACCCACTGACTCAATGAAAATATCATATTCCTGCTTGAATACTCCACAGTTTTCAGCAATGTTGCCTTCAAACATCAGCGGTTCTACCAAAAAAAAAACTGCCTCACCCAACTTCTGTGAAAGCAATCCAGTTCCCATATGTGGAAGCTTCTGTGGCCTTCATTATCACCCATATGATAGAATGAGCATTTTGAGATTCATGGTCACAAGTGCAGCGTGGGAGAGCAGTCAATAATTTGTGCTGCTTTGCCACCCTGTTTGTGTGTCTTTGGATATGTCTGTGACACTCAACTCGTGTCACTTGATATTGTGTAGTTTATCTTGCCTTCTTTTTTCAATTGCCTATCTTTTAAAACTTATGGCCATTAGCACCATGAGATTTATTGAGAACAAAAATAATTGAGAGGAAGAAAAATTGTGAGCACCATCCAGGACAGATTTAACAACAGAGAAGGGTTCATTGTTAAAAGGGACTAAATAGTATTGCAATTTCTTGGAGAAGTATGCCAAGGTAGCAATAGTCCAAAGTAAATGTAAAAAGTAAATAGAATTTCTATTTACACAGATGTGGTTTGTGTGCTTCTCAGGAGACGGGTTCTGAATATCACCTACAGTGTTGAAAACCTGGGCAGTGTGAGATGGGAACTTTTGTTTTGTCTTCTTCTTGCCTGGGTCATCTGTTACTTCTGCGTGTGGAAAGGAGTGAAGTCCACTGGCAAGGTGAGGAAAACATAGTGACTATTACTTTTAATTTTCTTATATCTCTTTGTAAGCTGTTTGCTACACCTAAGAAGACATAGCCTGGGATTTAGATTCCATGTACATGGATTTAGGGTCTACATTTATGCGCAATATAAATTAATAAAATGAATTTAGAAGGACGGGAGATCTGTTTTTTTTGTCAGGTGGTCTATTACACAGCTACCTTCCCTTATGTGATGTTGCTGGTGCTGCTGCTCCGTGGAATCACTTTGCCTGGAGCAGTTGATGGAATTAAATTTTACCTCTACCCAGATCCAGCACGCCTTGCTGACCCGCAGGTAGACAAACTAACAATGAAGTATTCTTTTTTACAAGTAGACATAGGACATTGATCAAAACTTTTGTTGCCAGTGGTTTAAACTTTAATGTCTGTCTGTTGAGTTAATTTGAGGGGACAGCAAATGTACACTGTTATATAAGCTAACTACATTATATCAAAGTCTCATAACTCCAGGGTTGTCCCAAGGAGAGATCTAATAAAATTTTACCAATAAGGGGTGTACTTACTTTTATGAGACCCTGTATTTTGCTGTAGGTAACTCACTGTTGTGAGTACACAACAGTGCACTCACAACAGTCCACGAAAATGTTGTCCCTTCAGAAGGGGTGGAAATGTCTGGCTTTTAAGCGCTGTCAGGATTGGCCACCGGTGATGAGCCCAGCTGCAGTCAATCCTGACACATCAAGAACAAGGAATCTTAGAAGTTATAGAATGCATATTTATGCATGATGAGACAGAAGGTTTAAAGGAACTGTAGTGTGTGGTTATGAATCAGTATGTGAATTGATTCATAAGCACAGGACTTTTAGTAAATTATTAATAATTCCATGTTTGACAACAATGAAGTCTTATGGTAAGTTATTATGATAAAATATTATAAAATCTCATAATGACCCATGAACAAAAAGTATGTCCCCATAGGACATCCATAAATATTATAAATCAGATTAAATTAGAGCAAGTCTGATCTTTATCAGTGTAGGGACCCTTGTTTTTAATATGAAAATTCAATGGACTCAGGAGAAATGCCTTTTAAAATTTGTATTATATAAACAGTTATACATACATCATTAAAGAGAAAAGAAGAATATAATTCAGACTAGCTATCTTGATAGACGTTAGGGTTCGGAATTTTAGTAGGTTGGTTGTCTCCTAGTGCAGGGGTTCTCAACCTTTCTCAACCTTTTGCAAGCTGCCCCATTGTGATACTCATTATAAGAAGGTGATATAACACTTATATATAACATTCTCACAATTCACTCATTCCACATTCATTTGTTCTAAAATGGTGATTACATAGACATCAAACAAGACATGCATATTCATTTGTATCATGGAGTACTACATTCCTGTTAATAACAGAAAACCTGAAGTTATTGTGTGTCAGGTATTGTGTGTGAAATATGATTATAGTCCCAATAAGTGATGCCACTCCAAAAGGTGAAGCAGTACCATAGATTAAGGAAAAGGGGTTTTTCCTTTGTTCCCAAGGACTTTTGGCAAGAAGACTGCATGCCCTTTGCTCTAGTTTCTCTGGTCATCCTGGGATCATTTAGGGGATATACAGGTTTTATGGCCTGGTTGGCAGGTGGCAGGCCAGGGTTCTCTAGGTGTTACGACTCTTTTTGTTTGACTTTGTTTTGATCCAGAAGAGGTTGTTGCCTTGGTCTGGTGTGTTGTCATCTTTGGGGGAATACATTAATGGAATTTGGAATGTACTTCCAACTCTGATTCCCTACAGAAGCATACAATATTAGTGTTTCTGCTAGCCTACAACGTACTAGCATGGTTTCTTCAAAAACTGTGACAAGAATACCTGGACAAAATAAAGCATTCATGTGGCCTAACGGTTAAGGAAGCAGACTCATGATGGTGGTACATCACCCTTTCAACACTCTCCGCCTTGAAATCAACAAATCTTTAAAAAAAATCCTCCCTATGGCTCAACTCACTTAACTCACCACTGACAAAGGTTAACTAGAACTTCCAGCCAAATGCTGGAATAGTTGCCATTATCTGAGACCAGTTTCAAGGGGAATCTATGCCTGCAAAGCACTGGTGTCAGTCCAATTACAGATAGTATTGTGTGAATTATGACACATATTTCCAAACAGGAGTTCTATCAGTGTTAGTGGTGCTAGTGTCACCAGAGAAAGTGCAAATTCTGTGTGCATTCAGACAATGGTTCAGCGAATGGCCAACCATTCAGCATTCACGTAGTAATGGTGTTCTGCATTATTTATGTGCTATATAATTTTAGATCTGTTTGTTTTGCCTTTTTTCTATATATGAACAGGTGTGGATGGATGCTGGAACACAAATCTTTTACTCATATGCAATTTGTCTTGGGTGCCTGACCGCTCTAGGCAGCTATAACAAGTACAACAATGACTGCTATAAGTAAGTGTCTTCATGCCTCTTCTCTGAGCCCATGTTATGCCTAGTGGTATTTATGTGATTGTAATTTACCTGTGATAATTTTTTTTTCTAGAGATTGTATTTATCTGTGCCTGTTGAACAGCGGTACCAGTTTTGTAGCAGGTTTTGCCATTTTCTCTGTGCTTGGCTTCATGGCCTATGAACAGGGAATCAATATCTCAATGGTGGCTGAATCAGGTCAGGTCAAAAAGATCTCTTTTTAGCATGCTACTTGACTCACTTCATTTCATAGTCTAATAATATGAGAATTATGTAATTTTCAACAGGTCCTGGCTTGGCATTCATTGCTTACCCACGGGCAGTAGCCATGATGCCATTTCCTCAACTGTGGGCTGTATGTTTCTTCATCATGATAATTTTCCTGGGGCTGGACACTGAGGTATATGTTCCATGATGTTTTTTACATCTGGCCTCACATGGCTAGGTATTGTGAATCTCTGTATTGGTTTGTGTTGGATGTTTGGAATTTTGTTTGTAGTTGAAAAAGAGCTTTGGGGAATGTTTACATTTACGGCATTTATCAGACGCCTGAGCGACTTACAATCAGTAGTTACAGGGACAGTCTCCCCTGGAGCAACTTAGGGTTAGGTGTCTTGCTCAGGGACACAATGGTAGTAAGTGGGATTTGAACCTGGGTCTTCTGGTTCATATGCGAGTGTGTTACCCACTAGGCTACTACCACCCTTTTGTTACATCTGTTACAAATGTTACGTCCTGGTCTAGGTCAGAAACATAAACAATCAGGGAAGAGGGAGGGAAATGCCACAAACATATCATTTAATAAATCGAAAGTAGTACAATTCAAGCCTTGACACAAAGACAACAGAGCAGTCAAGCCACGAAGAAGCACAGGGTAGATGACAACTGTGAACAGGACATCTATCTGGCGTATCCCCCCCCTTCTCCCCTCTTCTCAGCAGACACATGCCATCTTTAACAGCCTCACTCCAACAGCAGTACTCCTCCTACAAAAAGGAAAACACAAACACCACGAGATGTAACAGGGGAAAATTGTTTAAATTGGTTAAAATAGTCCTTTTGTCTGTTCCTTTCTTTCAGTTTGTTGGCTTAGAAGCAATCATGACATCCATATCTGACATGTACCCATCATTTTACCATTCTGGCCACCGTCATAAATTCTGTCTCCTCCTCCTCAGTGCAGGCTGCTTCTTGATTGGTACAGTGATGGTCACTGAGGTAAGCAGCTACACAAGATCCACTTCACTATAATCCCAGAATAAGAAGATAAATAGGGTTTGTCTCATACAGACTTGCTTTATCAAAAATGGACACACCAATACTGTTAGTGTATAAAAAGTAGAGGTGGGCATAGATTAATTTTCTTAATCTAGATTAATCTCACTGTAATCTTGGAAGTAATCTAGATTAATGAAGAGTAAGCAAAATTAATCTAGATTAATCTAGTGTGAGAAATTTATCTAGATTAATTTTGGATTAATCTTCATTAATCTAGATTAATCTTCATTAATCTATATTAAAATGGCTCATTTGAATTCTGCCGAAGGCATTCAGAATATGTGTGCTACCCAAATAATGACTAAAAGTAAGTCTTTGAGAACGGGTTTCTCAAGCCAGGTGGCGCATTAGACCAGGGGCTCATCTGTTTCCAAAATGAATCACAAACTGCTTGAGAAAGCTGCTCTACTATGATAATTGGTGTTGAAAATAAATTATGTTCAGTAAGATGTACTTGTGTTTACCAACTGTTTATTCAGTTAAATAGCTGCATCCATGTTACCACGTCACAATTGATGTGGTAATTTCACAGTTCGAAGACTCGTTCTCGCCCCCTACACTGCAATTCGGCTAGGTATACATCCGCGCTAAAATATCAAGGTGCAAGTCATCATAGTGTAGCAGTTCTTCTTCTGCGTTGTGTAACTTTTTGATTTTGTTTCTTGAACCACAAATGATGAGCTGACACACAAGAAATTTTCTGTGCAAAGTGTATTCTGTACAAAGAGCAAGGTCGCGTCAGAACATCGCGTCACACATCGCGTCTTCCTGCACCTCTCTCTCACAACTCACGCCATGTGTCCAAGAGAACTGAACATTAACATAAAGCATTCACAATTTACAATACTGCATTCCTGTACAAAAAGCAAGGTCGCGTCAGAAAATCGCGTCACACATCGCGTCTTTCTGCACCTCTCTCTACAATATACAGTATTAAAAGAACATAAAAAATATTCACAAAATAACAGACATGCAAAATATTTCTAATATGTACATACATTAAAATGAAAAATAACTTTTTGCACACAAACCCCATGCACCTCTCACAGCTCACACCATGTGTCCAAGAGACCTGAACCGGGTCTCAAAAACAAAATAAAAGAAAATAAGAAAATAAAAGACACAAGAAAGAAGAAATATACTTATAAATCTAGTGTAACCATTTAACTCCGGCACAATAGCTTGCGTAGTATAGACCCAGCTCCCAACCCAACTTTGTGAATAGATTAACGGCAATATTTTTATCACCCGATAAGAGTCTCACGTTAACGCAGCATGTTTTAATCGCCCGATAAGTCTCACGTTAGCGCAGCACTTTAACGCCGATAACGGCCCACCACTAATGAAAAGCTGCATGAGGAAATCAATTTGTGAAAATAGGAAGGCTGTGCAAATGATAGGCGATTTGAGTTGTGTTGAGAGTCAGATATCCTATTCTCAGCAGTTGGGGGTTCTCTGATTTGAAACGGTCGATATTCCATCACAAACCAGACCAAGACCCATGCTATGCATCTACTGTTTCAGTTGCTTGCACTCATCAAGCCTCTTTTTGTGTGTGTGTGTGTGTGTGTGTCTGCAGGTTTGGGTTGATAATTTGGGTCTGTCAGTATGACAGACCCAAATTATTTACTTTTTTTCTGGGAACACGTTTTTGGAATTTGCACTGGAACGGTTGAGCGTACACACGCGACTTTCATGTCAGGTTGTGGCGCTTTTCGTTCTGCACGGATTGAGACTTTACTTGATGGGATCTATGTGTAATGTTTATTATTCTAGTCTGAAATTGAACTTTTTAAAATCTTTTGTGGCAAGCTAGACATACACATTATTTGATGTTGCCTAGTAGATCTTGCCAAGACTAACATTTGGACATATGGCATATCACGCACAATAAAAAAAATTAGGCCCTTTTTCGGCAATTAATGCAGATCATGCATGCACACTGGCAAGCTATATATCAAAAATTAGTACTGTGATCCAATATGTGACATCTTGGCCATGCCCTGTTAGCATTTTTGACGTGCTAATTTTTAAACATGGTCCAAACTACACCAAATTTTATGTGATGCATCTTGGCCAGGCCCTGTTAGCATTTTTGACATTAGCATGCTATCATTAGCATGCTAACACGTAAATTTTTCAACAGGCTACAAACATCACCAAATATCATGTGACTGCCTGCTCCATCAGCCACTTTATTATGACCGCCTGCTCCTACAGCTGACACTGCTCCAGAGGCCAACACCCACTACTGTGACCAAGGCCCATCAAAATTTGCTCTGGAAATTCTTACTATTATTTTATTCTTTTATTCATATGTGCATGCATTATGACAATGTCAATGTTTTTGGTTGATCGCAGCCAAAACCACAGAGGTGCCATTGAACAAAGTACTCTCTCCGGAAACTGCTCCTCAGGCTCTTTCATGGTTGCCAACTGCCCACTAAGGGTGATTGGTTAAATGCCGAGGTATCAGGAACTGGAACAAGGAAAGGACACACAAAGGACACACAAGGCAGTAGAAGCATCAGAGGTGGAAGAAAGATTTGGCAATATCCGTTCACAGCCTTTAAAAAGGGCATTCAGAATGCAGCATCAAAAACAAGGAAAGGTCAAAAAGGGTTTAGTCAATAGAAAACACTTGGTTTAAAAGGTGATCGTCGGTGTGGAACAAACCAACAAAGGATGGCCAGTGTTCAATAAGGCCGCCAGGTTTTTATGCCTTCTGTTAACCCTGTCTCATTCCACTTCCAGGTCATCTTCCTCTTGGTCGTCCTTTCTTCCCCTGTTAGTCTTATATGGGGACATGTCTAAGTCTAGTAATTAATTAATTCAGCAACATCCTGTCTTGTACCAAAGAAAGCCTGCATACAAACTCAAGTTTTTGTACTAATTTGAACTAATAATGTGAACTAATGTAACTAATTAGCCCTTGTAAAAATAGTAATTATATACTTAATATTTTAACTTACAAATATTAATCTATTGATAATTCTTGATTAATAAATACAAAAAAATATATTTGTACATTTTTACATATTTTATTAATTGATATCTTTCCTGATAATGGGCTGGTAGTAGTTTAGAAAATAACACACTAATAATCAATGAATCACGATAAAGACATGGATGATTTTGAATCTATGCAGTGCAGAATTAATAGATTATTTCATAAAAAAGTTGCTTGGTGATTTTCTGACAGCGGCATAAAAAGTATTACCAGTAGAAACTGGCTGCCTGATCTGTGTAGTCGTAGGCTAAATTTTTGAGAAAGACACAAATACTGGTTTTCACAAAGTTTGCTGCTTTTGTTTTTAATATGGCAATTTGCTTATACTCCAGAATGTTATGAAGAGTGATCAGATGAATTGCAAAGTCCCTCCTGCTTAGATCATTTCGGTGATCCTCTCGTTAACACAAGTGAGTGTCTCAAAGCACAAGGCTGGAGCTCATTCTTTCATGCTGATTGACTTAGAATTGTAGACTAAATGCATTGTATTAAAAGGGCTGCTACTAAGATTGCACCTAAAGAAACCATTTATCTGATCATCAGAAGGACAGAGGTTCCAGTGTTGTGAAAAAGGCTTCAGGGCGTTCAAGAAAGTTCAGCAAGTGTCAGGACCGTCTCCTAAAGATAATTCAGCTGGGATCAGGGTGCCACCAGTGCAGATCTTGCTCAGGAATGGCAGCAGGCAGGTGTGAGTGCATCTACACGCACAGTGAGGCAAAGACATTTAAAGGATGGCCTGGTGTCAAGAAGAGCAGCAAAGAAGCCACTACTTTCCGATTGTTTGAATGCATCAATAATCCAGGCACCAGTGAAGGTTCACACCTCTACACCGCACCATAACAATACTGTATTGTCAATATAGACTGGGAGATATTTGGAAAGGGGACAGACCTAGAGGGCCATATGTGGCAGAAACAAGCAGGAGCAAAGGAAAAGTTGTAGAATGACTATGCCACACAAAGGGACACTTGAGAAAAACCTTTTTACCACAAGGAAGACAAAATGACCA
Organism: Denticeps clupeoides; assembly: GCF_900700375.1. Taxonomy (NCBI): domain Eukaryota; kingdom Metazoa; phylum Chordata; class Actinopteri; order Clupeiformes; family Denticipitidae; genus Denticeps; species Denticeps clupeoides. The sequence continues at coordinate 15,944,431 of NC_041708.1, forward strand.
GGCAGGAGACGTATTTCCAATAATGGAAATAGTAAGAAGAAATAAAAAGAACACAAGAGGGGATACGACACAATATGTAAGGGTAAAGGGTAAATGTCACAATACGGTGAATAAACAAAGTGAAATGTGTCCTCTGCTTTTAACTCATCACCCTTGGTGAGCAGTGGGCAGCCATGACAGGCGCCAGGGGAGCAGTGTGTGGAGACGGTCCTTTGCTCAGTGGCACCTTAGCAGATTCTAATTACAAAAGAAAGCAAAGGAATAATCACAACAAAATAACCAGAACAATGAAAAGAAAACAAAACAATGTCATTAAGAGGAGAAATGAAACAAAACAAACACAAAATAAAGACAAAACAGTGCCTGTGGCCACAGAAGTGGCACTGTGGAAGCTAACATAACTTCCTCACACCCTGGGAGAAACTAAGTAGGCCTTGCCTCCACTACCCAGTTGGGCCCTCGATCCCACGTCTGAAGCACACATTCACTCTATGAAGGTGCTGTTTGGCCTACAAAAAAAAACGTAGGAAGGAAAATAATAACATCTACTACAGTACAAAACAAAATCACTAGCCTTCATACCTCCTTAAGAGCAGATAGACAACCCAGTCACAATTGATGGGATCCTATTCCTAAAAATGGCCAATCCCAAAGACTAAAACCAGATGAGCTGCTCCTCTAACAATCAGCTATATACATAAAAAAAAAACATACATGGCAAGGTGGTAGGTGGTAGTAGCATAGTGGGTAACACACTCGCCTATGAACCAGAATCCCACTTACTGCCATTGTGTCCCTGAGCAAGACACTTAACCCTAAGTTGCTCCAGGGGGACTGTCCCTGTAACTACTGATTGTAAGTCGCTCTGGATAAGGGCGTCTGATAAATGCCATAAATGTAAATGTAAGGATCCCACAATTTCCTACCTCCAAGCCGCTGATGACGGACATCCAGTCAAACACTACTGGGATCCTGGCTGAAACAAAGCATGCTCGTGCGCTCTACATGCCTCAACAGCAACTGCTTTAGCCGGGACGTGTGTTTAGTCATACGCCAAGCCAACCTTCTGGTAGAGGCAGGGATGTGCATCAAATGAAGCCACCTGTCTGAAGTCAGAACAGAGTGAGATGCCTGAATGATTATCACCCAGTGGCTCTAACCTCCCATCACCAAATGTTTTGAAAGCTTAATTCTATCACACATTGCATCAGATTGCATAAATGGCAAACAGGTCCATGCAATAACAGGTCAACAGTTACATCTATGCTGTTTGTAGATAAACTGGTTAAGAACCTGAGCCTCAGCCACTCACTGTGTACATAGATACTGGACTTCCTCAGCAACAAATGTCAGGATAGGAGTGCATCCTCCATCCTCTATTCGTGTTTCACACATGACTGTTCCCTTATGCACACCAGCAGAATCACTATTAAATGAGCTCACAACACAATCGATCAGCCTACAGAGAAATAGGTCTGGCACTTGAAGTGACAGCAATAACATGGATAAGAACATAGATAAGGCCAAAATCAAAGGGATGATCATGGACTTCAGTAGGTCAAAGTGCTCAGAGAACTATTTATTTAGGAAGAGGAAGTAAAGAGGGTGGAGAGCTTCCTTCCACATGCTAAGCTCACCTAGTCTACCAACATAGCACACCAGGTAGGGAAGGCACACCAGAGATTACACTTTCTCAGGAAAATATGCCAGGTCCACCTCCCCCAAACCCTGCTGACCTATTGCTGTAGTGTGGTACAACTGCTGCCTCCTCCAAAGAGGTAAAACAAACACCAGTTGTAGTGACAAAAAGGTGCTGATTTATTTACAGTGAGGGAAGTGCTGAAAAAATACTGAAAAAAAACAAAAACGGCCATCATAGGCATCAAAATATATACATATTTACAAAAGATACAGATTAACAGCCATCTTACACATCAACAAAATAAATACAGCAAACACTTACCCCCTACATCAAACACACTTTTCCCTGTCCCAAGCTGGCCTATAAAGGCAAAAACATTATCATGTATGCTCTACATCTGCCAAATAGACATCTGACTTTTTCTTTTTAATAAAGTGCCACATAGGCTGCCTGAACCATGAATAATTTTACAGGATTTGTTTGAATGTCAGAACTTGTTCTCTACACTACACTGACTCAGACACACACCCACACCCACTCTCTCTCACTCCCTTTGTTCACTTTGCAATGCAATGAAAAGAAATGTGAGCATGTTCACAAGCTCCTGGCTCAGGCTTGCTCTTTGAGGCTATGTTGCCTGCAGCAGAAAACAGACGCTCACATGGTGTTGATGTGGCAGGGATGCAGAGGTAAGAAGCAAAGTTATTGTCAATGTGAAAAACTGCAGCACATGGTGACACAACGAAATGTGTCCTCTGCTTTTAACCCATCACCCTGAGTGAGCAGTGGGCAGCCATGACAGGCGCCCGGGGAGCAGTGTGTGGGGACGCTGCTTTGCCTCGTGATTACGAGTTCACTTCCTTTACCAGCTAGGCCCCCACTGCCCCACTTGCCTAGCCTGGACAACATGGGATATCTTTCATGGTTACCCTTTCACCACAGTAATGGGTTTTCTTCCTTGGGAAGGCCCTTTTCTCCAATGTGAGACGTATGATAAAAAATTATTGAAGAATGTCTCAGCTTTAACTGGACTGTTAACATGCATTTTCAAACAGCCATGCAGTTCATTGTGCGCTGCCAAATAATATGGAGACAGCAGTGAAATACGATCTACAGGCACCTTACCTCACCTCACTTCACCGGTCCTCTCCAGCTCGCCGTACTGTTGTCACGTGGTCTGACGAGCACGCTGTTTTGTCGTGGGAGTACGGAAAGTCAAATGGGCGATAAATCATCGGCATTTTAACATGTGGTTTTAGGCTAAAAACTCACATTTTTATGACAAAAGCGCTGCTTTGAACGTGTTTATTACGCTTGTACCCTGACACTGGCAGCGGCGCTTTTTTCATAAGAACGCGTGTTTTAGTGTAAAAGGCAAATGAAGGCAAATTATGGCAAATTGAAGGAAATTGAAGGCAAATTACGGCATGTATGGCCTTGTATCTTTCCTCTGCCTCCGCCCTGTCTATCAGACACTAAACACTGCGAGAGAGACAGTTTGTTCGCTGTGCTACGTGTGCTACGTGTTCAACTAAAGTTCTTTTTTTAATGTAACACTCCCACTAAACTTGTTTTTACAATGACTAAAATTTTGAGAACCCACCACCAGATTCACCTATGTATCATACAAGGGAGGAGTTTAAGTGGAAGTTACAAAGCACATTTAATTTTGTCTAGGGTTATGATCTCGCACAGTGTGTCGAAGAGGCTCAGGCTAGCATGTTGGAATGCGCTATAGCTGTATGCAATTCACCTCCCTTGCACTCATTTATATTTCACTTCCCATGTAACTTTATATCTTTGGTCCAGGCTCCTATACCATAATTTAGAAGTGAAACTCACAGAAATCCACCACACATGTTCACACAGTCTAGGTCCCTTTTACGTTGGCGCGCTTGGTGGAGCTCAAACTAGTGGACAATGTGTGTGTTGAGTAGAGCTGTAATACTCGGATCCTTTTTAGGATTCGGCTCCCTCAGTTTAGTCACTCACTAAACTGATCCGGGTGTGTGAGTCACTTGAGTCAGTATTGGCGCTAACCTGCTCTCTAAGCGGTTCAGATTCGGTTACATGAGCCCGGTTGTAGAGGAAGTTAACCCGCGCTAACCCGCTCTCTGATCCGGGTGCTTGAGTCACTCGAGTCAGTATTAGGCTGTAAAGGAAGGTAACCGGTGGATTCACTCGTGACTCTGGTCTGTGCTACAGGAGCGCTAACCCGTCTGTGAGCGATTCAGATTCGCCTGCAGGGCTGTTTTCGGCTCTGACAAACTTTGCGGGACGTTTGTAGGTTTGTAGGATAGACCTCAGTTTTAAGTGTGGTCGTGCAAAGAAACTGGAAGTTATGAAACTTTTATGGTAGTAATTGATGTTTTAATGATTATAAGATGTATTTATGTGATGGAGTTTACAATTTAGACATGGTGTAGTTAGGATTCGAAGGATTCGGTTCAATGGAGACCTCAGATTTGTGACTCATGAGTCATTTAAAGGATCCGGGTGATTAACCCGGGTGAGTCATGAATCGCACAGCTCTAGTACTCACAACTTCCTCCAGTACTGTCCGCTGCACTTCTGCCGTCTGCAGAATAAACGTTTCGTCGGTGCAGTTCTTAATGTACCCGTAACGCTCCTCGCGTGGTCCAAGTCCTCCGCAGCACCGAGCCGTCCCGCGTCGCGCTGGTTTCCTTGTCTCTGCCACGTGCAGAGTTGCAACCGAAGTCCGTGCACTTCTGTCCTGTATAGCAATTGCTATTTTCCAGAAAGTCAGCAAACCTCAGCCGTGCACTATGCACCCTCATGCATGAAAATATTTTGACTCCAGAACTAGTACATTTACAGCATTTATCAGACGCCCTTATCCAGAGCGACTTAAAATCAGTATTTACAGGGACAGTCTCCCTGGAGCAACTTAGGGTTAAGTGTCTTGCTCAGGGACACGATGGCAGTAAGTGGGATTCGAACCCGGGTCTTCTGGTTCATAGACAAGTGTGTTACCCACTAGGCTCTCTTAACTCAAAGCATGTAACTCTAATTAAATCGCGGGGGAAAACTAAGAAAACCGGCGCCACCACGTTGTCTCCTCTCCAACTCTTCCTGTCACATGCTCTATCCCACTCTATGACAGGACAGCACAAAATAAACGCTGCATACCATTGTACAGTTTAAACAAGATATAACATATTATATTGAACATATAATGAAACGAAAATACACTTGCTGTATTAAAAAAAAAATAAAACAATTAATATCAGTGCACCTGAGAGGGTGCTACATTAATAATCAAATGTCTCCTCGTCGCGTGACACAACGAATCAATTAAGAAATTAATTGCCGACTCTTTTAGTAATAGATTTTCATCGATTTAATTGATTCGTTGATGCAGAGTTTACTGTGCATTTATTGTATTGTATAGACATTGCTATATTGTATTGTATAGAAATTGTACTGTATTGTACATTTGTACAGTCTGTTTTCTGTAATATTTACAAATAATTGTTTTAATTTTTTTTTATGTCCTTAATTATTATGTTGCAAAGAGGAAGATCAACCAAATTGTTTTTCAATGTCCCTGCAACAGTGACAATAAACGCTTTTTTTTTTGTCAGGGTGGGCTTTATATCTTCCAGCTGTTTGATTATTATGCCTGTAGTGGAATGACCCTTCTCCTGTTTGCTACTGTGCAGTCCATATGCATCGGATGGGTCTATGGTAAGAAACCATATTTTCTTCTCTCAAAGATATTTTATTGACTTTGAACAAGAGAAAAACAACAACAGCAAAAAAAGAAAAAATACACCCCATAATAATAATTAAAAAGAACAAGACTACAATATTGTTTCTGGAACTATACTGGGTAATACTAATAGTCGGATTTTGAGACTGAAGGCTTGTAAAATACTCTAGGAAGGGCCCCCACACCTTGTAAAATTATTTGTTGGTATCACTAATTGAGTAGTGTATCTTTTCGAGGCTTAGACAGGACATAGGGTTCCTCATCCATTGGTCCCATAATCACTGATGCCAAAAAGCGCAATCAACGGATTAGGTTGTATACGCTGTTTGAGGACTGAAGAAAGGGCTTGAAATATCTCCCTCCAATATTTTTCAAGGCTAGGACACAACCAATACATATGGATAAGCGAAGCATCCTCACTTCTACATTTATCAAAGCAGGGATCCACATTTGTGTAGATACGAGATAGTTTGACTTTGGACATATGAACTCTGTGCACACCTTAAATGACATGTTAAAATCCAGTTCCCAAGTAGTTTTGATTCTATTAATAGAGGGACATTTCAGTTTGTCATAAATAAAGGATATTAACCTTTACGTGTTTGGTTGCAAGGTAAGAAATATATCAGCTCTATTTATAACTGATGTCTCAGGGAAATTATGAATTTGAGATTGAAGAAAGTGTCTAATCTGCATAAAGAGGGTTGAAAGAGATGATTTGATATAATTGGACTCAAAAGAGAGAAACCATTTAAATCAAAGTGATTTCTCTTTTGAGACCATACCCAGTATGCCAAACAACTGGATTATCAATTCACTTGTTTCGCGCTACAGGAAGTTCCAAGAAGTGCCAAAAGGGAAAATTCTTTAGCTGAATTCAATTCCAATGACACCCAGGATGGACAATTGTCTTTGTTTTGGGTATAGAACCAAAATGTAATACAGCGTATATTAGCTGTCCAATAGTAATAACGGAAATTAGGCAAAGCCAGAACTCCATAATTCCTAGATTTCTGAAGATGAGCTTTATTCAAACAAGGATGTCTTCCTCTCCATAGATAAGATGATTTATCTGAATCTAAAGAATCAAAAAAAGATTTAGGGTTAAAGGTAGGGATTGACTGAAACAAATAAAAATTTTTTAGGTAGGACGTTCATTTGCAAGAATAGAATTATAAGGGCAGAGATATAATAGTTTTGTCCATGAAATAAATTTTGATCCAAAATTACATTTTTCTAAAGTTGCAAATAAATATTTCCATTCCACACAATCAAATGCCTTTTTGCATCTAGACAGAGGATACATTCAGGAGTATAGTATAAGAAAGGTAAATAGGTGTTAGAAAATTAGTGGTATTACTCAGCTGCTCTAAGGTCTACTTTCTACTTTCCTGTTCTGTCAAAATGACATGTCACAATAATAACAACATAAGTTAGAAAAAAGCCAATATTGGAAAGTAAAATAATTCTAATAATTCTAATAAACACTAATATAGAATTACTTATCAGAATTTTCAAGATTATATTTTAAACACTGATTGTCTTTACAGGTGCGGACCATCTATATGACAATATAGAGGACATGATTGGTTATCGGCCACTATTTCTGATCAAGTACTGCTGGAAATATGTTACACCTCTAATTTGTGCTGTACGTATTTGGGTTTGTCACCCACCCCAATCTATCCATCCATCCACCCACACATCCATCTCTCTGTCCATCCACCCACTCACCAATCTTTGCACCCACCCATTCATCTGCTATCAAGGTGGATAGTTAGTATATAGCCAGTAAAGGAATAATACTTATTGGATATGTGAGAACAAGAAAAGTCATGAAAGAGAACACATTTTTACACAAATTATTTTTTCCATCTAGGCCACCTTTGTTTTCTCTCTTATCAAATACACCCCACTGAAGTTCAACAACACTTTTGAATATCCTTGGTGGGGCTATGCCATTGGATGGTGGTTCACACTGTCCTCTACACTGCTGGTACCCATATGGATGGTCTATGCTGTGAGCTCCACACCTGGTACTCTACAGGAGGTATAGATGATACTGTTATCACAATATTTTGATCACGGCTGTCAGTAAAAAGACTAAGATTTGGTTAGCCACTATTATTCTTTTTGTATTTTTTTTAAATATTACACATTTTTTTCCATGGAATAACAAGGACCCTAAACATTATGAACAGTAGTGTGTGTGTTTGTATTTATGACTATACCTGTTGCTACATTATTTACATTGCAAATGGATAAAGGTAAACATACACAATATCAATACTGTGTAAATGCAGTGAGGTGAGTAAATGCAATGTTTGGCAGTCTATTAGAGGGTAGAACGAGGGGGAATTGGAAATGATGGACACCGAAGGATAGGGAGAAAGGAACACAGTTTAATAGGAATTGGCACAAACAAAGCCACCACGCATTGCGCTGAACACAGTTTCCTCTGGTTCTGCCGAATATAGGCTTGCCAGTGTTGCCTGCTTGCCAACGGTGGGTAGTAATGAGTTTCATTTACACTGTTACGTTTCCTTGAGTAGCTTTTTGAAGAGTAAAGCCATCAATATACATGATGTGAGCTACATATGCATGTCTGTACACAGTTTATGCTGATATACTTGCATCTGTTCTGTGCATCAAAATTCATAGTGTGTACTCCTTACCAGCGGGATTCAGTGTCGAGACTGCAAACCAAATAAATGAACCTGTATCTTAAAATAATCATTTGTTGATCTCGCAACACTGTCCGTATAAACATGGTATTGGTATTGCATCCAAATCCATATCCGTATACCTTCTGTTAATGTTTGAGTACATGCACAAAAAACGACGGCAAGGACACAGGATACACGTGGCTCTACATATGTACATACCTATGTAGCTAGCAAGTATTTTTCTGTCTGAAGCATACGCAACATCGCCATCAGACTTACAATAATGAATGATTAAAGCCTGTAGCTAGCATTAACATTTTCTGAGCAACTTTAGAATGGAAGTTGTATGTGTACTATAATTTGTCTCAAAAAAGTTTGTAAACATTTTCAAGATTCAACATTGGTTTGTTGTCAGTACAACAGTTTGCACAGTATACCGTGTATTGAAATAATGTTTCACACAGACCCCCCCATAGTGCAATCATGAAAGAAAGAAAAATATATATGTATATACCCACTAAACTAAACTATACTAACTAAGACTAGAACTGTAAAGATCTCTAGAAAGGAAAAGTAAAACATCATGTAGGATGCTTGTAAGTGGATATGTTTTATATTTCAAACAGGACACAAGACAAACGTGCAAAATAAGCAGAAATGTGCTAAATGAATTAAGATGTGCAAATGGGTCAATATATTATCAGGTGCATAAGGCTGGAAGTGTATTGTTGTTTTTTCTGTTTTTTGGCAATGGCAGTGCATAGAGAGCTCTGACTGTTTGTGGGAAGAAACTATTGCAATGTCTGGCAGCAGGAGGGAGAACAGGGCATGTAAGGGGTGGTGAGAGCCCTTCTTGTAGAGCTGGGAGATGGGTGGAATTGGAGCCCCGATGGAGCACTCTACTGTCTTCACTATCCGCTGCAGGGCCTTCTGCTCAGCGACAGTGCAGTTCCCGTACCAGACAGTGATATAGCAGCAGAAAACACTCTCAATGGTCCCCCAGTACAACGATGTGAGGATGGGAGGAGGGAATTTGGACATTTTCAGCTTTCTGAGAAAGTGCAGACCTTGCTGGGCTTTCTTGGTGGCAGTGGTGGTGTTGAGGCTCCAGGAGAGGTCATGTGTCATGTGTACACCCAGGAACTTCACGCTGCTGACGATCTCAACAGCAGATCCATTGATGTGTAGTGGGATTGGTGACATTGAGAGTCAGGTTGTTGCTCCGGCACCAATCCACCAGATGTTTATCTTAATCCAAAACAAACAGAGGGAGACACAGGGGACGGGGACCCTCGGGCTGTGTTTGTGTGCTATCCTGATCCCTGGCTCTACCTGGTTATATCAAAGCCCCAGTCACGGTCATCTACTCAGAAAGATCATGTCTGCTCTTAAATAATAATGTTTTACATGTAATAGTAAATAATTCTGTGGACGCCCTCTTTCTTTGTATATGGATTCCACTTCCGCATTCATGTAAACATTGGTATTTTCCCTACATGGTATAAATGCCCTTGTGGCTTTGAATAAGTGAAATATTCCTCTTTTTGTAGCAGAATAGCAGTTTGAAGCACTTGGTCTTATAGATGTACCTTTTCCAGTTAACCACCTAAGGATGATGAGTCCGTGTCACGTGGTACTGTCTGTCTTTAAACATTTTCATCTGGTCACTGATCTGCACTCAATTTGCAATTGACACAAAGTTACTCTGGTTTTTGAGCACCTCTGCAGACATGTGGCACCATTTGAAAACAATGCAAATGCATATGCCAAAGATGCATCATCTGATTTGGTTGTGTGTTTGATTACTCACAATTGTTTTGCATCTATTTTTCAGAGGCTTCAGTTCCTCTGCACAGCATCAGCAGATCTACCTGAGTATCAGGCAAGTCACCATCGGCTGAATAACCCATGAATATGTACCCATGACTGAGAGAACAGGCTGGAACAGTCTCAGAGTCACTGCTCCACTTAAACCTGTGCCATATTCTTCACAATAAGCCTATCTAGACAGAGACCATTGTAAAATGTAGCAAAGTAATAACATATCACTATCTAATCACCAGTATTGTCGTTTAAGAAATGGAAACAAGGTTGTCCAGTGGCTTGATTGAGTGGTATTGAGATATCTTTAACAAAATGTTTAATTATTTTCTTACAATGGGATGGTTGAAATATGTTATTCTTTCTGTGATGTGAGGTTCTATTATGAATAAAAATTGGTATATGAAATCTGGAAAACTTTTTAGAGTAATATTTTTGCCATGCAAATGCACATGTTCTAAGATGTTGTTATCATGTACACTGAAATCAAATGATGCCAAAATAATAGATATGTATAGAATCTAGTTCAATGTGTGGAACTCTGCTCCACACATTAGAACATAGGATGCTCCCGACCCTCTTTAGTTACAAGAAGCCAAAGTTAAATTATTGCACACATTTAAATAATAGTTCACTTCACAACAGTTCTCAAAGAGATATGTTGACAAAAACAGTTCACAAATTCATGTTATATGCTATATTTCACTTAATTCTTCATTATATACCAGACCCGCTGTGATTGCCTTCATGATTTCTAAGACATTAATTAATTACAATAAATAACTAAATAAATAAATTTGGTTAAAACACAAACTAAATTTAGCAAATAGTATACCCCTAGTATTTTAGTCTCTTAAATAACTTTTATACATTAAAATATTATATGTAATTCTATTTTATTTAACACCCACTTTCACCAACACCTGCTCCATGTAGCTCATCACCTCCACCTGCACCTGATTATCACAGTTCACCACAAAAGGACTCAGATCTGCACTTGCTAGTGTCAATCCTCATGCCATGTATGTATTCATGCTCCCCTTTTGGTCTACTTTTCCATAGATGTGTGCAGTAGGGATTTTTGATAGGGTGACATGGTTGCCCAGGGTGGCATTGTGGTGGGGGCAGCATCATGGGCGTCATCAAAACTTGCAGAGTGCTAATAATCTGTTTCACATACGGGAATGATACAAGTGGAAAAGTGCCTTCAGTACTACTTTGGGCCATTAGGAGTGTCAGGCGATGCACATCATAAAGTTTGCTGGTGGGTCTCATCAGCAAGAAGGGTGAGTCAGCATACAGAGAGGAGGTGACAGACTGGTGTAAGGTCTAAAATGTTTCTGAGCATGGACAAAACAAAAGAGATTATTGACTTCAGAATAGAATGGAGGGACCGCTCGCCACTGAATCGATCGATGGATCTTGTGTGGAGATTTCCAAGAACAGTTCCTTGGTCTCTAGATGAGAACCTCACCTGTGCTCTTGTAAGCTTGCAGGTTATTGTGTCTGTGAAACTGTTTTTCTTAAATAGTAACTTTTAGTGGTTACAAGGTGGAATTCTCTAATCATATGGCAACAAGCGGGCCTTTTTATTTGTTTTGAAGAATTCTGTAATCTTATAGCACATATGCAGGAATTTTATGAACCAAAAAGAGTTCAAACTATCTTGCCCCAGGTGCAATCGACCTGTCAGTCAATGCAAATTTGCATGGTGGAAAATTATTTTATTGATTATATTTTATTTTATTTGTTGATTAGACTCAATAAGTCAATGCAAATTTGCAGTCGATGCAAATGTGAGTTATGAATTCTCTGATATCACTTTAAGCTCTTCTTCCTATATTTACATGTCTTTGCGTTACAATATTTGATCATTGTTGACATTTGTTTTTCTGATTTGGTTTTAATGTACAATGGACACTGTTTTTCTACATGTACAATCTGTATGCAAATCTATAATCCTATGACTTAATCAAACTCCAGACAATGAGCCCTATCAAATGTCTAAGGCCTTTGATCAAGTTGGATATCCTCTGTATGCTGCATTGTTTGATATCTGTTAAGAAGGCTGATTTCCCTGCAAGTGTGATTTCAGATGCCTGAAGATCGTAAAGGACAAAGATCCACCACCATCGGCTACATTTGAATTCCCAACTGACCAGAAAGGAGCAGGACAAACAAGCAGATGCCAGAACTATTGACAAATTAAGTGTCGTAGGGGATCAAACCATCTGTAAGAAGGATGTCCCAGGTCCATGGCATTCTGTGCTTTTGTCTTGCATAGAGGCATGAAAAGCCAGCCATTTGCTTGAGGTTCCACGAAGAGAAGAAAACAAGACAGAGACATCAAAGGAAAGATCCTAATTGGTCTATGGGAACTTTTTGGGAGCAAATGTATAAAAGAATTTTCTCTTGTCGGCTCTTGACTTTTCCTTTTCCATCGGGGGGTTTCTGTTTCTGAGTGTTGCTGGCTCTCCCTGTTTTCTCAAGGTCCAAGCAGCAGTTCTACATCTTGGCTCCTGGCTTTTCTCTCTCTTCCTCTATCCCTTTCTCCTTTCTGTTATTTTGTTTTTCTGTAACATTGGTACATTTTTTACAATATTTACATGTAACTGCAAAAGTAATCTACTGGTCTTAATAAAATAGAAACTGTTCACGCTATTGTGCCATCTTTCTTTCATGCCAGGTAACATCAGATGAGTAAGTTTTTAATACAGTGCTTTGCGGTTTATTTCTTTACACTCTAAACACCAGCTCAACAGCCAAAAAAAACCCAGCAGTGTCTCATCTTCCTGTAAAGGCTAAGGAAAAGCCATCTCCAACCACCCATCCTCACCACCTTCTACAGAGGGACTACTGAGAACCTTCTGACTAGCTGCATCACTGTCACTGGGTTGCTGTGTCCGCTTGCCTGTCTTGCACTCTTTGTTTCAGGTTATGGAGCTCCTGTTCCAGCATGTGTTCAGGTATATCCAGTAGGATATCCTGCTAGAAGAATACATTTCTAATTCAGATTTGTACCTAGATCTTCATCTAACGCATGACAAAACTACACTGCAAAGAAACTTTAGAAAAGTAATGTCTCATGGTTATAATGTCTCATGTTTTGTTCTTCAAAATACAAAATTGGATGTTCATGAGAAAGAAACATGCCACACGTCTAACTCACCATGTCTGTGTAATGGATGTGTGTGCCAACCATTTAATCTGATGCAAACACTCAGATCAATGCAAAAGGAATTGTTTAATTTAAAAATATCAGTTCACAGTGCATCTGGAAAGTATTCACATTTTGTTATGTTGCAGCCTTATTCCAAAATGTATCCAATTCTTTTACCTCCAAATTCTACACACAATACCCCATAATGACATAGTGGGGAGTCTGAAACATTTTCAAATTTACTAAAAGTAAAAACATAAATAAAACACGTATGTACGTAAGTATTGAAGCATTTGCCACGATACTCAAAAGTGACCTCAGGTGTTTATTCTTTCCAATGATCATCCTTCTGATGTTTCTACAGCTTGATTGGTGTAAATTCAGTTGATAGTGACATGATCTGATACAAACATGAGTTTTTTTGTATATAAGGCCCCATAGTTGACAATGCATGTCAGAGAACAAACCAAGCCATCAACTCCAAGGAATTGTCAGTAGACTGAGACTGGATTGTATTGAGGTACAGATCTTACAGATAGAAATATCATTGAAGGTCCCTACAAGCACAGTGACCTCAATCATCCTTTACTGAAAAAAGTAACCATCAGGAGTAGGGAAGTGACCAACAATCTGACTGTGGTCCAACATTGTGAAAGGAGGATCTTCCAGAAGTACAGCCATTTCTTCAGCATTCCACCAATCAGGCATGTATTGCAGAGTGACCAGAGAAAAGCCACTCCTCATTTAAAGGCACATGAGAGTCCATCTGGAGTTTAGCCATATGGCACCTGAAGGACTCTTGGGAAACTGATGAGACTGAATGCCAAGGGTCATATCTGGTGGAAAGTAGGCACCACTTATTACCTGGCCAATACCTACTTTCTGTGGGGAGGTTTTTAGGAAGCAGGTACTGGGAGACTCCGGTCTGGAGACTCAGTACACAGCCAAGATAAAGGAGTGTGAATGTTCTTGAGTGGCCTAGTCAGAGCCCAGACCTAACATTGAAAATGGGAGAAACTTCCCAAAAACAGGTGTGCTAAGCTTGTAGAATAATTCTCAAAAATATTAATTAAACAAAGTATTAAGCAAAGGCTGTTATGATTATTATTATTATTTTACTGAATTTGCAAAAGGTTGAAGCAAACCTCTTCCACTTTGTAAAGATGGGGTATTGTGTGAAAAATGTAACAAATGACAAAAAAACTGTGAATACTTTCTGGATTCACTATGTACCATCTCAACCAGCTAGGTCACTCAAAATAATTTCACAAGATGTAAACAATCATCACCTAAGTGGTACATCCACAGGTTTGTTCATTTCATGCACTTAATTGAAACAGTGCTCAAAGGAATCTGCCCAGCATGTGTTTTTAAATGTTCATGACTAGAGATCCAGTCAGGTCTGTCAGACAGGTCCTGATCCAACAGAGAACTGTGTGGTCCACAATATTTTCTCAATTCTTCATCACCTATAAGAATAAGGACATCTGACTTCAGTCATTTGAAGTCTGCTTGTCCTCTACGGTCAGCCGTGATGTACTGTGCCATTTATTCCCACAGGGAAGATTGCATCAGTTAGCAGATGGGAAAGAACTTACAACAACTGAAACAGTGTCACAGGGAGGGCTTGTCACCACATCCACACTGTGTATTTTTATATAGTGTGCATGACCACAGAGTTCACTGCCAAACGGAACACTTGTGCTTTAAAAAAAGAAGGCAAAAACAAAATTTGTTACAAATATCGAAATTATCAATAAACAATAGAACATAACTTAAAATTATGGAGGAATTTAGAAGTGTCTAAATGAAAATCGGGATGAGCACAAAACTGTGAAACTGGTATTGGTGGTCATGTGCACCTTTTTTTTTAATGGAATGCCTTCAGCAGGTACCACTGCCCCAACCCCAGGTCCTGCTTTGAGATGGAATAATGAGATCTTATTTTTGGGTAGTCCCATCCCTGGCTTCATCCACCAGTTTTTCTGAGAGGTGCTCTGCTGTCTTCACAGACGTGGTACACAAATTGCCCTCAGGAGTACTCCTGACTCCTGTGAAGCTTCGGCTTGATGTAATGATCAAACCCATCTTCGTTCAGGTTTCTTCTTTTCAATCGGTCTACCTGCACCGCGAAAACAGAGAGATGTGGGAAAGCCAAAGAAGCAGTTGAGCTAAAGCTTGACAGTCAATGCATGAAAGTATATAATACTGTAATCTCAGTTATAAAGAAGTATAAACTAGTGGATTACTGTGGTGTGAGATGTATTTTTAATCATTATGTACAAATTGTTATCACTGACCTTGGCATCATGCTCAGCAAACCGCTGGAACATGTTTGCATAGGTCTTCTTGTCCATCTCGTGATGCTCACGGATCTTTTGCTGGCAGATGTATATTCGGCCCAGAGCAGCGCGGTTGGAGGGGTTGACATCCAGCACACGTCGAAAGTCACTCATGGCCAGGGCAAACTCATTTCGTTGGAGTTGTGCTTCTGCCCGTCGAAACAGAGCTTTCTCATTGTCTGCATCCAACTCTATTACCTACAGACAATCAAACAAGTACAAATCACTGCCCAATTAACGTTTAGCTGTTCCATAGAGAAATC
This sequence comes from Denticeps clupeoides, assembly GCF_900700375.1. Taxonomy (NCBI): domain Eukaryota; kingdom Metazoa; phylum Chordata; class Actinopteri; order Clupeiformes; family Denticipitidae; genus Denticeps; species Denticeps clupeoides. The sequence goes on from NC_041708.1 coordinate 15,960,058, forward strand.
AGGCAGATGGCACTAATCATCCCTGCACCACAGGCTTTATTGGTTCAAAACTACAAAAGAATCAAGTAAAAACATCATTTCAGCTTCTCATAAATTTCTATATTTGAACACCAACACCATATTTACATGGTCTTAATCTGCAGCATTCTGCTCCTGCTCCACCACACTTAACACTATACATCAACAGACATGTTTTTACATTGGGTTAAATGCCCAGGGCATACCTTATTGCAGTTGTCTACTACATGTGAGAACTCCCGCATACGCAGATAGCAGAGAGCCAGGTTGAGCTGGGCTACCATAAGGTGATGCTGGATGGTCTGCTGCTGGTCCTTCCCAACACCACACTCCATCTCCAGCCAGGAAACAATGCGCTGGTACTGAATCACTGCCTGATGGTACCGGTTTGCCTGTCAGCAGCAACACACACACATGGATCTGTCATTCAACACCCTGGTGTGATCATTACACCACTTTACAAACATGCACTTTGAGAGCGCGTTTTTGTGATGTTTCTGGAGACGCATTGCTCAATTGCTGTTCATTACTTTTAGAAGGCATATATACCACAGAAAACACCCTCAGAATTAGGTACAATGCAGATAACATTTATTATAAATTAAATAAGTGATTACTCACCTTGAAAAACTGTGTGCCTTTATGCTTGACCACCAGGGATTGTTCAAGTTTCTCATTCAGGTCCATTTCCCAAGACTCTTTGGCCTAAGTGAGTAAGTAAATAAAGCATAAATCTGTACTGCTTGTTATTTCTTCTGCAATTCCTCCTGTTCCAGTATGCCGACACGGCCCTAGTCTCTCTCACTCACACCCGCACACACTTTCTATGCCAACTTAACCCCAATTGACCAGGACTGGGACACTGGGCACAGGGAGCCAGCCGACTGCACGGCACACACTTACACACGCAGACCTACCGACAAATTCATTAAAACTCATGACCTTGTGAGTGGAGCGGTACCACGTCCTAGACCCTATTCTAAAGTCCCCAAATCTTACATCTTAGGGAGGGAACCTCTTAATGACATGCCAGTGCTACAGACTACACGTACAGTCATATGAAGAAGTTTGGGAATCACTTTTTTTGTCCATTTTAATACAAACTTTTAATACATAAACTGCCAGTAGTATTATGCAACATAACACAATTAAGACTTTCTATAGCCTTTGATGAGTGTCTGGAGTCTTTTTTCCATGCAGTTCAGTTACATTTGATGGCTACCGGGATAGCCTGCTTCAAGTCTTCCCTCTGCATGAATGCCTTAGTAGATTTGGAACTGTTCTGTGTCATTGTCTTGTTGGTATATAGGGTAGGGCAATATTGTCCCATTGTATTCACACTTCTCTCAACTCTCAACATGGTACTGTCTCGCATGAATATTCTTGCTTGCTTGCTTGCTCTAGTTTCCAGGATATTTTCTTCAATTTGCGGCCATCCCAGAAATTACAGGAGACTTTGGATGACAGCCGTGTGTCACCATTTAAAAGTAAATACACACACAAAATATGCAAATTCTGCCATTTTTATCGTGATCATGACTGATTCTTTAACATATGTTGATATGTTGATATTGTGTTGAATTCATCCAACCCTCAACTTGAACAAGAACCCCAGTCAATGAACTGGCCACACAGCACCACAGAATAATATGACAGTAGGTATCAGATGTTTTCTTGGAATGTGGTGTTCTACTTCAACCAATGCAAAGGGCCTTTTGTTATGACCAAATAACTACATTTGATACACTTTGTTCCAAAATGAATCTGGCTTATCTAAATGTATCACCTTACAATACAAATGTTCTTTGTGCAAATTGTGCTGAATTGTAGAAGAATGTACAGATGCACCAAATATTCATGCATGTCTTTGGAGGTGATCTGTGGGTTGTTTATCACCTTTCTCACATTCTTCTACCTAGGTACCACTTCTGTATTTTTTTGGCCTGACAGACCTGGGATTAACCGCAACTGAGCCTGTGGCTCCATTTCCTGATCACATTCATAGTTGAAATGTTGACATTGTCGACAAAGATTTATCACTAAAATTATCACTGACTAATCTGATTGTTCACATGTTTCACCAGACGTAGTGTGTGTTGGACTGGATGCTGATGGGGCATAAAGAGAGGCAGAGCATTTATCACCAATAACTATTTATTATTTGAGCAGGAAGGAGCACTCACACTGACCACAGCAACTCCTGCATTATACTATGAAAAGTGTGCAGCTGTGCAATCATCATTCAATGCCTTGTTTTTTTTATTATAATTTTTCTTATTTAACTTGCTACAATCATGACAGACAAGACAAGGGGACAGGGAAAGAGGAAATGGAAAAGAGAAGTTGGGGAGTATGTCAACATATAAAGAAAAGGAAAGAAAAAAACGGGTGGTGGGTAGGTGTGAAGGTTGAACTTGGGAGAAAAAGGAGGATAGAGAACAAACACAGACAATCTGCTTCGATACCTGCTTAAACAAACAAAAAAAACAGCAGTCACTCAGTTCCCCCTCCTTCCAATCATCCCCTCCCCTTTGTGATTCTAACAATGTAATGAATGATACTGCCCCCACAGCATCACCATATCCTAATACACTATTATTTTTACATTTCCAAGCATATACAGGCAGAAACTGGGGAGAAAACGATGAATGAAAGGGTCTGTAGGCAGCTCAACTGCAGAGCTTTTCTCTGCAGTTGCCAAACGGCTGAATAGGGAAAATGAACCTGCCCAATGCAGGTTCTTCAGAAATTAGTTGGTGAATTATAGTGATGCTTTCCCAAAAAGTATGCTGTCCCCCATTTACACTTACATTGCATATTTTATGGTATTTACCAGACTGCCCTATCCAGAGTGACTTACAATCAGTAGTTACAGGGTCTGTCCTCCTGGACTCAGGGTTAAGTATCTTGCTCAGGGACCCAATGGTACTAAGTAGGGTTTAAACCTGTGACTTTGTGGTCTTTTGGATCATACGCAAGTGTGTTACCCTCTAGGCTAGTACCACCCTACTATCATCACCAATATTATTCTTTTTTATTCTTTTATTTATTTGTCACTGTGATTGAAATAGCCTTATGTTGTGAATTGACTGAAAAAGGGCCGGCTCTACGCCGGGGCAATAGGGGGCAGTACCCCCTAAATATCTGGCCCCATTAAATCAAACTTTTTGAAGTTGAGAAAAAACTGAATATGGATAAGATTTACTATAGTAGCTGAAAAATCCTCTAGAAAAGGCACAAATTAGATGATTGTTTCACATTTTGTTCACTCCTTCCCTCTGCTCTGTGCGCAGAGATCCCCCCTCCCCCTCACCCAGCTAAACATCCAATCACTGTCAGTATGCACAGTTCAGGCTCATTTTCTATGATTTTAGTCGGGCTCAAGTCAGGTCGAGCTCACATGGTAAATGAGTGGTCAGCAAACACAACCTTCCGGTCTATAGTACCTATCATTTCCTTATGATTCACTGCTTGAAAATTTGTTCCGGTGATTGGTAAAAGTGTTTTTCATGTTGTAAATAAGATTAATTAAATCATAGTCCTCTTGCTCAAATGCTCATAGCGTGCACAAAGAAAGCTGTCAGGTCAGGTCGGCCTGATTCTGTCGGGATTGGGCCAGATTGGGTCCGATTACAGCTTTAGTAGGCAGCAGCAGGAGGCTTTGCTGCTGCCATCAAAATCATCAAAATCCCCGCAACTCGTGAGATAATTAACAACTAAAAATATATCTATATATCTACAGTCAGTGGGGTACTAGTATACTGTGGTGTGTGGGGTACTGTGGGTGACCGGCTGAAGACGCCTGGACTGTGATGGTGGGTGGGGGAAAACACATGGCAGCACACTAATGGTGTGCCAGGAAACCAGGATTTTATTTTTCCTCGATGTGCAAAACAAATACTTAAACAAAGGAGCAAAATAACCCAAAAGGACCAAAACTAATCATAAACAAAAACTGTAGCAAGCAAACAAAATAACAACTAAAATGACAATCACTACACAAGGTTACCGGTGTATAATGTTGACAGCATGACAGGGCAGTACACCTCTTTCCCCCTCTCTTACTGAACCAAACTGAGTCTCCCCTTTTTATCACTCCAGATTACAGGAACACCAAACCCCAAACAAGGTTCACTAAACCAGCAGGCACATAAATCACCTTGCCTGCAATAATCAAATATAACAAAGAAAACCCCCCATATCAACTCCCTTTTTACCCATTAACAGCTCAACCAATGTTCACGTTCGTTTAAATAGGAAAGGTGCGGGGAAGGCAAGGTATGAGATAAGGGTTCACGGATAAGCGGAGAAAGGATCATTTTTACTGGGAGTTGATATGAGCAAAGTTGTTTGTGATGCCACAATGACTGAGCGCTGAGTAGGCCATAGCAGATTAAATGCAGAGTGCGTTTCACCTGTCACCTGACCGGAGTCATGTGACAGAATTCCCAGATGGACTTAATAATATATATAATAATAATAATATAATGTGCTGAATTTCCACCTAACACACCCACACACGATTAATGAATCGTCATATCATCTAGCTTAACAGCTAACACATGAACTGAAATAAGCATTTCATAATTTGCCAAAATGAGTACCTTTACAAAGTCTTTGAGTGTTACTTCATACTCCAGATCTGAATTTGGTCTGATGTTGTACTCTGGTTTCCCCTCTTTTCCAAACCCATACCTGTTAAAATAGAGAAAATAATAAAAACAAAGGAAAGAAATGTTAAATAAAAACAACAAATTTAATAAACTAAAATGATAATGGCTCTTACATTATATTTACACCATTTGGTAGACGCGCTCATCCAGAGTGACTTACTGTTCCTTATTGCTTTAAGATGTCTATCACTGTAATCCCTCATTTTGTTCACTAGGACCTGATCTTCAAATCCCATTAGTTTAATAACTCAGAACCCAACCATATTATACAGAGCTGTACTTACTTAGAATTTAGGTAAAGCAGACAACACTCTCCTTTCTGCATCTTCTCCATGGCTCTGTCCACACCCAGAGGGACATTCGCATCCTCGGACTCACCCACTACAAAGTGCACATCCCGTGACTCAAAAATCCGCCCTCCACAGCGACCTTCCAAGAAAACTAGGAAAAGTGGACTCACATTAGCTACCCTGCTTTTAGCATTTCTCATTTGCACTCATTTGATGAGGGAAAAAGAGTAGTTTTTAATTCTTTCTGGAATGATGAGTAATCAAACTCCTTCCACTCTCGCATAACACAGAGTATTACCATGCACTGTTGCCCCGTCATTGGGGTTATTGTAACCTTCGCCTTTGACTTTTATTCGCCTCACAATGCCACCGTCTTCAGTCAGCTCTTCCCCAGTAAAGTCCAGCAGTTCCATCTTTAGAAAAACAGACATATTTTTCTAGCAATCCCACAAACAGAACATGCATCTTATGAATGTCAAGATAGCTTGATAATTTTTAAATCAATTTATTATAACTAATCTTCTCTGGGATGTTCTTTGAAACCTATTTTTGCATGAACAATACACTTTAGATGCTTTATATACTTTGGTAAAAATTTTATTAAAGGTTTACATGTCTCCCTATTAATAATGTTACTTGTGAGTAAATTCAAAGCAGGTAAAATATAACCATAGCGCCAGATGCACTTAGTGAAAGGTGCCTACCTCGAAAACAAGACAGCAGTTTGGGGGGATTTTTGGGGGGCTTCCTGATGTCCCATAGGCATATTCAGGTTTACAAAGAATGGTGCAGACCTCTCCTTTCAACATGGTGGCCACTCCAATGTCCCAGGCCTTGATTACCTGACCTAAGAGAACAGAGTTGCCATCACTGAATGTGAAGATATTGGATAATTGAATACAGTAACACACTTAATACACTATGTTTATGACTTAAGTGTTCAGACCGAATATTAATATACCCTTGTGTATACAGTACTTGTGCAAAGGTTTTATGCAGGTGTGGAAACGTGAAAAGTGAAAGCAATGCACACAAAGAAATGTGTCCTCTGCATTTAACCCATCACCTTGGTGAACAGTGGGCAGCCATGACAGGCAGTTTGTGGGGACGGTGCTTTGCTCAGGTTCAGGACTTGAACCAATAACCAGATTTCAAAATCAAAAGGTTGGGCAGTGGTGGCCTAGTGGTTAAGAAAGCAGCTTGCCAATCTGCCAAGGTGCCACTGAACAAAGCACCATACCCACACACTGTTCCCCGGGCGCCTGTCATGGCTGCCCACTGCTCACTAAGGCTAATGGTTAAAAGCAGAGGACACATTTCATTGTGTCACCGTGTGCTGTGCTGCAGTGTTTCGCCATGACAATCACTTCACTTCAGACTTTACAGGTTTATTAATGGTAATGGTTTATTTTCATCAATTACTGAAAATTAAGACAAATCAAGATGGATGCCATTTTAGCTAAAGAAAATAATTCTGGTACCTTTGCCCAAGTTAAATGTGAAAGGCTCCTTGCGATCAAGACTTGAGTCAAACTTCTTCCCGGTCAGAAGTTTGCCAGTATAGTGGACAAACACTTTGTCCCCAGTCATAGGTCTCTCTCCATCCCTTCCCTGTCGTTTCACAAGCTGCATTAAAAAAAGATCACATGCCTTATTATTACTCAATTAAGCTCAACTGAATCCCCATTTTGAATGGAGTTCCTCATTCTTATTGAATTGCAAATTATTCTCAACTAATATGACAAATTCTATGACCTGCACAACCAGCACATCAGAAATGTAATTATGTAAATAATATTGTGCTTTATTTAAATAAAAGTCTTGCTTTCAATACATGTGCTAATATGGTCAAACCTTTTAGATATGCTCAACTGACAATGCCTTTTGTGCAGGTACAGATTTGAGACTGTACCTGCACAGAGACACATTGTTAGTAAGTTATGTTTCAGCCACTAGGCTAATACCACCCCCTTCACATTCATCATCTGCAGATTGTAACTTACTTTTTAGGCCATTGGGTCTTGTGTTCCTGCTTGTGAATATATATTCTTCCCAGTGTCAAACATTATGGTAACATTCAGAGAAATTCAGTTATAATCTATCTGTATATGATCTCTATGTGATGTGTGTAATAAATTATGTCAATACTGAGTGCATGTAGTGCCAGTCCGACCCATGTGTCACATCAGCGAGCTGATGAGGTAAGTAAGTGCAGAGACGGGACATTCTGGGAATGGGATTTTACTAAACAGAAACAAAACCATGGCACGATGGCCGAAAATGATGGAAACAAAAAGGGGAGAACTGAAACTACCCCGCAGGCGTGTGCCGATTGCCAAAACTCAAAACACTCTAAACACAAACATTTGCAGGGTCCACTAAAGAAGGTCAAGTTCACGAAACAGAGTTCACGAAAACGCCGCCGCTACCACAGGGCTTTTTAAAAGCTGTTCTGATTGTGAACATGTGATGTCTCCAGGTGCCGTCACTCCTGACAGAGGGAGACATGGACCACGACTGGAAGGGGGGCTCTGTCAGGATTAGCGTCAGCTGGAGACATCACCTGGGGCCAATCAGGACAGCTTTTAAAAGCCCTGTGGTTCTGCCCATCAGTAGCGGCGGCATTTTTGTGAACTCTTTTTGGACCTTGCAACTGTTCGGTTTGGATGTGTTTTGAATTCTGGCAATCACCACATGCCTGCGGGTTAGTTTTTGTTCTCCCCGTTATTTCCCTGTGTTTCTTTATTGCTTAAATAAATCATTGTTTGCCATAATGTTCGGCCTCTGCGCTTACTTACCTCATCAGCTCGCCGACATGACACCATGATCCTATATTTTAAACAATTACGTCATCCAAGCAAAATACAATGTGACCCACGGAAAACACAACAGTTTAAACACACTGCAGTTTAAAATAGAAACAGCGATTTAAAAAGCAATATAGCAATTTGAACATCCTTTAGGAAAAAAAGTTTGTACCTTACACACTCCTCTGTCTTTGTTTGGAGTGATGTCAATGCCATGCTTGGCAAACACTGCTGTTATTGACTGTCCATCTATGGCCAGATCCTTGCGAGAGTTCATGTTTGTTTTGCCTCTTTCTGTGCACAAAAGGAGAGAGTGCAGTTTTGCAACCATGCATACTACAGACACCTTTAAAAGTAGAAGCATAACCAAAAACTACAGATTTGATATTTTCCTTCTTTTTTTATGAAGCTTTATTTATTTATCCAAGTGGCTATTGGTCGAAAACAGTTGGCAGCTCAGTATAGGCTGCTTGTAAAACTTTTTTTTGCAGAATTGTTCTAAAAGTATTAAAAAAAAACATATTTATGTATGTATGTGTACACACACACACACACACACACACACACACACACACACACACACACACATATATATATATATTCAGCTGAACTAAATTTTTAAAAAATCTGGAATGGTCTAAATGTCTGTACAAACGTCCAACCTTTGGAAATATATATGATATGTTTATATATGATATCATTCTATATTTTTCAGTCACAGTATTAAGAATGCTCAGTTTATTTTGTTCTTTTGAAAGTAAACTTAGTCCAATTATTTAAAGGGTAGTCAACATTTTATAGAAACAAAAACAGCACAGGCAAATTGGTAGAAGGAAACTAGTTCAATAGTTGCAGCTTGATTTTTTCAACAAATTCCAAAATATAAAACATTAGAGTTTCATCTTTGCATTGTGATGAAGTTGGATTGTCATTTTAGATGGACTCCTCCCACATTTATGCTAATTAACTGTTGTATACCACTTCAAAACAAACCTTAAATCTAATAAAGATAATAAATTTCTCCTTTTGCATCTTTTGGGTACCCAAAATATTCCCTCACAGGAGACTTCAGGTAGGTGTGGAGTAGTCCCATTGTTGGTTGCCTCTCATTGGCCATCTGCCATGATCCGTTTGGGGTATTTTGTGTGTGTTTCACTGTCACAGAGTGACGCTCAGAGTATGCAAGTGGCCTTCTGCCAGCATGATTAAATCTTGGCTGCTTGTTACTGTTTGGGTGTGACGTCCAGGTTTTTTGGGTTTGGAGCTGAATGGTATATAGGGTATACCATCACTGGGTTTTTTTTAAGGTTTTTGTATAGGTGTTTTTCTTACTTTTGTTTGTGTAATTTAGCATATGCTTGTAAATATTTTGGGGTGTGTAATTTTGTGTTTTTGTTTTCTATGGATTTGTAATGAATGTTTGACTTGTATATTGTTTTTTGGGGGTGTTGGTTTAGTCCAGGAGGAGGGCTACAGGGCTACACCCTGTATTAGGCCTAGGGGGGAAGAGAAGGAGAGAGAGGGAGAGAGAGAAAGGAAGGGGAGAAGGGGAAAATAATTTTAAAAATAAAGGAAGAGCACTTTTTGATATATTTTGGGCCTTTTTGGGCCTTATGGTTCCAAAAAATGTTTGATTTTTTTGCGATGATGGAGAAGTCTTTATGGTAGATTAACCACAACCTTTCAAACTGTGGTTCATCATAAAAACGGTTAATTCCTGCAACCCTACCCTGCACTGCATGCTCATCCTGTGGAAAACACAATCCAAACTTGAAAGCATTTAAATGCATTTTTAAGTACATTAACAGAATAGAGATTGCCTTTAGACAAGTTACACTCTCCAATGACTCAAGGTAAGTTTTTAATGACAAAAAACATTGATCAAATATTACCTAAATTTTGTTATCCTATTGTTCTCTGAGCAGCAACACAATATTGTTCTCCATTTGTAGACGTTGTTGGGAAGATAAATAACTGTTAATTTGTTTCACTACTTGATAAAAAATTTTGTACAATACTCTATACATTTTATATATTTTCTATAATAAGATATCTTATAGCACACACTTATAGAAATGAGAATTCATGAATTCAACAGCACCACCACCATGACGTCCACCAACACACAGAGCTAGAAAATTCCTTTTTTTTTTACGTGACTAATCTGCCCTTCACATTTCTGCATGTTTTGGGTTTATCAGAGGTTACGTTTGTACATTTATTTAAAATTATTCCATTGAGGAACATAACAAATAAAAGAACATAACAAATAAAAATAATGAATATTAAAAGTGTACTGGAATGAGAAATCCCAAGGTGCCCTGTGTATGACAGTTGAAACCTGAGGAGATTTGTCTAATTTGTAATACTTTTATTAAATAATTTCATATGCAGCCTTCAAGGACCAGCTGTCTGACTGTTCTCGTGTTGTGGAACATCATCCTTCTTTGACTCAGGAGTCTAATGACTCAAATCAAAATGTTCTCCCCTCACTCTATACATCCAATATGATGAATTTAGGATGGATTTAGGAAATCAAGTTCATGTTTACGTGTGTGTGTGTTTCTGGCCACTGCTAATAATTATGCGCTCAACTCAATCTGAATATGTTTGCAGTTCCACGTAAAGTGAAGAGTTGGTGGATTTGTGTGTGACTATGAGCGCACAGGAGTGTGTGTTACTGTGCGCCAAGCCTTCTGAGTGTGTGCAGGGGAACAGTATGTTCTCTCTATTCACTGTTCCTGGCACAATCGGGTGGTGTCCACCAGCTCAGCATCAACCTCCACAGTAACAATTTCCTATTATTTCAAAGCACCTCCACATTTAGACATCATGCGGACAATCTGCTGATTCAGTTGCAATCGGTTCAAATTCAGCTTGCAATGGAACAGCTTCAGCATAATGATAGCTGTATTAACAGTCATGAGTGAGAGAGATTTTCCATAAATATTAGTTTTACCGACGTCATGAGATGAAGGAACAAAGGATGCAGAGTGCGGTCTGTTTGGCCCCACACAGACGGGCCATGATTCAAGCTTCTCGGTAGCAACTGAAAGCGACAATGCTTATCTACACAGGCTCAGATTGATCAGAACACGGTCTGATCAGAGACACTGTCAAAATTCTGTTGGTCGATGAAACACCTTGACATGGTTGAGTAATGATAATGGCCGGTATTTCCAAAAAGGGTTACTACAAACCAATGAAATGATGTGATCAGATTTCTGTACAATTTTCACCCTAATATATTTGGACTCATAATCTAGTTCCCTTGTATTTGACTACTGATACCCTAAAAAAAACAACGTATAAGCCTTACGTGTTCAGATGCATATATTTGGTAAGAGGGCAGCAGAAATGAAGTGGCCTGACATAACCCGGCCTATGGAGGAGTGAGAGCGTGAAAAACTATTTACCTCCTTAAAAACGCGGCGTAAAGCACACAAACGTGTCCATACCGCAGATAAAAAAAAGAAATAATAACTTCATGACAAATATGTATCATTCAAATCTTGCCTTGTCTTTGTCATCTTTGTCCCTTTAAAAGACAGTCGTGTTCTAATTTCTACCTTGCGTTGGTTCCGTCGGACGTCGCCTTAGAACTCGCTGGAATAGCTGCCAATAAAGTGGAATGAAATGTTCTTAAAGAGAAGAGGAAGGGAACTTACGGCGCGCTCGTCGCTCGGTTCTCTCGTGCCCGGTGACCTGCGCTCATGCGCAGCCTGTACTCCGCGTTCAAACCCGCCCTCTCCCCCTCGCCACAAGGTACTTCATGTTCCACCGGCAGCGTGTAGGACCGGAGCCCCGCGACGGGAACCGCGCTCCGGACCGGACCGCACCGCACCGGACCGCCACGGGGTGAACGAGCCGCCGGGAGCGCGCGCGCGCGTGAGCGCCGCGTAAAACGGAGAGTGGGTCCAGGAAAGTATCCACGTGGTAACACAATGTTCCGGCTGTGCTGTAGCGCGCTGATGAGAACACAGTGTCCTCGCAGACACCCTGACCCGTAACCCGTTACGCGCCGGGCGGCTGGCGGCGCGGCGCGGCACGGAACACTCTGTACCGCCTGATATCCTATACCGCGCACAGCTCAGCTTTATTGTCTCGGCCATCTGGCCGCCAAATATAAAAATGGACGTCGGTTTGAAGTTGAATATAGTGAGCGGTAGAACAATGTTCGGTGTTCTTCAGGAAGGGAAGCGCGTTTACTTTCTTTTTGTAATGAGCCCGCCATATACCATTTATACACGCACACGATTCGGCGATTCTTATTTATATCTTATTTATATGTTATCGCTGAACTAAAACGTGTCCTGGTCATTGTTTTCATGAACCTAATTTAAAAGCCAAGTTCATTCATTCAGCAGATATTTCCTTTCAAACCATTAATCTATGATTCCTGCTTTTTTTTTTCTTCTTCAAACCTACATATTCATGACGCTGGAGTCATCATTTCCAATCAATACTCGGGCACAATGCCTCATGAATGCTTCTAATCAGATTTGTTCGAATGACAGAGGAACTACATTCTAGGGCTGGAAATAATGTTTGTCTATTAGAATATCCATGAAGCCCCTTCTGGCTGATCAGGAACAGTGATGCCATTTTGTAACCACCATGCAAACCTGTACCCAGTGTAAGGGAGGCAGTGTAAAGTAGATCACTGTGGTGTGGTGAAAATCCCTCACTGACTTCATTTCAAGTGGAAGGTGGCCTGAAAAGAACCGACTGATCAGACAGATAAACATGGTAACAGATCAGATGACTTACCCTGCATTAAACTAGTGTTTAATGTTCTAAAATGTGCCTAGCGCGTAACAAATGTCTTAATATTATGCTGAATATTTATTTTTATACCAAAGTCTGAATTAATGATTGATTCAATTTTGTAGGCGTTCATCTAAACCGTGTACATCACATATTTATTATGCATATTACTATTTAATTTACACCAATCAGCCAAAACATTAAAACCAACTGTCTAAAATTTTGTAAGGCCTCCCCCTGCTGCTAGACCAGCCGTGACCTGTTGAAACGTAGACATCTAAAGGCATCCAGTGTCAAGCCATTTGAATCAGTTGTGAGGTAGTGCCTCCATGTGCCTTTCCACATCAAGAATATGAATGTTAACTTAAAACCTTGAACTCTGAGCCCAAAACACAGCCTTCCCATGATGCATTGTTATGTCATGTCAAAATGCACACTGTGTTCAAATGATTTAAAAGAGAAATGTAAGTCATCAGGACACCTTCAGTTACTAATGCTGTCACTTGTGTCAGATTTATGGATCCAGATGTCATGTGCCCATTGTTGCCAGCTGGCTGTACTACCATGACTCTTCACTGGCAGTGGACAATGAGTCTTGTGCACCCATCACTGACCGTGTTTAAGGTTCTCAAGTTGTATTTCCTAGAATGACTTTTATAGACAAGCCCATGTTGTCTTTGTACTGTCAAGTCAAATCAACCATATTAATTCAGTATTCAGAAACAACAGGTCTGTTTCACTTGGTCTGTGGTTTTTTTCTCTAGTAATTATGACCTGACTGAACCTGATCTGATCCAGAAAATCATTACAAACTTTTTGTCAGGTCTCAGAATTACTCAGAAAAACATTGAAAAATGCAGTTAGTTTTGAAAAAATATGTATAATTATTGTTAATAAAATGAAGCATTTCCCTGGGACACTGGGTGCAGGGCAGGGTAGCAGCTCAACACTAGTCTCTGAAACACTTACTCTTACGGTCAATATGAACCAGAGGAGCACAACGTCACAAGTTTAAACCTCACTTACTACTAAGAGCCTTAAGCCTGAGTTGCTCCAGTGGGGCTGGCCCTGGTTGTAAGTCGCTTTCGATAAGGGCGTTTCCTAAGTGCTGTAAATGTAAATGTAGAGTCACCAGTCCACCTAGTGTGCATGCCTTTGGATGGCATGAGGAAACCTCATGTGAATGCTACATATGTTTACTACACCTTGGGGAAGGTCTATGTATGTGTTGATATTTATCTTTGACTATTTAAACTACTTAAAATTCTAGCCTATATAGGTACATTATAATTCTTATTTGTTACATAAAGGAACTGAAATGCAACTAAATTATTTTAACATCTTATTTTATTGTTATGTTTGTTTTAATCGGCATAAAATACCTTTGAACATGTTTTTATTTGTGGCCATTGGAATATTAATGTTCTCTAACATAATATCCACAAACATATGTTATATTACCATACATCCTTATCATTCTATCATTGTAGAATAACCTGCAAGTGGATCATGTCAGACATGCACAGTTATAAGAGGCCTGCTGAAAAGTATTCCACCAGGAGATCAGGAATCACCCGATTTGTGATATGATTTATGTTAGGATTGATTTTGACCCAAACAACCAAGCCACATTACAGCATTGAAAGTGCTGCCAAACTTCAAAATAACCTTATATCTTTTGTTTTAAACATCATTAATCAAGTATTCTACTTTAAATGTACAGTACTGTACTGCGTGTTGTGTATTTTAGTATTTTAGTGTGTATTTTACTATAAAAAATGACAAAAAACAGAAACTGTTCTCAGTATATAGACCACTATAAATATGCACCATTATGCATAAAATATGCATTACATTATGGCCATCTTATGTAGTATTGAGTGTGACCAGGTTTTGCGGTCCACTAGATCTCTGAAGGTATACTGTGATATCTGGATGTAGTAAGTTCTGTAAGTGCTGAGGTAGCAGATCCAGATGCTGAACTGGATTTCAAGCAGGAGAATTTAAAGGCCAAGTCAGCACATCAAACTCATAGTTGTGTTCCTTAACTCGTTCATTTTTTTAAGTATGGAAGGGTAAATTTGACTTAGTAATGTTTCCACTTGCTATCATCTCACTGAAGTGCACATCTTATGTATTCAAGTCAAGTCAAGTCAAGTCAGCTTTATTGTCAATTCTGCCACATGTACAGGACATGCAGAGAATTGAAATTACGTTACTCTCTGACCCATACAAGTAACATTAAATACAAAAACAGTAACAGTAACATTGAATACAAAGTATAAATACAATAAAAAAAAAAAAATAAACACAATAGACAATTTTAAAAACACCATATACAAATAAGGGCACATGGTGGAGAGTGCAAAACCAATAGTGCAACAGAGGTAAGTTTAAAGTGACGAAGTGACAAGTGAGGTAGTTGGCAGACCAGAGCTGCACAGAGTGACTGGTGCATGGTCAGTTTGTGTGTGTTAGAGTTCAGAACGTTTGTGGAGCTGAAGAGGGGAGTGGGGGCAGTGGGGGCATTCAAATACAGTTGCATACATATGGGTAGAAATCTCATGGTTATTCTGGGTTTTTGGTGCACAGGTTTTAGACTTTCAAAACTCAAAAATGGTTAAATGAAAACCTACCTGTATACATCGACTGAAAGTTAAATTTGGTTGAATATACCTTGACCATGTGGTTTTAGTAGCCTGCTTTTTTTAACCTTGGAAGAACTGAAAGTGAAAGTGATTGTTTTTGTCATTGTGATACACAGCAAAATTTCCTCTGCACCCAGGACAGTACCTTGCTAATCAAATGCAGTTGTTTCCAAATTATCCTTCTTTGCTTTCTTAGACGTCCCATGTTTCACTAATTGATAGAGTGCAATCAAACAAACCCAATCAATTAACTAGTCCAGCTTGCTTTTTAAGCCATGTACTGTCGTGGCAAGGGTCTGGGGGCACACGTGCAGGTGCATAGCCTGGAGGGGAGACTGGAAGTGGGGAAGACACAAAGTGTCGGCCTTTGAAATACCAGAAGGACATAGCAGGTGAGGGAGAACGGGGCCAGGCGAGAGTTTACATTGGCATTTGGGCTGTCAGAGGATGAGGCAAGAAATATCCAAAAGAATGGTCAAAGAAAATTAATTTCGAGCTGCACAGAGGGCAAAACCTAAAATGAGTGGGCGACCAAGATGACCACCAGCGTTTGGATGTCCCCTCGAGCATCTGCGTGCTTCCTAGGGTGCTGGTGGTGAGATATGTAGCTAATGTTGTCTACTTCTGACAACTGCAGAAAAATGGCATTATATGTAATAACTCATTCAAATTTGATTTAAGGTTTTTATATTTAGGCACAAAATAATATCTGAAAACAAGTCACTTATATGACAATACATTTTATTATTACAACTACAACCAGAGGGTTTTTATGCATAACATACGTGTTTAATATGAAGGTCCTAATTCTATACCTAATACCTAATTCTATTTAATTAGAGTGCAATCCAATAAGACATTAAAGCCATGCCTTTTTACAGTGATCGATTGAATAAAATAAAATATGTTTGTTATTACTGCACTTTGAGAAGTAATGTGTGTATGAATGTAATCTGTATCTAGTAGAACTGTTGGTTGTTCTGATGTCTTAAAATGTGTGATGATCCCATTTATCCCAGTAACTCTGGCAGCAGTGGCATAAAGTGGTCTATCTACCATATTAGTTCTGACATAACTCTGCCTGTGTCAGCCAGTCCACTTTCCCATCCAGCCCCTGATAGGGCAAAAGTTCAGCACAGAAAGGATTAGGCTAAAGCTGATTCTGCATTGCGTAACTCACATCTAGTACATGAACAAAGAGCATTATCCTGTTCGGCCTTATTTTCGTCCCACTGGGCAAATGTGTGTTGCCCTCTTGTCTTATTCTGAGTTTGTTTCATGTATCAGTGTTCTCATTTGACTAAAGAAATATGTATTAGTCTGCATTCTGTATCTCTTTCAGTATATGTGATGTTTTTGGCTGTCTGCTACCACGCAGAACAGTGTTTTTTTTTTTTCAGATTAGCACAGCACATGCTGTTCTTGTTCACTTCCTGATGACTGAGCAACCTAACATGAACCCACCCCTCCCCCGTCTCTTTCCACATACATTAACATATGTACTAATTCATACTGTTTGTAATTATGTACACAAGACTCTAGCATGGATACATGATGCAGTTTCCTTAGTAAAACATGTACATTAACTAAGTTTCATTTCGGAATTTTATTTAGCAGTTGGGTTCTCCAAAAAAAAAGAATGTGAAGTAGTCACAGACAATCCCTACATAAGATGGGCAATGAAGGAATTTTAGCTAAATATGTATTTAGTATATGTGGCATCCAAACCTTCTGTGCCATCCAAACACACACTCATCAAATGTAATAAACCAAAAAAAATATTTAGATCATTTGCAAAGGAAAATCTTTATTACCAGTTTATTATGTGGGTTTTTTTTATCGCAATAAAATACCTTTGAACATGTTTTTATTTGTGGTCATTGGAATATTAATGTTTTCTTAAATAATTCCCACAAACATATTTTATATGGTGCCATACCATGCATCCTTATCATTCTATCATTGTAGAATAACCTGCAAGTGGAATATTTTGGACATGCACAGTTATAAGAGGCCTGCTGAAAAGTATTCCACCAGGAGATCAAGAATCACCCAATTTGTGATATGATTTATGTAAGGATTGATTTTGTCCAAAACAACCAAGCCACATTACAGCATTGAAAGTTCTGCCAAACTTCACATTAACCTTATATCTTTGCTTTTAAATATTTGTTCCTGTGCTCTAAAAACATAATGAATCGAGTATTATACTTTAAATGTACAGTACTGTACTGTAACCATAAATCTACTTTTAATATTCATTTTACTCAATTATAACTTATCAAATTTCCACCTAGTGAATTCTTTAGAAATAAATAAAAATTGAATTTAGTTGTGAGCAGTGGCCAGCCTTGACAGGTGCCGTGGGGGACGGTTCTTTGCTCAGTGGAACCTTGGGGTTTCAAGACACGAACCGTCAACCTTGCGATTACGGGCCTGTTTCCTTACCCACTAGGCCACCTCTGCCTCAAAAGACCCTTCATCAAACAAAGCCTATATGTGGGCAAACTTTTCCATTAGAAGATGAGCTGCATACATTCAACAGATTTTCTAATATGAGATACAGACACAATCTCCTCCATCGCAGTATCTGAACTGGAGCACTAGAGGGCAGTGTAGTAGTGCTGTTCTGAGAGCTCACATTTACATTTACGGCATTTATCAGACGACTTACAATCAGTAGTTTATCCAGAGCGACTTACAATCAGTAGTTTCAGGGGACAGTCCCCCTGGAGCAACTTAGGGTTAAGTGTCTTGCTCAGGGACACAATGGTAGTAAGTGGGATTTGAACCTGGGTCTTCTGGTTCATAGGCGACTGTGTTACCCACTAGGCTACTACCACCCCACCCCAGCTTCCTGACCAAAAAAAAATCGATGCCGTTAACGCTGAGGATGGAGATGCCAGGCCTAGTACTGTGTTAATGGATGTGGCGAGAGAGGAGTAGAAGTAGAAGAAAGTTTGTAAAATAATAAAACAATATCAGACTACACTACTCATGTCAGATACATATACATTTCAATTGATGCTTCACACTCCCTATAGGTAGTAATAAATTAGTCTTTATAGTATTTTCCCTATCCAAAAATATTCTAAAACGTTTGAGGTAAATTTCTATCAAGGTCTGGCAACATGCGCCCGGCGCCTCGTGAACTGCAGGCGCATGCGCAGTAAGGCACACCTATAGCGTCGCTGTCAGTACCGGACTGCACGGTGAGGTGGTGTTGTGTATTCTGAGCAACTGGGTGCGGTTCTGTGGCGTCCATGTACAGTAATATTCTCGGAAAAATAACCTACACTGTAGCTGAGATGGCAGGTTAGCAGCGTTAGTTAGTTAGCTTTGGTCTGGATGTGTGTGCTGCTAACACGATTGTGACATGTTTAAATCATACTTCATGTAATTCATCGTAATCTGTTTTTTTTTTTTTTTTCATCAGATGGGCGTCTTTTTTAATCTTTTTTTTATCTTTTGAATCAGATATATGGTCTGCAGACTCTTACCAACAGTGGCAGCGGTTTTACTGACACTTCCTGCGAAAAGCACAGTGTCAATCAGTAAATAAATACAAGCAATGAAAGTGGAACATTTTTATTTGTATATGCTGTTTATGTGTGCAGGTGGGAGGTTGCGGTGTCAGTAGTGCACATTTGTGTGTACCCTAGAGCATCATGGGAGGTGAGTGTGTGTATGGGCTGAAGCCAGGGCCTTTAATGCAGGGTTGCCAACTTTGCTTAGTTTGCTGGAGTGCGAGACATAATGTCTACTCAGGCCCATACTCATGTGCGTTTTTAGTCGTTTGTAACCTCACTAGTCACCCCGAAACTAGCCAGCTCTTGAAAGAGATCCAAGATTTTAGCATCAGTCTCAGCAGATACATGAGACTTAGCAACTTTTATTATTATTATTATTATTATGTGCATTTTATTAACAACACTGCACATCACCTGTTTGTGTTGTGTTGGCATTTATATTGTTATTTTGGAAGCAGCTTAAGATTGTTTTGGCTTATCCTTTTCCCCAATTTTTCTGGAAATGTTAAACCTGTTCATTATGTGTGATTTTTCTTTTGTTCTTGTTTGTTCTAGATCCCACCGTGCACAGAGATTGTCCACTGGACTGCAAAGTCTATGTTGGCAATCTTGGAAACAGTGGGAATAAAACTGAGCTGGAAAGGGCATTTGGTTATTATGGCCCCCTACGCAGTGTCTGGGTGGCCCGAAACCCCCCTGGCTTTGCCTTTGTGGAGTTTGAGGACCCCAGAGATGCCACCGATGCTGTGAGGGAGCTGGATGGGAGGTGAAAATAATTTCACTATATAAAGTTATAGTTACAGTATATATAGTTATGCATTCAATTGATCTTAAGTTCATTAAATGGAAGATATTATTTTAGACTAATATCATTCCTCATATCATTTATTTCGTCACTTGTCCCTGCATGCAGCACATGTGGAGGTTTGCTCCTTTTCACCTTTTTTGTGAACGCTGTCACCGTATCCCAAAATCACAATGGAGATGTAAAGATTAAAAATGAGCTTTCGTGGGCTTGGCCTGAATTGCAGTGGGCACTTTTTTTTAGGACACTGTGTGGTTGCCGTGTAAGAGTTGAGATGTCCAATGGGGAGAAACGCTCCAGGAACAGAGGACCGCCGCCATCTTGGGGCCGGCGTCCACGGGATGACTACAGGCGCCGTAGTCCACCCCCCCGAAAACGGTAACATCTTTTGTCTTTATGTTTCTTGTCACTTCTGGGTCCATAGACTGGGCTAACATACCTGAAACAAATTAGCCAGCCAGTTCTGACCTGATATGGAACATCTTTTGAAAGTGAACTATTGGCCAGAATCAAAGTGTCCAGAAAAACTTCAGTTACTTCATCAAATTGATTGAAGTTTCCGGTTGTAACAAATTTGTCAGCGTATTTTCTGGAATGCCCCATATCATGGCCTTATCACACATTCACTGCAGTATAATCCATGATTATAGTCATTACTATTCATCGCCTGGTGTTAAGTGCAGCAGACATGGGTGTGAGATTCATCTTGTATTTGTTGTTTTCTTATTTTTTGTTTTGAATCTGTATATATTAATGAAAATACCCCCCCTTACAGAGACATCATCATGCCTCTTCACCCTCAACTAGTCTCCCATCATGTGACTGCTGACCGCTGTGTCCCGAAATCAGCTCACATGACCCAAGCATGGCCTATCGCCATCGTCTCCTGAGCATCCCTCTTCCTCCTCTTCCTTCTCCAACGTTAACCTGCAAACGGGGCGCCCTCAAATTCACAGCAGCCTCAGCCAATCAGCGTTGTAGCTTCCCCAAAATGTCTTCACAGCCTGCAGCCCTCAGCTTACCAGTCAGGCAACTTATACAGGCCTGCCCACTCATCCCAGTCAACAAAATTAACAGTAGCAGCGCTCTGACATTTCTGCCACAAATTCTACCCATCTGATGGTCAGAGCAGGCTTCTTGCATCATATCCACTATAGGTTGTTGAAAATCCCAAAACTCGTAAGTTCTGTTTTTTTTTTATTTTGATCCCATATTTTTAATCAATTTAAAACAGGTCTAACTATTTTGTGTGAAGTACTAGTTGTTTAACCAAAAGAATATTCCCCTCTAATGGAATGTCATGTTAGATTGACAGAATTGAATAATACTGGGTCTGCCCACAGTCTGGTAGTTTGTTGCACTCCTCTTTGAAACCGAACCTGTTCACAGGATTTACTGAACCTGATCACAGAAGTACTGCTTCAGGCGATGGTCTGAGGTGTAGGTGACAGGACAGATGTAGATGACATTTCTCTCTGGCAACAATAAAATGGATGTCCTGCCTCCCTCAGGTAGCAGAGAACTGAGGATTGCTTACAATGTCTGTAACATTTTCTATTTGTTTTTCAACATTACCATCACTGTAGCTCGCCAAAGAGGAGGAGTTTCAGTCGCAGCCGTAGTAGGTAAGCGACACCACCACCAGGTGTCTTGTTGAAACTTCACATAAGTTGTGGCTTTTACAGTAAATCTGGAAAGTATTCACAGTAAATCACTTTCACATTTTGTTCATGTTGTTGTATTACAGCCTTATTCCAAAATGGATTGTATGGAGTTTTTCTACACAATTCTACACACAACACCCCATAAAATGTATATGCTGTATTGTGCAGTATTCACAGCCTTTGCTTTTGTCAATGCACCTTTGGCAGCAATTACAGCCTCAAGTCTTTTTGAATATGATGCCACAAGCTTGCCACACCTATTCCAGCGTCATCAGGTTGGATGGGAACTGTTGGAGCACAGGCAGGGGCCGCTTCCTTAACCGCTAGGCCAACACTGCCCCACGAACCATCAGGTTCTTGGTCACCTGCCTGACTAAAGCCCTCCTCCCCCCCGATAGGTGGTTGGCCAGCTATCGGGGGGAACACTGCCCCAAGAACCATCAGGTTCTTGGTCACCTGCCTGACTAAAACCCTCCTCCCCCCGTAGGTAGGTAGGTAGGTAGGTAGGTGGCCGGCTAGCTATAAAAAAAATGTAAAAATTAAAAAAAGAATCCTGGTGGTTTTGAACATCTTCCACTTACAGATGGATCAAAGCAGCAGAAATATTTTCTGTAACCATCCAAAGATTTGTGCATTTATATTTACAGCATTTATCAGACGCCCTTATCCAGAGCGACTTACAATCAGTAGTTACAGGGACAGACCCCCTGGAGCAATTTAGGGTCAAGTGTCTTGCTCTGGGACACAATGGTAGTAAGTAGGATTTGAACCTGGGTCTTGTTACCCACTAGGCTACTTTCAGTGGTCTACGGACAACATTTATTTCTTATATAGCCACCCTTCTGCACACAAGGAAAAACTCCACACAAAAACAATTGGGAAGGAGTGATACAGAGAGGGACACCCTTCCAGGGTAGAGTGAGCCTGCAAATGGTGTCAGTGCAGGGTTTGGGCTTGTCCAATAAGAGAAAAAGGCCAACAGTTGTAGAGGTGGAGAAGTCTAAAATGTAGTCCAGTGTCATGGTGTACATTTCGTGTCCATGATGATGCTACTGGTCCATTTGAAAATCCCGAAGCTTTAGTTGTTATGGTGGTGGGGGCTGTGGTGACCCTCTGTAGTCCTCATTTGGCACTTGCCAGGAACCAGGATTTATCTGCTGGTCCCTTCACTGGAGTCTGTGCGCTGTGCCAGTAGTCTGTTCACTTTATTCAGTGTCTCGGAGAGAACAAACAGTGTATGGGACTTTAACAGAAGGCCAGAGAAAACAGTTGTGCTTTCAGTTTAGATTTAAACACTGAGACTGTGTCTGAGTCCCGGACGCTGTTCCACAACTTTATGAGAAGGATCTGCTTCCAGCTGTGACCTTCTGTACTTTGGGTACCAGTAGTGACCCCGCACACGTTGATTGCAGGGGACGTGGAGGGTCTTAAATCACTAAAAGTTCACTCAGGTACAGCAGGACGAGACCATTTAGAGCTTTATTGGTAAAAAGTAGGATTTTATAGTCAATCCTAAAGGTGATGGGTAGCCAGTGCAGTGATTGTAAGATGTGGGGGGATGTGGTCAAATTTCCTAGTTCTAGTTAGAACTCTGGCTGCAGCATTCTGAACTAGCTGGAGTTTACTCATGCTCCTACTAGAGCATCCTGACAGTAGTGCATTGCAGTAATCTAACCTTGATGTGATAAAGGCATGGACCAGCTTTTCTGCATTGTGCATTGTGTTGATATTTCTTATTTTTGCAATATTTCTAAGGTGAAAGAATGCTATCCTAGTATCAATGAGGATGCCTAGATCCTTTACTTCAGTACTTGGTGAGATAGAAAGGCTGTGATGTAGAAAGGTTATGATGTAGTCAGCCATCTTATTTCTGGCTTCTTGATACCCAAGTACAAGAACTTCTTTCTTATCCGGGTTTAACAGAAGAAAGTTGGTGAGCATCCACTGTCTAATGTCCTTCAGACAATTCTCCATTCTGTTCAGTTGCTGCCTCTCATCTGGCATTGCTGATAAATACAATTGGGTATCATCAGCGTAGCAATGAAAGCTAATACCGTGTTTGTGAATGACGTCACCTAAAGGTAAGATGTATAAGGAAAATAGCAATGGACCTAGGACAGAACCTTGTGGAACACCAAACTCTACTTTACTATATGAAGACAAATCACCATTCATTTCCACAAACTGATACCGATCGGTCAGATATGATCTGAACCATACAAGGGTTAGGATTCCCTTAATCCTAACAACATTCTCTAACCTGTCAAGGAGAATAGTGTGATCAATAGTGTCAAACGCTGCACTCAGGTCAGATTAATTTATCTGACATTGTTTTAGCCAGTTCAAGCATCTCTATAAAATTATCTATAATTATTTCCGACTGCCGTAGCCGGATGTCGTTAGTGCTGACATGAATCAATATACTGGAATATCTAAGGCAATTTTTTGCCAGTGCTTTTACATTTGCGTGCATGTCGGGCACTCTGGCTCCAGGAAAACACAAGATTTTATTTGCTGGTGCCGCTATCCTCATGTTTCTTACTATGGAGTCCCCTATGACTAGAGCCGGTGGTTTGTGGGACTCAGCGGATGCCTCGCTGAGGGGGTACAAGCGGTTCTGAACGTGAACCAGTGAGTGGCAGCCTGTCGGTGAGGGAAACAACTCATTTGACTTCATGCTTGGTTTGTGCTCTGACATGAACAGTCTAGTGTGGGACCTTATATAGACAGGTGTGTTCCTTTCCAAATTAGGTTAGTAAACACATTGTCATTATGAGGTGTTATGTGTGAATTCTTCTGAGGGAATAAATGATTTTAATCAATTTTGGAAAAAGGCTGTAACATAAACTATTAAAAGGTGACTCAAGAATTTTTAAATATACAAATATAGTATACTGAAGTATCAAAAATGATGACCACAAAGACTGCTACTTCTGTTTAAGAAGTCCACATCCAAGTGGATGTGGACTAAAAAATCTTATTTACCTGCTTAAGCTGTTATACATGATTTTGTATTTCTCAGCATCAGAATGGATCATAGCCTATTTTATCCTTTACAAATAAGCTCAGTCATTTATAATGCAGGTATGACCTGAGCAGAAAAATGTCTTCAGAAAAGTATGACTCATCACCCTTGCATTTGCAGATCTCCTTCCAAAGATAGGAAGAGAGAGAGATCGATCTCCAAGGACAGGAACCGCAAAACTTCAAGATCCTTCTCCAGGTCCAAGAGGTAAGAGTAAGAATAAGATTTTGTAATAAGAATTCGATTTGAGATTACCTTTTATATCCCATGTTGCTGTTGTTTTCAGTCGTTCCAGGTCCAATGAGGGGAAATGAGAAGGTTGCAGGATGAAGACAAAGTGAATGTTCTTTTCATCAGAGTCCTGTTTTGTGTGTATATTAGTAAATGAGAGAGACTGAACGATTGTGTGTGTGTGTGTGTAATGCCTTAATAGATATTCTTTCAACTTGGTATAATTTCAGCTGAATGACAGGCTTCAGTAGTATCATTATGGTTTATGTCCATCTTCTAAACAATAAACATCACCTATCAGCCAACAAGGTGCCAAGCATAATTTTAAACCTGGACACTGGGAGTTTCTTTGTCCACCTCCTTTGTCATTTAGGTTTTTTGCATCTGCTACTATAAGCTTACTATAATTCTGTCTGTGACTTTATTTCCTTAATAAATGTTTTTCTTGGACTGTAAATGTGTTTGATATATTAAAAACAAAACTCAGCACCAAATTCTTGAGAGAGGATTGAGCCTTGTCCAGTTTATGCAACAGACTGGTGTTGCCAGCAGGGTGGAAGGCTCCATTGTGCCACTGCAAAAGCTCCACATCCTACTGTTCAGACTGATGTGTGGTCTGTTTACAGTGATTGTCAAACCTGTTTTTTTTTTTTATTACAACATTTTGAGCTGCCAGCCTGGCAAAAACATTTTAAGGCTATTAACAGTCACCTGAGCTTCATTACGGGCGGCTGAAAACCCCATTCTCACAGTTGCACTCATTGAAACACATGGCTTTAGACAACAGCACTTGCTGCAATCTGCCGAAACTCTGAATGCCACGGAAGTCCTTTGCAACAGAGGAGCTGCGAGAGATGATCTAGCGGTACTGTAAAATTCAACATCCTCTAATGTTGCTGCTGCAGTAAACAGGAACAGTTTTTTTCTGACTTCACGCTTACTCACAGTTTCCGTGCAAGCAAGTAAGAGCTGTTAACAGCACAGGAAACACAAAACCAAGATGATGGTTTCTAGCCGCTCAGGGCTTAATAGATGCACATGACTGATGAGCCTGTCAGTTTGGGGACAAGGCTTTGTTAAGACACTGGGAGAAGGTTTGAAGCTTGTTGTGACTTAAGGTAAGGTACTGTATCAATGTGTGTCAAGGTTTATGTAGGGCTGTGTTGTGCTGCTTGCCTTATTTATTGTCCACTGCATCTACTATTTTCTTCGAAATAAAAAAGCATCTTTGATCAAGTACTATGACAGATACTATTTTCCTTATATTCCACATATATACATTTATGATCAGTGCAGATTATAAATTGAATTTAATGTGTGGGCTGTATTAACAGAAAATGCTTGTTGCTGTTCAAAGTTTATACACTGGTTGGAGGAAGCAGCAAATGCCTCATAACTGAATGCAGATTTTTTAACAGTTTTTTATAGTTTATTGCTGCTTAATCACAAGAGGAAGTGAGTGTATTCAGTGGTTATGGTTTTGTTTCATTTAATTCTAAATATGAAAAGTACTCATGTATTCCCACATAAACAAAGTCCTGCATTTATACAAGAATTAATTTATAATGCAGAATGACTTCTGTGAAGGCTTTTCATAAGGTTTAGCAGTTCTTTACCATTCTTCCAGAAGAGCATTTGTGGGGCCAGACAATGTTGGATAAGAAGGCTTGACTCAGGCTTATATGCTCTACTTCATACCAAAGGTGTTCTGTTGGATTGGCTCTGTACAGGCCATTCAAGTTCCTTCACACCAAACTTGAACATCCATGTCTTTATGGACATTAGAGCGCTGGTGCACAGGCCTGTTTGAACAGGAAAGGTTTATTCCCAAACTGTTTCCACAAAGTTGTGAGCATAAAATTGTTCAAAATATCTTAGTATGGTGAGGCATTCAATGTTTTTTCCTGGAACTAAGGTCAACCCCTGAAAACCAACCATACACCATACAACCTGTAAACCAAGCTTTACATTTGGCACAATGCATTTAGACACGTACAGTTTTCCAGGTCTCCACCAAATCCAGGCATAGAAACCCATTTCATTAAGCTCTCTACACACTCTTCTGAAGGCCATTTAAAGTTATGAGTTATTGCCTTTGCACATTGCATGCACTGACCTTGCTCTGTTGTTTTAAGTGACCTACCAATTCATTGCTGTTGCTGGCATCTTATCACAGCACCATGCTGAAAGTGACCCATTCTATCACAAATGCTTTTGGAAATATAATGTGTATTTAACATTCCAACCTCTTTTGATAAAGAATTGAACAGAAATTCTATAATTTTCTATTAACTATAGATTTCAGACAGATTCCTTCATTAAATCATCTTCACATTTTGATAGAAAGGTTATTGACTGCAGGCTGATTGGTGCACTGAATCCACTCTAAAGTAGCCTTGTTTCCGCAAGTATGGTTCATGGTTCTACTTCTTAAGAGCTGTATTTGGTCTCACCACAGTAATTGTACAAATTTGCTGCCATCATCAATCTTTTGTCAGTCCAAAGCACATCTTTCTAGAAAATTTGGGTATTTGGTAGTGTAGTTTTCAGATAATTAAGTCTTAAAGTATTAAGTAAGCATTAGAGAGTGATTTAGATCTTGATATGATGAGACCACACACTTCAAAAATTCAGCACTTAATATAGAACACATAATTTTATGGATTTTGAGGTATAATATGTGTATATGTGTGATTACATGCATCTTTGTTTTATTGGGATGTGACACTAAACTTTGTTTTATTGGGATGGGCCACTGGGCCGCAGGTGCTGGTGCAACTGATTAATGGGTCCTGATCACTTCAAGCTGGTGCCAATTAAGCATGAGTGATAAGGACCCATTCAAAGAGTGCATGCAGCAACAAGGAAGTGCTGCAGCATTAATAAAAAATTAATAAATTAATAAAAAAAATATTAAATTACTACTCAGCTACCAAAATAATACCTTTGTGGAAACCCTAAACCAGAGTTTTTTAACAGGGAGATCACAACTTCCTCCAACTTACTACCTGTTTTATGTTGTACTACCCCTATTTCTGCTTTAACCACTAGCCTTCAGTTTAGTCTGCCTTTTTTGGATATTGTTGTTTGTTGTTTTGGGTGCTGCCACTCTTTCTATGACTAAAAATGACTAATGCTTAATGTAAAGAATTTCCTAATACAAGTGAAGAGCAGAATGTACACATTGCAGGGTGCTTATCCTGTCTTTGTGGTGCTCTCTTTTGTTTTAGGACTTTTTACCACATAATTTTTGCTATTTTTTCTTTAATCTTTAAACAGGATTTGTAATGAGGATTTTGTACTTAGAAACCACATAGGAAATGACGACAGAATAGATTTAATAGAGTGCAATGGCTAAATCAAAATCCAGCTTTTCAAAATCAGGATAATCAGATCTCTATGCATACTTGTACATTCTGTAAACCTCAGATGTTGGCCAATAACTTGGTGCAGCACAGTTATGTGTGTCTGATCAGTGGCTGACATCTGTAAATGGTGTAAAATCATTTATACAGAGCAACTTAAAATAGTTACTACCACCCTAGTGGGTGGCACACTTGCTCATGAACCAGAAGACCATAAAGTCAAATGTTCAAACCCCACTGTTTGTAAGTCCTTCTAGATATAAAAGTCTGATATATGACACTCATCTAATTAACCCAGGCGTCTCAAACTGAAATAAACTGGGGGCCGCAGGAGACAGAGTCTGAGTGAGGTTGGGTCAGGTATACCACAATAAAAAAGCTTTGAATCTTCAATCTAAAAAAATTTAATCTTCTCGTGAGACTTTGTTAGTAACGTTATTACTAACAATTCTTTCATTTCAATAGGTTCTTCTGAACATAAACTGTCCTGAATATGAATGAAATACTGAAGAACATGAACTGTTCTTCTGAACATGGCTTCTCTTACTTCTAACTTCTTTGGGTCATTTCTGTTTTTCTCTCTCAACAACTGCATGGAGGATAATGAACTGCTTGGTAGCAATCCCAATCCTTATTTGTGCTTGCTGTTCATGTCTTTTATTATTGCATGAATACCATGACATTTATTTCTGGTAGAAAGTTCCAGAATAGTGAGCGGAAGACTAGGCGACTGCTACCGGATTGTTCCTTTTCCGATGGGACAGTGAGACACAATTATGTATTTTTTATACAAAAACCATGGTATAAAGTTCATTAGTGGCATTATTTTTAATTATGGAATTAGTGGTACATCCTAGCCAACAGCAATGTTCTGTTGACTTTTTAACCAAGGTGGGTACGCTCCAGGTTGAAACCTGACACTGAAATGGGATGGCGGATGGGAGCTATAGCTGAGTGGCCCTATTGGAGGTCCACTCCCCTTGGTGACATTGTTAATGGAACATCGGTGTTGGTCATTAATCTGATCATTTATTTGCAGATTCATCATTATAATGATGAATCAGCCTATTCAACTGATGAAAAAAATATGCTGAATCCAACATGATTTCATCCAACTGTAAGTCAATCATGCTTTTTTTCAAACACAGTAAGAAGTAGTAATTCTATGATGGTGTTACATGGGTGCTCCATTGTTGTGAAATTTTTGTCTGCTTGCACAAAAAAGGAACTAATGCAGTATCATTAGCAAGTGTCATTTGGGAAAAACAAGTGATTTTTACTCTCTTTTCAGTATTTTTTTCATCGAAAACTAATTTAAAAATCATATAAAACTCGGCAACTATATTAACATTAAACTTTTATATTGTCCGGCAGTCCACAAAATATCATCCTGCAGGCCGTGATTTTGAGACGCCTGAATTAACCCATTTGCAGAGGGTGCATATGCCTGTGCATATGCCTATATTTACCATTAATCTTAATGATGCTGCACCATCATCCCAGTCCTTAAGAAACCCAAAAGAATAACAGAATTGAAAGGCATGATGCTGTGATGGCTGTGGTCATGAAATCCTTTGAATGTCTGATGTTGGCCCATTTGAAGAATATTAAATGCCTGTTGGAGCCCCAGCAGTTAGGTTGGTATATGATGCAGTAAACAGCAAACTGTCAGTGGATCACCAGCTTCTTGGCATGTAGGGAACAGCAGCTGAGGGTGGGGGAGATCGTTTCTGATGGACTGTCAGCACGGATGCTCCTCAGGAATATGTGCGCCCCTCAATGCTTTTCACACAAAAACAGAACCTCCATGGACCCATAGTCATTGGACTCACAGTCATTGGACTCATTCAAAATGGTAACAAGTCTGTGTTTTGAGTGGCTGGTACTTTGTACAGTTAGAACAAGGGGAGGGCTTTCCTCAGCCTCTGCAGGAAGTAGAGATGCTGCTGGGGTTTTTTGGCTGTTGAGCTGGTGTTGAGAGGCCAGGAGAGGATCTCCTCTAGGTGAACAGAGTAGAGCTTCTTGACGATCTCTACACAAGTGCCATTGCTGTTCATTGGAGAGTGGTCCCTCCATTCTCTTCTGTAGTCAGCAATCATCAAATTCATACAACAAAAGAGACAGGACATGAAGGAAAATCAAAACACAACATACCATAACATAACATACAAGAACCAACAGGGACATGAGAGAACAACTGAAAGATAAAGGACTCACACTCCTGTCAACCTGCTTCACCTAGCTTATCCAGGTAAGCTGAGGCATGACATATTCCCAATGGGCTCAACCCCCAAAATGCCGCCCAAAACGGGGCGGTGGAGAATGCTCTAGTGAGCATGGGTGGTGGGAGATGGATGGTGGATGGTGGGAGCTCTTGGTGACGTAAAGTCACAGACAAACCAGGACAATGTGGACCCAGGCACTCAGGCAGCTCCACTTGGTGCGTCATGGATGGAGGGAGGCCTGGGCACCCAGGCTGTTCCCCTTCAGCAATGGAGACGGGCCCGGCCTCTCTGCACACTCCCTCCCGGGAGGTGGATCCTGGCAATCAGTGTGCTCCTGTTGTCTCTAACCTGGAGGTGTGTTGGAAGCCAGAATGCCTCCTCATCGGTGTAGTTATCGTCTTGTGCATCCTCCCAATGCTGCACCCACGGGAGTTATCACTCCCACTCCACGTGGCTCCCTCGCCGCTGCATGATCCACTTCCATGGATGGCACTCTGATAGGGGAAGTGAGGTGCCACTGAGCAAAGCTCCGTCCCCACACACTGCTCCCCGGGCGCCTGTCATGGCTGCCCACTGCTCACTCAGGGTGATGGGTTAAATGCAGAGGACAAATTTCACTGTGTGCACCATGTGCTGTGCTGCTGTGTATCACATGTGACAATCAATTCACTTCACTCACTGATCTGTGCCAGAGTCCACTCTTATTACGACCAGGGGAACACTCACCCCTGGATCTCGATGCCTACACTGATTCTGTTGGTGGCACATTTTTCTGTAGGTCGGTTCTTCTGTCATGGTACAAAAGGAGCAGGCACCAGTTCACGACATCAGGGACAGAAGGGGGTTTTAATAAATTAAAACAAAAAATGTCATGATGACCAGTAACATAGTGACAGGACATAAAGGTAAATCAAAACGCAATGTAACAGTGCCTTAGCAACATACAAGATGTTCAGTGGAGAGGGGTCCCTCCTTTCCCTTCTGAAGTCATCAAGCATCATTTGTTTTGTCCACGAGGGTCCATGAGGGTAAATCAAAATGCAACATATAAGAGAACAATTAAAAGATTAAGAGTCACACTCCTATCAGCCTGCTTCACCTGGCTAGGTAAGCTGAGGCTTGACATTCAGCATCTCAGTTGTATCTGGACAAAGATAGGAAAAGGTTTACAGGGTCTTCTCTAAATTTGACTATGTGAAACTAAAACACAATGTTCAATGTCATACAAATGTGTTTATCTCTGCACCACATTGCTTCGACAAATAATAGCATGTCTTTGAATTCCATGATTACATGTCTAAGCTATTTTTATTCATAACTGTGTTCTTCTGAAGGTATGTTGTGGCACCAAATTTTCAGTTGCAGATCTTGTGAGTTGTGAGGTGATTACTCCATGGATTTGACTTGTTTTTTTATACAATTACACCATATAGAAACCGTTCAGTAATTTGAATTGACTAAATAAAAAAACTTGCGTTTGCTGGGACAAGAACCCAGCCACTGGGAACTCATGTGACATTTCTTGGTGTCTGTCCCAAGCCTGGGTAAATGGGGAGGGTTATGTCAGGAAGAGCATCCAGTATAGAACTGGTTAATCTTTGTGGCAACCTCTAACAGGAGCATCTAATGATGATGATGAGAATGAGGATGATGATGATGTAATTTCTGTGCACCACAGATTTCCTTGTTGAAAGAATTGCATTGCTGACCATTTTCTCAACAGGTAAAGAGAAAGCGAGAGATTAGAAACTACTTCCTAGTCAAAGATCCAGCGTAAAAGATACAAGGAAGAATATGGCTTTAAATTGTGATGTTTGCATAAAAAAAATTATGTTTGCATAAAGATATGAATTAAGCAATTTCCTCCAGAATCAATAAAGTTTTCTGATTTCTGATTTATTGTGTTCCATGTTTTAGGGTTGACTGTCAAAAGTCATGTCTGGCACGAAGAAAAAAAAAAGGATTGGTTCCACTCGTCGACCTCAGCTGGGCCAACATGATGAGACAGAACAGAAGGAGAGTGAAGAAACGCTTCCATATGAGAAGATATCAGAAGGTCTATCTGATGTCAACTTAAAGGTCGTTGAACAAACCCTGAATGATCAAGTTCAAATGGAGAGTCAACAAGATCTTGAAATTCATGCACAAACAAAAGACAAAACCACAATAAAAAAAAAGAGAATGGGCTCAACTCGCAGGAATCATCAAGAAATTCTATCTGAGAAGAGCACACAAGGCATGCAAAGGATAATGGAAGAAGGTGATACCATAACAACTCAGTATGAATCACTGAAAGGAGAAATCCCACACAAAAGCTGCAGAGAGCTACAATTGTCTGACGGTGTTTGCATTGAATCTACATACGCCCAGACTAAAGAAATGGGAATTTCCTCTGAGTTGTGTGACATTCAGTCTGAGAAGGGCACAACTGACATACCACATCTTCAAAATGACACCCCTATCAGAAAATCTGACTTAAAAGAGGGGGCATGTGAAGATCAAGAAAATGCAGAGTTTGTCACTTCAGAGCATGGACATGCACAACAATTGTTTCTTCCAGAAGCTGATAAATTCAACTCTGAAGACGTTACAGAGGTGAGTTTCGGAGTCGAAAGATTCCATGAAAACTGGCTCTCCTAAATGTCACCAACACACACTTTCCAGCAATAGAGTCATTGACAGTGATATGAAAAGCATCACCAAGGTTAATGATAAATTATCAAACCCACTTCAGTTTGACCTTTAACACTGGCAGTTTGTGCACTGAAGGCACTGAATCCACGCCCTTTTCTCAACTGTTCTTAAAAAATGCATGTTCCATTCAACAATACAGGTACTTTGAAACTGCTATTTGTTATGTTATCATAAACGTAAAAGGCTTGTACTGATAAGACAGCAACATGTAGACATAACAGAAAGTACAGATGGACATAAAAAAATGTATGTTGAATTAATTGAATTAATTTACCTTGCTTTTCCAATAGTTTGTAAGAGACTGTACATATCGAACAACAACTCAGATCAAATGTATGTAAAAAAAAAGTACTGTATGTTGTTTTCACAGGAGATGCATTATTGTACAATTAATTGTAAGGGTTTCAGTTACAAGCACTTTTTTCTAATGACAATCAGCACTTCAGAAAGAAAAGGGACATGCCACATGTACAGTGAGGGTAAACCATGTTCTTTAACTGATGCTCTCCTAATTTCCCTCCTAATTTCTGAAGAACAACCCCATGGCCATGTCAGAAGGGTCAAAATACTGGGCTGAAATTGAAATATCAGAGATTGTGATTTTTTTATGTAGGTATATGTAGGCAACCTTAGATTTTTTTCAACACAGAGTACAGAGTACAAAAGTGAGTGACAATCAAACCAGGACAAAAGATTTTCACATGAAATATCCCAACAAAATCTATATGAAAAACTTTCTCAGACTGTAAACAATAATTTTTGGGTGGCAAGGTAATCAAAACATCAATCTCTAACACATTTTGAATTTCCTCAATGCCATTGTAATGTTTACTGCACGATATGAAATTTGAATCAGCATGGAATCCCAAAAACTGAAGGATGATGAAAACGATACCACAAGCTAAAAGTGACAAAAAGGAGATCAATATCAAGTACACTGCAGGAAAAAAGCAATGTCTAGTAAACCTTATCAATGAAAGGCATTGGTGTGATCATAATGATGTGATTGGCTTGATCTTGGCAAGTGAAATAGTAAGATTGCAAAAGAAAACATTGGAAAATCCATAAAGCCAAAAATGAAATCACAGAGCAGGAGCAAATTACACTGGTTCACAGGTGAACCTGAATGGAAAAGCAAGACTAAGGTAAAATAATGTTGAAGCTGCAATGGACAGGACAACTGTACAGTCTAAAACAAACAATAATATGGAATAATGCGATGAAGTAAAAAATGATGTTGGTACTGTTTTACAGGTGGAGAATACAATACATGTATCACCAGATAATTATGAACAACAGATCTCCCCTGAACTACAAGAGAAAATCTGTCTTTTTGGTGAAATTTCTTCCAGCTACAAACATGAAAAACCTGTAAAAACATCTGCCAGTCTGGATCTCATTGAATACTCAAAAGCAGAGTACATCAGAGGAGGAAGAGTTCAATCTGAACAAAATGAAATGTCTATCAATGTGGAATATCAAGAGTATGAAAGAAATTCTCAATCATGTGATCCTAGGGAGAGTAAAAAGTTGAAATCATTCTCTACAACCTTGATTGATGAATGGCAGGGAAGTAAGGAAACAGCAAGACAAGAGGAAGTCATTCTTTTATCCTCCAAACCCAAAAAGAGACCACTGCACAATCCGAACACTGAAGATAATGGTGCAACTGAGAATATGACTTCAGGTTTTCAAGTACAATCAAACTATTATCCAGTGGTCACTATTATAGAAAAAACTAGACACAGCATGGACTCGCCTGTAGCTGTATTATTAACTGATGTAGTGCACACTGAATCACTAAATAAAGAAACACATCCTGAACAAAATGAACAATCAAAGACCACGGTCAAGCCTGAAAATGTTGAGGAAGTACCTAAAACCACAGAGCCAAAGAGCAAGATCAGGACAACTCATAATTCCACTAAAGAAAAAGAAACAGAGAAAAAGAAAATGAAATCTAGGAAACTGAGCAAAGCTGTAGACCACACTGAAGAAATCAAGTCATCGACGGGAATTACAGAACAATCTACAGAGATAAATATACAGGAGAGCATTGCAGAGAAGAGAGATGAAAAAGACAGACATATACCCTCAAACTATACCAAACCTCTTCTGTCTTCTGGACACACCAATGTCATCCTGCCTTTTGGGACTACCAATCAAATGTATTCCAGTTTGGAAGTGGTTGATGCTTCACAAACAGAGCCTGTGAAAGTGTTAGGTGAAGTACTTCATGCTGAATATTCAGAAAAAGATTCATTTCAGAGTATCAGTATCCAAAAAACCCAGAAAGAGATTGTTCCAATTGTGAAGACGCCCGATGCTGCTGTACCAACAGTGGATGTAGAGAAAATACAAAAAGAAACACATCCTGAACTGAAGGAACGGATGATGGTCAAGTCTCAAATCCTAGAAGAACTGGACTGTGAAGTATCGAAGACCCCAAAGTCAAAGAGAAAGATTGGATCATCATATAATTCTTCTGGAGAAAAAGAAACAGCGAAAACAAAAGTAAAATCGAAGAATATTAACAAAATGAAAGAGCACGAACAATCAATGACTTCAGAAGTAAAATTGTGTGAAGAATTCAGGTTAATCCCAATGGTGCATAGTGATGGTGCAGACTTAAACATAAAGAATGTGGAAGGCGTACAATCACAGAATACAGAAACAAATTTATCACGTGAACTACATGAGACAATCATTCCATCTGATAAAAAGACATCCAACTATACCCCTAAAACAACAACTGAAAGGTCTATCAGTATGGACATCACTGATGCCTTGAAAAATACAGACAGCAGAATGGCAGTAAATCCTGACGATGATGGAATCCAAAATCCTACTGAGCAAAATGAAATGGTGATCGATGCAGAATATCGAAATCAAAACGATGAAAAAAACTGTCAATCATGTGATGATACCGAAAATCAAAAACTGCAATCAATGTTTACAACCTTGATGGAACCTGAAGATGAATGGCAAGAAAATAAAGAAAAAACAGCCAGAAAGGAGGAAGTAAATCTTGTATCCATGCCTAGTGACAATGAATTAATTAGTAAAGGGGAAAAAACGTCTTTGTTATCCACAATGATGGGTATTAAGGAAAGCACTAAAGAAGTCTTTGATCATGGCGCACAAAACAACGACAGAAATTCTCAACAAGAGAAATCACTGCACCATCCCAACACTGAAGATGTTGGTGGAACTGAGAAAATCCATCAACAACAGGACATTCCATTTCAAAATCAGAAGGTTTTCTTGGAGAATACACTCTTAAAGGTCGAAACAGTGACTTCAGGTTCTGAAATGCAGTCAAACTCTTATCCAGTGGTCACTAACAACTCCAACATGATCACTGAGAATCAAACTGAGGTTATTCACAGTATGGACACTCCCGAAATGGTATCTAATATGTCTGGACAGATGAAAATGCATTCTGAGCAAGGGGACCAATCACATAATGACGTCAAGTCTCAAAACCCACAGGAACAGGAAAGTGAACTTGGTAAAATCACAAAGCCAAAAAGAAAGAGTAGGCTTCCTCGAAACTCTGCAGGAGAAAAAGAAATACCAAAAAAAAAAGTGAAGTCTAAGAAAATTTGCAAGATTAAAGAGCAGGATCAGTCCATGAGTGCAGAAGTCAAATCATCTGAAGACACTAAAGTAAGCCCAAATGTGGAGGAAATTAGAGAGCAGCAAAGAATCACAGTAATAAAATGTGACAACACTGAAATAGAGAAGAAGGACAATGAAAGACACTTGTCAGGTGATGAACAAGAACAAAAAGCAAATGTGGAGTCTTTTGATAAAGAGGTGACAAGACATGTTGGTGCAGACTTAAGAATGGAGAATGTGGAGGTGGTACAATCACAGAATACTGCAACAAATGCATCACCTGAACTACATGAGACAATCGTTCCATCTGATAAGAAGACGTCCAACTACACACATGAAAAACAAACCGAAAGGTCTATCAGTATGGACATCACTGATGCCTTGAAAAATACAGACAGCAGAATGGCAGTAAATCCTGACGATGATGGAATCCAAAATCCTACTGAGCAAAATGAAATGGTGATCGATGAAGAATATCAAAATCAAACAGATGAAAAAAACTGTCAATCATGTGATGATACCGAGATTCAAAAACTGCGATCAGTATTTACAACCTTGATGGAACCTGAAGATGAATGGCAAGAAAATGAAGAAAAAACAGAAAGACAAGAGGAAGTAAATCTTGTATCCACGCCTAGTGACAATGAATTAATTAGTAAAGAGGAAAAAACGTCTTTGTTATCCACAATGATGGGTATTAAGGAAAGCACTAAAGAAGACTTTGATCATGGCGCACAAAACAACGACAGAAGTTCTCAACAAGAGAAATCACTGCACCATCCCAACACTGAAGATGTTGGTGGAACTGAGAAAATCCATCAACAACAGGATATTCCATTTCAAAATCAGAAGGTTTTCTTGGAGAATACACTCTTAAAGGTCGAAACAGTGACTTCAGGTTCTGAAATGCAGTCAAACTCTTATCCAGTGGTCACTAACAACTCCAACATGATCACTGAGAATCAAACTGAGGTTATTCACAGTATGGACACTCCCGAAATGGTTTCTAATATGTCTGGACAGATGAAAATGCATTCTGAACAAGGGGAACAATCACATAACGACGTCAAGTCTCAAAACCCACAGGAACAGGAAAGTGAACTTGGTAAAATTACAAAGCCAAAAAGAAAGAGTAGGCTTCCTCGAAATTCTGCAGGAGAAAAAGAAATACCAAAAAAAAAAGTGAAGTCTAAGAAAATTTGCAAGATTAAAGAGCAGGATCAGTCCATGAGTGCAGAAGTCAAATCATCTGAAGACACTAAAGTAAGCCCAAATGTGGAGGAAATTAGAGAGCAGCAAAGAATCACAGTAATAAAATGTGACAACACTGAAATAGAGAAGAAGGACAATGAAAGACACTTGTCAGGTGATGAAAGAGAACAACAAATACATTTGGAGTCTTTTGATAAAGAGGTGACAAGACATGTTGGTGCAGACTTAAGAATGGAAAATGTGGAGGTGGTACAATCACAGAATACTGCAACAAATGCATCACCTGAACAACATGAGACAATCGTTCCATCTGACAAGAAGACTTCCAATTACACACATGAAAAACAATCCGAAAGGTCTATCAGTATGGACATCACTGATGCCTTGAAAAATACAGACAGCAGAATGGCAGTAAATCCTGACGATGATGGAATCCAAAATCCTACTGAGCAAAATGAAATGGTGATCGATGAAGAATATCAAAATCAAACAGATGAAAAAAACTGTCAATCATGTGATGATACCGAGATTCAAAAACTGCGATCAGTATTTACAACCTTGATGGAACCTGAAGATGAATGGCAAGAAAATGAAGAAAAAGCAGAAAGACAAGAGGAAGTAAATCTTGTATCCACGCCTACTGACAATGAATTAATTAGTAAAGAGGAAAAAACGTCTTTGTTATCCACAATGATGGGTATTAAGGAAAGCACTAAAGAAGTCTTTGATCATGGCGCACAAAACAACGACAGAAATTCTCATCAAGAGAAATCACTGCACCATCCCAACACTGAAGATGTTGGTGGAACTGAGAAAATCCATCAACAACAGGATATTCCATTTCAAAATCAGAAGGTTTTCATGGAGAATACACTCTTAAAGGTCGAAATAGTGACTTCAGGTTCTGAAATGCAATCAAACTCTTATCCAGTGGTCACTAACAACTCCAACATGATCACTGAGAATCAAACTGAGGTTATTCACAGTATGGACACTCCCGAAATGGTATCTAATATATCTGGACAGATGAAAATGCATTCTGAGCAAGGGGAACAATCACATAACGACGTCAAGTCTCAAAACCCACAGGAACAGGAAAGTGAACTTGGTAAAATCACAAAGCCAAAAAGAAAGTGTAGGCTTCCTCGAAATTCTACAGGAGAAAAAGAAATACCAAAAAAAAAAGTGAAGTCTAAGAAAATTTGCAAGATTAAAGAGCAGGATCAGTCCATGAGTGCAGAAGTCAAATCATCTGAAGACACTAAAGTAAGCCCAAATGTGGAGGAAATTAGAGAGCAGCAAAGAATCACAGTAATAAAATGTGACAACACTGAAATAGAGAAGAAGGACAATGAAAGACACTTGTCAGGTGATGAAAGAGAACAACAAATACATTTGGAGTCTTTTAATAAAGAGGTGACAAGACATGTTGGTGCAGACTTAAGAATGGAGAATGTGGAGGTGGTACAATCACAGAATACTGCAACAAATGCATCACCTGAACTACATGAGACAATCGTTCCATCTGACAAGAAGACGTCCAACTACACACATGAAAAACAATCCGAAAGGTCTGTCAGTATGGACATCACTGATGCCTTGAAAAATACAGACAGCAGAATGGCAGTAAATCCTGACGATGATGGAATCCAAAATCCTACTGAGCAAAATGAAATGTTGATCGATGCGGAATGTCAAAATCAAAACGATGAAAAAAACTGTCAATCATGCGATGATACCGAGAATCAAAAACTGCGATCAGTGCTTACAACCTTGATGGAACCTGAAGATGAATGGCAAAAAAATGAAGAAAAAGCAGAAAGACAAGAGGAAGTAAATCTTGTATCCACGCCTACTGACAATGAATTAATTAGTAAAGAGGAAAAAACGTCTTTGTTATCCACACAAATGGGTATTAAGGAAAGCACTAGAGAAGTCTTTGATCATGGCGCACAAAACAACGACAGAAGTTCTCAACAAGAGAAATCACTGCACCATTACAACACTGAAGATGTTGGGGGAACTCAGAAAATACATCAACAACAGGATATTCCATTTCAAAATCAGAAGGTTTTCATGGAGAATACACTCTTAAAGGTCGAAACAGTGACTTCAGGTTCTGAAATGCAGTCAAACTCTTATCCAGTGGTCACTAACAACTCCAACATGATCACTGAGAATCAAACTGAGGTTATTCACAGTATGGACACTCCTGAAATGGTTTCTAATATGTCTGGACAGATGAAAATGCATTCTGAACAAGGGGAACAATCACATAACGACGTCAAGTCTCAAAACCCACAGGAACAGGAAAGTGAACTTGGTAAAATCACAAAGCCAAAAAGAAAGAGTAGGCTTCCTCGAAATTCTGCAGGAGAAAAAGAAATACCAAAAAAAAAAGTGAAGTCTAAGAAAATTTGCAAGATTAAAGAGCAGGATCAGTCCATGAGTGCAGAAGTCAAATCATCTGAAGACACTAAAGTAAGCCCAAATGTGGAGGAAATTAGAGAGCAGCAAAGAATCACAGTAATAAAATGTGACAACACTGAAATAGAGAAGAAGGACAATGAAAGACACTTGTCAGGTGATGAACAAGAACAAAAAACAAATGTGGAGTCTTTTGATAAAGAGGTGACAAGACATGTTGGTGCAGACTTAAGAATGGAAAATGTGGAGGAGGTACAATCACAGAATACTGCAACAAATGCATCACCTGAACTACATGAGACAATCGTTCCATCTGATAAGAAGACGTCCAACTACACACATGAAAAACAAACCGAAAGGTCTATCAGTATGGACATCACTGATGCCTTGAAAAATACAGACAGCAGAATGGCAGTAAGTCCTGAAGATGATGGAATCCAAAATCCTACTGAGCAAAATGAAATGGTGATCGATGCGGAATGTCAAAATCAAAACGATGAAAAAAACTGTCAATCATGCGATGATACCGAGAATCAAAAACTGCGATCAGTGCTTACAACCTTGATGGAACCTGAAGATGAATGGCAAAAAAATGAAGAAAAAGCAGAAAGACAAGAGGAAGTAAATCTTGTATCCACGCCTAGTGACAATGAATTAATTAGTAAAGAGGAAAAAACGTCTTTGTTATCCACACAAATGGGTATTAAGGAAAGCACTAAAGAAGTCTTTGATCATGGCACACAAAACAACGACAGAAGTTCTCAACAAGAGAAATCACTGCACCATTACAACACTGAAGATGTTGGGGGAACTCAGAAAATACATCAACAACAGGATATTCCATTTCAAAATCAGAAGGTTTTCATGGAGAATACACTCTTAAAGGTCGAAACAGTGACTTCAGGTTCTGAAATGCAGTCAAACTCTTATCCAGTGGTCACTAACATCTCCAACATGATCACTGAGAATCAAACTGAGGTTATTCACAGTATGGACACTCCCAAAATGGTTTCTAATATGTCTGGACAGATGAAAATGCATTCTGAACAAGGGGAACAATCAAATTACGATGTCAAGTCTCAAAACCCACAGGAACAGGAAAGTGAACTTGGCAAAATCACAAAGCCAAAAAGAAAGAGTAGGCTTCCTCGAAATTCTGCAGGAGAAAAAGAAATACCAAAAAAAAAAGTGAAGTCTAAGAAAATTTGCAAGATTAAAGAGCAGGATCAGTCCATGAGTGCAGAAGTCAAATCATCTGAAGACATTAAAGTAAGCCCAAATGTGGAGGAAATTAGAGAGCAGCAAAGAATCACAGTAATAAAATGTGACAACACTGAAATAGAGAAGAAGGACAATGAAAGACACTTGTCAGGTGATGAAAGAGAACAACAAATACATTTGGAGTCTTTTGATAAAGAGGTGACAAGACATGTTGGTGCAGACTTAAGAATGGAAAATGTGGAGGTGGTACAATCACAGAATACTGCAACAAATGCATCACCTGAACAACATGAGACAATCGTTCCATCTGACAAGAAGACTTCCAATTACACACATGAAAAACAATCCGAAAGGTCTATCAGTATGGACATCACTGATGCCTTGAAAAATACAGACAGCAGAATGGCAGTAAATCCTGACGATGATGGAATCCAAAATCCTACTGAGCAAAATGAAATGGTGATCGATGAAGAATATCAAAATCAAACAGATGAAAAAAACTGTCAATCATGTGATGATACCGAGATTCAAAAACTGCGATCAGTATTTACAACCTTGATGGAACCTGAAGATGAATGGCAAGAAAATGAAGAAAAAGCAGAAAGACAAGAGGAAGTAAATCTTGTATCCACGCCTACTGACAATGAATTAATTAGTAAAGAGGAAAAAACGTCTTTGTTATCCACAATGATGGGTATTAAGGAAAGCACTAAAGAAGTCTTTGATCATGGCGCACAAAACAACGACAGAAATTCTCATCAAGAGAAATCACTGCACCATCCCAACACTGAAGATGTTGGTGGAACTGAGAAAATCCATCAACAACAGGATATTCCATTTCAAAATCAGAAGGTTTTCATGGAGAATACACTCTTAAAGGTCGAAATAGTGACTTCAGGTTCTGAAATGCAATCAAACTCTTATCCAGTGGTCACTAACAACTCCAACATGATCACTGAGAATCAAACTGAGGTTATTCACAGTATGGACACTCCTGAAATGGTTTCTAATATGTCTGGACAGATGAAAATGCATTCTGAGCAAGGGGAACAATCACATAATGACGTCAAGTCTCAAAACCCACAGGAACAGGAAAGTGAACTTGGTAAAATCACAAAGCCAAAAAGAAAGAGTAGGCTTCCTCGAAATTCTGCAGGAGAAAAAGAAATACCAAAAAAAAAAGTGAAGTCTAAGAAAATTTGCAAGATTAAAGAGCAGGATCAGTCCATGAGTGCAGAAGTCAAATCATCTGAAGACACTAAAGTAAGCCCAAATGTGGAGGAAATTAGAGAGCAGCAAAGAATCACAGTAATAAAATGTGACAACACTGAAATAGAGAAGAAGGACAATGAAAGACACTTGTCAGGTGATGAACAAGAACAAAAAGCAAATGTGGAGTCTTTTGATAAAGAGGTGACAAGACATGTTGGTGCAGACTTAAGAATGGAAAATGTGGAGGTGGTACAATCACAGAATACTGCAACAAATGCATCACCTGAACTACATGAGACAATCGTTCCATCTGATAAGAAGACGTCCAACTACACACATGAAAAACAAACCGAAAGGTCTGTCAGTATGGACATCACTGATGCCTTGAAAAATACAGACAGCAGAATGGCAGTAAGTCCTGAAGATGATGGAATCCAAAATCCTACTGAGCAAAATGAAATGTTGATCGATGCGGAATGTCAAAATCAAAAAGATGAAAAAAACTGTCAATCATGTGATGATACCGAGATTCAAAAACTGCGATCAGTATTTACAACCTTGATGGAACCTGAAGATGAATGGCAAGAAAATGAAGAAAAAACAGAAAGACAAGAGGAAGTAAATCTTGTATCCACGCCTACTGACAATGAATTAATTAGTAAAGAGAAAAAAACGTCTTTGTTATCCACAATGATGGGTATTAAGGAAAGCACTAAAGAAGTCTTTGATCATGGCGCACAAAACAACGACAGAAGTTCTCAACAAGAGAAATCACTGCACCATCCCAACACTGAAGATGTTGGTGGAACTGAGAAAATACATCAACAACAGGATATTCCATTTCAAAACCAGAAGGTTTTAATGGAGAATACACTCTTGAAGGTCGAAACAGTGACTTCATTCTCTGTGGTTGCTACCATCTCCAACACAATTACTGAAAAAAATATTTATACTGATACTAGCATCAACTCTCCTGAAACATTAATAACAGTTGATTTAGAATCACAACAAAAAACTGAACAAAAGGAATGGTCAAAGACCACAGTGAAGTCTGAAAACATTGAGGAACAGGACAGTCAAATATCTAAGACCACAAAGCCAAAGAGAAAGATGAAGATGACTCATAAGTCTACTGTAGATAACGAAACAGAGAAAAAGAAAAGAAAATCTAGAAACCTGAGCAAAACTTTAGACAAACACCCATGCAAGATTACCGCAGTGGGATTATGTGAAGAGTCTGCAGACATGCAGGAAAGCATTACAGAGAGGAACAAAAACACAACAGAGGATGAACCAGGTCAGAAAACAAATATAGAGAGTTTTGATGAAAAATTATTAAAGTTATTCAGTACTTCTTTAGAGCCGGAGAGTTTTAATAATTTATGTTCAAACTACACCAAACCTTTTTTGTCCCCTGGAATTCCAGCCCAAATCTGTCTGCCTATTGCAATTTCCAATCA
Source organism: Denticeps clupeoides (assembly GCF_900700375.1). NCBI lineage: Eukaryota > Metazoa > Chordata > Actinopteri > Clupeiformes > Denticipitidae > Denticeps > Denticeps clupeoides. Next base: position 16,003,953 of record NC_041708.1, read on the forward strand.
AATCAGTGTAAAACACAATGACACATCTTATAAAACGGATGCTGGTGACTTCTCAGAAACAGAGTCCATCAAAATATCTAGAGCTGCATTTGATTATTTTTGGAGTCCTGATGAAGATGAAACCAAAATAAGAACAATCACTCAACAGAATGAAAAATCTGTCAGCTGTGAGAACATTTTTCTGGAGGAAAATGTGGATTTTAAAGAAGGATTAGCTAGTTCAGCATCTATATTAGTTCCTTATAACACAAATTCTGTCCCCAAAATACAAAGCAATCATGAGGTCAATGTGAAGAGTGGTGTTAGGACAAAAGAAAAAATTTCCATGGATAATGAGGCAGAAGGTTCGGAAAAAGTTGAGACTATCCAGGAAAGTCAACTTCTTTGGTCATTAATACAACAGAGAAAGATTGAAATTTATGGACAAACCAAAACAGAAAACTGGGTTGGGAAGTTGGAAGACAAAAGCAGCATTATAGACCATGTGACACTTACGACTGAAGAAGAGTCTTCCCAGGTGACAGTTGAGAACTTACATCAGATTGAAGAGATAATACATGATAATAGAGAACAATATGTGGAGAATTTGATCACAAAAAATACCGTTATGAAGTCATTTGGAAGACATGAGCAGGAAGATATGAGTGTGTTCCATATGGAGCAAACAAACAATGTACCTGTAGATGATACAGAAACTGAGAATAATCTTCAACAGACAAACAGGTCAGCACAAAGCGAGGAAGATTTTAATGAGATTTCAGCCACTGAAGCTGAATTTCACAATATCCTAAAACAACATTTTGAAGAGAGCAACATTTCAGAGCAGGGCCTACCAATGCATCAAGAATTGAAGTCTTCTGGTAAGAACACAGAAGATGTTATAGGGTGGAGTGGGATTGGGGAGACAATCTACATGCAAGAAAACAACACAGTGGAAGATATTGACAATGCTGGTAAAAACAGACAACCGCAACCAGAAAGAAATGCCCAGTCAAAGGATAAACAAGAATTGGTCCCCAATCTGAACATATCAGATGTTTTGAAAACAAAACAGACGAATAGACCTCAAGTTGTTTTTGATTTAAGAGAATGTGAAGAAGATGAATCCCCAAATGAAAAATCATTCAAGATGCAATGCAAAAATATTGAGAATGACTCAAGTAAAACAAGCCAGAGAGCAAAGCTGCTATCGCCACACAGGACTGTGAATGACAGGCAAGAAAATGAAGCATCAGAACATAGGACAGAAGGTAAAGATCAGAGGGAAACAGGGCAAGATTCTACTGCTGTCCAGATAGAAAGTGCACACTTTTCTGAGCATGCTCAAAATGACGACAGAAGAACACAAGAGGAAAGGTATTTGAATAACCATAGTAAACACAATATTGGCATGACAATGTATGAACAGAACAATATTCTGGAGGAAATAGAGAATGTGCCATTACATTTAGAACATGTGATTTCAATTTCAATCAATAATCTGAGAGATACCTCATGGAGCATGGAGACCATGGATTTACTTGATGATGAACATAATGAGTCATCAGAGAAACCTGAAATGTTGAGTATCATCATGAAAACAGCCAACAAGCAAGAAATGATTTTAGAGAACATTCACAGCAAATCTGGTACAGACAGACGTGTTGAAAGTAAATCAGACAGTGGATACATACCAGTGGATGAAAATGAGCCAGTAGATGTTGGGCCCCTTAAAAAAACTGAAAAAATAAATAATGAAAAAATAAATCATGAAATCTCTGAAAACCAAATTGATATTTTTCAAAATCTGTGCGTTTGTGCTGCCTTGCAAAAATCTGAAGGTGAAATATCAGCCAGTATGGAATTGAAATGTCCAGATAATAATAAGCAAAGCATATCAAGGACTCTTGATGAACATAAACAAGACAGGCCTGAACATACAGAGGAACCAGGACATGTGATAGAAATTAGAGATCTTATAAATACAGAAAAAACATTTTCTCTGTCATCTTGCATTAATGTTACAGGTAGTATAAAACGGGTCTTGAGTGAACAGCAGAGTGATGAGAAAATAAAACTGCATCATCCAAATAATGAAACTGAGACAGATTATGAACAAATAAATATGCCGTCACAAACAGAAAAAATGTTAGTTGAGAATGAAAGGCCAGAACAGATGATTTCTACTTCTGAAGCTTATGGAGGAAACAAAACAGAAGAAAATGAAGGAGATCCAGATCCATTTAATACTGTATACAACGAAACTGATGAAATTCATGAAATATCAATCAGCAAAGAATCTACTGTTGCAGACAGGGAAATACAACCACTCCTTCACCAAAAGAAAACCTCAATTATGATAGATCTCCCACAAGAACAGGACAAAATAGTAGACATAAGCAGCTGCAAAGAAAATGAAATTGAAGTAACAGAAGGGCACTTTAAGATGACAGAAAAGTTATTTACCCAAAAGCAGATAGAGACAGAAAGTGAAGCAATAATGCTAAAGGATCAAGAACTAATTTGTCGAAATACTCAACAAGTTTATTTGTCATTACAGGTGGAGATGATATCTGCAGCAAATGTTTCGCTAGACACAACAAGAGAACATATTTCTTCCGCCTCTATAGCTTGGAAGTGCCCACAAGTCACTTCCAGTGCTTTCAGAGGGGAACAAATGTGTTCTGTTATACAGACAGAGCAGACTTTGATTCCACACTTGGAGAAAGAGAATGAAGTTTTTTGCTATCAAAGTCAAAACCCCTCCCTAAATTCAGAATCACAGAAACACCAAGATGTCCAAAATTCTAAAATAACAGGAACAAAGTTAATGTCGGGAACTACTCAAAAATATCTTAGATCTCAGTCATATGATGAAAAGTCAGAAGATTCTCATGAAGAAATTCAGATGAAATCCGAGCAATCAGACAAACACCCATCTCAAGAAAAAAACTGTGATTCAATAAATGAGCCAAGTGAAGAACAGCACAATCAAATATTTGCAGAGAATCCTCATTTTGAGATTGAGTCTTCCACTCTTCTGAGTCCTACAGCATTTGATTCAGATGTTCCGCCAGAGATTAAGACTGCACCTGGATCTTTTGGCTCTGAAAACAAAACTTTCAAGGAAAGTAGTGAAAACAGTTCAAACAAAAAACATGAAAATAAGCTGCCCATAGAGACCAAACCTGGTCCTGAAGAGTCATCAAAAGATATGTTCATTACCAAGCAAGAATCAACAGCATCTGCAATACAAGAACAACCCATATCAGCAGGCTGCAAAGTGAACAAGCATCTCATATGTGACAGTGCCACCCCATTTACCACCGCAGACAGTTCAGTAGAAACTATCATTGGTGATAAACCAGACCCATCCCAAAATCCTTACATCAATGATGCAATAACTAAGGAAAATGAACCACAACAGAATCAAATATTTGAAGAGAATCTACAATTTGGGGTAGACTCTTCCACTTTTCCTACAGCATTTCTCTCAGATGTTGCATCAGAAATGACAACTTTACATAGAAATTTGGGCTTGGACAATGAATTCTTCAAGGCAGGAAATGAAAAACAATTAAAAACTATTCGTGAAAATGTGATCGCCGAAGTGAATGCATCTGGTCCTGTAGTGTCATCAGAAGATCAGTTATTTACAGAGCAAGAAGTTTTAACTATTGCAGTACATGAACATCCAATATCAGCAGACCTGATGGGAAGTGACCATGTCTTATCTGACAGTACTAGCCTATTTTCTGCAACAGGCAATGCAATTGAAACCATTACATCAGCTGTTGGACTTGAATCACAGGACCACATAGTCAAAGAGCATGGAAACAGAGAAATGATGATATCAATCTGTGATCCTAATAAAACACAGGATAATGACAAACATCCGAAAGAAAGGCACCTAATGAAAAATATTGATGATGTTACATTATTGAATGAGCAACATGACAAAGAAACCAACTCTGCCCTCAAAAAGAAGAAGATTGGCTCTACTCGCAGAAGCCAGGGTCGAGGTCACAGAAGAGAAGCAGAAGTGACAAACTCAGATTGGGATACTGAGGACACATTGGTAGAACATGAAGAGGATGCTACAAAAAACAAAATGAATGTAGAGGTTGTAGTAGACACACAAACTTGTGAATCTCTGGAACCCCTTCATAAACAAGACCAATCAATAGTCATGGATGAAGAAGACCTTAACTCAGTTCAGATCAGTAAGAATGATAATCAGTCTGGTGAAGATATACAGAAAGAAACTCAAGACACAGACAAAAACAATAAGTGTTTCACAGATTCAGTAGAAGCAAATAAATTAGAGCAAAATCAGATTTTTGCAGAGAATCCCCACTTTGGGATTGAAAATGAGTTTTCCAAGGCACATGAAGAAAACCAATCCAACATAATCTGTGAAAATGTGCATCCCACAGAGACATCGGATCAGTTATTTAAAGACCAAGAGAATGCAGTGGCTGCCATGTTAGAAGAACCTATGTCAGCAGATACATCAGGAAGTGAACATTTGTTATATGCCAATGCTACACCAATTACAACAGACAATGCAGCAGATACCATTATCTCGACTGATAAACTATCTGCATCACAAAATTGTCCCTCATCACAGGACCACACTGACAAAGAGCATGGAATAAGTGGAATGATGCTATCAATCTGTGATACTAATAGGACAAAAGATAATGACAAACATCTAGAAGATGAACATGAAGTAGAAGCTGTGTCCACTGAAAGAACAACAGAACTTCAGGCAACAGATGAGGGAGCCTCTGAACATTTTGTAGAACCTGATGTTGATGTGAAAAAATGTGAAGAGATTGGTTCCATTGCTGTATTCACCAATCAGGTGAACATATCTTCAGCTATTCCAGATGTTGATGTCATCATGATTGAAAAGTACACTGAAGATGAGAACCCCAATGCCAAGAACTCAGAATGTCATCTAATGAAACATAGACCTGTGTATGAGGTACATTCAGTCAGTGATGTGGATGACCATGTTGCACATTCTGGTGAATCAGATTTTAGTGAGATGAAAAATATTGATGATGATGTTACATTGTTGAATGAGCAACGTCACAAAGAATCCAACTCTGCCCTCAAAAAGAAGAAGATTGGCTCAACTCGCAGAAGCCTGGGTCGAGGTCACAGAAGAGAAGCAGAAGTGACAAACTCAGATCAAGATACTGAGGACACATTGGTAGAACATGAAGAGGATGCTACTGAAAACAAAATGACTGTAGAGGTTGTGGTAGACTCACAAACTTGTGAATCTCTGGAACCCCTTCATAAACAAGACCAATCAATAGTCATGGATGAAGAAGATCTTAACTCAGTTCAGACCAGTGAGAATGATAATCAGTCTGGTGAAGATGCACAGAAAGAAACTCAAGACACAGACAAAAACAATAAGTGTTTCACAGATTCAGCAGATGCAAATAAATCAGAGCAAAATCAGATTTTTGCAGATAATCCCCACTTTGGGGTTCTTTCTTCTTATGGGATTGAAAATGAGATTTCCAAAGCACATGAAGAAAACCAATCCAACATGATCTGTGAAAATGTGCATCCCACAGAGACAGCAGATCAGTTATTTAAAGTGCAAGATGTTACATTTTCTGCAATGTTAGAAGAACCTATGTCAGCAGAAACATCAGGAAGTGAATATGTGTTATATGACAGTGCTACACCAATTACAACAGACAATGCAGCAGAAACCATTATCTCAACTGATAAACTTCCTGCATCACAAAATTGTCCCTCATCACAGGACCACACTGACAAAGAGCATGGAATAAGTGGAATGATGCTATCAATCTGTGATCCTAATAGAGCACAAAGTAATGACAAACATCTAGAAGATGAACATGAAGTAGAAGCTGTGTCCACTGAAAGAACAACAGAACTTCAGGCAACAGATGAGGGAGCCTCTGAACATTTTGTAGAACCTGATGTTGATATGAAAAAAGATAACATCTTTGATGATCTTAAGATTTTGAATGAACAACCTCACAAAGAAACAGATCCTGGTGTTAAAAACAAGAAGATTGGCTCTACTCGCAGAAGCCTGGGTCGAGGTCACAGAAGAGAAGCAGATGTGACAAATTCTGAAGGAGATACTGATGACACATTGGTAGAACATGGGGGAGATGCTAATGAAAACAAAATGACTGCACATGAAGAAAACCAATCCAACATAATATGTGAAAATGTGCATCCCACAGAGACATTGGATCAGTTATGTAAAGACCAAGAGAATGCAGTGGCTGCCATGTTAGAAGAACCTATGTCAGCAGATACATCAGGAAGTGAACATTTGTTATATGCCAATGCTACACCAATTACAACAGACAATTCAGCAGAAACCATTATCTCAACTGATAAACTTCCTGCATCACAAAATTGTCCCTCATCACAGGACCACACTGACAAAGAGCATGGAATAAGTGGAATGGTGCTATCAATCTGTGATCCTAATAGAGCACAAGATAATGACGAAAATCTAGAAGATAAACATGAAGGAGAAGCTGTGTCCATTGAAAGAACAACAGAACTTCAGGCAACAGATGCAGCAGCCTCTGAACATTTTGTAGAACCTGATGTTGATGTGAAAAAAGGTGAAGAGATTGGTTCTATTGCTGTATTCACCAATCAGGTGAACATATCTTCAGCTATTCCAGATGTTGATGTCATCATGATTGAGAAATACACTGAAGATGAGAACCCTAATGCCAAGAACTCAGAATGGCACCTACTGGAACAAAACAGACTTGTGTATGAGGTACATTCAGTCAGTGATGTGGATGACCATGCTGCACATTCTGGTGTATCAGATTTTAGTGAGATGAAAAATATTGATGATGATTTTACATTGTTGAATGAGCAACGTCACAAAGAATCCAACTCTGCCCTCAAAAAGAAGAAGATTGGCTCAACTCGCAGAAGCCTGGGTCGAGGTCACAGAAGAGAAGCAGAAGTGACAAACTCAGATCAAGATACTGAGGACACATTGGTAGAACATGAAGAGGATGCTACTGAAAACAAAATGACTGTAGAGGTTGTGGTAGACTCACAAACTTGTGAATCTCTGGAACCCCTTCATAAACAAGACCAATCAATAGTCATGGATGAAGAAGACCTTCACTCAGTTCAGATCAGTAAGAATGATAATCAGTCTGGTGAAGATGCACAGAAAGAAACTCAAGACACAGACAAAAACAATAAGTGTTTCACAGATTCAGTAGAAGCAAATAAATCAGAGCAAAATCAGATTTTTGCAGAGAATCCCCACTTTGGGATTGAAAATGAGTTTTCCAAGGCACATGAAGAAAACCAATCCAACATAATCTGTGAAAATGTGCATCCCACAGAGACATCGGATCAGTTATTTAAAGACCAAGAGAATGCAGTGGCTGCCATGTTAGAAGAACCTATGTCAGCAGATACATCAGGAAGTGAACATTTGTTATATGCCAATGCTACACCAATTACAACAGACAATGCAGCAGATACCATTATCTCGACTGATAAACTATCTGCATCACAAAATTGTCCCTCATCACAGGACCACACTGACAAAGAGCATGGAATAAGTGGAATGATGCTATCAATCTGTGATACTAATAGGACAAAAGATAATGACAAACATCTAGAAGATGAACATGAAGTAGAAGCTGTGTCCACTGAAAGAACAACAGAACTTCAGGCAACAGATGAGGGAGCCTCTGAACATTTTGTAGAACCTGATGTTGATATGAAAAAAGATAACATCTTTGATGATCTTAAGATTTTGAATGAACAACCTCACAAAGAAACAGATCCTGGTGTTAAAAACAAGAAGATTGGCTCTACTCGCAGAAGCCTGGGTCGAGGTCACAGAAGAGAAGCAGATGTGACAAATTCTGAAGGAGATACTGATGACACATTGGTAGAACATGGGGGAGATGCTAATGAAAACAAAATGACTGCACATGAAGAAAACCAATCCAACATAATATGTGAAAATGTGCATCCCACAGAGACATCGGATCAGTTATTTAAAGACCAAGAGAATGCAGTGGCTGCCATGTTAGAAGAACCTATGTCAGCAGATACATCAGGAAGTGAACATTTGTTATATGCCAATGCTACACCAATTACAACAGACAATGCAGCAGATACCATTATCTCGACTGATAAACTATCTGCATCACAAAATTGTCCCTCATCACAGGACCACACTGACAAAGAGCATGGAATAAGTGGAATGATGCTATCAATCTGTGATACTAATAGGACAAAAGATAATGACAAACATCTAGAAGATGAACATGAAGTAGAAGCTGTGTCCACTGAAAGAACAACAGAACTTCAGGCAACAGATGAGGGAGCCTCTGAACATTTTGTAGAACCTGATATTGATGTGAAAAAATGTGAAGAGAATGGTTCCATTGCTGTATTCACCAATCAGGTGAACATATCTTCAGCTATTCCAGATGTTGAAGTCATCATGATTGAAAAGTACACTGAAGATGAGAACCCCAATGCCAAGAACTCAGAATGGCACCTACTGAAACAAAACAGACTTGTGTATGAGGTACATTCAATCAGTGATGTGGATGACCATGCTGCACATTCTGGTGTATCAGATTTTAGTGAGATGAAAAATATTGATGATGATGTTACATTGTTGAATGAGCAACGTCACAAAGAATCCAACTCTGCCCTCAAAAAGAAGAAGATTGGCTCAACTCGCAGAAGCCTGGGTCGAGGTCACAGAAGAGAAGCAGAAGTGACAAACTCAGATCAAGATACTGAGGACACATTGGTAGAACATGAAGAGGATGCTACTGAAAACAAAATGACTGTAGAGGTTGTGGTAGACTCACAAACTTGTGAATCTCTGGAACCCCTTCATAAACAAGACCAATCAATAGTCATGGATGAAGAAGATCTTAACTCAGTTCAGACCAGTGAGAATGATAATCAGTCTGGTGAAGATGCACAGAAAGAAACTCAAGACACAGACAAAAACAATAAGTGTTTCACAGATTCAGCAGATGCAAATAAATCAGAGCAAAATCAGATTTTTGCAGATAATCCCCACTTTGGGGTTCTTTCTTCTTATGGGATTGAAAATGAGATTTCCAAAGCACATGAAGAAAACCAATCCAACATGATCTGTGAAAATGTGCATCCCACAGAGACAGCAGATCAGTTATTTAAAGTGCAAGATGTTACATTTTCTGCAATGTTAGAAGAACCTATGTCAGCAGATACATCAGGAAGTGAATATGTGTTATATGACAGTGCTACACCAATTACAACAGACAATGCAGCAGAAACCATTATCTCAACTGATAAACTTCCTGCATCACAAAATTGTCCCTCATCACAGGACCACACTGACAAAGAGCATGGAATAAGTGGAATGATGCTATCAATCTGTGATCCTAATAGAGCACAAAGTAATGACAAACATCTAGAAGATGAACATGAAGTAGAAGCTGTGTCCACTGAAAGAACAACAGAACTTCAGGCAACAGATGAGGGAGCCTCTGAACATTTTGTAGAACGTGATGTTGATGAGAAAAAAGATAACATCTTTGATGGTCTTAAGATTTTGAATGAACAACCTCACAAAGAAACAGATCCTGGTGTTAAAAAGAAGAAGATTGGCTCTACTCGCAGAAGCCTGGGTCGAGGTCACAGAAGAGAAGCAGATGTGACAAATTCTGAAGGAGATACTGATGACACATTGGTAGAACATGGGGGAGATGCTAATGAAAACAAAATGACTGCACATGAAGAAAACCAATCCAACATAATATGTGAAAATGTGCATCCCACAGAGACATCGGATCAGTTATTTAAAGACCAAGAGAATGCAGTGGCTGCCATGTTAGAAGAACCTATGTCAGCAGATACATCAGGAAGTGAACATTTGTTATATGCCAATGCTACACCAATTACAACAGACAATGCAGCAGATACCATTATCTCGACTGATAAACTATCTGCATCACAAAATTGTCCCTCATCACAGGACCACACTGACAAAGAGCATGGAATAAGTGGAATGATGCTATCAATCTGTGATACTAATAGGACAAAAGATAATGACAAACATCTAGAAGATGAACATGAAGTAGAAGCTGTGTCCACTGAAAGAACAACAGAACTTCAGGCAACAGATGAGGGAGCCTCTGAACATTTTGTAGAACCTGATGTTGATATGAAAAAAGATAACATCTTTGATGATCTTAAGATTTTGAATGAACAACCTCACAAAGAAACAGATCCTGGTGTTAAAAACAAGAAGATTGGCTCTACTCGCAGAAGCCTGGGTCGAGGTCACAGAAGAGAAGCAGATGTGACAAATTCTGAAGGAGATACTGATGACACATTGGTAGAACATGGGGGAGATGCTAATGAAAACAAAATGACTGCACATGAAGAAAACCAATCCAACATAATATGTGAAAATGTGCATCCCACAGAGACATCGGATCAGTTATTTAAAGACCAAGAGAATGCAGTGGCTGCCATGTTAGAAGAACCTATGTCAGCAGATACATCAGGAAGTGAACATTTGTTATATGCCAATGCTACACCAATTACAACAGACAATGCAGCAGATACCATTATCTCGACTGATAAACTATCTGCATCACAAAATTGTCCCTCATCACAGGACCACACTGACAAAGAGCATGGAATAAGTGGAATGATGCTATCAATCTGTGATACTAATAGGACAAAAGATAATGACAAACATCTAGAAGATGAACATGAAGTAGAAGCTGTGTCCACTGAAAGAACAACAGAACTTCAGGCAACAGATGAGGGAGCCTCTGAACATTTTGTAGAACCTGATATTGATGTGAAAAAATGTGAAGAGAATGGTTCCATTGCTGTATTCACCAATCAGGTGAACATATCTTCAGCTATTCCAGATGTTGAAGTCATCATGATTGAAAAGTACACTGAAGATGAGAACCCCAATGCCAAGAACTCAGAATGGCACCTACTGAAACAAAACAGACTTGTGTATGAGGTACATTCAATCAGTGATGTGGATGACCATGCTGCACATTCTGGTGTATCAGATTTTAGTGAGATGAAAAATATTGATGATGATGTTACATTGTTGAATGAGCAACGTCACAAAGAATCCAACTCTGCCCTCAAAAAGAAGAAGATTGGCTCAACTCGCAGAAGCCTGGGTCGAGGTCACAGAAGAGAAGCAGAAGTGACAAACTCAGATCAAGATACTGAGGACACATTGGTAGAACATGAAGAGGATGCTACTGAAAACAAAATGACTGTAGAGGTTGTGGTAGACTCACAAACTTGTGAATCTCTGGAACCCCTTCATAAACAAGACCAATCAATAGTCATGGATGAAGAAGATCTTAACTCAGTTCAGACCAGTGAGAATGATAATCAGTCTGGTGAAGATGCACAGAAAGAAACTCAAGACACAGACAAAAACAATAAGTGTTTCACAGATTCAGCAGATGCAAATAAATCAGAGCAAAATCAGATTTTTGCAGATAATCCCCACTTTGGGGTTCTTTCTTCTTATGGGATTGAAAATGAGATTTCCAAAGCACATGAAGAAAACCAATCCAACATGATCTGTGAAAATGTGCATCCCACAGAGACAGCAGATCAGTTATTTAAAGTGCAAGATGTTACATTTTCTGCAATGTTAGAAGAACCTATGTCAGCAGATACATCAGGAAGTGAATATGTGTTATATGACAGTGCTACACCAATTACAACAGACAATGCAGCAGAAACCATTATCTCAACTGATAAACTTCCTGCATCACAAAATTGTCCCTCATCACAGGACCACACTGACAAAGAGCATGGAATAAGTGGAATGATGCTATCAATCTGTGATCCTAATAGAGCACAAGATAATGACGAAAATCTAGAAGATGAACATGAAGTAAAAGCTGTGTCCACCAAGAAAAGAACAGATGCAGGAGGCTCTGAACATTTTGCAGAAGCTGAAGTTGATGTGAAAAAAGGTGAAATCTTTTTGAATGAACAATGTCACAAAGAAACAAATACTGACTTTAAAAAGAAGAAAATGGGCTCTTCTCGCAGAAGCCTGGGTCGAGGTCACAGAGGAGAAGCAGAAAAATCACAGAGGAATAGTGCCATTAAATTGGTCGAATATCAGCACGATGCTCCAGTAAATAAAATGGCTGAAGAAGATACTATTGAGAGGCAAGTGTCTAAATCACTGGAACTCTTAAATAAATCCCAGGCAACAGCATCAATGTTTCCAAAGGAGCCAGACCTGGACTTGACTGCGAATGATCAATGTTCTGGAAATGTTTCAGAAAAACTTCATGATATGCTCAAATATCCATCAAACTTGCCTGAGCAGCAAATTAAGACCATAAAGCTTTGTGAGGAAATTGGTATGCTGAGTGAAAGTCATAGTTTTACTACAATTGAGAAACAAATTCCTCTGTCTGGAATGAGAAAGATCGTCTGTTTTCGTGGTGGCCAGATTTACACAGAGAAAACCTCCATGGATGAAAATGAACATGCGGCAGAAAAACGTCCTGAGAATGAGGCTGTTTCACAAAACCCATGTGGACCTTTAACAGGAAAGGTGTGTATTAGTATTATGGACAAAGTGTCTGCATTCAAATCCGATTGCTGTTGATTTTAACATTTTTATCTCTGTTAAAACACTGCAGAATTATTCCAATCAGGAAACATTTGATGTACTTCACAATTGCAGTCACTGTAAATCTGCAATTTTTGTCTTTTTAGTTCTCTGCTCTGGAGGGTGCTGGAAACCAACCCCCTACTGCTGAACAGGGGCTGCCTCTCACAGTCCCTCTTGGGCAACATGGAGAAAAGAAAGAAGCAGAATCCCAGAGTAAGTCATTTTAAAACAAACTATTTTGAGTTCAACAAGGAGCATCAAATCAGGAAAAACACAGTTTCACCACAACACTGCTTTCTGTCGAACAATCCAAATCTTGTCTGTGATCCTATTTTTTTCAGGTGGCTATCTCAGTTTGACAGAGGAGCCAGTTCAGTTTAATGTTGTGATGGTTGGGAACAGCAGTGTTGGTAAAACCTCTTTTATAAGACAATTTCAAAGTGGACACTTCTGTGAGGATCTTTCGGCCACCATTGGTGAGGTTCAGCATTTACTAGACTGCATACTTTATACTGTAAGGTATTTATATATAAATGGCCATTAAACTACACTTATCTGCATATCAATGTACGCTTTGTTTTTTGACAGGCATTGATACCTGTACCCAGACCATGGTAGTCGATAACAAATTAGTCAAACTTCAGATATGGGACACTGCCGGGCAGGAGAGGTGAGACTTCATTTGAGAAAAACAGTGTTGACATTAGTATTATGATTTTTAATGTCACGTTTTATTAATGTGCATCACTGTAAATTATATGGTACCGTGCACAGGCAGTATATAGAATGTCTATAAAGTGTCTTGGGTTTGCAGTCTTGTCTTATAGATTTGAGTGTTTATTGTTGATTTTGTTGTTTTTCTGTCTTCCTCAGGTATCATAGCATCACAAAGCAGGTATTACACAAAGCTGAAGGGCTTATTCTGATGTATGACATCACATCAGATGAGTCCTTTTATGCTGTTCGCAAATGGATTTCCTGCATTGAGGTAATCATACTTTTTTAAATGTCTCAAAATCTAGAATCAACTAAATGTGCAAGCAAATGCTAAATGTGTAAACTTTCCACAGGATGGGGCTCCCACTGGTGTTGTGATGATGCTCCTTGGAAATAAGAATGACCTCTCACAAAGGAAAGTTCTTCCAACTCATGGCCAGCAGATTGCACAGGTACACTGTTGACAAGTTATGGCAGAAATGATATAAATCATATGAAACAGATGAAGGACCCTATTTGTACTTTTTATGTTGTTGTTGTTGTTGCACTAGGAGTTCAACATCAGTTTCATGGAGTGCAGTGCTGCAACTGGAAACAACGTCAGACAGTCTTTAGAAGATTTAGCACGGTGAGACACGTTAGCAAACAGAGTTTTAAAGGACGATTTGCCCACAGTATTCTTTTATGGTCTTTATTCTTGCCTGGTATGTGATCATGAAGCATTATGTTCATCCAGGTTGCTGATACCAAATGTGAAAGAGAATAAGAAGCAGCATGTAACGCTGCATCAGGAGCCCCAGCCCAAGAAGTCTGGATGCTGTTGATGCTCAAAATCCCATCACTCACTGTCTTGTTCAAAAACATGACATCAAAAATGAAAATGAATATGATTGTTTTGATTGAATACATTACTTACACATTTCTTAAATTTTCATTTATTAATCTAAGCACAAACAGATCGATAACTTTTGATAAGTGAATATAAGTGAATATGAAGCATATTATATTATGATTTCGAATATATATAAACACACACACACACACACATTTCTGTTTTGCCAATTTTTGCAATATTAACAAAAGGTTTGAAAAAAGCATTATAGCCATATTGGATTTGAATCAGACTGTCTGATGTGTCATATATGAGGTGTGTAACATTTGAATGTATTAAGAGCTTATTTTATGATTTGGAGTAATTTTACAGGAATAGGGCTCACACTTTAATTGCTTTTTTACATCTTTTTCTCTGCATCTCACTTCATACCTCTCCACTAAATTAAATCCAGGACAATTATTTGCTGATTCTAGCCTTCATTTGTCACCAAATACTTAACACAACAAAAGACAGTACATTTGTGCAGTACATTAATCCATAAATATTAAACACAGTCTGCAAGTTGCGTTAAGACAAGTCTAATGTTAAAACAACTGAGAGGAGCACAATGGTAAGAAATAGAACAAATGCAATGAAAAACACCTCTGCCACCCACTGACCACGCTGCAACCCTGTCACTGTGATGGGGCTTTCTGAAGGGATCAGATTGGTCAAGTTCAGCATGTAGCCCAGTGTCCAGCCAATATCAGTGTCTGCAACCTGAAATGAAATGGACATCAGACCAATATGAAACACAGATAGACAGATTACATTTTGACATGCAAAGGCTTGCATGTTATATGAAAAAACATCTTTTGATGGCGCTCCCTTATTGTGAATATACAGACTAATGGTCAGGCACACTTAGTATAGAGTACAAGGCTTATATATTTTTGTAGAACCAGAACCAAAATTTAATTAATTGTTATCACACTTTAATGATACTGAATTTTAATTAGTGATAAACACATTGTGATGAACACATTGTGTTCACTGTGATTGATTTATAATCCTTTATTGCTTTAAAATAAATGAACACAACACAGCTATTTTGTGTTTACTTCCTGTGTGGGGTCTGGCTTTGCTCAATAATTACAGCTTTTTGAATAATAAAAGTCTTTTTGAATATAATGCTACAAGCTTGGCACAACTATCTTTGGCCAGTTTCTCCCATTCTCTTTGCAGCACCTCTCAAGCTCCATCAGGTTGGATGGGAAGCGTTGGTGCACAGCCATTTTAAGATCTCTCCATAGATGTTCAATCGGATTCAAGTCCGGGCTCTGTCTGGGCCACTAAAGGACATTCACAGAGTCCTAAAGCCACTCATTTGATATCTTGGCTGTGTGATTAGGGTCATTGTCCTACTGATAAATGAACTGTTGCCCCAGTCTGATTTTAAGAGTGCTGTGGAGCAGGTACATCTCTGTACATGTCTGTACATTTCTGCAGTCACCTTCCCTCTATCCTGACTAGTCTCTCAGTTCCAACTGCTGAAAAACATCCCCACAGCGTGATGCTGCCACCAACATGCTTCACTGTAGGGATGGTGTTGGCCTTGTGCCTAGTTTCCTCCAAGCATGATGCCTGCCATTCATACCAAAGAATTCAATCTTTGTCTCATCAGACCTGAGAATTTTTCTTTTGTCATGTTCTGAGAGTTCTTCAGGTACCTTTTGGCAAACTCCAGGTGGGCTTTACCATACAGGCCTGAATGGTGGATTGCTGTAGAGATGGCTGTCTCTCTAGAAGGTTCTGCTTGGTCCAAAAAGGACCTCTGGAGCTTTAACAGAGTTAAAATCGGGTACTTGGTCACCTCCCTGACTTCTTCCACAATCAGTTTATGTGGTCAGCCAGCTCTAGGAAGAGTCCTGGTAGTTTTCAATTTCTTCCACTTTTGGATGATGGAGGCCATTGTGCTCATTGGAATCTTTTAAACAGCAGACATTTTACAGGTCATGATGGCTCCTGATCCATTGGAATCAGCTGATACCCATCAGGACCAGTTACATGGCACGACTGTGAGCACCCAATTGCCTGTGGGCATCACAGTACGATCTTCTATGCCCCAGCCCCTCAGGAACTTGCACACAGAAAGCAGGGCAATGCTGTTTGGGCATGTGCAGCCCCTGATACTGCACATCCCTGATGACGCATTCTGCACCCCTTGCTGCATCTGGCACGGAGGCGTTCCTGGGCCGCCTGGAGATTTTTTACTGGAGGGGTAGGTTGCCTTCTGGGCACATGCAGCCCCTGGCACAGTGTGTCATCTGAGCATGTGCAGGCCCTGCCCCTGCATGTCTCTGCTGGATGCTCCAGCACTCCTCCCTGAATCGCACACGGAGGTGGTCCCGGATCGCTATGGGGTTGATACCCATACCACAGTGTTGACGTGTCATGGTGCATGCAGTCACTGCCACTGCATGCCTTTTCTACTGCCTCCAGCACTCCTCCTTGCCTCTTGCAGGACCGGACCACTCGGACCTGCTCTTGCATGCCCCTACTGTCGGTGATGGGACTTCGGGGAACTCTCTCTGCTCATCTCTTTTTGTGTCCGTTGGTCTGAGCAGGGCCTCTTCCTGTCCATCCAGGCCAGACCCTCTTACCCCCTGGGAACTTTGTAGCACTCAGCCCTCCCTGGAGGCTACCGGAGGATCCAGACGCATTGCTTCCCTGTCAACCCGCCTTCAGGAGGTGCCCCTAACCTGCATAGCATCCCCACAAAAAACTATGGGGGCGTGCCATTTGTGCTCTAACCTGAGCTGTCTACTGTGGGACGCTGTGTTCATTTCCAAATGTCCAATCAGCTGTTGTTTCCACAGGTGGGCTCAGATTGACCTGCAGAAACATCTCAAGGATGATCAGGGGAAACAGGATGCACCTGAGCTCAATTTTGAGCTTCATGGCAAAGGCTGTGAATACTTATGTACATGTGCTTTCTCAGTTTTTTTATTTTGAATAAATTTGCCTACACCTCAAGTAAACTTTTTTCACATTGTCATTATGTAGTATTTTGTGTAGAATTCTGAGAAAAAAAGAATTTAATCCATTTTGGAATAAGGCTGTAACATAAAATGTTGAAAAGCGCTCTGAACAGTTTCTGAATGTATTGTAATTTTTAACTTAAGGGAGAGGGGAACACATCTGAGCACATCTTTTTTTCAGCTACTAAACAGTAGAAATCATATGACAAGATAAAAAAATTTAATGCACACAATAACTTAACATACATCATCTTTTTTTAAGTGAAGTGCTTGTCATTGTGATACACAGCAATTACAGCACATGGTGCACTCAAAGAAATTTGTACTCTGCTTTGAACCCATCACCCTTGGTGAGCAGTGGGCAGCTATGAACTCTCTGTTTCCTTACCCGATAGGCCAACCACAGCCCCATCAAAATCTGCCATCAGGTGGAAAGTTTTTAAATAAAAGATTGCTCCACCCATCTTTTTGGATAACCAAATTAATTTGCACCAAATGTTATTTGAGTTTAATTTACTGTGAGAGTCTGCAGGGAGGGTCATTAAAAACAAAGATCATCTTACTTTTACTCCACATTATAAAAAAATGCATTTTAGCAAGCTTTTATCTTTAGAACTAAAGAAGACCCAGGTTCAAATCCCGCTTACTACCATTGTGTCCCTGAGCAAGACACTTAACCCTAAAATTGCTCCAGGGGGACTGTCCCTGTAACTACTGATTGTAAGTAGATCTGGATAAGGGTGTTTGATAAATGCCTTAAATGTAAATGTAAATGATTAGTTCAATGCTAAATGAAATGTAATTGATTGACTGCTATAATTTTAATACACCATACATATATTTAAAACACATATGCTGATCAATAACTAACATACACAGAGAGAATAATCCACCCACCTGTTTTTGAAAGAAGATTTTATCCCAGCTCTGGTTGAATTTATAACCCTGAAGAAGTACATTCATGATATACTGTGCTGAAGCACAGTACTCTCTGAGGTATTTTTCTGGTGTCTTAGGATACTCTGTCAAGAGCTATCAAAAAATAATTAGTATCTCATATTGATTTTTTATATTATAGCGTACAGTTTAAATAGGTTCATTGTATTGACTCACAGTTTTCCAGGTTTTGTTACAGAAGGACTCTATACTTAATGTGACTTTTGGTAGTGGAGCTTGAGGTGCCAGTCCCAGAAAATCAAAAGTGTAAAAATATGCAGAAAAGGCCTGTATAAGAAATTGGGAAAAACTAATAAACATTAATATTCACAACAGTAGACAGGATCCAAACATCATCAAAAAAGTATTCTGTCGTACTGAAAAGATGGGAAGATATACCAAGAAACTTCATTTAACCATACACAGCAAACTAGTACAGGACAACATATCCCATCTTTTAGCTGGATGGATGGATGGATGAATGGATGAATGTTTAAATCATCAGTAATCAGCTTCTTAAAATTCCTGCCAATAGAGTGGTGCTTATTGGGGAAAAGCCACAATGTTTGCTCCTTGTGTGCAGAAACATTGTTTCTACCTTGTATATGAGGTTTGTCATATAACTAAATTTAAGGGGTACTGATTTATGTCTGCTGTGTCCACAGTCACAGGTTGTTGATTATGTTCATAAATTTGCACACCGTATAAAATGTCCCTTATCTTTCTATATTTCATGTTGCCTGTTTTGCAATTTTGCAACCATCAAAATCGCATTTTTTAAGGGATTATAAAGAATGGAACCAATATACCAGAGAACTAACTATTATAAAGAACATCTGCTGCCTTGTGTTATTTAAATTCAAATGACAATGAGCTGAATAAAAAATGAAGTTATTTTTACAGCTTGTACTTACAAAAAATATTCCATTGACAGGAGGCTGATAAACACCATTGAAACCACAGTCAGGACTGAGAGAGCAGGTTGATACATTAATAATGTTCAACATAAGATTAGAGCACTGATTTGGTTCTCCAGTACCAACAAATGTGAGATTGGTGGATGGGTCAAAGCCTGTCGGTTTATTCACACAAGGTGAGTTATACAGGTCTCCCATGGTCAAAGTCTGGTTGTAGCCCAAATGGTAGCAAGGATGGTTTATTGTTCCAGGTCTACCAGCCTGAAAGAGTCACAAATCATTCAGTGTAACAGTGCTTCTCCTTTGACAGTGCAATGCACCAAATAAAAAGAATGTGGCAATAGTGAGTTACTTTACACACCAGTTTCAACAAACGTTTCTACTTACTTGGACCAAATATGCTTGGGCAATCTTCAGGGCCTGGTCTTTACCATAGCACAAATAGCTGTGACTGTACAGGTCATACTTCTTCCCATAAAGCTGCAGTATTTCAGCTGTCCCTGGGTCTCGTATGGGGCCACTGGGTGTGAAGGAGATTTGAGTGGAGGCACCTCCGAGGTCCATTGAACCAATTACCCTGCTGTCTTTAGGAAGCACCCATCTGCCCTCAAAGGAGTGCTACCATCCAGAAAAGCACACTGTGATCAGGCTCTTATTTGTAATAAGACTTGAATCCTTAAACTCAGGACCTTCCAAATGGGTTAGGGTTAAGGTTAATAATTGCATACATTTTTGAATCCATGGAAATAACCTGACACCTTTACTCCTTTGTAATGCTTTGCTAGGTCCACAGCAATGAGTTGCTGTTTGTGGGTCTTTCTGTCTGAAATATGTATTCCATTGGATTGCAATAAGGTGACTAAGCCACTGAAAAACATCCCATTGTTTGTTTTATATAAATTTCTGTCATCAGTCATTTGTACTGTAAAGCGCCACCCAGGATGGCTGTAGCCTAGTGGCTATTCTTTTGGCTGCTTCTGTCCTCTGTCACCTCGTCAATAAACACTAGGGACACAATACCATGGGCAACCATACATGCCCATGCCATCAAACTGTCTCCACCATTTCTCACAGATGGTGGGACCTTTTGTCCCTTTAAAAGGACAATGGTAAATATTAAAGAACTATAATTTGAAATTTTATTTAAATATTCTGAGACGTTTTTGTTCTTTATACTGTGCTTGAGAGATACCATGAACCAGAATCAAATTCCTTGTATGTGTTCATTCACATACTTGGTCAATAATTTGTATTCTGTTTCTATATTAATGTCCATATACATTATATAATTCTAATTTGAATATGTTTCATTAAAAGGTTAAATAACCTTTTAACTAGTAGCACCATTTCTGTGAAAAAAGGATTTCCACAGAATTATTGCTGTCCCCATTCCTGTACAGGCCTGTTAAATAGGCTTTAGGAGCATTCCAGGTCACCCTGTAGCCCTGCCTGGCCTTTTGGTGCAGCATTATAAGAGAAACATATACAGAAAACAGTATTGCGAAATGGCCTTTGGCTAAATTAATTTAGCCAAATTATGTTAATCATTCTTTATACAGGGAGTGCAGAATTATTAGGCAAGTTGTATTTTTGAGGAATCATTTTATTATTGAACAACAACCATGTTCTCAATGAACCTAAAAAAACTCATTAATATCAAAGCTGAATGTTTTTGGAAGTAGTTTTTAGTTTGTTTTTATTTTTAGCTATTTTAGGTGAATATCTGTGTGTGCAGGTGACTATTACTGTGCATAATTATTAGGCAACTTAACAAAAAACAAATATATACCCATTTCAAGTATTTATTTTTACCAGTGAAACCATCTCCACATTCACAAATATACATTTCTGACATTTAAAAACAAAAAAAAAAAATCAGCGACCAGTATAGCCACCTTTCTTTACAAGGACACTTAAAAGCCTGCCATCCATGGATTCTGTCAGTGTTTTGATCTGTTCACCATCAACATTGCGTGCAGCAGCAACCACAGCCTCCCAGACACTGTTCAGAGAGGTGTACTGTTTTCCCTCCTTGTAAATCTCACATTTGATGATGGACCACAGGTTCTCAATGGGGTTCAGATCAGGTGAACAAGGAGGCAATGTCATTTGTTTTTCTTCTTTTATACCCTTTCTTCCCAGCCACGCTGTGGAGTACTTGGACACGTGTGATGGAGCATTGTCCTGCATGAAAATCATGTTTTTCTTGAAGGATGCAGACTTCTTCCTGTACCACTGCTTGAAGAAGGTGTCTTCCAGAAACTGGCGAAAAGGCCCCACAAGCTCATCTTTGATGATACCAGCCCAAACCAGTACTCCACCTCCACCTTGCTGGCGTCTGAGTCGGACTGGAGCTCTCTGCCCTTTACCAATCCAGCCACGGGCCCATCCATCTGGCCCATCAAGACTCACTCTCATTTCATCAGTCCATAAAACCATAGAAAAATCAATCTTGAGATATTTCTTGGCCCAGTCTTGACGTTTCAGCTTGTGTGTCTTGTTCAGTGGTGGATGTCTTTCAGCCTTTCTTACCTTGGCCATGTCTCTGAGTATTGCACACCTTGTGCTTTTGGGCACTCCAGTGATGTTGCAGCTCTGAAATATGGCCAAACTGGTGGCAAGTGGCATCTTGGCAGTTCATGGGCAGTTATTTTGCACCTTGGTTTTTCCACATGCTTCTTGCGACCCTGTTGACTATTTTGAATGAAACACTTGATTGTTCGATGATCACGCTTCAGAAGCTTTGCAATTTTAAGAGTGCTGCATCCCTCTGCAAGATAGCTCACTATTTTTTACTTTTCTGAGCCTGTCAAGTCCTTCTTTTGACCCATTTTGCCAAAGGAAAGGAAGCTGCCTAATAATTATGCACACCTGATATAGGGTGTTGATGTCATTAGACCACATGTCATTAGACCATTACAGAGATGCACATGGTAGTAGGCTTTCGAGCCTATACAGCTTGGAGTAAGACAACATGCATGAAGAGGATGATGTGGACAAAATACTCATTTGCCTAATAATTCTGCACTCCTTGTACGTTCACCTTATTCTCTGTATGATTGCATGTTCCAAACCATACCATGCTGATATGGTATGAACACTTGTTTATGCTGTTTATGCTGTAAAGAGAAGAGTGGTGGTAAGCATGGACACAGTTTAATAAAATTAGACAGACACAAATCACAAGCAAAGTTGGTTATACTATTTACATTGGAATAACGTTGATTATTATTTACAGTTATAAAGGTTATAATGGTCACCCATGGTCACCCAAGTCTGGTTGTAGACTAAATGATGGCAAGGATGTTTTTTTGTTCCAGATCTATCAGCCTGAAAGACTCACAAATCATTCAGTGCTTCTCATTTAGTGTGGAGTGCTTCTCAGGAAGGCATTACCCTGAGACATAGCTGTGGAACTACTGAAAGTAATGGAAAAGCGCAGGAGGACTTCAGGTTGGAGAAGAACCTGTGGGTATAATGTCCTCTGAGGACCAGTTTTTTACAACTGTCAAGAAAGAGACCTGCTAATGAGAAGCTGTGACCTGTAATTAGTGAGTGGTGTAGACTTTCCATTTTTTGCCATAAACAAATCAAAAATAATGAGCGTGGAGGGACTTAACGACTGTTGACCATCATGTGTAGTTTCAGAAATGATCAGTTATAACACATTTTCTTAAAGAAGTATTAACAAATTAGAACTTGTGAGGGATTTCATGGGAAATTTAAAAAGCATTGCCTCTTGTGATTTTCAAATATTTGTTATATTTAATATACGTACCTTAATTAACGTCTCCATTAGGTAGTTAATGGTGATCCATCCATATGCCCCCTCTTCCTTACCAGACAATATTCGTGCTCCCTGAAAATTGAAGGGATAAGCTTGTATTGCCTTTCTGACTTCCTCCAGGATCTGGTCTGATGCAGCCTGGTCCTGCAGTCTGAACAACAAAACTGTTAATTATTCACATTTTGGGAACATATGTATAACAGTGTTCTCAGCATCCAGCCAGGAAGTGTTTACTTCAGTAGTCGCATGCCAGCTGTGGCTCCCAGGTACACTGGGCTGGTCCCATGCTGCTTTGCTGGTATGGTTGCCTTGGCAACATCCAGGCATTTCCTGAGGCTCTGACCTGCAGCTAGTGGGTTTTGCTTATAGCTTGAAATTCCACCTCCTGAGGGGAGAAAATTATATGGAATAGGATGTTTTCAGCTGCAGTGTCCTTTAAGGTTGGTAAATTGCTCAAGCAATTGAGTTTCAACATTTGGACCAGTGTGGAAAATTCATGTTCACTTCTATAGACTATGATCTATATTCAGGACTAATAAAATGTCAGGTACAGGCATGATTGTGAATCTCAATGTATAAATGGAAAGGTAAAAATAGCTTCTGACTGGCTGTGACCTCTGAACCCTCTGATGTCATAAAATCTGTTATCAACCTGTAATGCATATATATGACATAAATAATTTAGAAAAAAAAAATGTGACAGTTGCACCATTCACTGCCTCATCCACAGATTCAAATTAGCCCAACACAAACATTCCTCTGGGCTCATATTCTTCAGTGATTTCACAAAAATAAAACCTGAGACCAAGAGCACACACCTTTAGTAATTGTGAATCTGTCACAGCTTTGTGTTTTAACTGCTACAACATGGTTGGGGGTTGATGGTTAGTGTCTTACGAACTCTTGTACTACACTGTTGTCCTTATTGACTGCTTTTAATTGACAAAGAAAACGTAATAATATAACAATATGTAAGTATTAACTAAAATATATATTTATTAATAAATACATTTATGTAATTCTTTTTTTAAATATAACATAATGTCTAGATGCTGCATAAAAAATCCTTACATCCTGTTCATCCTTACAGTACATCTGGAAAGCATTAATCCCTTTTTCCACATTTTGTTATGTTACAGCCTTGTTCTAAAATTGATTAAATATTTTTTCCACATAATTCTACACTGAACAAGAATTAAAAATAAAATTGTTGGACATATTTTGGAATAGCACGCACTGGTCTATATAAGGTCCCTGTCTCTGAGGTTGAGTAGGAACGGAAGCACAGAAGCAGGATGTTTGGAAAGGTAAGAATGTTTATTTAACAGAAATCAAACTGGAGCAATGGCCAAAAAGGGAACACAAAAGAAAGTTAAACAAACCCTAAGGTGTGTGTAGGTGAGACAGGAACAAAAACACTGCTTAGGCAACCACAGGGCTGTGGCACTGCAGGCATCGCTGGTCCTCAATGGCTCTGGAAGACCTGACCCCTCCATCAACCTGCACACAGGATACAGGGCTTTGCTGGAGGTATGAAGGTTTTGCGTGACCCCCTCCTGGCTCAGCCCAGTCTGCGTTCATTGGGATGAGAATGCCCTCTTCCTTCTCATCCCGTCCGCCATCTTCCTCTACCTCATTGTCATCCTCACTCTGTCCATTACACACCTGGAAGTGTGTGTGTGAAGGGCAGTGATGCAGGGCTTTACTTTACTTTACTTGGCAGACGCTTTTATCCAAAGTGACTTGTGCTCAGCCCATGCACAGTGGGGAGCACATTCCCTGCGTCATTCCACCCCTACTCATCATTGTCATCGCTGACATCATCACCAGCATCGTCCCAGTCCATGTGGGTGTCGTGGAGGATCTCGCTTGTGCACAGTGGGGGGCGCAAACTCTACGCTATCCGCCCACGAAACCTCCTCGCTGCTGACGATGTCTTCCTCCAGACAACATCTCTGCAGCAATCCACCAATCAGGCTTGTATGGCCAGACAGAAGCCAATCCTTAGTAAAATGCACATGAAATAAAATTCTCTGGTCTGATGAGACAAATAATTAACTCTTTGGTGTGATTGCCAGGCATCACGTTTGGAAGAAACCAGGCAGTGCCAGTGTGCCAGTTTGGGGATGTTTCAGCTGCAGGAACTGGGATAGAGGGAAAGCTGACTGCAGCAATTTAAAGAGACATCCTGGATGAAAACCTTCTCCAGAGCACTCTTGACTGGGGTGAGGATCATCTTTCAGCAGGACAACAGTCCTAAGCACACAGTCAAGATATCAAAGGAGCGGCTTCAGGACAACTCTGTGAATGTCATTGAGTGGTCCAGCCACTCTCTCTAGAGAGGTCTTAAAATGGTTGTGCAACGATGCTTCCCATCCAACCTGATGGGGCTTGAGAGGTGCTGCAAAGCAGAATGAGCCAAACTGGCCAAGGATAGGTGTGCCAAGGTTGTGGCATCATAGTCAAAAAGACTTGAGGTTGTAATTTCTGCCAAAGGTGCATCGACAAAGTATTGAGCAAAGACTGTGAATAGTTATGTACATGTGATTTCTCAGCTTTTTTATTTCTAATAAATTATTATGTCAAAACCTCAAGTAAACTTTTTCACATTGTCATTATGGGGTAGTGTGTGTAGAATTCTGAGGAGAAAATGCATTCAATCCATTGTGGAATAAGGCTGTAACATAACAAAATGTGTTAAAATTTCGATGCACTGAATAATCTAATAAATACCACTCCAAAATCACAAAAGTGGTAACTGAGTTTTATAAAAGAGGTAAATATTTATGTCTGTTTTTTCTGTTATATTATATTAAACAGAAACATCCAAAACATCCTTAATCAGTCCTGGTGGGGCTCCATGTTGAGCAGAAAGGGTTATTTCATTATGATTACAGCAGAGTCCATCTGTGTAATGTGTGTCAGCCAAAAGACCTGAGGCTTCATTCATCTACCTGAAGGCCCTTGTTCAGTTTTCCAAGGACTGCCATGGATCTTTGAAATTTATTTTCTGTCATCTTCTTTGTCATGTCCACACAAATACCATGCTTTGATTGTTGGTGCTTCATACTTCCTACTTATATACTTCATATATATTTTAATGCTGTTGGAGTTTTGGTGTCTATGTGTGTGCACAGCCCATAAAACTATCCTACTCTGAAACAACATTGTTTCCAAAGTTCTTTAACTGTAGGACTGTGTCTACCAACGTACTAAAATCTATTCATTTTTTTGTCTGGTTAATCATCACATAAAATCCGTAATGTTTATTAGAGCATTAAAACAAACAAATGTTAGAAAAATTACACCAACCCTCTACATCACAGAGCAGGGCCTGAGACACAATCGCGGTGTTGTTTTCTTTATTCCCTGGCCATTTGTATATGAACAGAGCTGTGTGTGATGAACCAGCATCAAACACCATCCCGTACTGCATCAGAAAACAGACAATTCAATCAGTTACTTTACATGACCTTCATTTCTAAAATTCTAATCTTGGGATATACAACTGCATTGTCTTGATGTAAATAAATATTTCTTTGTTAAGTTTCTCTGTAGGACCAAACTGAATCAGCGCAATAGAAGAAATATGTACAAAAACTTTAAAATGTCGTCCTTATTCCAATTCACCTGTGTGTTCAGAGGCAGTTCCAATGTATGGTGTTGACTCAAAGTCAGAATTAAAGCAATAATGCTCATGCATCCTATGGCTGATATAGCAATCCCTAATCCGACCCTTTTCACTCGCGCTTTCCCCATTCCAGCTCTGTCGTTTTATACCTGAGGACACACACAGACATGCAAACAAGTGTTGGGCAAACATTGGGGGGGGGATGTCATGAAATTCTGCTCACTATTTGCTCAAAGTTCTCTTTGTCTTGAGCATAGACCTTTGTGGAACATAGAGTGGCTTTAACCAAGTTTACAAGCCACAACTGTAAAGAGCGAGCCTAGAAGCAATCCATGTTCCGTCAACAATTAACCAAGAGCAAAGCGAGCAAATTCAACACATACAGACACACAAGAAAATCTTTCAAAAACATACCTGCGTCTGAACGCTCTGTGCGGTGTATTCAGCTACCCCCACTCACTTTGTCCCGGTGTTAGTCAGACATCTCAAAGGGCTAACCTCCGTGGTAAAATGGCTTTGCCTTTTATCTACCGGAGATATGCCTCTATTCCTGGGATCTACCCTCAATAACAAGAGCATGCATGGGTGCGCGCGCACACACATAGACACACACACACACACACACACACACACATACACTTTCTTTTTCAATAGTACAAAATACCAACAACAATACATTTAGAAATAGTTACAGAGCAAAACTGAAAAGACGTCATAAAAGCAGATGCAGCAGCTTGTTATTGTTCAACTAAAAGATAAGATAAGTGGGACTAATTGAATATTGAACTATTGAAATATTTTTAATGAACTCAAAAATTTGTAATGGAAAAAGTCACCTCATATAATAAACATTACGATGACTACGGACCTTATTTCTTTTAAGACAAGTTCTACTTCACTAGTTCTCAGATCACTACCATTTCTGGATGTTACCAGAATATTTTATTGAAAATGTTTTCACAACCTATTTTTTAAATGGATAGGCCAATAAACTAAATCTTCATACTAAATTAAAAAGGTTAGTCTTTTGGGCTGAGATAGTTCTGATTTACAATCATGGTCCCATGATTACTGTTATAAATAATGTAAAGAAGAGGGTGTCATTTTCCACCAAGATGACACTAGAGAATAGAAGACCCAGCTTCTCACAAGCCGAGTCCCCGCTGTTATGGGCAAAAAGCCCCATACTATTCATTCATGCAAATGAGCTTTATATCTCCACATCTCTTTTAAGTGTTTACGACTGAATTCTGTTTTTACTCATCAAAGGCTTCAAACTTCAGCATAACAAAACAAAGATTCATTTCTAATCTGTTAAATCACAATGCGTTTTGGCCCCCGTGCATCGTGGGAGCACAACACCTGAGTCCGGGCTGTTCTGCTTTCCTTAAAACCTGTGTCCAGATTAGGCTCACACAAAGAATTAGCTCCCATAGTGCTGCACCTTGCAGACAAAGCCCACAGCTCTGGTTCACTGTCACGGTTAATTATGAATTTACCTTGAATGTGTGAGGTGCCAGATCAGATCTCTTGTGAATGCTGGGAGGCATGTACAACACCTTCATGCTAATTGCTATTTATCACGCAACTTTACAGCAGAAGCAACAGTGCGGAATGTAAAACATGTTCCACTGCAGTGCCCTCCACCTTTTTCGGAAGTTTAAAGAAAATCCCACTTTTGGAGAAGGAACCTCACCTCACAGTGACAAAATGCAAACATGCAGCCTTGAATTTCTGACTCAGCTCAACAACATCTCATGGTTGAACCATCTTGTGGTTTTTGATTATCTCTATTCAAGATTCAAGATTGGTTTATTGTCAGTATACCGTGTATTGACACAATGTTTCACACAGACCCCATTCACTGTAACTTAAAACTTTTTTAAGTTACAGTAACAGTAGATAGGTGGTCAGAAATAGAGGCACACATTTGTAATTTGTAATTATATAGAATAGAATTAGAATATGGGCACTGGTGGCCTAGCGGTTAAAGAAGTGGCCCTGTAATCAGAAGGTTGCCGGTTCGTATCCCCATCCGCTAAGGTGCCACTGAGGTGCCACTGAGCAAAGCATCGTCCCCACATGCTGCTCCCTGGGCGCCTGTCATGGCTGCCCACTTCTCACTCAGGGTGATGGGTTAAATGCAGAGGACAACTTTCACTGTGTGCACCGTGTGCTGTGCAGCTGTGTATCACAAGTGACAATCAATTCACTTTCTCACTTCTCACAAGCTACAGTGAAAAAATGGAACCATTTGTGGAACCACCTTCACTGAAATAGCTGGGACGACGTCTTCATTCACCAGGCATCTGGAGAGAAAGAGCCACAAAATGTAATATTACTAACTACAAGATCGCTGACTAGCTCTGCATTTCTTAAGTCCCATGAAATGGAAAAAATGATCCTGTGCACACAAGTTATTGTGTACCACGGTCTGTAAAAAATTCTAAAGCTTCTATAAAATAGCAACCAAAAACTCTTGGGTCACTGCTTGTTTTGCTGAAATTCAGACAAATAATTTTCCAAATGAATAAATAATTCATATCAATCAATGTGCCGAATATAA
Source organism: Denticeps clupeoides (assembly GCF_900700375.1). Taxonomy (NCBI): domain Eukaryota; kingdom Metazoa; phylum Chordata; class Actinopteri; order Clupeiformes; family Denticipitidae; genus Denticeps; species Denticeps clupeoides. The sequence continues at coordinate 16,033,038 of NC_041708.1, forward strand.
TTAGGTCCCTTTGAGAAGTACAGTCTCCTGTGAAGTTTACGTTTACACCTGCATGCTGACCCCTCAGATCCAACTTAAGTATTATGATTCTAACTTCCATTTTCTCTGCACTATGTGAACATCCATCTATAACCATGCCGTTCCTCGGACCTTGTAATTGTTCCTGGATGGAATCAATAACACGACTGAAGTCTGTGTAGTTCTTCCGTCGGCTGAGCCTGTTACCTTTCAGTATGAACAGAAAATTAGTCTGGCTGATTAGAATCTATTTGCAATAACTTCATGGTCTCCACACACTACCCTTTGTTAAGTGACTAGCTGAAGATCATTGAACTAGCACTGCAACATTAAGTTTAGCCAGTGTTCACTTTTTTCAGTGTATGTGTTACTGCTGCAAAGATAATGACTTCCTGAACATTTTTATGAATGAAGGAATTTTTCATTCAATTTCAAAACCTACACTACATTAGCTGGGAGAACAGATTTTATATTACACATTGTCCCTGGGCTAATCGCACCAAAAAAAGTGAACAGACGCTAAACTTGTATGGATGCACTGAAAAAAGTAAACTGTAGCTGTTGTTTGTTTATTGTGGTTTTTTTTTTACCAAACAAATTCATGCTTATGAGCAAATTTTTACTTTACTATAATGCTACTGAGAGAGATTTATTATTTTGTTTAATTCACATTACGAAAATGCTAAAATGCTAGGTACATTTTTTAGCCAGTGTTCACTTTTATCAGTTTTTTTGTCTGGTTAATCATCACATAAATCGTAAAATGTGCAGCCCTACAAACAAGTCAAATGGTCACGACCACACAGCAGATTAAGCTTTGGACTTAGCAGGAAAATACCTACTAACCTACACCTACTAATACCTACTAATACCTACTAACTCAGTAAGCCCTGTCCCATGAGGTCATGTGTGGGGACTGATGGAGACTACTACAACTACAACATGTATTTCTTATATAGCCCAAAATCACATACAGTATGTCTCACACTTGATCCTTCTGTACACAAAGAAAAACATTAGGAGAGAGAATAGACAGGTAGAAAACTTGGGAAGGAGTGGCACAGAGAGGGACCCCCTTTCCAGAGTAGAGTGAGCCTGCAATTGGTGTCAGTGCAGGGTTTGTGATGATTTGTCCAAGTAAAAAAAATAGTCCAACAGGTGTAGTGGTAGGTAAGTCAAAATTGTAGAGCATCTGTCCATGTTTGGAGGTACTGGACGGTGCAGAGTGGTTGTTTAGTCCAGTATTATAGTCTATACGGGTCCAGGGCCTTACAATAGTGGTGGCTGTGGTGACCCTCTGAGTTTTCTCGTCAGCAGTTCATTGCCAGGGACCAGGATCCCTCTGGTGGTCTCATCATGACTGAGAACATGTCATTTTAAGGGTGTAGAGCTTTTTTGTTCATGTGTGACCTCCTCTTAGCCTGCTGTAAATGACAGAAACAAATGGTTACATTCGTTTGAGAAATAGTGTGTGGAGAGGTGTCGTACTCCTTTATACACATCTGCAATGCAGAGATCAGTTAGCTCTAACGTCTTAACCAGACACATCCAACGTTGTGGAAAAAGCACATCTAAATCCCAACAGTGTCAGTTTCTAGTTCATCCTGAACAATTCTCCTCAGTGTCACTGGACAGTCCTCCCCAAGGGACATATGAGGTAAGAGCAGGCCAGGTTTCAAGGAAACAAGTCACAGCAGGTTGACAGGTTAGCCACCGTGTGGACAAATCTCATGCCACTCTATAGCAACAGGAGCAAAAGGGAATGATATTCCTCTCTTCGAAAATCTGACACTGAGAGTTGTGTATATTTTTACAACAGTGGTCTCAATATCCATGTTTCTTTATGTTTGCAAGCATGATGTCCAATGTGGGCATTCATGGTAATCGTCATGGTAGCTTTGGTTCTGCTCAAGTGCATCTTCTTAGCAGTATATGAATCTTGAAATAAAGTTCCATTTAACTTGACTGTTATTACTAAAACCATGTTTGATGGTGTGGCAAAGGCTACCTCACTTGCGAAAACCTTGCTTCCGAACCAATCCGTAGATGTGGCAAAGAATTAACTGATTTCACTTAAATACCAGGTTCACCGATCATTTTGTCCACATACTCTACATTTTTCACCGCTCACCACTAGTGTACGAGCCAGTGCACACGCACATCAAAAAATGGCCGATGAGGCTATGGCTGGAATAAGCGACTGAAGCTGAAAAAATTATTTTTTGAATAAAAAAGGTGCACAATAATTATGCAAACCTTGATATAGTGGATTGATATTAATTGGCCAAATGACTAAATGAACATAGAACCATTCAAACCTTTGTAGAGTAATTATCTTACTAATATGTTACAAGTCTTCACTTCATCGTGAATTGATTTTAAAATGAGAAATCACAAATTGTACTGGTTTAGATTAATTTTTCGTTTCCATTCCAGTGGTCCGGGAGTGGGGCCAGGCAGCGGTGCAATGTCACCTCCGCCGCTGCAGAGGGCAATAAAGAGCATTTTACTCCCTTCCCTGCCGCTTCTTCTGCTCAACGACGCTCACGTCGGCTCTTTTCCCGAAACGTTGCAATGGCATGGTGATGTTTGTGTAAATTGTGACAATGGTTACACCCCGGCGACTGCTCCGCAGTCTGGAGGGGCTGTTTGCTGTCTACAAACCGGCTGGAGTTCACTGGAAACTGGTTCGGGACACGGTGGAAGCCAGTTTATTAAAAGGTAGGAGACACAAATAAAAAGTCAAAACGCTTCACTTTCATTCATGTATTTTATCTTTCGTTGTTATTTGCATATTTCATTACTCAAAATCAAAGTTAATTGCAGACATACATTAGACCGAAACATCCTAAACATTCTGTAGGTGACAGTGTTATTTGTAGGTGACAGTGATGATGATGAGGATGATTTTTACTGATGGTTCTTGCACATTTCTCAGGTGTAAATTTGGCACCTCCTGCTCCCCCAAAGCTTGCAGTCCAGTTCCAGCTGTTGCCCAGAAGGTCAGAGGTCACTGCGGATGTCACGTTGGCTGCGACCCTGTTACCAGTTCTGGCGGGGACCCCGATGGGTGTGTTCACAACCACTAGCATTGTGTTTGATACTAGTCCTCTACCGGGAGTGGTAGTAGCCTAATGGTTTAGAAGATCACCTATGAACCAGAAGACCAGAAAGTCCCAGGTTGAAACCCCACTTACTACCATTGTGTCCCTGAGCAAGACACGTAACCCTGACTGCTCCAGATTGTAAATCATTCTGGTTAACAGTGTCTGATAAATACAGGAACAGTGTCTTTTGGTCTCCCAATTGTCCTCTGCAGTATGGAATATTTTTCATAAATTATAGATCTAAAATATTTTTGCTGAAAAAAGACTGATTACTGACCACTGTGTATGATTCTCAAATTTAGTAAATATGACCTGTTTATCTTCCTTTCATTAGTAAGAGGACCCCAGTTTCAGAGTCTTCAGGTTGGAGTGGGGCATCGCCTGGATGTGTCCTCTTCCGGAGTCCTTGGTAATCCAAAATCTCCATCTTAATCTATAGATCCTGTTTGTCATATCAGTGGATATCTCTGTTTCACAGTTCTAGGAGTTGGGCAGGGGAATAAGGCCCTCACTGATCTCTACAGGACACATGTTACCCGGGTTAGTTATGGCCATGAATTTCTAGCATTTTAACAAAATTGCTGACCGAATTTGATCATTTTTTTTCCTCTTTGTTAGTGCTACACCATTGATGGGGAATTTGGGATGGCAACAGATGATTTTTCTCCTAATGGGCGCATCCTTGAAAAAACAACATATGGTAATGTTTGACTTTGTCAATTGTCAGTGTATACTAAACTTGTAGTGTTTCGCCTCATGCCTCAACATTTTCCTTTTTTTCCTCCTTCTTTCCAGAGCACATCACTCAGGACAAATTAGAGAGGGTCTTGGCCATTATTCAGGGAGCCAATCAGAAAGCCCTGATATCGTAAGTTATGCTTAGCCTAATGGTATGTGCCTGATGATTGTGTGATTCGGACTGAAATTTGTTGTCTGCCGTGCAGCTACTCTAATGTGGACCTACAATCTCAAGAGGCATATGAGCTGGCAGTTCGTGGGATGCTGCACCCACAGGGGAAATCTCCACCCATTGTGACAGGCCTGCGTTGTATTAACTTCACACCACCGCACTTCACACTGGGTAAGAACACTACTGGGTGTTGTGTGTTTGAAGAAAACTCTCCCAGATTCCAGGGACTCTATTTTATTTATTACTAACTATCTTACCTAGCAAAAGCTAATCCCTTTATATTTTTTATAGAGGTGCAATGTTTGAATGAGACACAGCGTTACCTCCGCAAGCTTCTACATGAAGTGGGGCTTGAGCTGCGCAGCTCAGCAATTTGCACCAAAGTTCGTCGCACCAGAGATGGGCCGTTTACTCTCCAGGATGCCCTGCTCCACAAGGACTGGACCCCTGATAGCATCGCCAGGGCAGTCAAACACACCCGCCCCATAACAAAGGCTGTCCAGAAGGCTGCAGGATTGTCCAGACCTGTAATGCGCTCTACTGTAGAACTCAAACAAGACAAACAATCCTCAGATTCAACAGAGCCTCAAACTGCCACAGCTGCCACCTCAGGACACTTCCTTCCTCACAGAGCCTGAGAAAACAGCTCCAGTGGCTCCTCTACCACTTCATATTCCTGAATATGCCATTCATATTACAACTGTCTGCACAAGAATTGTTATTGTAAAATAAACATGAAAGAACACATAAACAAATGTATGATTAAATATTATTATTAAAATATGATTAAAGATTCAGAATAACTTCCTTATCTGATATTTAATATGTCAAGTTTTAATCTTGGCCCATTACAAATAGTGAGACGTTCTGTATTCCTATTTTTTCCCCATTCACTCGACCTAGCAGTAAAGGAAGCAGAGTCACATCTAAAAGGTTTTGGGTTCAAATCCCAAATTGTCAAGGTGCCACTGATCAAGGCCGGATGCCCGTCATGGCTGCACACTGCTCATTAAGGGTGATTAAATGCATTTAAATGTGTGCACCGTTTGCTGTGCTGCAGTGCATCACAATGACAAAAACTCACTATTCTGTTTAAAAATATGAGGTCCATTTGTGTGATGTTTCTAGAATAAGCATTACGAGAACTTATCTCGCTGCAGTTTTACCATTATTGGCAGTAGATATCCCATGGTACCATACTGTTTTTCTCGGTTTTATGGTTGTTATTTATATTCCTCAAATGTGAAACGTTATGGAACTGGGACTTGCTAACCGGAACCGCCGTTCCCGCACGGAATGTTTTGATGAGAGCACCGTCTCCAGGTTGTGACAATAATATGTGCCTCACGTGACTGGGTGTAAAGTATTCTTTCAATGACTGCCGTGTCCTCTGTTTAAAATCATTTTCGATGCAGATTTTCACGTCGTGACGCGAGCATGTAACTGGTTATATCCGTTTAATATTGGTCTCGGGGACACGCATCTGGGGCGAGTAGAGAATGAGTAGAGCAGCGACGGGTGAGCCTGTGCGCTGGGTGCTGTGGGACGTGAAGGACACGCTGCTGAAGGTGCGGCTCTCCGTCGGGGAGCAGTACTGCAGCGAGGCGCGTCGGGCCGGCCTCGCCCTGCACCCCGCGCAGCTCCACGCCGCCTTCCGGCAGGCCTACCGCCAGCAGGCCGCCCTGCACCCCAACTACGGCGTCGCGCAGGGCCTGGGCGGGGAGCGGTGGTGGGTGGCGGTGGTGCGTAGCACGTTCGCCCGGTGCGGGGTGCACGACGCGTCTGTGCTGGATCATTTGGCCACTCGTTTGTACCACAACTTCAAACGGCCTGAGAACTGGGAGGTGAGGACTTAACTGCATTCTCAGGCTTCCGTATTTTAACCATGGCGTCGAGCTACCATCATGTTTCACTTATGATCGCGCTTATAGTTGTATTTTTATATTGCCTGGCCCTGTCACCTTATAAAAATCTTACTCGCCATGTGCTGATAAGATGAAGTTCCTAAAAACACTATCAGTGTGTCGTGATTGTCCAGTTTTGGTTTGATCTCTGCTTCTATGTTGTTCTACCAAACAAGTAACACATTTAACATGTTTCCATTCATGTTTGTGTAAATGGTTTGAAGTGTAGGTTCATGTCTTTTCATTTATTAAGTTTATGTTTGGGTTCTATAACTTTTTAAAACTTGATTGACCTGTTTTGTTGGTCTTAGTTTGAGACCTGTGACCTGTCTGATCTTGTACCCCTTCTTACAGGTGTTTTCAGACACTCAACTGGCCCTCAGGAACTGTGCGTCAATGGGTCTACAGCTAGGTGTGGTGTCAAACTTTGACAACCGCCTGAACGGGATCTTGCAAGGCTGTGGCCTGCTACCCCACTTCAGCTTTCTGCTGACCTCAGAAGGGGCTGGAGTGGCAAAGCCAGATCCAGGCATTTTCAGGCAAGCACTGCAGATGTGTGGTGTCCCCGCCTCCAGCGTCGCCCACGTTGGGGACCACTTCGTAAACGACTACCTTGCTGCCCGATCCCTGGGCATACGTGGCTATCTGCTGGATAGACATGGCGTGGGTGCTGGCTCAGATATTCCTTCTCAGCACAGACTATGCAGCTTGGATGAATTACCAGCTCGCCTACATCAGGAAACGTACTAGTTCAAGATCAAGCCCATTCGTAAATTAAGGGAGTTCTTACTGACATTGGGGCAGTGGTGGCCTAGTGGTTAAGGAAGTGGCCCTGTAATCAGAAGGTTGCCGGTTTGAATCCCGAACCACCAAGGTGCCACTGAGCAAAGCACCCTCCCCTCACCACACACTGCTCCCCAGGCACCTGACATGGCTGCCCACTGCTCACCAAGAGTGATTAGTTCAAAGCAGAGGACACATTTTGCTCTGTGTGCTGTGCTGCGCTGCAGTGTTTCACAATGACAATCACTTCAGTTTCACTTTTATTGTCTGTATGTTTGGGGTCCTTGCCAGGCTACAGAAGAAATTGTTAGTGAATCATGCACTTACCTGTGATTGAATTGCATGAGTATCTGCCTGTATTTCTCAGACTTGAGGACATCACTACTCCTGCCTAATTCTCCAGCTTCGTTTGCAGAACCATACCCCAAGATGTGCATGGAACCTGCACCTTGCTTCTCTGCAGCGTGCAGACCCTCATTATTGTTCCACTCTCCAGGCCTTCAGTAAACCTGCTGCCATTCTTATGGACCCCAGTTCCTATATTTTTGGCCACTTTTTTTTCCCATGTCAGAAGTATGTCTTTTTGGCTGCAACTCTGGCCAGAAGTTGTCCTTGTGGAAGACATCTCTGTAAATAATATTTATTATTTAGGCAAAGGGTAGGAACACCACAATGTTTTGGTTTTCCTTTTGCATTTTCTAAATTAAACAATTATAAAGAAACACCATAAATTTGTTTTATTTATGATTTAATGAATAAAACATTGAGAAATTCAAACTAATCTTCAATTAATCGTAATTGAAACGTTGCAGTATCTTCACAAACCACCAGAGGGAAACAGCTCACAGTTCAGGAAATGCAGTGTACCATCTCATAAAGTACCTCTAGATACAAATTGTACATTTACATTTGTCACTTCAGCAAAAGCCTCAAACATAATAATGAAGTGTCATTATAAATGTATATATTAAAATGATGAAGCGTGAGGCGGGTTTAGGAGGATGTCAAGATGAAATACACCAACGTTCTGCTATTCATTCATAAATTGAATACAGCATTCATATCCAATTTATTTACTAATCAGTTCACTTTCATGTTTTTTATTTTTCTTGCAATTTTATTTTATGTTGGTGATTGAACTAAGATTTGAGGAAAGTGGAGTTAATTGACGACTGAAGTCGAGTAAATTTTATTGTTTATTATAGTTTAAACTGACACTTATATAATTACTAGCATTTTGGAACCGGTGTGAATGTGGTACGCAGTATTATGGCTACTGAGGGCTGGAAGCATGGGTCTGCTACGTTGATGGGGGCTGATTGCTTAACCCTAATACCCAAATACTCTTATTCCTTACCATCTGCTTCAGGACTGATACAGAGAAGGCCTGGGCTGAGATCAAAAAGAAGAAATGAGTTTGTGGCCAAGGGATAGACAGTGATTGAGGAGAATTGAGAACAATAATGGCAATAGAGAGAAACTCCCAGGAGACTACCCTGGCCATCTTCACGTTTGTTTGTGAGAGTTGTGTGCAAACCTAGCATCATCTCATGTGATTAGAACAGTCTCTTTGTTTCATTCACTGCTTCTTGCAGTTTCTTTCCAAGCCCTTTCTGTATCTTCAGGCAGAGTCTCCCAGCAGAGCTCCTTAAAGTGGAGAGCTTTAGCAGCTCAGCCAGTCGGCACTAAACGGCTCCCAACCAATCCAATTTCAGCATAATTAGGATTGGGGATAGGGAAACTCCGCTGTGTCCATGAGAGCTGTGTCCACGAGATGAATCACAATACAATATACAAAATCCCACAGTCAAAGCAAGAACACATTCTGAGAAGTTCAGTGAAACAACCCTAAAGTACTTTTCCAAGCTAAAAGACAAAAAAGCCACAGGCACATCTGTTGTCTCTAATGCTTCTCCTCACCATGAATGTGAGGGAGCACAGAGAGACAGATAAAAGAAAAGTGAAATAAAAAGGAACAACTTTCCTATTGCTAAAAAAAAAAAAAAAAAAAAAAAAGCACTCTGGTGCAAGAGCTCTTTGTTTTGTGGTGCCTGAGGTTTTTCACATTTCACCCAAATGGAAGAGAGAAAGAACAAAATGGAGAAATAATTAGGTGCAATGGAAGCAACATATCAGAAAGGTATAAATGAGGTCAGGAGGAAAATAAGAATTTAATAAAAACTAAAAAAAAGTGAAGTGATTGTTAGTGGATAAGGATTTGAACTAGCAATCATCTGATTTCGAGGCCTCTTCCTTAACCACTAGGCCACTACAGTGTCATAGATCAAGCAAATCATAAATAATTGCCAACAATAATTGGTTTGGCTTATTTGACTTACCAGCTATTCCACCAAATACCACAAAAATAAAGAAATACTATTTACAGTATGCATCTTTAATTGAATGCATGAACATTATACTGCAGGACACATGGCATATTATCATTGAAACGCCTTACAAATAATTAATGTGAAACAGGCCACTGAGAACTGAGGCACTAATGACTCAATGATGTCATCCAGCTGATGTTCTGTTCCATTAACTGAGGTAATGACACATAAAAGATTAGATTCCTTAGAAACACAAGTTATGATGACATTAAACACCCAACAGCTCAAAATGCCTGTTTCGACATAATAATCCTTGTAACTTTAATAATTCATATTTTGAATTGCATTACCTTAATAAATTAAGCAACTCTATAGGTACACACATTACCTACCAGCAACTCACTTTGCCCTGCTCTTAGTCTGAGGCTCTTTATTTACATTTATAGAAATGCATTCATTGCAACTTCATGCAGAAATATTTTTAAATAAACAAGAACAATACAAATAAATTAATGAAAACATTTGACCATGAACAATATTTTTCATCTCCATATACATGAGGTATTTCAGTTCATATTCATTATGTGGTACAAGCAATAATTCTTTTGCAGACCTCATTGAAGCGTTTAGCTAGATATCCAACAACTACTGACATTTCTTCCCTTCATACATTAGGTCATGTAATGAATCTTCCACAGTGTAACAAAAGAGTTGCAAACACATCTGACAATAAGATCTGATACATAAATCACTCCAACAGACACCATAAAACTGAGGAGGCTTGCATTAAATCAGATAAAACTGGTGCTAAACAGTTACATTAAACAAGTCTAAAAAGGTCCTTAATAAACCTTAAAATAGCTTGTGCTGTATTCACCACATCTGTGAGCCACACATGCATTTTAGCGTGTTCATGATTAAGTGTACGACACTTCCCAAGTGGTCAATTGTGACACCCTACAGGAGGACAGGGGGAAACTTAGTTGGTCCATGCAGAAGAGCTAGCACACACTGTAAAATGTAAATGTAAAGTGAATCGACTACTCTGTATAGAAGTGTATCTAGTGAACAGAGCTTCAGACAAATAGAGAATGGCAGTAACCACTTTCATGAAATGCTGACAATCAAAATAGTTTCAAGCATTCTAAGGCAGCTGAGGTAGACCAGTTATTCTGTTATTTAATATTACGTATACTTTTAACTGCCAACTGAGTGAGGGCAAACCCAAACATTGTATTTCTTGATGTACATTTGGTTCAAAATTTGAACTAGATTGCATGTTTTGAGGGCAAATATGGCAAGTTACCATTTCACAGTCAGAATATAAATTTTAAAAAAGGCCAAATGTAACATTTATATGGCGATAAAAAAGAAAAGAAAAATCCATTTTTATATAGATGCTAGCTACCTAGAAATAAATAAATAAATACATTTCTCATTTAGATTGTGGTTTTTTTGCCAAATACAAATCCTCACCACCCGTGAAATATTTTTGTGCTCTTTCGTGAAATTTAAATATGCAGAGGCTCTAAAGCTCTGTGGTCAATTTAGAGTATAGTAACTGTAGCAATTATACACAGTAAATGGAAGAAATGTATATAAAATAATTATGAGGATATTTCTAAGCCAGTGCATGAACATTTCATCTGGATAAAGTAAAAAAAAAAAAAAAAAAAAAAAACAATAATCATAATAAAGGTCAGTCACATAAAGAAGTACTGGTATTCTCACAACTAAGAAAATATCTCATTCAAAAAGTTGTTCAACCTGTCATGCTATATCAGGTACAACTCCAGTATGTGGTGGTCCAATCCCAGACAACATTTTTTGTCTAGCAGTAAGCAATTAAAATGTAAAAAATTGCATGTTGCTCCATAGGATGCCCCATAAACCCATATTACACTCAGCTGGGAAAGGACTATGATGCCGTGCAAAGGCAAAAATTAGGATTCTGGATATAGCTTCAAGTACAAACATCTCACTCTTGTTAAGTGCTAAAGCACTGGTAAGCTCTAAAAATCATAGGCCATTCAATGCAGTCCACAATTCATCACGTCTTGAACTTCAATCATTTAGTCATTTTGCACCAGAATTTCCATGTTGTCCTTCACAGTTGTCACTTTGCAGTGCTACAGGACAGTCATCGTGTCATGGGCATTCACACTAAGCAAGTGAAGTGTGGGAAAGTCTCCAGTGGATCAGAATCTGTTTCACATTTTCTTTCAATGGTTTAAAAAAAAAAAAAAAAAAAAAAAAAAAAAAAAAAAAAAAAACCTTCAGTACCTCCACTTAGATCCCAAACAATGGCAGGGTATAGTAGGATAGGATAAATGGAGAGTACAGCCAAATCAAAGCTTCACTCTTCAAACCACTGCAAAAATGAAAAAAAAAAAAATACAATGCTGTATTAATGCAAAGTCATTGAAAAATACATACCAATTGAAAGCTAACTATGAACCGAACTAGCTAAGATAGTAAACTGCAGATCACTGCATTATTGTACCTTGAGCATAAGGAACATGGCCTGGGAGACAAGCAAAAGCAAAAAATAAAAATTAAAAGGCTTCATTCATCAACAAATACTAACTTCCACAGAATCACATCCGTCGCCACACACCAATCAGCCATAACTAATCTGGCCACTGACTGAAGTGAATAATAGTGATTATTTGGTTACAATGCAATTCATTTAAAGTCAGACGGTTGTGAAAGCATTACAGTTACACTTCATTTGAATCACTTTTCAAACCAACCCAACATTTAAATTAAAGCATTTTCAAGCTCCTGCAGTTTAATTCAATAAAGTACACCACACCCATAGTCTGAACAGCCGTGGGAACAGACTGAGTCGGACTGGGATAACTTGCCCAAGATTCCAATACCTAATGATGGAGCAATTACCTATAGGTTTCAATTTCATCTGGCAAATAATACCTAATTTAGCCAAATATTATATATCTTACATTAGTTTTAAATTCATCATATATATATATATATATATAGAAAATTAGTCCCTGACCTTGGTCCTGTGTCTCAGTGTCTTACATTAGTTTTAAATTCACCATATATTTCCCCAGAGTTCAACTTCAACTGCATGTTTGCCAAGGACGCACGCAGATTAAGCCAGATGGACAATCAGTGAATGGGAATGCTTCAGCAGGAAGGGCACAGAATGCCATTTAAAACTCTGCACCCCTCTTCCCCCTCCCATTCACCACAGTCACAAACCCCCCCTACTGACTAGTATAATTAGTCTCCCTATGACAAATACAATGTTGAAACATAAGCAAATCACACACACCACTTAGAAACATCCCACTGACCTCTAGACATTCTGTTCTGTAATACATATTCAGTGAGAATATGAGAATTCTATTTTTATTAAAAAGCAATAGAAAAAACTGCCAACACACACACATGCACACATCTGGGGGGAAAAAAAGCCATGTACATTACAGCGATCTTGGAACTGCCGTACGGAATAGCGTACAAATCAAGGTGGGAGAAATCAAATAAAAGCTCTTGTTGAGCTCTTACTACAGCTATGGGGATTAAATAAAAATGTACCAATTCGAGCCACAATTCATTCAACAAAGGGAAGGAAAAAAAAAAAAAAAAAAAAAAAAAAAAAAAACACACTGCAGCAATATATTTACCATGCTGCTGGCCATATCACAAAAGGTGAGATGTTAAAGTACCAGTTTCAGTATGACAGCAAGAGGTCCTGCCTTTCAGCACGTTGCTGGGCTTCTCAAACCAACACGGCAGCAGCCGACCTCGCTCACATTCGCCACGCCTCCACCAGCAACTACACAGCAGAGGAAGAGAAAATATCAGAGCTCTGTAAAGACGTATGTGGTAAGAGGAAGCGGGGAAGATACTGACTGGAAGAGCATGATCAGCAGCATTAGCAGCATGCTGCCAACCACACAGAGAACCAGCAGGGTGGCTGCAGTGTGCTGGACATGATTGGTGGCGACCACAGCCAGCAAGTCTGCATGTTCACATCGCATCCCAACAAAGCCTGGGTGACACCTGGAGAGATAAAAGCACAGGAGAGAGCTTTGATCCAATCTGTTTCATCTTTAACAGCAATCAGCACTTCTCAATCTCAACAAGTCAGCAGCTTTTTCAGTAATTCCAATTAATATGCCTGATCCAATCATGACAAATCTGTGAGTGCTGGCATAATATTTGAATAGAATCATTTACCAAGTGTCCTCAAAGCAGACATTTAAATGGTTTACTTATGTTTGAGCTAAAAATAATTACTCAGCTACATTTCTCTCAACTGGAACTGTGACTAAGTAAGAGTATTGAGTAAAATGTTAATATAAAATAAGTCAAGAGGTCAAAGAATTTCCACTCACACACACGCAGGAGTTTCCTCCAGGATCAGGAAGCGGCAAGTGCCATGAAAACAGAACTGACTGTGAGAGTCTGGACAGTCGTCAAAATGGGAGTGGACAGCAGCTATAAATTCTGCAAGAGAAAAGGGGACATGCTCTCTAAACTCTTCAAGTTTCTTTGCATAGACCAAACCTTCAACAACCTGACTGTTCACAATGGAGATACAATATTGACGCACTGCACTCTGAAATTATGATTCAGGCAGAGATTCTACTTCTCAACTCATCTAAACTAAGATTTTTCAAGTGTTCCTTTATCTCAATAATACATTGTATCTACTTTCAAATATAAATTATTTAAACTTTATCAAGTGGTCTGGTCACAATGTCACCTTTCAGCTGGTGCATTAACTGGGATGCAGGTAACCAGTCAGTTGATTTATTCCTGCCATGTGGTGGTGAGGCTTGCTGGAAACTGGCATGATTGTAATGAAACCTTTACAGGTAGATTTATCCTGATTGAGAGTTATAGTAAAAATGATTAATATACACCTTAAGACAAATTAAAATGTCATTGAATAGCCATATATACACTCATTAGGATTAAGCTGTACATATTTTGAAAATTCAAAATATATTTTCCCTATTCAGGGATGTAATGACATACATTTTTTTTTTTTAAATCTGAATATTTACTTTGAATGCAAACGTGCTAAACGTACACAATTTTGCCACCGGGGTTAATATGATTCTGCCCATCTGCTGGCGTATAAAGAACATCTCAGTCATGGCAAATTGATTTCATCTTTTAAAAATGTATCACCTTCAAACCAGTCACTGAGGCACTAATACATAAAAATGGTGCGTAAATCCAGCTGCTATTCATTTAAATTCAGGCATGACAAAATGCCCTCATTGAACTGGTAGTAACATCAGGTTGGTCCCACCCCTGTTTCTTCTACAACATGATCACTTCTTATGTCTGCATTGCCTGTGCTCTGTCGCGGTCTACAGATCCGGTGGGTGACCTAATTGCTTCGATCAGTTGCTGCAACCTGCCACGCTACCAAGCCCGTTGCTCTCGCTTTCCTCTCAAGGTGACAGACGACTGGCGCTTGGGAGGCTTTAGACCACATTACTTTGTTTTGCGATTACCCAAACAAGTTTTTAGAACCACACAGCAACTTATTCCTTGTTTTATAATGTGTGGAAATGCTTTTACTTTTACGAACAGTGCTGTGAGTTCAACTGTATTGTCTATATCTTCACCAAAGATTTAAAATCATCTCCGGTTATACTCATTTAAGACCACATTTTATCTGCTGAGATCCTTCCACATTTTAACAATGCATTGGACAATTCTTAATTTTATTAAATTACAGTGATCTTAATGGTTTTATTTGCTGAATACAGGCCAATAATGTGTTTTTTTTTTTTAAATACACATTTAAGATGAAATACATGATCATTAATCGCTGTTTAATTAAATCTATTAAAAACCAGCTGGTGACCATTTTCATGCAGTGAGTGGTTTTGGCCCAATGCAACGGCAAACTGGCATCAGGAGCATATGCTCGTTTACAGACGTTTTGATTTAATATTTTAATTACAGACTACAGTATAATGTAGCCATGGACTAACTAGATAACGTTCAGATGAACCTGAAATATAGAGCCAGTGGTTCCTGGTTTGCTTGAACAGAGAGTCAGAGTGTCATGGGATAGAGGAAAATTCTCACCATGTCCCTATTGTAACATAAAAATGTTTCCTCAAAAACCACACTCCTGCCAAAAGCAGATCCAACTAAACCGCAGTGAACTCAATATTTTATATCACTCAGTCTATGGCTTACTTACAAACCCGTACCCATGTGGACAGAATGCCATTTCCTGGGATGGACTTCGGAAGAGAGGAAGAACTGCAGAGACTAGAGTGGGAATGACAAGATGAAGCAGAAATGCCATTACAGGCTTTGAATTCCAGCATTTCTGTATTGTTCCCATTTTTTTTTTCAGATCTTGTGAAAGCCCCCTGTTTTCCCCAGGGCAGATCTCCTAGCATCCTCTCTTTCCTCTCAACACTATTCTGTCACAGTACTATTCAGTACTAAATCAGGACTTATTTTCTCCAAGAATGCCTGAATGCCTCCCTTCACTGACCCGAGTCCATATTCTATTCAAAAAACGCTCGTGTTGCACTGATTCAATCTACGATTGCATGCTACCTTGCGTACGTGTTCCAAAAACACAATGGTCTGTGCTTGTTACTATGGATGCACACCGGCACACAGAGAACACTGGTCAGGCAGACCACATCTTCCCAGCATGGAAATAAAAAAATAAAAAAATAAATAAGCCATACTTCTCCTGGGGGTATGTTTGGTGGTGGACTGGATACTGGTGGTTGTAGCAGATGCGGTCATTGTTGCTGTTGCAGTCGGTGTGGTGCTAGTGAACGTGCTGCTGGCAGCAGCAGTAGAATTCTCTGGCACCTGACCACAGGTAAAGAAGGAACCTATAAAAACAATTGTATGCCGGTAAACAAATAAGTAACATTTATAAGATGCATCTTTTGCTTTTCACTGCAACTCTGCACCACCCACAGCACACCACGCACCTTAATTATACATGTCTTTACACTTAACAGTCTACTGACACCACACAAGATTTACTGGACTGACTTATACCATACAAGTTCCTCCATGTTTACATTTGTATAAGGTATGTACGATGTCTGCTCTGTCTGGTGGTAGTAGCCTAGTGGGTAACACACTCGCCGATGAACCAGAAGACCCAGGTTCAAATCCCACTTACTACCATTGTGTCCCTGAGCATAACCCTAAGTTGCTCCGGGGGGGACTGACCCAGTCACTACTGATTGTAAGGCGCTCTGGATAAGGGCGTCTGATAAATGCTGTAAATGTAAATGTATACCTCGGAATTAGGCTGATCAAGGCGGGTTTTGTATTGACAGTGAATTGGTGTGAACCAGTTTAAACTGCTATCTATCCATTCAGAACCCATACAATAGTAGCACCTAAATTCTGGGCTGGACTAATGAAAAATGTTGAAAACATTTTTTTGGTATTGTTAGTTTATTTTTTTATTCCTACCCATTCCTGATCAACAATGAGCATATTACTGGCATCCATTGTTCACGTGGGCGTAACCTAGCTGTGTTTAAAATTCTATATGTTCTGGTCATCATGGCAGAGTTTCGCAGATTTAATGTAAGTGTAATATTGTACAATCATGCACAATTTGTGCCATATCACATACACTTACTACCCATAACTGCTGAATCCAGCAATACCTTCCATTAAATTATCCCAAGCAATCTACTTTCATTTTCAAATACAAGCACAAATACAAAAAAGTACAAGTTCCTGTAAATATGTGTACAGGTTGCAGACTATGTTTGACTGTCTTTTATGCAAAGTACAACATATCCTAGACAAAAAAAAAAAAAAAGCTGTGCCTGCATGACCATATAAAGACCAATCAGGGTGCCCATGATGACCCATGTCCACCACCACCAAATGCACCTTCATACAAGTATCAGAACTGGACAACCAAGAAAACAGAATAAGGTGGACAGCTCTGATAAATCTTCTTTTACATAAAATAGGTGGCATGTGCATCTTTTACCAGGGAAAACATCGGGATGCACTATGGGCACATTAGAGGTTCTGCGCGGTCCTTGGTGACATGTAGACACCTACATAAACATTATTGCTGACCAAGCACATTTTACATAAGTTTTGTACCACTTTGTGCAAGGTGATGACAGTAAAAGTCTATGAAACATTCCTGATCACTTTTTTATTATTACTGGCAAGACCATGATATAAGCAGGATTATCCGCTCCAAGGTGGTGTGTGTGTGTGTGTGTTGTCTTGGAAGTGCTTTTCCAGAATTCTTGTCAGTGGCTCACAAAACGTGCCAAGATCATTATTTATGCAAATCTTTGTGCCATACAAAAGCAAAACACTGATGAAGGGGAAAAAAAAAAAACTAAAAAAAAAAAAAAAAACACCATAATGTTTTATAAATAGCAAAACAAACTCTGAACAGCAAAAATACATATATTTTTACATATAAATTTACACTAAAGACCATGGACCGGATTAACCTGTGACTATTAATTCCTGCGCTACACAGGCTAAGGACGATTTGTCATTAATCTGTGCTAATCTTAGAGACTACACAGCCAAACCAGAGATAAAATTAGCCTCAGATGACAAAGATATTCAAACCAGCAAAGCAAAAAGATCACAACACGCAATAATAATTCATTATTCTACACAGTTAAAAGCACATACAAATTTTAGAAACATATTTTGGCTATTGTTCACCCTTCATTTCCAGCCCCACTGCACACTAATGTTGCATTTGTTTTTAAATAAAAAAAATAAAAAAAAAATTAAGATCATATGAAACGAATCAAATCAGTAGGGCCAATTAACCCCCCCCCCCCCCCCTTCATTCTTATTTATCTGCACGGACCCTCATGTCAGACATGCTTCATATTTCTCTGAAAGCGGACTACACATCCGCAAAAACATGCCAAAAAAATATCCGCACCAAAATGAAAACGGGCCATTGTGGATTTTTAAACAGTACAATTCATAAAACTTAGACTAAACCGCATAGAAGCTGCTTTTCTTTTTAGGGAGCACATCCCAGCAGAGTTGGATAAACGGTTGCACCAATAATAAACGTATTAATGAGGTTTAAGAAGCCGGTAAACCACGGCGGATGAGCATTTTCAGAACATGTGGAACATGAACAGGGGAACCCTGGGCGCGCGTCCTGGTCATGTGGTCGAGAATCCGCGAAACGACACGAAAACTAAACACTTCCGAATGACCTGCGCATGAAAACCAATCAGGCAGTCCGCGCTACCGACCAGACTTCACTTGGGATAAAAAAAAAAAAACTCACCAGCGAGGAGGAAAATCGTGTCCCATAAAACCAGATTCATCGTCGGGACGGGACGGGACGGGACGTGCCCAGCCTTGCGCGTTCGTCAGAATGTGCGAGGTGTCCCTTTCACGTCCGCCTGCCGGAGTTCGCTCCTCCAACTTCAGCGCCGCGCTTCAGCCGGGACTGCGCGCCAGTGCGCGGCGACCTGGGCGAGATCATGTTGTGATGTCTCACTGCAGGACACTTCCATGCAGGACACTTCCATGCTGCGTCCCGCACCTTTCGTCCTCGGCGGTGAGCGCGCGCGCGCGCGCGCACGCGCGTGCGACGGAAGCGGAGCTGCGCACATGCTTGAAGAACATGAAAGGATTCACATCACTATGATTACGGTTAATCCGTCTGTAGAGACTCGTGTTTCGTATTCTCGGGGGAAATTCCACGTTTTATTTGACGTGATTGATACGTTTCACCTGTTTTCAGTTAGATCATGCACGACCAATCAATACAGCAAGAAGTGAATCGCTTCTTCACCCACGCTGTCCTCCTGACATGGCCATCACGTGGGAACTGCTGTTCTGACATGCTGTCAGCCAGCTCAACCTGCATATGTTCTCACAGTCTGGTCCTCCTGGCTTTCTGATTTACTCACTGCTTTATTCTGATGTTTGCAGCTGACATGATCCCTGTCAAAATGTGGGCAGTGTGTCACCAAGCAGGTGACATCAAACAGATTGATGTCAAGCGTGAGAATCCATGTGTCTGATTTGACTGGCTTGTCTAAAACCACCTGCAATAAAACAGATCAACGTATTTAAAACATTCAGGTGAAGTCCCAAGCCCAGATAAAGGGGTGCGCCAGGAAGCACATGTTGGTTGTGTGGACAACCAGACCAGCCGACCCACTCTGGGAGCAGCCGAAGGAAGTAGGTGAACAGTTTTGAAACATTGTCACAGTGCATTTTTATTACACAAATGTATTATACTTTTGCCATGGGTTTTGTTTACATGTTTTACATCACTTAGAATGAACAATCAATGCAATAAGATCATGTTTGATTGATAGGAATAGTTCACATGAAGCAGCACAGGCGTCTGGTCAGGAATATTGTTAAGACTTGTGTGATATTTGGATGGTTTGGAGACTTACATTGGTGAGTCAGGCTTTTGTTGCCATCTGCTGGCTTCACAGTGATACGTGATTACCAGCCACTTGCCATCCCTTTCCATGCGCATTGGCAAATACTGTAAGTACGGAGGTATGCATGATGCCATTTGGGTATGAATATGAATAACAGCTTGGAGCCAGTAGTGGGGTTGTATTTCTTGAAGTTGTGTTCCATGACATGCACTTCGCTTTTGGGTTTATTGTTTTCATTTTGATATATTATATACATTTAAACCCACTTTTTAAAGTATTTTGTGAACTTTTGTGAATTTTTCTGTGAGACTAGGTTGGAAACAGACTGAATCCATGAATCCCATGAATCAATAAAAAGACTCAAGCAATGAAATAACCACTTTTTGGAATATTGTACAATATAAACTACAATACAAATTGTGGAATTATTAACTACAAGTCATTGCTACATGAGACTGTGAGATTATTGTTGCCTAATGGCTTACAGCTTATGTAATACTGTACATGCCAAGGTCTGCAATAACTTTATACAAGGAGAGGCAAAACTTTCATCTATCCAGCCATACAAAAATATATGAAATACTCTGGTCTAGCTGGTCACCAGCAATGCTGCTTTATGCTGTGTAAATTCCATAAATAAGGCAGCATAACATCTAGGTATATGAACAGTTTATCTGGAGACAGTCTAAAGTTGAACTGTAACCAGATGAACTGTGCTGTGATCTTCATGCTGTATCCAAGACCCGAGACAAACAGTGACCTATTAAAGGTGCATGCTGAGAATCTGGGAAAGACCAGAGCTGCAGGACTTACCGCCAAGTTTATGGCACTTTCCCAAAGTCAGGAACGATCCTGTGAAGGAGTCTATGAAAAACGAATCATCTGCTGAGTCATTCAGGCATGAGTGGTGAGCAAGGAAAAAAGGTACTTGCACTTGTCTTATATTCAATTAATGCAGTGCATTTCATGAAGTACAGTTCATTGTAAAATATGTTAGATGTTGATTACGTAGGTCACAAGAAATGAATTAGAAAGATAATCCTGCTTAAAATGTTTAAATACTTTAACTGTTTTTTCTTTCCTTTTTTTTTTTATTAAGACATAAAATTGTATTAAGACCTAGTACTAGTATCTAGTAAAAATGTGATTTTACATTATACAACAGTAAATTATGTTTTTGTAATTGACTTTGTTTGAAGTTATTTGATAAAAGTCTATTTAATTCAGTGTTTTCTGTGTGTGTAACTTTTTAACTGGCAGGGCAGCTTGCGCACACTGGCTTTAATGGTGCCTTCAGCTGCTATAGGAGGCACTCTACAGTATGGCTATAATCTTTCTATAATGAACGCACCTACAACCGTAAGACTTCGTTTTCTCTTTTCATAGCTATAAGAGAGTTGTTGTGCTTTTCTCTTTTTGTTGCCAAACCTTGAATCCTGTGTACGCTTGCAGTATGTTCAGAACTTCATCAACGAGACCTTTACAGATCGCTGGGGTGTGCGGCTCAATGTGTATCAGGTCACCCTTGTCTGGTCTTTCATCGTGTCCATTTTCTCCCTCGGGGGTCTGACAGGGGCCTTGATTGCTGGACCAATGTCCATACGCTTTGGCAGGTGGGAAATATTTGACATCTTTAATCTGTGCTGTTCCCACTAGTGGTGGCACTAGTTATAAGAGTGTTTATATTTAATCAGGGTGTGGGTAGACTTGTTTGGGGAGGGAATTCTAACGGCAAGGGAATGGTTCGAAAAAGCCATTTGAAGTAGCCTGAAGTAGATTTGGGTTCGGGTTTGATTTCTACATCCTGCTGTCACTATAACAAACTTGACTAGGGTGTGACTAGCGTGTGCTACTCACGTTCACAAATAGGTCACTATTTTCAAACTGGCACTAAGTGGGCTTATGGCCTAAACATGGGGCATGTTCTCTAGTGTAAGGTAAGCACTTTACATAATTTACATATGTAGATCACCCAGAGCATGATGAGGCTTCTGTAAATACAGATTAAAATTGCACCTTTCACCTCTTTTCTGTGTTATTTATAGAAATATACAATTTATTCAAGAACATTTGCTTGAGAACTGAGAATGGTCACATCATTTGAGGTGTTTGTGGTTTTTTTCCTGTCCTACATGCATGCTGTCTCTTTCTGAAAGGAAGAAGACATTGCTGCTGAACAATGTGTTTCTAATGCTGAGTTCGCTCTTAGCTCTAACAAGCAGGGCAGCGAGGTCATTTGAGATGATCCTTCTTTCCCGGGTTCTGGTGGGAATCAATGCTGGTATGTGTTCATCATGTACTTTACATGCATCAGACACTGAGCTACAGATCTGTAAAAAAAAAAAACAACAAACAACAACAAGGTGCAATTAAAATTTCTGTTTGCTTTCAGGGATCAGTATGAATGTCCAGCCCATGTACTTTGGCGAGTGTGCACCAAAGCATCTCCGAGGGATGCTGTCTTTGTCCTCTGCCATTTTCACCTCATTTGGAGTTGTGCTTGGTCAGGTTGTTGGCCTCAGGTAGAAGCAAAACACACAAAAATGGAACAGGATGTTGGTTCAAAAGTCAAAGTGGACAATTTTGAATTTAAGCTTTAACACAAAAATTGTGTTTTGTGCAACATCCATCTGATGCAAAGGCTTGGGGTTATTTATCGACCTGGTATCTAATCTCAGGAAAAAGAAGATTTGACCCATTTATCCTGTTTGTGAACTGAATAGGTTGGCTGTCTTCTGTAAGGATGGATGTGACTGGTGGGTCTTGTATTTCTCTAGGGAGATCTTGGGCAGTGAGTCATGTTGGGAGTACCTGCTGGCCAGTAATGGCATCCCAGGCTTCATCCAGCTCCTCACCCTCCCCTGGTTCCCTGAGAGCCCTCGCTACCTGCTTATTGACCGAGGTGACAAGGAAGCCTGCTTCAAAGGTAACTGCAGTTTTTCCCAGAGTCTGAGATGAGAGAGAAATGAAGTAGACGTCCTCATACATACCAGGTCACCAAGATCTCCTGTTTGTCAGTAATGCACATCTGTGTGATTCCATCATGTCTGTGATGAGCTCATGTTCCATACAGGTCTGTCCCAGTTCAACGAAGTGCATTTTAATCATTTAAAAGTCAGTTCTCATATTTACTAGTACATTTCCTATCATATGTTGTCTTGCATCATTCATCCACTTGTATGTGCACAGCTACACACACCTGACCAGGACATTCAGATCATTCATGAATCTGCCGTGTGATGTAGCTCTCTGGCGTCTCCGAGGCTGTGAGGTATCTCAAAGCGAGGTCGACGAGATCCTGCAGGAGAAGGCTCAGTCTGAGGGCATTCGACCCCGGCAGCCATGGGAGCTCTTCAGAGATCGCAGTGTACGCTGGCAGCTCCTTTCCATTATTGTCATCAGTAGTGCCATGCAGCTCTGCGGCAATGATTCAGTAAGACGTCTCTACAAATTCACTTTAGTAGAATGTATTAATGTTATATGAGGGAGGCTGAATGTTTACATGCTCAAACACATTTTCTAGAAAACACAATACTTTTTATGGCTCTTACAGTGGAGCTTAAGAAATATGTTGAATAGCCCAATATGAGCTAACAGTTAACAGTTAATTTGGTGGTGAAATTAGTAAAATGTTTTATCAATACAATGATAATCGAGTCTTATCATAGTCTGCTCTTCAAACGTATTTGTTGTAATATTGAATGGACAAAGGATATTTAATTTACTTAGGGTCTATTCAACTTTTCAGAAAATCTGATAAGTCATATTTTTAAAGAAATCTGGGTTCGCTGGGTTCTTGTGCAGTATTAATTATTACATGCTGTCTGTTGTCTCATTTCGCAGATTTACTTTTATGCATACTACGTGTTTCATCAGGCAGGTATTCCTGCAGATATGATCCAGTATATTACAATTGGCACAGGCTCTTGTGAATTCCTTGCCTGCATAGTGTCTGTGAGTATTTTATTGTAAATCAAAATTTGAAGATTATTGTGATATTGTATTATAAGGGCAGTGGTGGCCTAGCGTGTAGGTTACCGGTTGAAATCCCGAGCCACTGATTTGCACCTTAATTTGTCACTCAGACCATATTTATATATTCTGCCGCCCCATCAGAGCTGTTATTTAGTTTATTCAATTAGAGTAGCATTTCAAAATCTGAGTTCTCTTGGGGTGAGTAAACCATTATTTCCAATATGTAGTATTTCATTATTTGCATATGTTGACTTTAAGTTTATAAGTAAGTTGTGGGGAGTTTGCATGATATGATATATGATACTATGAACTATGATATAGACAATTGTGGACAAGAGGCTCTGATGGGGAGATATTCTTTTCTGACTGTTAAATAGAAAAATGTAATTCAGATTTTCATCAATAATTCTGTCAGGTATCTTTATCTATTTAGTTTCTGCATTTAGGCCAATTCAGACGATGAGCACAAAAACACTGTGAACTGCGCCATATGATGTGTGCATTTAAATATTTGAAGTGAAAGTGAAATTGCCATTGTGATACACTGCAGCACAGCACATAGTGATACAACAAAACGCATCCTCTGCTTTTGACCATCACCCTTAGTGAGCAGTGGGCAACCATGACAGGCACCCGGAGAGCAGTGTGTGACAGTGCTTTGCCCAGTGGAACCTTGGCAGATCGGGATTCAAACCAGCAACCCTCTGATTAAGGGTCCGCTTCCTTAAACACTAGGCCACCACTGCCACCTGGTCATGTCTGATTTTCCATCTGAAAATCAGATGTCCAGATACAGCAGGTACATTGTGGACACAGACCAAGCTCTTTTTATAATCGGTTCCAGTCAGCAATGTGGTTTTTGGTTATTTTGGTTACCACATTAGTAGTCAATACATGTATGCTTTCATCAGATTTGTGTGTGTGTGTGTGAGATTTAGACATTACTGATAGAGCGCATGGGCAGAAAAGTGTTGTTGATGGGAGGCTACATCCTGATGACTGTCTGGGCAGTGGTCTTTACTGTAGCTCTTTGTTTGGAGGTAAGCTGCAGATTTGAACAGTTTTTTCAGAATGATTTCTGATGTAACCTCTTGGTATCTTGCCGTTTCAGATTTGTGCAAAGATTAAAGTAGACATTATTTGACGTAGAAGTTGCTGTGTTGCATCTGATTTGTTTGCCTCTATTTTTAGCACAAAGTGGCGTGGATGCCTTACCTGAGCATGGCCTGCCTCTTTACCTACATCCTGAGCTTTGGCATGGGGCCAGGTGGGCTTGTGTAGTTCTTTGGTTGCTAGCGTTAATTTATGATAAAAAAAAAAAAAAATGGCTATTTAAATGCTGGAAGCTTCTCAGCCCATCTTGTTATTTGGTAGCTGGAGCCATTGATGGCCTTAATCTCCTTTGTCTCCTCAGCGGGGGTAACTGGAGTTTTACCTACAGAGATCTTTACCCAGGCAGCGCGACCAGCCGCCTACATGATCGCCGGGTTCCTCATGTGGTTCTGTCTCTTCATACTTGGCATGATCTTCCCTTTCCTTGTGGTGAATATAAATCACTACAAAGCACAGGATAATGCTACATACTTCTCACAGCTATGGCAGGAAGAACATAAAATACACATAATACAAATGATGTGACCACAGGAATCACTGTGTTTAGCATTTACTTAAGATCAGCCTTTATCGCCATATTCACATGTTGTCCTGTGTCCTTTTTCATGCAGAGCAGTCTGGGTCAGTTCTGCTTCGTCCCTTTCAGCATTGTTTGCCTGCTCACAGCTCTCTACGTTGGACTAAATCTGCCTGAGACCAAAGGCAAGACTCTGACCGTCATTGCCAGCGAGTTTGACAGGATGAACTTTAAGAAAGCAGGGAGTGCAGAAACACAACCCACCCGGGCGCTGTACCAGTTAGGGGAAGTTTGCCAGACAACCTCCTTCTAGCCACAAGAGGGGGTCAGAACACCTCCAATTTCACAGTGGACGGCAAATTAACAAAGGAATATAGGAATCTCATCATATGTATAAATGACTAACGGTGGCTTAGTAAATGATCTTTTAATGATCTTGCAAATATGCATCTACCTTTAGAATAGTTTTTTTCCCAGTCCTTCTACACTCACACATCAAAACCATATCAAATTCAAGTGTCTGAAATTCATTTATTTTATTTTATCTCTGCAGCAAATGGACAGAGACACCAGACTCAAAAACAGTGTACAAAAACCAAACATCTATAGAAAAGTATGCTTATATTGAAATGTTCCAAAAAATCAACAAAAACTGGGACAGAAAGAATGACCTTTAAGGGACCAAAGATAAAATTAGAAACAGACATATACAAATGTACATCCTCATAAAAAAAGTGTCAATGCAAATCTTTCTGGGTTTTCTGTGGTCTACCCTTAAAAAGAACAGGTCCATTTCACTCACGGCTTGTTCACAATCACTGCTGTAAAGGCACTTTGCAAGACAGAAAGAATAAGACATAAAGCAAATTTTTAAATAAAAAAGGTAACAATAAAAAAAATTCCAGTGGATCACTCGTGCCAACCCTCCACCAGACACACTAAACTTAAAAAGGACCAACTGATTCTCTGATCCTCCAACTAAATGCTGAGCATGAGGGTCACTGAGGGTCATTGTTGATTGAAGCCCCTGCAGGAGGTTACTATGAGACAGGAAGTGCATATTCAGTGTGTGAGTGCTGGAACAGACCAGTGAAACGAAACAGCAACTTAGCTGACGATACAGCGGTACCTCAAAATACACACACCCAAATCTACACAAACGCTCAGCTGCATGCTTGTCCAAGCAGCACATCTACAGCAGAGTCGTGTGCAGAGAACCATACGCAGGGTGGTTTAAAACCGTAATATCTCAATCAAGGCTGAAGGAAAAAAAAAATCATATATACAATATCCTCAATTTACAAAGGTGGACTCAATAATTACACACATTTCATTTATACGTTATTTTCAGATGACATCATGACGATGAAAGCATAAATTAAGAGGGAATGTACTGAATAATATAGTAAACAATTATTTCAAAAAATTCATAACAACAATAATAAAGCCTTTTGGCTTTAATACATTCTGAAGATAAAAGCATACATTACCAGAGACCTTTCACTTGCTTGCTCGCTCTTTCTCTCTCTCACACACACACAGACACAAAAAAAATCACAATCACACACTTCCTAACACAGGTCTCCTCTGTGGCATAATTTAGAGAAAAACGGAACCTGTAAATGCAAACTGGGAAATCAATAATTTAATAAAATAGAATCTACTTCTCATTTAAGTCTTATTTAAACCTGAATTGGTCCCTGTTTGTCAATAACTGATGTCATAAGAAGAAAAAGGAGAGGGACACACGCAAAAAAAAAAAAAAAAAACCCACATAATCTGGCCTTTTACAAAATGCCATTGTATTGAAGTGAAATACCCAAGACTGCCTTCTTTAAAGGCGTCAGTCCAATGTGTGGTTTACATGAAGGACAATTCGCTAAGACGACAATTTGATGGACAGATCCTCCAGAAAATTATCACTACCAAACGTCCTCTCTGCTCCCACCCGTGCAGCTAGGCAGTGAATGGCCCATTCAAGCATAAGCAAAAAGTGCATCAATGGTGTCTGCTTTTGGGACCAGTAGAAGAGTTGTGAAGACAGGCTCAAAACTCACCACAGCCAAAGCAGACAAACAGAACAATCAAAGCAATAAAGAACATAGAACCTGCATGGATTTTGCTGTGCTGCAGAGGTCAGAGTTTTATTGTATACAATAGGCTTATTAAGCGTGAATTTTACCTGCTCACAGGGATTTTGGTAAACCCGTTTAGCTGCTTTACATATGGAAAATATAAGAATGTGCGCATATATACACACACACACACACACATACACACACATAATGCATATTGTCTGCTCTGAAATGATACAAAATATTGGTAATGGATGGACACCCAGACTGAAAAATGTACAGGAGTTGTGGGTCGTGCAGAGATGGCACTGAGGCTCTGTGTGTGACCTCTGCCGTCTACTGGTCACTTTTCGCCAAGCCCAATACCACTGCTGCCTACTTCAGAGTCCACCAATGAGGATGCAAATGCTGATTGCACAATCTGGAAGCCAAAAGACTCCAGCAGGGACATGTTCTGTTGTGGGGAGAAGGGAGAGCTGAGGGAGGCAGCCATGTCCCCCACGCCAGGCCCACCAGACACGCCCGTGCCCTTGTGTGCACTGCCTCCATGCATTCGCTGGTAGTGCTTGTTGAGGTAAGACTTGGTACGGAAGGCCTGTCCACAGTCACTGCAGGGATACTTCTTGTCCGGGTCCACTTTGTGTTTGGGGGGGCTGACCGCCACAGAGGATACATCTGTGGAAGTGCGGCTCACCCCGTTGCAAATGAAAGCAGTGGATAACTCCTCCCCCTCCACCTTGTGGGGCGACTTCAGTTCTGTGCCATTGGAGAGTTCACCAAAGGATGTGTCTGAGCCCTCAGAATCCTGGTGGGGGCACTTCCCAGAATTCTCCTGCCCCTCTGAGGTGAACATAGCATGAGACGATGGGTGGTTTGCAGGATGTTCATGAGGAGGAATGAAAAGGGGAGACAGAGAGAGAGAGAGAGACCAAGAACCTCAAATTAGAAAAGCGACAAACACAGTGAAAATTCTACAGTATGCTGGAAGACACTTTATGGAGTACATGTACCCAACTGTGCGGACTCTTTTAGTGTACATCACACACATCATTGATTATTACACTGGGGGGAAAAAGCCTTCGACTGTGTGATACCTGAAAAAAACTGCCTCAATTCTGTCAGTCATTAATGACCCTCATTAACTATTCCCTCCAGGATTTAGCAACAATTAACAAAACTCTGTAAATTCAGTTAAACCTAATGAGTACATATGCTTTTATCTATCTAAATGTTCACATTTACATGCATACTGTCACTGGTCAGGCACAGTCCATCAGAATAAACTGAACTGCCCTGTACACACACACACACACACACACACACACACACACACACACACACACACACACACACACACACACACACACACACACACACACACAGGTCAGGCAGCTACCTGTGACAAGTGTCTCACAAATTGTCTTCCAACCAAAAAGATCTAAACCATCTAAAGACAGTGCAGCTTTACTTAGGGATGCACAAAAAAGAAATTTAACCAAAAATGAAGGCCACAAGCAGAAACCAAAACTCCATGAGAAACAACTCTCCATGACAACAAACTCTCTGAATCCCACAGCAAGGTTGCATTAGTGAGAAGCAAGTGTTGTGATTTGTACTTGCTTCTTAATATCAGTCTTTTGACCAAAAAACAAAAATGCCCTGTAGGGGCATCAGTTTTTGAATTTTACAGACCAATATCCTGGAGGGATTTATTAACAGGTTCAGAAGGCAGGTATCCAAATGACACTAAACTAATTTAATAATTTAAATGCTGACAATCAGCATGTATGAGCTGGTGTGGTACATGTCTACAGCAGAGATAGGTAACCTGTTTACAAGAGAAATTAGGAATGCTGAAGTTGAAAAGTGGGGGTCACACCTTAAAAAAAAACAAAAACAAAAAAAAAACATCCAGACAACTAGCAAGCAGCACAAAGCCAAATCTGTCCGTAGGACGGTTTGATGGTATGTTCAAATGAGATGGCATTGTATATCTCCTGTATTGTCCTGTATTCTCCTCATATTCTGTATTGTGTCTGAGTTATGCAGACTAGTTTACATTCATGTGCAATGATGCTGAATAAAAAAACTGCTCTGCCAATCAAGCAACAAAAAAATAGTACACACTGTTCAGGTCAGTTTCTTAGAATCGCACCCCCTGAGGATTTGTGCCACCAGGATTTGTCCAACGCAATATCCGAACTTTAAATGCTTAACAAGCCTTGTGACCCTACAACCCTTTAAATGCGCTGCCATGTTAATTGTCCACTGGTATGTCAGATTTAAAAAGAAAAAAAAAGAAAAAGGTTTAGGATTCATCCATCTTGCTTGCTCTTTTAGTCATTTATACAATACTGCACTTATATCATAGTTTATCACGGGTTGCATTTCTCTTTAATGCAATTCAATCAATTTAACAGAATGCTCAGGCAGAATGGTGTCATAAAATTCCAGAAAGTGTTCATTGATGTTGCTTGGAGAAATGTTATAAACAGGTAGAAAGGTTCGAAATGCCATTGTCTAAGTCCTTGGTTCAACGAATTCCAGCCAATTGACAAATTCTACACAGATCCTGCTAAATGACACTTTGATGGGCCTCCTATGGCCATGTTCACTCTTCCACGGGCCGGTACTGACCTGCCAGAGGCCCATGGAGCCCGAGGAAGCCAGGACCCCCAGTTGTGCGGCACTCCCAGAAATAGGGGGTGCCGCCAGGTTTGCCCAGAAATAACTCTGGCTGCAGGCTCAAGGTGGCTGGGCCAGGCTGGGGGATCACTGGGGGTCTGGCAAGCCCATGAAAACGCCCTCCCTCTTGCTCAGGAAAGGGGACCAGCAGCCGGTGACTGGTGCAGAGGTCTACAGGGCCATCATTCCAGTTGAAGTGAAAGGGGGAAAAACAGAGAGGCCAAGGGGGCGAAAATCATACACCCAAATGCATGTGGATCAATCTACACACCACAAATGGTATAACTGTACTAAAGCATAAATTGTGCCTTACAGGCGGGCTCTACACTAATCTACAGTGTACACTAGGGGTGTTGAAATTAATCGTATGGACGACGTGGACGATTCTGCATCGATGCACTCTAGAAGATACACGATTACATCATAATGACGTTGCTTGGTGATTTTCTGGCAGCGATATAAAGATTCTCGTTATAAAGTTGTGGCAGTAGTGACTGTGTCGGTCTGATCTGAGTACAGTGCCGCTACATGTAAGAGTTTCACACTGCCTTGTTCTCGCACATCGGTCTTTTGTTAAACTTTGACCGCTGCGCGGCATGAGTTTTCTTTCTGCAGCTTCGAAACGCATGCACGAAGCGTTCTTATCTTCCTCGGAGTGTCCAGAGATCTATAACACAACGTCTCACTGGGAGTTAAGAAAAACATGCATACTTTTTACGCTGAGCCCTGCAGCACATGCAGAGCATTCGGTCTGAAAATGGCTTTAGATTTTCTCCAATGAGTAGAAAAACTGTCCAGGCTCACCTGACGCCACAGACGTCTGAACCAGCTCTTTTTCTGGCGTTTGTGGTGTCAGGGGAGTGCGGACTGAACACAGACCATTTTTCTGCTCATTGTAGCAAATCAAAGTGTCCATACAGGTGTACTGGACCTTAACTCTTGTGTTTGAAAACATCATGTGACCATGTAGAACATTTATGGGATGCATCGTGATGTATCGATATCGAAGCAGTGATAATCGTAATCGAATCAAATCGTGAGACCAGTGAAGGTTCACACCTCTAGTGTACACAAGAATGAATAATGAGCTCTAAGTATATGGTCTAATAATCTCTCAGACCAACCAGACCAGTAATGCTGTTGGTGAGATTTGCTTGTTAGCAAGCACATAGTATTTACTAATTCCTCATTTTACTTTAGACCTCATCAGAATAGAAACATAGTTATAGCAATCCATAGCTACAAACAAGCGAAACACTAGTGTGATCCTATCTGACAAAAAGGATTACAGCTTCTGATTTAAAATCCAAGTGCAGATGAGTTACTGTGGCAAAGAAATGGCAAGGGAAAATGGGTGGCAAATCTTGAGTTTGCACCAATTATAAAGGATTCACAGTCATGTGTCAGAGTACATCATTCTTCATAACAGGACTTTCACTAATCTGCCCACTATAGTAAGTTGAAATCCTGTCCAGGATTTCAGTAAATAGCCACTTGACTTCATCACAGTAACACTTAGTGCACTGAATGCTGCCCAGCTGAATGCAGACCATGCTAAACAGCAGGCTGCTGCCATGACAATAAGATGTTTGGAAAAAAAAAAGTTGCATTCCCAGGAATTACTGTGATAAACACGACACACAATGGCGAGATACATTTCAAACATGCAGCCACAGCACAGCGTTGTCCAGCATGGGATGGAGACGTGAAGATTTGAAGCAGTATGAATGTTGCCATGCCAAACACTAACAAAACTTCCATCCTGCTAACAGAACCATAAAGTATCTCCAGAGTCGATGTTGGGTGCATAAAAGGGCAGACATGCATGCAATGCACAGACACGCCCCGTTCAAACCAACCTCCTATTCTGCCCAAGCTGTCATGACCAAGCCATAATGCATAGTGTCATCGCAGCCTAATCAGGTCCAACCTGGACATGAAATACTACATATTATAAAGTCACGGTTTAAGTGACAGTACATGTGACTGGGGTGGAAGGCGTAAGCAGATTTCAAAAACTGATTTCAGAGTTATCTGTTTTTAGACTATAATTAGGGTAAAAAAAAAAAATAAAAAAAAAATAAAAAAAAAACAGATGAGAACCGGTCACACAGCAGTGTTCTAGCTGGGAGGTGTTATTAGCATGTGTGCACTGACTAAACCTGCAAGCGACATTAGCACAGCAGGGTGACACACAGAGAGAGTGACAGGAAGAGAGTGAGCGAGCGAGCGAGCGACACTGATGCGGAGGGGGGTATGGGCCCGCTTGCCTTCCACTGCGCATTGGCGTCCCATAGGGTAGGGGGCGCCGTTGTGCGTCTGCGGCTCCCCGTGGGGGTCAGGGAAGGCGTGCGTTGCCGGAGCAGAGAGCAGGGATGAGCCGTGGTGCGTTTTTATGTGCACCTTTAGGTAGGAGGCAGTGGAGAAACCTGAGGCCAGGAGAAGAACACAGGACAACACAGAGGCACAGTTGCATTTATACTGCCCCCTACAGGGCACCAAAGCTCATTTTCAGCATCCCACCGAAACTTTCTTCCAAATCACCTCCACCCACACTATGTGGCCAACAATAAATTGATAATACTACGTCTTGAAAACATATTATACATGACATCCCATGGATTAGTTATGCATCGTTTACCCTAAGAGAAACACAATTAAACCAGATACTAAGTGGAACAGAAAATTCAGAAAAGACTACGAGTGAGTTTTACAGTAATTTCAGCTCCTGAATAACAGAAGGTAAACTTAATCCTCACTTACAGCCAGTGATAAAAAATAAAAAAAACACACTGACAACTACAGAAATAGAGAAAGACAACTTCAGCTCAAACAAAACAACTTTTAACCTCTTAGGAAATTAACAGGTATCACAGGTCCATCAGTGCACACTTCACAAAAGTATGTAAACCGCCTATGAATGTTGAAGATCAGTTTTCCTCAGGAAATGTTTAATCTGATAAATTAAAATAAGAGATAATTTGATACTGACATTGTTTTTCACAGCGAACACAGTTCATCCATTCAACCTCTGACCATGTAATAAAATAGATTGTTTAATTCTATGTGAGTGAAAATGAATAATGTAGGTTTGTGAGAGACAGGTTGTTTTTTTTGGGTTGGTCATTTAAAAATGCTCAGTTTGAGTAATTTTTATTAGGAGTCTTTGGACAGGGAAGGGCTTTATAGTGAAATAATGGTGTCTTTATTTGGCAGTGTGTGCAAATTTTCAAATGACACAGCTGAACGTTCATATTTATATTTTACTATTTATATAGCAGGGCTGACATGCTCAGTCCACACTTATTCACTCACTTATTATCAAGTCCTGAGCAAGACACTTCACTCAGAGTTGATCCAGCAGGTTGTCCCTGTAACTACCAACTGTGCGTCAGATGATGTGCATATCACATTCAGTCTCTCACGAGGATCTCAGGGTTTTCACGGCACTAAGTAGGGTTTCAATCTGTGACCTTGTAAGGAAATAAATAAACAGCATTTATCAGACTCCCTTATCCAGAGCGACTTACAATCAGTAGTTACAGGGACAGTCCCCCTGGAGACACTCGGGGGTTAATTGTTTGCTCAGGTACAATGGTATTAAGCGTGATTTGAACCTGTGATTTAGTAGTCTTCTGCTTCATAGCGGGCGTGATACTCACTATTCTACCCCCCTATTCAGTTTTACTGCCATGACTAACTCTCTCTTTGTGCACATACAAATTTGTACTACTTTGATACGTACAGGATTAGGGCTGATATTGTATTTCTTCTCTACTCTACATGTATCTTGGTTGTAGATTCCACAGCATGCTGTCCAAATTTCCAAACGGCCAATGAAGAAATGAATTCAGATAAATCTGATGCATCTAATTCACCTAGTTCTCTCACACACACACACACACACACACACACACACACACACACACTGCAGAATCTTACCTTTGTTGCATATGCTACAGTAATTGTGAGGTCCCTCGCTGTGTTTCTTGAGGTGATCAGTCATGTACGCCGCTCGCAGGAACTTGCCACACACCTGACATGGGATCTTATCCTCGTGACAGGCAAGGTGCGACCTCAAGCGATCCCGCGTTGCGAAGGAGGCGTTACAAATCTGAACAGCAGCGAGAGGGGAGGAATGAGCCCAGCATGCGATCTAAAGACCCGGCGTAATGGCAGCTTCAGCGAAGCCCACTCACCTGGCACTTATGGGGTCGTTCGGTGGTGTGGACCTGCTTGATGTGTCCATTCAGATGATCTGGTCTAGGAGATTTGTCAAAGTTTATCAAATGACACGGTTTTGAAATAGGAATCTTTTAAAATGTATTTTCAGCTGCAGTCATGACATACCACCATTATTTATAAATAATAGTAATTTTATTTTAAAAAATTATATAATTATGTTAAAAAGGGGAAAAAAAGCTACAGCACTGAAACTAGAGCTGGAACCTGACATTAGTCCCAGAACTAATGGTATGAAAAGCTGACTGTACTGTAGACCGGCGTATCTAAATCGCAGCGTGTGGTACACAAAAATAATTGCAGCCTATGAGACAGCGCAGGACTTCAAAAAAAGAGCAAAGTATGAAGCGTGCTGAACTTTCAGAAAGAGTGGGGGATGTGATATTCTGTCACAGAAAAAAATAAAAAAAATTAAGAATAAAGGGCGAATGACCGATAATCATGCGAAAGATGAAGACAGGTCACACGCCGGCCCTGGCTTTTTATTTCGGAATTACCTCGTTATATTGCAACGTAATGAAATGTGTCCTCTGCGTTTCACCATCACCCTTGGTGAGCAGTGGGCAGCCATGACAGGCGCCCGGGGACCAGTGTGTGGGGACGGTGCTTTGCTCAGTGGCACCTTGGCGGTGCTGGACTCGAACCGGCAACCTTCTGATTACTGGGCCGCTTCCACCGCTGCCCGTGTAGCGCATTAAAAGGCGTGAGACTCACCGGGAGAATCCCTTCCCGCAGCTCTGGCACACGTACGGCTTCCCCACGGAGCCGTCGTGGGAGCGGACGTGGTAGGACATGCGGTCCTTGCGCTTGAAGCGGAGGCCGCACACCTGGCAGGCGTAGGGCTTCTCGCCGGAGTGCGACAGCTTGTGCCGGTTCAGGTGGTACACGTCGCGAAACACCTTGCCGCAAATGTCGCAGCCGACGTGGCGCCGGATCCGCTCGCGTTTGCGGCCGCCGTCCACCGCGCCGTCCGCGGGGACGCCGTTCTCCAGCAGCCCGGAAGGAGAGGCCATCGCCGGCGTGTCGTGCTGGGCCTCGTGGTTCCTCAACCGGACGGCTTCCGTGAAGATTTTGCCGCATATTCCACACGGGAACACGCCCGTCTCCTTCGACGCGTGGCCGCTGTGAAACAGCACGGGCTCCATGGCGGCGGGCTTCTTGGGTCGCCCTCTGCCCCGCTTTGATCCGGGCGAGCCCGCGCCAGGAAACGGGCTGCCCGTGACGTCGGGCGCGACCGCCTGAGACGCGTCCGCGTCCGCGTCGTGCGCCTGCCCGCTGCCGGGAAACACGGCGCCGTTAGCCAGCGTCCCGCCGGGGCCGTCGGAGGGAGCCGCGTACGAGAGGTCCGAGGCGGTCGCGGCCCGGGGAAAACTGACGTCGCCCGCTCGGGACGGCGGGACGAGGATCTGCACGTTGGACTGCTTGATCACCTCTTGGCAGATCTCGATGACGGAGCGCATCAGCAGGAACTTGGCGGCGGTCATCAGCTCCGGGAAACACTCCAGCCGCACCACGATCCTGGAGGTGTAGGCAAAGTCCAAAATGTCCTTAAAAACTTTGGCGCTGATCGTGTGCATCTCCAGCTCCTTGGACTCGCTGTCGGTTTCCGCCTGGCAGCTGAAGACCGACTCGAAGTACTCGCTGCACGCCGCCAACACCGCCTTGTGGGCCGGGAAGCTCTCGTCGCCGACGCGCAGGATCACGTCGCAGAACCTGCCTCCATCTTTCCTCTGCGCGTCGAGGTTGTGCAGCATCTCGGCGCTGTGCTGCCGCACCTGGTACGTATAACTCGAGCTCCACGGCTGCTCCGCGATCCGCTCCATGACGCCGCGGCACAAAGGCGCAGAAGAGACGCGCTTACATCCGGGGTTTCACCCCTAAACAAACCAGAAACGACGATCAGCGACGACCACCCCTCCCCGTCTTTCTTCCATCGACCATGTTAGCGGGGGAAAATGGCAGCCCCCCAGCTTCCTGTGAACTTTGACCTGTGTTAGAAAGGGAGGGCCGTCCTCCTTTGATTCCCTTTCCTTCTTGGTGGTTGGGAATGAATGAGACGCGCTATTCAGACTCGGGCGAGAAAGAAGAAGCGGAAAAAAAAAAAAAAAAAAAAAAAAAAAATCCCCACGAGAGCGGTGCGTTTGTGGCGGCGGCGGCAGGTCCCCGCCGCGGGCAGTCAGTCCAGTCTCCTCGCGGGGGGGAGGGATCCAGGCGAACGTCAAATGCTCGGGAGGGCAAATGATTGTGTGCGACCGACCCCTGAACTTCACGTTCCAAAACGGTGACGGCTTTAAAAGTGTTACAGCTAGTGTTCCATTGAATCGATATTTTTTTATTTGCAATTAACCCCCCCCCCCAACCCAAAAAATAAAATAGCAAAACACTTTTGTGAATAACTTTATTTATTTATTGACTTAGTGCCTTCACTTAACAGCACATTACCATATACTGAACCCCTACCACCCTAAAAACAAATAAACGTGATTAAGCAACAATTCAGTTCAGTTTCTATGGACACAGGAAACTGGTGTAGGGTAGTAAAGAGTGAGGGGGGGGGAAGGGAGAAAAAAAAAAAAAAAAAAGGCACCACCAGTGTACTTGCTAAGGAAGTTCCAGGTTTCATCCAAGGATCACCACCTTTACACCAGTGATTACAGAGGAATGTCTTCTCCTTTCCAGAAAGCTCCCAGCAGCCATACCCTTAATCCCAGAAAAGAGGAGGAAAACTGGGGAAGGAGGAGGACCAGGCTGGAAAAGTGACAGGAACATAAATGATCTTGTCTTCCCAATCCAAGATAAGCATTTATAGGGCAAGTAGCAGGGGAAGGGCTAACCAAAAGTGAAAAAAAAAAAAAAAATTCTCAGCAGTATGTACAATTTGGGCCTATACATTATTTACTTTGTTTTTTCATAACCACAGAATCCAAAAAGGAAGATAACTAGATTACCCAAAAAAAAAAAAAAAAAAAAAAATCCCTCCCTTTCTTAAACTGGTGTGGAGTTGGGCGTGGCACAGGGACCACAATCAAGATTGAGGATTGCAGACTGCACTTTGAAGCCAGTTGGTCTTCAAAAGTAAAATGTTCACCCTTCAGAAAGTAAGGTCGGCTTGGGTGCCACCTCATCTGAAACAGCTTCAAATCTCATTGTGTGCACTCCAGCTCATCCACACTAATGACTTTTGATGGCATGGAAGGGAGGGGCTGCTGCAGAACATCTGAGCCAAACCACTTGGCCAGGCCCAGAGGGGGGCTACCCCCAGTCCTCTGTGACTGACTGGTCCGGTTCAGGCCGTGACCCTGGGGAGCCGGATGCAGAGCTGAAGAGTGAGGGAAAGATATTAGACCTATATTTTGTACAATATAATAAATGATTACAATTTGTAATTGAGCCAATTTCTTCTTTTTTTTAACATATCGTAAGGAAGTCTACTTACTGGGCCTCTGCTGCTGGAGCTGTTGATGCATGACTGCCAGCTGGACGTGAGGCCCAGCCCTTGATGGCAGGAGGGGGTGACCAGAAGGGCTTAGTGGATACAGGGGTTGACCCAATAGGGCAGGAGGCAAACCCTGGATCTGTGACAGGTCTACAGTTGGTGGATACACACCTAAAGCAGGGAGAGAAAGTGGACCTGTGTTGACTACAGAAGAAACTTTACACTGCAAATATAATATTATTTCCTGAGTCAAAATGAAATCTAGTAAAGCATGTGTCCATATAAACCAGATTGACAGTCAGCATGACACTAGGACATGCATGTTGTGATCAGTATGCTGAAAGAACCTGCAATACCTGCTTGTAGTAATGTGGGGCCAAGCTGCTGGGGCCGGATGCCCTGGGCAAGCATCCTCTGTACTACGCTGGGGTGGAGCTGGGGAGGGGATGGCCGTACCATGGGCACATGTGACATTAGTGGCACTGGGTAGATTGGACAAGAGTAGGTGGAGGACGAGCCAGGTGACCCCATGGTTGGATTGTGATGGCCGGAGGACGTGACACCAGGCCGTGTCTGCTCGCAGTCCTTGGCTTGGCGGGAGTGATGGGAAGGGGCACAGGAGACTGGGGTGGAGCATGCCTTGGCAGCCCCAGGCTGAGGTGCTTCACCCTCCACTCCATCTAGACAGGAATTGGGAGAGGTGCTATCTGTGGGAGAACATGCACAGGAGATGATCATAGTTAAAACACATGGTGTAGAGCAGGAGTCACAAACTCTTATCCTAGAGAGCAGTAGTCCTGCACAGCTTAGATCTTCCCATGTGCTAAATTATTTTATTCTTTTAAAAAGTGCAGGACAAGTGCTCTCCAGGACCAGGGTTTGTGATCCCTGGTGTCAAGACAAAAGCTATGATAGGAAATAAATGGCAAAATCAAACTGAGGTGCTTAAAGTGCTTAATCTAATTTGTCCCTTTACAAAAAGTTATGAGCCACTTGCATGTCGGTCTACTTAAAAATAGCCATAGCAGCTTCCTATAATTTGATACCATCTTTGGATTTGTGAGCTATGGTAGAAACAAAATTTGTCCTGTAGCTGGATAGGAGCAAATTCCTACCTGCTTGTGAGTTTGCAGTGTCGTCTTTGTTCACTGACTGGCTGACTGATTCTTCTCGTGACCTCTCCTTTGACTCGTACATCTTGCGAATCACTGATGTAGGTGTGAAAGATGGAGAGAGCTGAGGAGAGAGAGGGAGAGAAAAATGCTACAAATCAGTTGGCAAAGCCATTTTTTCAAACAACTTCCAAGTCACAACAAATATACAGTACGCAGCTCTCAATATGGTATTATTGAAGCAAACACCTAAACACGCAAACCTTTGTTAATTAGCAACCAACATTTTTATGACAAGTGATGCTAGATCTACCCAGTAAATATTGCTTCAAGGATCAATCAGGCAAACGTGATTCAACGAGGAAAAACGTGTCAGACTCACCATACTAGTTACTCCAGTGCTAGGGGAGGTCCTGCCAGGAGGCTGTGGACCTGGAGACCGGTTCATCCTTGGCTGTCTGCAAAACAAAGACTTGTGTTGAAGCTCAAGGCAAAAACATCTGTGTACAGTTAAGCCCAATGTCATAGCCCTGGCAAACTGCGACTTCAATAAAACCAACCAAGAAGTTATTTTCTGACTTGAAATTATACAGGTATCTCCCAAAAGGAAATGAGAATTTCCCAGTTTCAGTTACATTTTGGAGAATTAAAATAAAATTTCATTCCCTACTCAGTAAAATCAATGGCAAGGCATACATTAGTCTAAAATGCCAGTGTAAACGTAATTTGTTCCCATTATAAGAAGCATTTAATTGCTGTAAGAGTCAGAGGTGTAAACCTTAACTTGTATAACAATTCGATTATCAATGCCTTGCACTTAATTTCAAATACAAGAGTTAAGGTCTCGTTCCACCACACAGACTATTTGATTTGCTACAATGAACAGAATTTGATTTGCTATATACTCCACAAACGACAGAAAAAAACCCATGGTTCAGACATCTGAGGAGTCAGGTGAGCAGACTGAACACTGACTCATTGGAGCAAAACTAAAGCAGCTTTCAGAACCAGCGAGTTGAAATCTCTGGACAGCATTTGCACCCTTCCCGCTTTGTGTTTCGAAGGGCAGACCAAACTCTTAGCCCACCTTGATTCTATTGGTCACACAAATCACAATGCCATGCAGTGCATAACCCAGATCAGGCAGCCATATACACTACCGGTACTACAACTTCATAGTGATGCATCGATAAGATTACCACTAACACACAGATTTTCACTGGAACAGCGGATGATACAAATATTAATGTCTCATGCTTGTTTGCATGTTTGTTCTAGTTTAAGATATTTTATGCATTAACTGCGGTAATCAGGGAGACTTCCAGGAGACCTGGGATATCTGGCAGTTGTGTCTCCATTTAGAAAACATACAAAACATGCTAATTTTTGCCATTTTATCGATAGTGAAAAACAATCACCATTGAGCTGAAATTAGTGATCGATCACCCAGCCCTAGTTGAAATCTTTGCCAAGTGAGGGTTCTCTCCCCCAATCAGACCACAAAAATGGAAGCCCAGAAGTATTGTCCCGATAAATTTTATTTAAAAAAAGGCCAAGCATGCATTCGTGTGCCTTCTTTGGAAAAGTGGGGTCCTGCTTTGTCTGAACCAGTGGAATCTAGCATTATGCAGTGTCCATTGGGCCATCTACCTTTAGATTTAAGAACTAGCATTGCCCAGATTCTTCAGAATGGCCTTAGTGGTGACCTCCGGATTCTTCTTTAACCACCTCTCGCAGCACCAAACTTGCCAGAGCAGGGGTTACTTTTGACTTCCTACCACGTTCCACAACATTTCGAGAGTTGTGTGCCCCTGCAGGTTCTCACTGAGCTCTTTTGTTTTTGCAATCACTTGCTCAGTGCACAGAGCTGCTCTTTTTCACCTGTTATTTAATTGGGAACTGCTGTTTGTCAACTCAGTTATCAGGATTCTTTAGACCAGCAAGGACAATTTGGAAATGTGTCAGACCTTGAATTTTCCAAGGAGGTGGACTGACAAGTGTATTAATAACTGAGGATGTGCTATTTTACATATATTTCACTGAAGTCTATAGCACATTGTAGTATTGTAATTATGTCCTTTCCTAAATCAGAAGAAACGTGTTAATCACTAGCTAGTAAAACTAACCTTGCCATATTGTAAGCTAATACTCTGATCAACTGGGGGAGAGGAGGGGGAGGAGGGGAGAGAGAAAGAAAAGGAAAAAAAAAAAAAAAAAAAAAAAGATACCTGGTCCGGTAGGTTTTATCGTGACCTTTGTTGTATCCATGCTGGTAGGGGTGCCGTCCATGGAGGGCAAGGTCCTGCTGATAAACCAGTGCTTCCAGGTCAGCTGCATCCAGCCCCATTGGAATCCCCCTGATCTGTAAACAAGCATGAGAATCAGACACAGATCTGCCAAATAAATCAGTCCAGGAGGGAATAATATTAAGCAGGTACAACACAGACCTGTTGGGGACCATGTACAGGACTGAGGGCACGATGCAGGTCGGGCATTCGATCTCCTAATAGAGACTGTGAGCCAACAGGGTACCCTGAAGAATCACATAAGAAATAAAGCAACGGTCTTGTTGTCTGTGCCAATGTGAGGAAACAAGCTAAAAGAAACAGTAGGGTTGTCAAAATGATTCACATGTTTACCTATACTAAAATCAGTATAGAGTTCAATATCAATTAGCACTGTACCACTAATACTTTAATACTTAAATTCCAGTACACTGAATTTGCTAGCAGATTAAAGCCATTTAAACAGGCACTGCAGAGGGCAGCCACCCCCCACTACCTGAAGGACCCAATGTTTACATTTGGGACACAAAGCTGGCTAGAAAATGTAAAAGGTAAAAGCACTGTCTGGAAGTATTTCTATTCCAGCAATCTTAATTTTTGTCAGGCTGGGAGGTTTTAAATCACCACAGGATGAGGAGATGAATCAGAGTATAGTGATAGTTCAGCTAGTTGAAATGCTTTACTTCTCTGCTCTGTCGGGCTTGGGCCAGATTGGGCCTTACTTTTCAGCTCTAGTAGCTTAACACGCATTAATTTCTCACTTCTGCGGAATTAGATTTTTTTATTTATCGTTTTGTTTTGGCCCAAATACCTTTCATTAAAATTCATTGCACACAACTCCCTGGGTGGAGGTCATGGATGCCCACTGCTCACTAAAGGGTGATTAGTTAAAAAGCAGAGGGTATTTTGTGTGCAGTGTGCTATGCTGCAGCACTTGCCAATCACTTCACATTCATATAAAAATAAAACGTACCGGTGTTCATTTTTCCTCCCCCTGTAGTATCGCCCAGCCATAGTCTAGTGTTTGAACAGACTCATCTCATACCAGCATTTGACTGCATGTAGAAGTCCTGCATCGGTGGTCTCTGAGAAAAGAGGGGAGGTGATTGCCCTCTGTGGTGCAGAAGTCGAGGAGCCTGGGCTGAGTGGGATTCGGTGGAACCCAGAAGGCTTGCCAGAAGGTTTTGGGAGCCTACATGTGGGGCACCTTGGATCAGTTCCTGCACAAACCAAATTGAGAAGGGGAGAGAGGATTTATTAAAATAAATAAATAATAAAAACAAATTATATTGTAATTTGAAAAAATGGTTGAACACAAGAGCACACGGGAAAGAATTAGCCTCACCCTGAAGATGTTGCTCTGTGGGACTGCAGGTAGCGGAGCCTCGGGTACACTTATCACAGCAGGGTCACCCTGCTTGTACAGAGATGAGGATTGAATAAAAATGAATGGACAGAAAGACAACCACAATAGTTTTTGTAATTACAATGTCAACCATGACTGCATTAACAAAAAAAGACATGCCAAAAGAAATGAAGTGCAAAAAAAGTACAAATTTATGCCCATCACATATATAGATACACACACAATTTATATAGTTAAGGGGAACGGGCTGATTGGAGCATACAAAGTGGATTCACTGAAGCTCACAGCAGTGGTCAAAGCAGTTACAAACCCATGCAGATACAGAGGGTACTGCGTAGGATGCCATGCACAGAGTAGGTGGGCATGCAGTCAGACGGAGGTGGAACACTTACATTGGGCTGGGTGGGCAAAGTGCCACTTGCCTTCATGCTGTTGACAAACTTATTGAAGGCAGACATGTCCCCATCACGGGGGCAGCTTGAGCTGCCAGAGGTACCAGTTAGTGCTTGCTCCAGCTGCTCCGCCATAAAAGGTGTTCCACAGCCACCCCGTGTTGGTGGAAGCTGCTGCACAGACTCAACCTTCAGTTCCTTCAGCCCCACTTCCACTTCTTCCAGGGACAACACCACCCCTGAGCTGGCTGTGAAGTGAGAGAGGGGGGAGGGAGGAAAAATTAATTCAATAAAAAAAAAAAAAAATTATTGGCAGCAGGCAAACATGCAACATCTTACCCACACCCAGAAGTCATTCTTTTATAATGTATACCTTTATTTAAATAGTCACGCATTTAACGCATTATCAGCACTGTTTTTCAATTAAATGGGCAATCATTGAGATTGTGTGAGACCTCAGATTTACTATAGAAAATGTTTTCTTAAATATGATAGCTGCACAACCTATTACATTAGGTTAAATTATTCAAAACCCATGTCACAGAGACACCTCCTCTGATCCCCAAAAAAAAAAAAAAGAAGCTTGCAATAGTGCCACTCACAACTTTCTTTAAGGCGTGCCTTGTTGACAGACAGGCTGGAGAGAAGGGGTTTCAGGTCTATCTTAGCTTTATGGAGC
The DNA here is from genome assembly GCF_900700375.1 of Denticeps clupeoides. Taxonomy (NCBI): domain Eukaryota; kingdom Metazoa; phylum Chordata; class Actinopteri; order Clupeiformes; family Denticipitidae; genus Denticeps; species Denticeps clupeoides. The sequence continues at coordinate 16,076,379 of NC_041708.1, forward strand.
AGCTCCAGGATGTCTACTTTCTCCTTCTGCTCTACTGCAGTGATTGGTGTAAAGTATGAAACAGGACCCTGACCAGGGGAGCTGCAGTGAAGGTCCAACCCTATGGGAGAAGGGACAGCAGTTTGTAAAATATTGTTTGTTGACCATTTTTGGAAAGGGAATATCTATACAGGGTTATATGGGTCAATTTCTCAAGTCCCATAAACTCAAACCAAATAAATCCATACACAAAAAAAAAAAAAAAAAAAAAAAAAAAAAAAAAATTTCACTGGGGTAGGTAAAGAAACAAGGTGAGCTTGAAACCATAAATATACTAGAAGTATGAATTTTACCTTGTTTATCTATGAACCACAATTAAAACTGTCCACAGCATTTTTCCCCAAATAAAGTGAACCAAAATGTATGAGTAAAGAATTTGTTGAAAACAGACTATACTGCTGGGGGATAAAATTCACTCTGATATCTTTACAATGATCTGGAACAGTGGCTCATATGAATGCATAATTTGTGGAGAAACAATTTGGTCAATGCAATCTTTAGCCTGCATCCTACTGCATAAGTTATAAGTAATCAGCCATATGAGCAACATCTTGCCCCCTGACGTATGCAACATAAGGCAACCAACTTGACCCTGCACTTGGACTGTTGTGGGTGAAAATCAAAACAAAAAGCTGCTATACAACATTCAGACAATGTAGAGTAAACAATATTTCTAAAGATGTTTCTTAGGACTAGGAGCCAGTCATTTCGTATCAAAGAATATTTTTCATACCTGCAAGCTTCTCAAGCTCTTCATGGGGTGTGGAGCGCAGGCTGCTGGAACGGGAGCCAGAAGGACTGTGGTTAGTGGAGAACCAGCGGCTGAAACGACTAGTCGACCCAGGCCCTTCTCCCAACACGTCCTCAATCATCTGCAAGAAGAAAAAAAAAAAAAGCTGGTAAGAAGCAGGACATCCCAAGCAGGAAGAAAAGACAAGTCCCAAAATTAGAGTGAGCAGGGGGACACTTACGTGGGATAAAGCACCAGCCGCCTGATACTCTGAAGAGCTGGGGCTTTATTTGGCAGTTTGTTTTGGCATGTGGTGGACCATGGTAAAATTAAAGTAACACTAAAATAGTGCTGCTGTGTGTCCACAGACAAGCAAATCTAGGTGAAATTTTCAAGGGGCCAAAGAATCTACACAGCCAATGCCAAAGTACTGATCAACTCCAGTCAGTACAACAGCAATAACACCAGGATGGGCATAAATTTGTACAAACAAGCACACAATGGAACAGATCAATCCACAGCACTCATCCCATTTCACTCAAGAATGTGCTCATAAGAGAAGTGTGAGGCTTTCAGCCTTCCCCCTTCCTGAAGGCCTTGTTTCAAATAACACATAACTGAAGATCATTCCTTTAGATTGAGAGGTAGGCTGAAAGACCCTCAAGAATGGATACACCACAAACTGCTTTCCACTAGTGCACCGTGAACCACATTACCCACAATGCATGCAGTGCTCCCCAGGACTTACTGAGGCCAGGCCTGGCATGGTCTTCTCCAGGTTAAAGAACTCATTGAAGTCAAAATCTCCTGCGTTCTGGTCTGGAAGAACCTCTGTATGTGGGACTTCCTGGTCAGCACCTGATTCTGGCATTCCTTCAGCCTCCTCCAACAGGCCCCCATTACACTCCACTGTAGGGGCACAAACATGAACCTAAACACCCTTCCAAGGCAAACAAGCACTCAAAAGAAGCAACGTCACCACAGCATCGATAGCTGTAGTTCTGGTTTAAGAATATCTAAATGACCATACCCAAAATCACATTTGAAAAGCTCATACATGCCTTCTTTGACCGATTCAGTTCGTTTTCTTAAACGCTTAGTTTTGCGTCTGTCCTCCTCAAGGATCTTGTCATCAAATCCGATGAGTTCTATGGTCTCTGACTGGCTGGTGGGACCCCCAGAAAACCACTCTGGTTCCTCTTCTGCATACGAATCATTCCTTCTCCTCTCGCTGAACACTCTTTTATCCCCAAAATCTCGCTGACGGCCACAAAAACAAATATGTGGAATGTGAAATCCCAGATAGCAGGAAACCAAACATGTTTCATTTTCCCCACTCTTAACAGATCAAACAAGATAGGACAAATGATTACTTGTGTTCTAAATATTTTTAACAGGCAATCAGGAATATTATACAATTTCTCATTTTTTTAGCCAGTGAACACACCCTGAATCTTTTATCTTTGAAGTCTCGATCACGCTCTCGATCTTTCTCAACCCTGATATCACGCTCAAAACCACGTGCTGCAATTATCCGTCCACTCCCAATGCGGCGGGTGCCCACTAGGCGTAAGCTCTCATTCTCCTTGTTCTCCAAGGGGCTGATAGGTCGGCGGTTGACCGCAGGTGCAGCACTGCCTTGACAGCCCCCACCAAAACTCCGCCGCTGGGGGCTCAGGACCACCTCAATATCATCCTCCTTTAGCCGTTCCCTAGGATCTGTGGGTCAAGGACAGATTGTCAGACCACCAACTGCATGCACTTAATGACCAATCATAAGAAGTGCTCTGATATCACTTTCAGGGACTTCAGAGTAGTGAAAGGGTGTTGGATGCTCATAAATCCCTTTAAAGCAGGGCTGCAGTTGTATGTACTTTCATTCAGAGAATTAGTGGAGGACCGGGACCAGGAAGTGGGAATTAACAGTAAATACAATATACATTGAAATAAGTGGGGACTGACGCCACCAACACAACGGTCAGTGGTGGATAAGAATGTGTGTTTCTTCATTAAAGAATGTGCAACTGATTGAACTTGCGCAAAACCCAGAGTGCAGTTTGCAGTTTTAATAAGTGATCTAGATATTGTGATAAAGCTGAAAATGACTTGGGAGAATGTAGTATGTAACAGTATTGACAATTAACTATTTAAATAAATTTGTTTAATGAACACGGCAATACAATTTGGTTAAGCCTTCTATGTACCATTATCCCTGTAAAGCAGTGTAACGGACCATTCATTACCACTGAAATGACTTGAAATTAATATCTTTACCAGCAATTCTGCGTTTCAGGGGAACCCGGTCTTCTGAATAATCTTTCCTGTAACTCTCCACTGGGGAGTCTCTCTCTGAGGGGTAAAGTGAGGCATGCCACTTTTCAGGGTCCCATACACCATCACTGCACCAAAGAAAACAAATGGAAACCATTTAATACATTTTAGTGGATTGTATAACATTAGGTGTTCTGAAAAGCATTACCTGTCATATTTCTCCAACAGGCACTCTGGTCTTTCATTTGAACATGGTAATTCCTTAATTTGAAGAAGCTCCTCCTGTTCAGCAAAGCCATGACACGAGAGATGGGTTGAGATGTGATACATGCGCACCTTGTCCACTTTAAATTACACCTATTCTAATGGGAAAACGAGCAGTCTGTCAGTACCTTGGTGTATCTGTAAGGAGATGGTCCTGTAACTGGCTCCTTCAGCACCTCAGGAGGAGATCCACAACTCTCCTGCTCCTCCATGCAGGCATCCTTCTCCATGACTGCTTGAGGAGAGCAAAGTTAGCTTCTAAATAAGATCGAAACCTGAAAAATAAACAAAAACATGAAATTCACTTTGAGATCTGTAAATTTCACAAATAGGTAGTCTGGTGTCGGGCAGGAATTAGTCCCACAACCGCGAAAAGCAGGTCAACAGTTCAGTAGCAATTTATCGTGAAGCTAATCGGCGTACCATCCAATCACCAGCGTGTTTACTAGCATACCCGAAAGACTATAGACGAGCCGTAGGGACGCGATTAATGTAACACAGCACGTCTATAGTGTATAGATCTAAATATAAATTAAACTCACTGCACTGGCTGAGTGCGTAGACTGCGATACACCACCAAAAGAACGAATTCGCCGACCGCCACACTAGCAGAAGTAGCGGGTAACAACCTGTTAAAATAAAAACACCTGGTAACTAGCAGCCCATATGCTAGCAGTAGCCGGGAAAGAGCGCCTCGGTCAAGCAGGGGCCACCGAGGTTTTCTTTACGTCTCGATAAGGCATTAGGAGTCGCCACACTGTTCAAAAAGAGCTGGTTTCAGAAACGCCTTTAAAAAATGAGCCGAAGACAGCCTTGATATCGGAGTCCCGCTAACGTTAGCCGGTTAGCATCAGCACTTACCGCGCTGCTTCTCTAAGTTACATTGAACGAGACGCGGAACCGGCTGAGCGGCGATGGAATGAATATTTCGGTTCTTGCTTCTGAGCGTTTGAAAACCCCAAGGAAGTCCCAGTGAAATCCGAATACCTAGTGTTAGCTGACTACGCGCTCCGTTTTCGTCTCTTTGCCAGTCACACAGCGGCGATTTTCGTCGGATCACTCACTGCTGCTGGCAGAAGGCCCTCTCCGGGGTTATATAGACGTCCGATGTGCCTATTCAAAATGCATTCAATTAAATGCTCAAATAGCGTTACACGCCATGTTTAAATATGTCGTAAATTACACTTGGATGCAAGATTGGTATTCGTCAGGAAGTCATATACTTTGAGTGAGTTGTTCGTCTTAACTGTTGAAATAATTTTGAAATATACAATTCAGGCAATCTATACGGACAACAATACACCACAGATGCGTTTGAACTCTGGGGGACAAAAATGTTTAGAAAAGTTTCATAAAAGTGAGTCAAAGAACACCTCAACACAGTTAACGATTAATATAATTGTTGTTTTGACGGGGATTTGTAATCATTAAACCTTTACAACGAAAGAATCGGTTGAACGCTATTTTGAGTTGATATTTCAATAGTTCAGATCACATTTTTGTCCATCCTGTCATAGCGCTACTGTAACACGTGAAATATTTTATATACATTCTATAATTCCGCCGTTTTCGCTTTAGCAACATTGACTAGCAAAGCATAGAACATTGTAGTTTTAAATACTATTTAGTAATTCACAATTCAGTTGTGATCTCAACGACGGAATCTGATCATTACATTAGACTACTGTATATCGAGTATGCGACAGTAAAGTCAATCAATTAAAACTTAATGAAAAAGAAATTCGGGAAGATGCGCTTTGTGTTGGTGCCACCTGCGCATGCGCGACTGTGGCGGCGGCAGTTGCGTATCTAACACAACTGAGCCATGCGCGAGCTTTAGGATCGCGGTAGCGTGTAATAATACGACGTTGTTGAAACCGGAGCTTACGTGACTGACCGTTTATCATCCTAAACTCCGTGTTTAAGACGACTCATCTCAGGTCCATTCAGAGATGACAGGAACTCGAACATCAAAGTATCCCTCACGAGGGAGATCCAGACAGACCCGCACCTATAGGGTGGGTTACACGTGGAACATGGGTGGGAGACTGAAAGAACTGCGCATAAGGTGAGCGGTGCTGTGGTGCACGGGTTTGTGCTGATGTAACTATTATAGTATGTTGTTTTGTAACCTGTACCTCTTTTTCTAGACACCTTGCAAGGAAATACCTCCGTCTTTGGATGCAAAAGACATTTGGGAGGATATCTCCATCCAAAGCCAGGTTTGCTCTCTTTGACAACATTGTCCATGTTTATTAGAAGTAACTGAATTACAGTAGTCTGGAGAACATGCCATTTGTGCCTCAGAACTTACTGGCGTAAGGTGCTCCTTCAGAGGACTCTTGAACACTGGAAGAGTGAATGGTGGCAGGCAAGAAGAGAATGGAGTCTGTCAATACGAGCAGATTGTCATTACAGGTTTGATTATCCAACATTCTTTGTGTAATACATGCGTTGACATTCTGAAGCTTTTATTAACTGCAACCACAACTTGTAATTCTTGTTGCCATTTACGGGCTTGTAGGTACTTCCTGTACAACATGGTTTTCCAAAGATGGTGCAGATTTGTAGTGTTGCAGAAGGAAGAGAAAAGGAAGCTTCAGATTGCTGAGAGTTTTGGTATGGACTCCTGCCTCTTTATCCTTAGTGCGCTAAACATCTCCTAGTTTTCTAAGTTGCAGAAACTGAAGCACTTGTTTGCAGCACACAGGCGCAGCCTTCTTTGTGTGTGGGTTTGCTGGGAGGTGTACGTGGAAGTGGGGCGGATGAAGCGCAGGATGCAGCAGACGGCACTGCTGTGCAGCACACGCAGCTCCATGCGGTAAGCCTTTGTCCATACCAATGCATGTAAGACAGGTAAGACTATACTCAGTCCTCTCTTCACACAGGCAGCTATTTCAGAGTCTTGGGCTGATCCCGCACAATTGGCAACCTGGCAACATTTTTATGCCGGATGCTCGTTCTGATGCAACCCTCCCCATTTACTTGGGCTTGGGACCAGCACCAAAAAACAGACTGTCAAATGCTTCCCCGGTGGCTGGCCTGGCAGAGAAAAAATAATAAAGAAAAAAATAAAACAGTGACATCTTGTACCACAAAAAGTGGTTTGTGATTATGCTGTCCTGGCCATCTTTGTGTGTGTGTGTGTGTGTGTGTGTGTGTGTGTGTGTGTATTTTCAGGTGTGTGTGGAGCAGGTGGAGGCTGGCCCTGCAGAAGAGGAGTAAAGAGCAGAACCAGGAGGATGAAGCTCGTCAGCACTGGGCCTACACCCTGCAGAGCAGAGTATGCCCTTTGCCTCTGTGTGTCTTTCAGCCACCACGTTTTAGACCTTACACACCGTGGCTGTATGATCATTCCAGATTTAAATGCAGTATCCCTCTTCTCTTTTTTTTTTATATAGCATTTTTATTCATGATAGATGGTTAATACTGTTAATCGTTTAGTTAATGTACCTTTGTTGTCTAGTGGATGGTAGTGTTGATCTTTGTGAAACCGCTTTCAGACCTGGATGAAGTGGAGATGGATTTATGCCCATGCTAAGGAGCAGAAGTATAAAGAGTCTAGGTTTCACCTGCAGTACTGTCAGCGTGTGAGCAAAAAAGCCTTTGACCATTGGCTCATTTACACACACCACTGTGCAGAAAAGAGTGAGGCAAAAGGTAAAATTCATCTCATAGAGCTAAATCTAGGGACGCCTCAAATCGTCCACAGTTAAGGCTTTAATACATGTCTGCTCTTACACTTTTTTTTCTTAAAGTTGTAGGTTTCCATGTGTGGTATCATACTGTGCTCCAGAGGCATTGGAACAGATGGAGGGCTGAGTTACGGCACAGACAAACTGAGAAGGAATTGGTACTTGCAGCTGATCAGCAGGCAAGACATGGCACCCAGCACTGGGCACTAACGCAGTGGAAGAAATGTATCTTTTCATAAAGGTCATACTATTATGCATTGTTGCTTGGGCTTCTCTTCATCACATACAAATCTTTCGCCTTTTACTAAAGATTTCCGTGGAGAGGGGCGTCAACAAACTCACAATAATTTTGGGGTCTCTGTTTTGACAGAGCTACTTTTGGGGTAGTGGTTAAGGAAGCGGCCCCATAATCAGAAGGTTGCTGGTTCGAATCCCGATCCGCCAAGGTGCCACTGAGGTGCCACTGCACAAAGTATTGTCCCAACACACTGCTCCCCGGGCGCCTGTCATGGCTGCCCACTGCTCACTAAGGGTGATGGGTTAAAAGCAGAGGACACATTTTGTTGTGTGCACCGTGTGCTGTGCTGTGTATCACAATGACAATCACTTCACTTTTTTTAATATGTGGCATTTGGGCAAGTCACCTGCTGCCACTCAGCACTAATCTGACACCTCACACAGTGCAATGCCAACAGTGTTGCTCAATACCTAATTGTTTCTGCAAAAAATCGTCCACACACGATTCAATCTCCAAACATTTTTCTCTTCAGGAACAGAGCAGGAAGGAAGTTTAATAACGATCACAATTTTTTAAAATGTATTGCATAGTTAGTTTATGCAAAAAGTTTTTCAAAATAAGCAGGTAAATGGATGTTCATCTTTCATATTAAATCTAAAAATATTTTCATATTGACCTGCCTTTGGTCATATCTTAAGCCAGAAAATGTTGACAAGCTGTTTTTATGAATAATGAATAATCGTGATTAATAATCATGATTACAATATTGATAATCGGTGCAGCCCTATTATTAAGATGGTTATGTATCCTCAAATGAATGTATTTTTTTATTCAAATGTACATTATTATTATAACTTTCATTGAGGTTTTGGACTTTCACTAACAAATAAGTAATCTTAGCTTTATGTTTGAGGCAAGATGAAGTCATCTATATAACTCAAAATGTGCAGATTCTCTGATTAGGAATTGGTAAATAACTGTTGATTATTGATTAATCCTGAGCTAATGTTCAGATCTCAGTTTGTGCTCTAAAAAAGCTGAAAGGCAACAGGCTTCTGCAGAGCACCACCATCGCCATCTGCTGGTCAGTAAGAACTCTTACAATTTGCCTGTTGTATAGAGACCATGACTTTGACATTAAGCCCCATGTCAAACCCAGAGAAGAGGACTGGGAGGACTGGCTCTGAATGTCATGCATAAAAAATCATACCAACTCAACATAAACATGGCTCTGCAGCATCACCACCATATGGTAAGATGATTATTCATCGAATTACATTTACTGGACAATTATGTTATCAGACACATTTACAGCATTTATCAGATGCCCATATCCAGAGCGGTTTATAATCAGTAGTTAGAAGGACAGTTCCCCTGGAGGCATGTGAGTTACCTACTAGGCCCCTCCTGCTGGTCCATGGTGTGCATATGTTTGCGGCTACAGGAAAAGAAAGGGTGTGTTCAGGGTGTGAAGTGTCCAGATTCAATGACTGTGGTGTATAACTGTATTAGCAGAGGAAATTCTCTCTCCGAACATCTCAAGCATGTTCAGCGCCCCATTTACTCAACCTCACACAAACACAGAGGCACATCATCATCTTGGATGTGTCCATGGCGTCATCTACAGACTTCAGGAATTTGTACTCCATGGAGTGTATTCATTGTTTATAGGAAGAAGAGCAGTAATTGAGGACCAACGATGGACTGGCAGATTGGAGGGAATGTGTTAGGCTGTTGGAAAGTTGGAGCAGTGGAGTTCTGGAAAAACGGTGTTTGACTCTGAACATCAGTCCTTTAGTCAATTTGTTCCTGTGCTGAAGGTTTCCAGGCTGAAGGTGGAGCATTTGAAGCAGGAGCTGATCTGTTGAAGATCTGGGAGAAGACTATAGCCAGCTGGTCACAGGTTTATTTTCTGGAAGAGCCCTCTCACTTGCTCTTTGTGTAGAACGAGGGACAAGCCAAAAAGTCGATACTGGATGCCATGAGCTCCAGTCTCATTTGCTCATGGGAGCATTGGTCCAACACTTCCAGAAATCATTGTCTGTGAACAAGGTTAACTGTACCATCCACAAATGCAGGTTAAACATCTAACATGCAAATAAATTAGTGTAAGTGTTTTTTTTTTTATTTTAGAAATGTGTACAACTGTCAGACAAATGTTAAAAGTTATAGAATAGTTGTAGATCTAGAATATTTCAGCAAGATAATGCGACAACTGCTTTTCTGGCTTTATAGTAAAAGAGTCTGGGTGCTGATATTAAAAGAAAAGAGGCTGTCTCTTTACAATCTCAGTTAAAAACATTTAACATGTAAATATTTCAATATGAGATTTTCAAATAATTTCAATCTGTTTTTATTCATATACCACCCTAACGTTTTTCAGAATTGGGGTTGTACAAAGAACAATTTAAAACTATTGAATGTTTATTTCACACCTTCACGTCAACACAGGGTTAAGCATCTGATCTTTTGGGTTGTACTGTGATGTTTCCTCTTCCTGATGTTGTTTTCAGGTCACTTCAAGGCATTTCAGGCTGTGGCTGCTGCGCCTAGAAAATGCAGAAGCAAATAGGCTGTGGCCTCTGACCTCTGTTGCCATGAGTTACCGCAGGTAACCAGAGCACAGTGCAGTATTGCTGCTTCAGTAGTCAGGTTTCATCATTCTGAATTTATGAGTTTCATAATGATTTACTCTCTGTGTGCTCTTTTTATGAGGAAGGGGTGTTCTTTGAGTTGTCTTTCGTACCTTTCATTTATTTTTGTTGTTCCAACAGGACCTATGTGACCAGGACCTGCCTGAGATTGTGGCGAGAACATCTAACAGAGCGCAGCCATTTAAAGGTACTCAAATACACAGTCAAACATGTTTAAAAGCACCAGACCAGGAAATCTGAGGCCAGTATTTCATTTGATATACACACATATGCATATGTGTCTGTGTGTGTGTGTGTGTGTGTGTGTGTTGGGGATGGCAGGTTCTGGAGCTGTCTGCTGTTCGATGGTTTGCCCAGCGCATCTTGCCTTGGTGTCTGAGGACCTGGATTGAGTTCACAGCTCTGAGGAGACTAAAGAGAGAGAGGAGAGAGAGGGCTGTGATATTCCATCAGTCAGTTCTACACACACACAGAGCGAGTTACAAAATATGTTGCACTAATTTTTCATTCTGTAGCCTGACATACATTTGTTTAGTCAGCAGGTTTTCTCTCTGGTGTTCTATACTTGGTGGACACGTAAGGAGGAACACAAACAACAAAGACTGTCAGAACAAATGGTAATACCAACATACACCTTCACATAGCATGCACCGTGCATATACATTATACAATCATACCAACATTCTCTGCTCCATATATTAATATCTATATTTGGTAAAATCACACATGCTCAGATAATACCATAAGCACACAACACACTAATGTTCCTGTTGGCTGTAGGCAGTGCTACATGCACAGCATATCTGTTTATCACGAGCATGGCTACAGTGGAGCAGGAGAGTTCAGGTGGAGCAGGAGGAGCGACTGAAACTGGGTGCGGCCAACAGGCTACACACCCACACCCTACTGCACAGCATTCTGAGCCATTGGAGGAGCAACATCAGAACCATAAAGGACGGGTATGCTGATGCCACCTCCACTAACAGTGTATTCACAACATGTAACAGACATTCCAACATGTAACATTTAACTATTTACATATAAGCCACACATTTCTTCCCCATAGCACCTGTAGCGCATGCAAAACATGCCGGTCCAGTTAGCTTGGCCAGCCTCTGCTGTGACATTGCCCCCCTCTAGTTAGCTAAACAATGTCACATGCAGCCTGAAGGCCAGCATGATCGCCAGGGCACGTTTTTCCCCATGTCACAGTTTTTCATCGCTGTCATCTCCACTCGAGGCATGTGCCCTTGTCCCTGGTGAGCTGCTATGTTTTTTTATTTACTCTAATGCCTGCCCCCACAGACTAACTGATTCACAGTTCTGAACTCACTTTCCCCATGTAGTGGTGGGGCAGTAGGGGCTTAGCGGTAAGGAAACAGACCTGTAATCAGAAAGTTGCTGGTTTGAATCCCAAACCGCCAAGGTGCCACTGAGCAAAGTATTGTCCCCACATACTGCTCCCCGGGTGCCTTTCATGGCTGCCCACTGCTCACCAAGGACACATTTTGCTGTGTGCACCATGTGCTGTACTGCGTTTCACAACCACTTTCACTTTCAGCTGCTGGCCCCCTGGGGCAGTACAACAGTGAAATTGCAGTCCGTCATGGAGCTCCCGAGAGTCTTACTAGGAGCACAGTACCTTGGATTCTACATTGAGTGCTGGCACCTCCCCCCAGTCTTAATTTGGCTGTGTGCAGACCCATCTGCACATTTGCTACACCACAGGGTCTTGCTTTTGACTCTCTTGTAGCTGTGGCCAGACCAGTGTCTCAAGGTCTGCACCACTGTTTGCTACATCTTTTGCAGTGACACCCTTGACACTCCACTTGAACCCAGAAACATCACTGTGCGGCTTTGCAGGGAGGGTGTGAGAGTGCAACTGCACTGCAGTGTAGCCTTCCTGGCTGGTGCTGGATGTCAAAGTCATATTCCTGGAGGGCTTCTATCCACCATTCCAGTTGTCCCTCAGGGCAGTGGAATCCCAGGAGCCACATGAGTGAAGTGGTGGAATGAGAGTTGTGGGGTTGAGAATGAGCCCGGCACGTTGAATTGCCTGAAAAAACTCTTAATAGGTTTCTTCAAAAGTAGACAACACACATGCCCATACAGTCCACACATTTGCTCCAACAAGTGTTTGAAGGTCACAGTAAATTCCAACAGCACCTGTCCAGTGGTGAACGCTGTTTTGGGTTGGGCCTCCAGGGCTAGCTCCACCGGCCAATATTTACTCCACAGGTGAAGAGAGCTCAACCAACATGACCCAGCCACAAGTCTCATTTATGTGAGTGAGCAGGTACGGGTCTTTGTTTGTCACATTGTTTAGACGTTGATAGTCAACACAGAAACACCAGTAGTTGAACTAGCTAGTGGGTCCCAGCCCGATCTGAACCCTGCCAGACTTTTCCAGGGGGGCCAATTGAACAAGCCTTCCTTATTCTCAGGGGAGCAGGGGCATCAGAGACAGGAGAGTTCACACTAGGCACCTGCGAGAAGGATATCATGTTTTCTGCAGAGGGACGGGGGAAAAAAAGCCAGAGAGAGGCATATAAGTAAAGAGAAGCGAGAGAGGGAGAAAGGCTGAACATGGCTTTATTAAACTCAAACTTAAATTAATTTAAACAGGCACAAGGGCCAAAAACCGAACTAAAGGATATACTCTGTTATGGGTCTCAACTGAGACAAAACAGTGTAGCACACCACTACACAAGACTTTACAGGCAATGTCTGTTCATGCTGCTTGATAAATTGTAGTGGACAATTGTAAACAAACTCCTTCCCAACACCTCCCTCCCTAGTAAAGGCATCTGCTACAAGAAAAAGCGATGAGCCCTTCACAATACACATTTAACCACAATCTACTTTCACCATGATAAAACTAAATGTGTTTAAGAATTTAATGTAATAGAAGAAACAAGCTCCTCTATAGCAATAATAATGGTCAGCCAAGGGGACAATGTTATAACAGTGTGTAAAATAATCTAAATAGAAATAAAATGAATGAATTCCACTTAAACGTCAAATTGTGTAAACATCAATAACATGGATATTAAATAAAAATCTTCTTGGTTAATATGTATATTTTAAAGTAAATATATCAAATAATTATAAATAAAAAACGATGTACTGAGTACTAGGGGTTGGAAGAAATTGTGACCTGTAGCCAACATAAATTGTAAACTTTGTATAATGGACCCTGCCAATCACCAGATTCTCCCTTCATTTGAGTTTGAATTATATTCTGATTACAGGATGTGTATATTTATGTGCTCCTTCTCTAGGTCCACAACCTGCTGGCCATCATCTGCAGATCAGCCACTGTGGATGACATCTGGTCTAATCGTTAGTATAGATGTCTTGAACTCGGTAGCTAGGAAGAAATTATACTGAGATATTGCAATATTCTTGATAATAGTAGACAGGCTTCATTCATGAGACTATAGAGGGTAGATGGTAAATAGCAACAAAAAGAAACATATTACATCACAAGGACACATTGCACTCCATAATTCTAACCCACCAAATTAGAATGTATGTGTGTGTTTGTATATATGTGTACAGGCAGAGAATGGAGGTGCAGGCTGTTAATTATGACCGTCTGTGCTCCATGAGACAGACTCTGAACAAATGGCGTGAGGTAAAAGTTTCCTCAAATACCATAGCTAGAAATACTGGGTTGTTAGCAGCTGGATGCTAATGGTAGCTGTTGCGTTACTGTGTCAGTATGTCACTCAGAGAAAAGAAAAGACGTTGAAGATGGAACACATGAGACACCTTTACCACTGTAGACTACTCCGACGCTCACTGCATGCCTGGAAGGTAGGAGGACTGCTCTTAAACCCAGTGAGCAACAGTACAAGACACCTGAAATGGCCCTTATGATCTGTCATTTTACAGGAGCTCCGTCTGCAATCACAAAAAGTTCAGGGGATTGTTGAGGGACTCTACAGCGATCATCAACTGCAGACACTCCGGTACCCAAGTCTTAACCATTCAATATTTAAAATTAAATCATTGTATGCTATTTATCATGAATCATTCCTGCACACTGATTACAACACAGTGGATGGGTTTACCAATAATTTTTTGCATTGTTGATTTTGTTGCTCATTTTTGGGGACTAAGTAAACCCCTAAAAACGTCACTGAAACAGAAATGGTGTAAGTGACGCTGAGTAACAACACACAGAGAGTATTGTGTGTGTGTGCAGGAGGCTTTTCAGCATGTGGAGACATAATGCATCCTTGATGTCAGAGGAGAGGAGAGCAGACGAGAGGGCAGAAGGTCACTATAAACTGCATCTTCAGTCTAAGGTACAGCTAAGGTCTCAGCCACACAACATGTACTTGAGATGCATGAGAGGATGCATGACTACCAATCATTGTCTGGCCACGCCCCTAAGAAACAAGTATGTTTTCCCTTTATATGTAATTCATGTGACTACAATCCATAATCAAGAATCCAGCTCTCACTCAAACTGTCATCTGTGGCTTCTGTCTATTTTATGTGCCTCTACTGGCAATTGTGGCAATTTTTTTCCAAACCAAGAGAATTTTTTTTTTTCTACAGGACCATAAACCTCCAGAAAATATTCTGTTGCCTCATGAAAGTCTGATATTAAAGCAAATATTTGCTCTTTCTTACCTATCACCTTTTTGCACACAAATACACACATGCAGAATGCATGTGACTCAAAATAAGTTGCATTGTTTAGTACCAATTTGAAAATAGGCCCCCTGCATGTTTCATTAATAATTGGTTTAAAGATTTTCTTGGCAGGTTTGGGTGTTTTTTGGTCAGAAGGGGTGGTTCCCCCCAGTATGCTACAGCAACATTTTCTGTTTTAAGGCTTCGTTGCTTACTACTGATTTGTGAAATGAATATTCTCACCAAACAATTATTATTTTTTTTCTTAGTCCACTCTACTTTCTGTGTTGGGAATCTGTTCCTAAATTTTCCACAGTTAACTTTGAAGCTATACTTGACATTATTAATACAGTTACATTATTCTTAATTATTACATATGTCACTTTTTTAAATTGTCTGTTGTACAGCAACTAGTTAAAGTTCATGCATTCATTTTTAATTTCTGTAATTTCTGCCAGTTAATCTGTCTGTGTTTTATAAAGCACAATTTTCTAATAATTATCCTCTGCGGTATTTGCAAACTCTTCTCCCATCTTGCATTTGTGTTGTTGGCTATGTTTTTTCAGGTCATTTTGGCATGGCACCGGGTAACAGTTGTGAGGCAGGCCCGGCACTGGCAGGGTGAAAATACACTGAGGAAGGCAAAAAGTCACCTGCAGAGAGGTAAAGCAAAATGTATCGAAGAGATAATGCAGTCTGACCAATGAGACACAAATGTGAACTTTTTTCAAACATTAACAGAACATAATAGAAACAGACCCTGCAGTCTTTCAACATTTGACACTCTTATTCTAATTGACATTTTTTCTGTGGATAGTTTATTTTAGAAGCAACATGCAGATTTCATATTTCCTTTTATTTACTGTAGTATTGAGCCTGGCAGAGAACATATAACTTATTTTTAGGAAATTTGGTCTACATGAACAGAGAGTGCAGGGTAACAGCTTGGCAGTTGATCGAATTGATTTGCTGATGCTTGAGGAGCAGAGTGGCAACAAATTGCTGTGTTTCATTCATGACTACAAAGTTTGCTTATATCAGCATAAACCTGACTCATTGACTGGTTTTTGCATTGGTAATTTACATAAACGCTTCTGATTGGCAAGAAAATATTTCTTCCTGACAAATGGAGAAATCATTGTCTCTCTTTTGCCTTTTAAGGTTTGTTTTAAGTTCACTGTTCTTCTTTCTGCATCCCAAACTACACCCCACCCTCCCTGCCAGTTTGTCTTCAGGCAGATTTTCAGAAGTGGAGGGAGCAAGCCAGGGAGGCGAAGGAGGAAGGTCTGAATGTGGAGAAGGCAAGACTGCATCATCGCTGTGTTAACCTACAGAGAGCAGTCCGAGCCTGGAGATCACACATGCGCAAGCGCAAACACCACCAGGTGCACACAGCATCACATTCATCACAGGAGGCAATATTTTATTCACTGCAGATAATGCAACACTTGCTCAAACTATGAAATTATAAATGAGCTCATTTTGTGATCTCTGCTGCAGGTCCGAAAAAAGTAGGCATGGGGCAACTAATGGCTGAAAAAGCAGGCACATTTAAAAAAGATTCAGCTGGGAAAACATCTAGCAGAGTAATTAAGTTAATTGATATGATTAACTATAAAAGAAATGAAAGGCATGAGTCTCTCAGTAAAAAGAGGCAGAGGCTCTACAATCTGTAAAAGAATAAATAGATTGTAGAATATTTAAAAAATAAACAAAAGATTCAGAGAAACAGGATAAGATGACACTGGCTGATTGTGACAAAATGTGCCCAGGAATACTTCCAGAAGCCACTGTCTGTAAACACAATCCAGCATGCCACATGCACATGCCATCTAAAGCTATATCATGCAAAAAGGAAGCCAAATTTGAACATGGATCAGAAGAATCATCATGTCCTCTGTGCCAAGACAAAGTGGGAAAGTAGTCCATGGTCAGAAGAGGGGGGTGGGGCCATAGGTGCGTACAGTATTGGGCAGCTTGCATGATGCTGAAAAAAAGAAAGTTAAAGTGAGCGTTTTTGCAATTGTGATACACTGCAGCACAGCACACTGTGCACCACTGCCCCCAAAAAAGGTATATAAAGGTTTAAGAGCCACATATGCTCTCCTCTTAAACAGCTGGAAACCTATTTCAGGCAAGAATAGGACCCGATTCCAATAGCAAATCCTCAGCGACTCAACCTCTATTCGCCAAAGTTTTCAAACAGAGATGCTGCAGCATGGTAAACATGCCCCTGTCCCTACTATTTCAAGACCTGTAGCAAGCATCAAATTTGAAATGAGCTGATTTTGTGCATGAAATTGCAAAAGATTTAACGTTTGTTATGTTATCTATAGTTTGTCTGTTAATTTTGTTCAAATTCAAAGAATATCCCAACTTTTGTGCCTATATGTTTTTTTTTTTAAGGTAATGAAAGAAAAGGCCAGACTGCTGCTGAGCCAGAGGACATGCCAGCGTTTTTTTATCTTCTGGCAGACCCAGGTGATCTGAGAACGTCAATAACATGACAGAATTTAAATAAATCACAAACACAAACACACAGTGCGTTCTGCAGATGGAGAACCGAAGAAGAGAGGGGGATATGACAGAGCGAGCTCTTTGGCACTGGTCACTCAATCTGCAAGCAAAGGTATCGTCTACTTAATGAGTGTCCTAGCATTTCCTGGTACTGGTCTGCTCGCAGACTGTAGAAATAATCAGTCGGTGTGCATGTGTGTGTGTGAAGGTTCTGCATGCCTGGAGGCTGTGGATCTTGGACAGTCAGAGGAAACAGACCCGCCTGGCTACAGCCACAAAGTTCTACAGAGGGCAGCTCCTTCGGGACGGAGCCACATATCTGCTCATTTACTCTGAGCACATGGACCGCTTCAGAGCCAGTTTTGCACAGCACAGACAGGAACAGGTATGTGTATGTTTGGGTTCCTTCCTGAATCAGGAATTCAGAAATTTTTATTCTCTTCAAAATCCCTTTTACTCGTTAAAGCTGTGCATTTTAAACATGTATGGGGGAACAAAATTCACATTGGACATAACTGCTCCATAAATTCAACTAGGGTAGAAGGGATTCCTCAGGTCAGGCTGTGGAACCTTTTCTTAGTTGTTTATATATTCTATTCCAAATATTAATGAACCTAATGCACTTAATGTAGATTGGGGGATAAAAATATAATACATCTAACACATAAATTAAGTGCTCAGTGTCCGCAAAATACAAATGTATTCTGACAAATGGACTTAAACACATCAAATTTAAGCTCTTGGTTGCTGGAAACACACCACCATTGGTTACAACATTTACATTAATCAATTAGTCCAGCAACAACTGTTTCCTGTGGAGTTGTATGGAGGGTTATCGATAATGACATCAGGTCAACATTTAGTCCCTTTGCGATTTTGTCAGTCCTGCTGAATTGAAATATTTTGTCATGTCGTGGACATAAAATAGTTACTATCCTACATGTTTTTCACTTACATTTGTACTAGATCCAAGAGAGAAGTGAGCAGGGACCAGAGACAGGGCGGAGAAGTTGAGTGAGGGAGCAAATCATGCAATGTGATCTATCTGTCTAGACCTTGGATGGGCATTATTAAGAAGAAAAAAAATCGCTAAATTTACGGTACCAGCGTGGAACCAGAATGTGAGCGTGTGTAGGGAGAAACGAGAAACCCCCTTGCGATTGGACGCAAGGAGGCAGGTACGTTTCCTCTGGTTTAATATGTGAACGAGAGCCGGCGTGAACAACAACACCACACAGATTTGGGGAAGCGACAGGATGAGAGGGAAGAGTTGAGAGGTGAGGAGATGAACAGGATAAATCTTACGAGTTGAGATGGAGAAGGAGAAGGAGCCGAGTTGAGTTGATGAATGCCAATCAATGTCGGAGCAACTTATGGGAATCACGTTACCTCATATCTGTGTTGCTCCCGGTCACATGGATGGAATCATGTGACAAGAACAAAACCAACAAAATCTGTTTTTCAATAGCAAAAATCACCACAAAAAAATCATGAAATATAGGGGGGACTGAATATTACAATTCAAACATGAAACTGACACTTGAGGTAGAATGGACTGATTCTGCTAAAAGCTTTCAAATGCTTAAAATAATTTGTGGTTAAGTGCATATTAGATCTTGGCCAGGTTTTTCATACCTTACTGTATGTTTCTACAGAGCTGCCAGCAAATTCAGGCTGTGGTGAGGCGGTGTGCTCTGCACTGGAAGCAGATTGCACTCTCCAGGTCAGATGGCAGGGGTACTGGCAAAATAGGACACAGACAAAAAAGTGTTTCCTTCTCCCTGCCAGAAGAAAACTTCCAAATCCCCACCCAGACTTCCACAGTCCAGGAAATCAGAAGTCGTCCCACTGAGTGTGGATTCAGCAACCCAGTCACCAGTCAGCTGTGAGTTACTGTTAATATTCCTTTCTCTCTTATTTTTACAAAAATCCACATACACACAACTCTTGTCAGGTAATACACATGAACAGAATTTTATGCAGAAATGGAAGAGTTGACCTTTGGCCATTATTTGTAAATACACTTCATACATAAAATATTCATACTATATCTACTACTGTAGGTTGCAAATGCGCACATCCAGGCTTCAACCACGGCGCCAGAAAGACCTTCTGACATCTCCAATCACAGAAGAACAACAGAGCAGGTAGTCAAATTTATATTTTTTGGGTGAAATATATACAGCATAATATCGCGCATTATACATGCTGATAATATATCGCTTCAGGGACACCAAATATTGATATTTTTGTATACTTATTTAGCACATTGGGTGGTGCTGTTGGGTACTTAGTGAGATCAGTGTGAGCCTACAACCTCCACTCCTGTAGATGGCACTCTACGGCTGGGTACTGGAAATACCACTTGGCATTTTCGTGCAGAGTGAAATCGCAGAGCATGACAGAATAAAAGACTGTCATTATGACGGCCCCTTCAACATGTAAAAAATAAATCCTTAGTATGAAACGCAATTTGCAATCTGTGTCGCACTTCTATAAATTATTCAGGCAACACTGCCGATTTACGAGCAGGTGCAATCCAGATACAGCATAGCAGAAACTGCAACCTATCAACACAAAATGACAAGGTACGCTGGGGACGGCAAACTCCCATTCAACTCGTCTCACGCTCAAAAAATGACTGAATCAGTTGTGCATTTTATTTGTCAGTATTTTCCTTAGATAACTATCATCCTATCATCCAGGGTACCTTGGTGGAACATTTACAACATCCCATTTGTTATTAAATCACACATATAAACTCAGACTTGCCAAAACCTCGGTTTTCATTCTCTGAAACAAATTTTATATTTGTTAAGAATGCTTATTGTTTCCAGTGAAAAGGTTAATAAGGTCTAGCAAACTCTTGTAAAACAAGTTTTAGAGTACATGAGAAAAATGTAGTGCTTCAAAATGTGTGCTATAAATGTGTCATTACCCATTCTCCCAAATTGTTACTGAAGAGTTATCCACAAATCCTGCAGTCTTAATACAAATCAAAAATGTTGTTTTTTTGTTACTCATCTGATCTTTTTCTTTAAGTAATATCCACTTAAAGTACTACAAAACAAGACCACACAAATTATTCCAAAGAGAATTAAGATACTGCCTTCCTGTACCTCAAACATTCCTGTAGACTGGACCTCCTTTATCAGAATCCTTTAACACACAAAAATGGTGGAACACTTATTAATGAAAAATTCTCTTGTTGGTCCACCATAACCATCTTCCATTTCACTAAACAAATTCAACAGGTTGGCAAATTTTCCAGCCGTAGACTTAAAGGTCCCCTGCTATGAAAATGTTTGCTGTTCAGAGAGTGGCAGCTCAGATGGTCAGATCTGGAATGTCTCCCCTTATGTAATCATAAGGGGAAGGGTTACCTCGCCTTACCTCAACCTCATTGTTTGACTGGCTGAAAGTGACTGTAATTCTGTAACACAGCTGAATTTTGGTAAGAGAACAATAGAATTAGACCACTAAGACCTATATAAAAGCAAAAAAAATCATAATAGGGGACCTTTAACTCAATGCACATCATTCAAGCAACCACAATCAAACAAATGTTTACCCTCAGTTTCTTTATCAAAAATGGGAGGGGTGATCTTTCTTGTGAGATATTGTAATTTGTTTTATATGTTTGTAAACTGTTTCACAATATTTGAACTTAACTGATTTCTGCAGGTTTTAGTTCAGAAGCTCTCAAACTGTCAGAATCTGAAAAAAGATCTTTGATACAGATTTTTATCAGTATAGGAAAATATATCCTCATTTTTTTCCCCTTTACCCTAACACACATTATTAAGATATGCACAATGTAATATAAAAAAGACTTTCAAGGTTCCCAAGCCACTTGCACAGCCTCATTGTCACATGACAATATACATTGTTATATTGAAGAAGACCATTAGCATTACTCATGGCCATATGCCTGAAAATGAGAATCAACACTGATTAACAAATAAATACATTTTTTGATATTTCATATATTTTGTTAGTACAGCACTTTGGTCAACTGTTGTTGTTTTAAAATGTGCTTTAAAAATAACTTTGACTTGACTTCTCTAGAAACTTAAATGTGCATAAAAACAGAGTACTCAGCCTCTCATATATGCATCACATTTTATAAACAGGTTTTATAAAAAATGTTTTCTCCACCCCAGGAACCACTGGCCTTCCTCGACCTCTGATTTCACATCACTGTGCCAGTCTGACCCACAGCCTCTGACTCCAATGAAGCTCTCTGCCAAGCCTCTTATGCCTACCCCTGGATCTTCATTTCCTCCTTTAATCACTCTAAACGCTACGCCAGGTCCCAACCCACCACTGGGACACAAAGCTGATGAAGACATACTTCTTCCACCATCCTTGTTCATGACCCGCACACACACCTTGGTATGTTCAATTTATAGTAACTCATTTAACATGAAAAGTAAAATATAATGTGAACCCTCTGCATGGTTATTTTATTCCATCAGCAGGGCATCTCAAATCAGACAGGCCTCCGCCTTCCTACTCATCCAGGTACAAACCACACATTTCTCACATTTGAACTGACTTATGTTTCATTTCAGAGAATCCGAGTCAAAAATGACATACTGATAGAGACAACAGTACCTACAACTGAAAAATCCCTTTCAGTGATGCTTCTGTGCGTGCATCTTTAATTGGGTTATTTACTTATTTGATTACAGCCTTCAGTCTTCATGGCTATCAGTCTGTCAACATGGCACATATTAACTTGAGAATATTTGCCCACTGTAAGCATCTCCTGTGCAAGATAAACAGAATCAAATGAAATGGAGGTTATAGGTCATATTAAATGTGTGAATATTTAGGAAATTATTTATTGCGATCTAGTGTTTTATATCACCAAAATCTTGCATTTTAACACTCATAACTACAGTATACCAACCACAATTTTTCCAAAAACAGCAGCTCGAACAATTTATTTTAAATATCTTAAGATTTGTACAAATAGATTTTTTCATGATCTGCATCATTTATTTTGCATAGTTGTATAGTCTGCTATGAATATGAAATCTGAATAAAACCTCAGTTCTGATTTGTTACAAGTCTAGTTCTGATTAGCTACATTGTGAGCAGGTGTGCATGAAAGGTTGCCAGAAAAGGATGAGGATGATGAGGGAGCTGAGGAAGACAAACTATCTGCAGCCTTTATCAAGGAGCTGCTCAGCATCCGTTTGGACATGCAGCACTACCAGGAAGACAGGAACAAGCTGCAGTACGTAAAATCAAATAGCTTTTTACTTTGACATCATTTTTCACTAAAAAATGCATTACTGTACATTTGTCCACATTGTCAGCCCAGTATTTAATTAGGTTAAGGTCCTGCTGTTGAGGTCCTCCACCTTTGTTGCATTTGTGTTTACTTAACAGTGGTCCTAAAAAAGTGGCCCAACGTCACATTGTGACTTTCATCCAAGCTGTTGTGGTACAGTATGGTGGAATGGGGATATGATAATGAGAGGATGATTGTGTAATGAGTCTGTGTCCCTGTGTTCGGATGTGTTTGCATAGAGCCTGGCGAAGACTGAAAGGAGTGCTAAAGAACTGGCTCCTTACCACTGGAAGTAAGACAGGAGAGACCGAGGAAATCAACAGCATCAGACAAGAGATGCAGGAGGTGAGTCTCCAATCAACCCCAGTACATTCAGAACCAGAGCCTCCTTCTGCCTTTTCCCAAAATCCCATACTGTATGTCTTATCCTCTGGCCTCTGATTTCACACGCATTCTTCTGTGGACAGCAGCATGAAAATTGTAAAAGGTCACAGTGGATTAAAAAGTAATTGTAATTAATATTTGGCTAAAAATCAGTACTGCAGAGTTCACAATTTAGATTTTATGTATAAGGCTTTTTGAAACATTCCTAATTTTATCGACATTGAGGCAACCCCCCCTTTTTTTTTATTCAGTGACATTAATGATGCAAATGGAATTATATCTAAAACTAAACTAAAACTCATTTTACATTACAATAAAATATTGTGTTAATTTCTGTGTATTTACTTGGAATGCTTGTCATGATGACCCCCACCAGAGATATACTGTATGTCTTTATGTATTTGGTACCAGTTGTGCACACATCTTGATGAGTTTAAATATGACCTTATGTTCCTCATAACCCTCTTCCTGTTTCTGCTCAGCTGGAGATGAGCATCCACAAGCTCTCTGTATGTTTGGCAGTTCGGAAGCCAGTCATGTTTCAGCATGCTGCCCGGATCCACAGTATACAGACCCATCTTCAGCACATCCACAAAGGGCACAAAGAACCAGCGTATAATATCTGCACTTTGAAAAACTGACTGTTTAAAGGATGTTCTTGCAGACAATATTCTGAAGGAATGTGGAATTTCTTTATAACCTGAAAAAAAGTGTCCTGCTATTCATATTTGAAGTTGTGAAATAAACTCCTTTGTATAAATGTTTCAGTTTAATCACTCTTTGGAATGTTGGATCACCCAGAGAATATGAATCAACAATTTTGAGTACAATCTGTTATTAGAGAGACCTACCAAATACTAAGAATGTTTACATTGGTCACATATTGGCAAATTACATTTGTTTTTGTATTTGACAGATTACGTCAAATGCTGTGAGAGAGAGGGAATCTGAAGGAATTATATATCAGCACAGAGGCCAGATTTGGAATTGTCAACATGACAAATAAGGCTTGCAGTAATATCTTCCACATGTGCACAGACTCAGGGCGGAGCACCCTCCAGTCTGAAGCCCAGACTGTCTCTGGTCCACGTGTTATTCTCATTCTTCGCTACAGATTGTGTTTCATGCAGAGAAAGAGGAAATTGTTCTCAAGGCTGGAGCAGACGTTATCTGTCAGACTTGAACATGAAGACAAGTGGTATTTTAATCCTCTTCGTGTGCTTTACTCTCATCTGTGGTGAGTGCTTTTCAAACCATACCTCTGTCAAGTGTAGTTAGAGATATTTCTGTCAGCATGTTACTATTCTGAGGAATAAAGATGGTACATTTATACTGTCTTGTATTAGCTGTTGCTTTCTGCCATTTCAGTTATGTAGAATTTAGGCAGCATGCACATCTGTCCAGAAGCTGAGGAGTCTGTGTGTGCATGTTTAGGTAAGAAGATGCGCTGGTGCACTATGTCTGATAGTGAACAGCGGAAATGTGCAGATCTTGCGAAGGCACTTGTGGCCGTGCTGCCTGCCTCTGCCGTATCCGCTTTCGCTCGGCTCTCCTGTGTACGAGCCCATAGCACTGCTGACTGCATCAGCAAGATCAGGGTGGGTGCTCACATGCTGTACACACACTGTTACAACCGGTCATCACCACACGTCTGCCTCAGGCTGAAAGAGTCCTGCTCGGGATAAGCAGTCTGGTGTGGCTGATCACTGATCATGCTTAGAAAATTGCTTCTCTGCATTCCAGGCCAACCGTGCTGACCTGGTGGCTCTGGATGCTGGGGAGATTTACACAGCAGTCAAGCTTTTTGGCCTCACTGCAATAGCCAAGGAAACCTACAGTGATGGTACTTACAAGAATGCTTGCAATGCATCTGTAATGTGCTTGTTTTGGAGATGGAGAGGATGCAAACCTGTGATTTCTTATTCCTTCTGCAGTATAAAAAGGGAGCATCTCACAAAATCTGAAATCAAACTAGGTGTCCATTAACTGACTTCGGTTTAGTCCTGATGTGGTGATTACTGGTCCTCAGGGAGCTGTGTCCTGGCGGTTGCTGTGGTGAAGAATACTTCAGCGGGGATGGACTTGCGCTCCCTGAGGGGCCACCAGAGCTGTCACAGTGGCATGCGCTGGACTGCTGGCTGGAGTCTTCCAATTGGACACTTGCTCTCACGCAACTACCTGCAGTGGGCAGAGGAGCAGCCCCTCAGTCAGGGTAGGAGCTTGTGTGTTCCACAGGGCCTACAAACAAAAAAAGTCAACTTTTGACTGATTTCTGGTATACAGTTTGTTATGAGAGCTTCTGAAGGTTCTTGCCCTTGTTCTTCTAGCGGTGAGTGATTTCTTCAGTGCCAGCTGTGTGCCTGGGGCAGGTTCTCAGACTCCAAGCTTATGCTCTCTTTGTCGGGGTGAAAGATCATATGTGCGTCATCAGAACGCCTACTGTGAGACCTCTCAGAGTGAGCCCTTCTACCACAACCAGGGGGCTCTCAGGTCAGCATCTGTCAGGATTGGATGTTGGAACTAAGTGACACCATATGAATGCTGGAAGTAGCTCCACTCAGAGGCTGTATGTATAAAACTTTCCAGAAATGCATCAAGAATGATCCTACATGTGAAAAAAATTGCTTTGTCCAAAGATGCTTTAAATAAGAAATAAGTCTGACCCCAATTCTTAAGAGCTAACAGTAAATATACACTACTCACAATAAGTTTAGGATATTGTGAGAGACTTAGTGGATGTCATCCACTAACATATGGTTTTTGTTTCACTTCAGACATTTTTGGGATAGGGAGGCAATTGTATTGGGGTGATAGACACACCTCATTTTGTGTTGTCCATGTAATGGTCTCATTGTGTACAGGTGTGCCTTATATTTTTTGGGTTATACCCATTCTTTGGGTATAATATCTGGTATTGTCAGTAAGTCATTACAAGTTCGTCATTCAAACAGCCATGAACACACAAAGTCACTTAATGGATGAGCAGCGTCACCTAGCCATGATGACCACAATGATGAGCTAAGGACCTATGCACTCATCGTTATATAACATGCATAGTTGTATGCACTCATAACATTGTTATGCAACTGCCACACAGCTGCAGGCCCATTTACGAGATGCGAGTGGTGCTAGGGTTTCCAGACAAACCATTCGCAACTGACTCCACTGCTTTGGCTTGAATGCCAGGCGATTGTTGCAGGCGACTCCACTGGGTTTGCTTTGGTGGAGGAGGTGCAACAGACTGGGCAGGCATCACCAGTCAGCACAAAAAAGATTTGGTTATTGTACATGGCTCAGTCACTGCATGTTCTTACCTCAGAGACATCATACAATCCATCATCATCCCCCAATTCCGCCAGCACTGCCCCAACTTTCTATTCATGGATGATAATGCTTCACCACATCTTGGCAGAATTGTCACAGCTTGACTTCAGGTAGTTGGAGTGCCTCATATGGTATGGTCATTAATGTCCCCTGACCTGAACCCCATAGAGCACGACTGGGACCAGTTGAAGCAGCGACTGAAGGACCGTACCCCCCTGGCAGAACTGCGTGTAGTGCTTGTGGAAGAGTGGATAATAAATATTAAACTAATGAAAATTGTTTTTTCACTCATGTAAATAACAGTATCCCTTAATTATTGTGAGTAGTGTATCATAAGTATTATGAAAAAGGGACTACAAATAAATTTCCCCTTCAACTGTGTCAGGCATCAGGGTGTAATAGATTACATTCATATTAATATTTACAATAAATTAAATTCTAGTGACATTTCAGTCTGAGAGGTTTTCAGCATACCAGGCCCCAGTTTTAGTTCTCAGTATTATCTTGTCTGCAGGATCCATTACAGTGATAATGTGCCATGTCAGACTGCAAAATGCTTCAAGATTGGTTAATGTGTTTGAGGTAGTGACATGGCCTCCAAATCTCAGTCTAATTTAGCATCTGTGGGATGTCCAATCCATGGATTTAACAGCACAATTTACCGAATTTAAAAAATCTGCTACTTGGTACAAGACACCACAGAATAACTTCCAAGGTCTATGCCTGGATGGGTCATGGCTGTTTCGGAGACAAATCTCTGGTGTTACTGTTATTGCTGATTGGTGTATAATGAATTATAGTTAATTTCATTAGGTATTATGGTAATTAACATAATAAAGACTTTGAATACTTTGAAAACTGTTTAGGGTACACCTCTAAAGGTGCTGTGGTTTCTCTCTGCCAGGTGCCTGTATATGGAAGCTGGGGACGTGGCATTTGTGGACCACAAAGCCCTTGAGAGTCTTCCAGGTTTCTCTTATATTGTAACTACAGATGTCTGTGTAATTAATTGCCATGGTCCGGTTATAAAATAATACTATACTTGTTCTCTGTGCATCTTTTTTTGTCAACTCAGACCATGAGAAAGGAGAATACATGCTGCTCTGCACTGATGGCTCACAAGCTCCTCTTAGTGAATATAGGAAGTGCAACTTGGGGCGGGGCCCTGGAGGGGGCGTGGTCACTCGCACAAACCACCGCAAGATTGCTCGCAAGTTCCTGTCTGCCGCCCAGGTTTGGGCAACCACCTGTGGAAGGAGGCGTGTAAAGCCTAGGGTTGAATGTTTAAACTTGATGTGGCCTGTTTCGGTGTATATTTATATTGCATGTGTTTTTATGTAAGATGGCATTTGGACTGCGTGGACGGTGGCGGCAGCGGTTCCAGCTGTTCGATTCCAGATCGTATAGTTCCAGTGATCTACTGTTCAGGGATGTGACAGAGAAGCTGGTCATCCTTCCTGATGACCATGATGTCAGTCATGTACTCGGCCTTGACTACGTGGCACTGCTGAAAGGCCTTGGACATGAAGGTAGAACATAAGTGAAGATCTGATTGAGCCAGATTCAAAGCATCAAACCAACTATGGTTACTCTACTGATGCATTTCTGCCCGCTGTTTTATGTGCATGTTTTTTTTCTGCGTATGTGTCATTCTGCATGTAGGTAGCTCTTTAGAGGATAGTGTGGTGCGGTGGTGTTGCATCAGTCACGCTGAGCAGAAGAAGTGTGAGGCATGGGCTCTGAGCATCAAGTCTGACCCTCTGGTGTGTGTGAGAGCTTCGTCCATGAGTGACTGCATCCGGAAGATCAAGGTGCATTCATCATTCTACTCAATGTTCTGTTCTGTCTGCATGGTTCATACTTGTTGAATTTGTGTCCGGTGGCAATATCATATGGATCTGTGAAATCTGTTCTGTCAACAGAAGGACGAGGTAGATGCTGCATCTTTAGATGCAACTCATGCTTTCATCGCTGGGAAGTGTGGGCTTGTTCCTGTGGCGACGGAGCATTATGGTAGAAACATCTCGTTCCTAAATTTCAATTCCTAAAAAAAGTATTTTAGCAATTAAGAATCTATTTGATACTTACTGCTAAAGCAAATCACTGCTGAGCAAAAAGAACACTAATGCTCATCTCATTTTGGCACAAAACATCTTGACAATTCACAAAACTTTGGGGATAATACTCTGTGAACTGACAATACGAAACTTGGAGCAGGACAATGATCCAAAACACACCAGCAAATCGACCTCTTATTGGCTGAAAAAGCAGATTGAAGACTTTGGATTGTCCTAGTCAAAGTTACAAAATTTACACAGTTCAGGCTCGGAAACCCTCCAATGTGGCTGAACTACAACAATTCTTCAAAAATGAGTGGGCCAAAATTCCTCCACAATGCTGTAAAAGACAAGTTATCACAAACAATTTCACATTTTTCTTGTTTGTTTTAATAATAAAAATAATTTACTGAACTGCATTTTGTGTTTACCTGTGCTGTCTTTGACTAATATTATATTATTTGATGATCAGAGACATTTAATTGTGGCAACCACTTTTCCGTACAGCTGTATATTGGTCTTTTTTTTGCAGGGGAAAAATGTCACCCTGTTCATGGAACAGTACATTCTGATACAGGAGGTGAGATCTAGGTGAAGTTCACTAACTAACTTTGGCCAGTTTACCTTTCATTTATTGCACCATCTTGTTGCTTTTGTAGATTGGCCATCTGTGTTTGGGGTAGCGGTGGTGCGTCGCTCCAGCAAGAACGTGTTCCTTGGGAACCTTGGGGGGCGACGCTCTTGCCACGGTCACATGTACAGTCCTGCTGGCTGGCTGCTGCCTATCAGACATTCCCTCAGCCAAGAGTACCAAGGCAATTCCAGCTGCAACCCAAACAAAGGTAACTGCAGCGGAGAACATCCTCAGTGTCAACAGGATGTCAGATGTAATCTTAAGTTTTAATACACTGATGCTGTCCCATGCATCTTTTCCATCCATCTTTGATGTCAGTAGCAAACTTCAGATGTTTTTGCATCCTGTGCTACTGCAACAGACACCAATCATAAACAAAAATGGTCTACCTAATAATCAAATTAACTATCTGCAACTCTCTTGGTAATCATTTTCTCTTCTAAATCAATGGGAGGGCAAATAAAAGATTTAAATCTGCACTAGCCTTACAAACTTACTGTATTTACATCTCAGCACAACTAACAGGAGGAGTTCACTGCTCATCCTGCTGGCGCAATGTCTTGGGATGATTACAGGACATTTTTACTCTTTTCCTCAGCTTACTCTGAGGTCTTTTGGAAAGGCTGTCTCCCTGGCTCTCAGGGTAGCCTGTGCAAAGTCTGCATTGGTGGAACAGAGGAGGCTGCATCCAAACGCTGTAGTGATAACCACAATGAGCGTTACTATGGAAACATGGGGGCTTTGAGGTGAGAGTGTCTTGGAAATGGTTCTCGATGAATGACAGGACATTTCCATACTGTTCTCCTTAATGTTGGATTATTCCTGTGCCCTGTTCATTATTGCAGGTGCCTTGTTGGAGATCACAGTGGGAAGAGTTATGGAGACGTGGCCTTCCTGGAGCACCATAACCTAGAAAACAACATCCTACGTGAGGATCACACACACACACACACACACACACACACACACACACACACATTCCTCTCTGTTGAGTCAATGTTATGCCTGTGTTTTCACTGGATAGAGCTGAATTTCACTGGCTGGGCAGCAGGCTGGCGGGCCTCAGATTTGGAGCTGCTCTGTGAAGGGGGTAATCGGGAACCATTGTCTGAATGGAAGAACTGCAACCTTGGAGCAGTGCCTCCCAATGTTGTCATGACCAGACCAGTGCTTACTGCCCGCATCTATGATTTCCTGATGAAGTCTCAGGTTAAAGGACCTTTCTCTGTCATGTTCTGATGCCAACTGTCAAAGATACACCAGCTTCACATTTCTGTTTGCAATTTACACGTGTGAAATGTGGACCTTGTTTTCATTATAGCGACATGAAAAATGCCCATCCCTTGTCTCTTAGCGCACTCTAGCTTCGACATAGATGTACTGTATAGTTGATAACTCCAGTTAATCCATCTGAAGGGATGCATTTGACAATTATCTGGACTAGAGATGTCTTAATTGAGCATTATTTATTTGTCTAATTGTTTTGTAAAATAAGTATTATTGTTATTACAATTAAATGGAATGGAATTCTTCTCAGGAAACCCTTGCTGCTTACCCAGTCTCAGAATTCAGACTGTTTGATTCCAAAGAGTACGGAGAGAGTGATCTGCTCTTCAAAGATGCCACACAATGTCTACTCCACAGTAGTCACCTGGACTACCGCACCATTTTGGGAGAGGAGTTCTATGCACAAGCAGAGGCCATATTTAACTGCACACACTCAGGTGGGAGCTTCTTACAAAAAAATAATTTATTCATTCATTTTGGTTTGAATAATATGATAATATATCAATTCAAGGTTGGAAGAAATACTTGGTAAAATGTCTGAACACTGAAAACATTGCCATAAGTGTGTTCGATAGTGTATCCTGTAACAGTACATAAAACTGTTTTCAGAAAACTTTTAGAATTCATATAGAATACCATATTAATTGTGTTAATTTATTTACTTTTTGAAGTATTTCTGAGTGTTAAATTTGTAGGAAAAGGAAGAGAAGACGTGAATATACATAACAAGGAAAGAAGGCACTGTGGACTGAATGCAAAAGATTTCAATTTTATATTCACCCTCCCTTCCCCTACCTTTCTTTTTATACAGATATTGTGGAGTTTTGTAACCAGGATGTGTGCAGCATATTCTGAACATATTTTTGAGCACCTGTCCAGCACCTGCTCCATGTTCATTTTCTAAAGAACAGTAGAAATTTTGTAGCATTTTTTCTATACTGCTGATCATACATGGATGGTTCCCGTTACTAGAGGTCCCCTGAAATTGCTCTTTCAACCATTGCCTAATTAGTGAAAGAGATTAGTTGTCAATTGTGACAACTAATAACAGCACCCAGTAAACACAACGAAAGCAGTGGGCAGCCATGAAAGATGTCCAGGGAGCAGTGTGTGGGGACTGTGCTTTGCTCAGTGGGACCTCAGTGGCACTTTGGCGGTTGGGGATTCAAACCGGCAACCTTCTGACTACGGGTCCACTTCCTTATATGCCAGAGCAACCACGGGTGATTAATAACAACCTACCAGCACTGTTTTTGCAGCTGTACTGATGACTGTAATGACGCATATAAATACCATGGTATAAATGGTATAAAAACCATGAACCATCCAATATAAAATTCATAGAGTTCTTTGTAGCTTTTACATGCTTTTACTCTCCATGTATTCTATATTGTTTTCTTCAGCCTTCCCAAACTGTTTGCGTTTAAAGCCATTACTCTCCATGTATTTTACATTGTACTTCTTGTTTATATCTGTATGTCCTTTTATGTTTGTACAACACTTTGGTGCAGTGAAACTGCTGTTAAAGTTCTTTAGAAATAAATTTGACTTAAAAACTTATTTGAGATACATTGTATGATTTACTTTATTATGTCACGTAGTAAATGCTGTGCATTAAACATCCAACTTGTTCACTACGTAGTGTAATGCTTAGGAAACAGTACATGATTCGCACACAGCCCTGGACTATGTGTCGGCCAAAATGAGATCGAAGGACTACATCTCCCAGCATGCACTGCCTTGTGTAACTGGAAATCTGCGTTTCCGGTTCAGAATAGCGTGTAAACATTTAGGGCAAATGTTAACAAAAGCAATGGCGTAACCTGCTCTATGCACGGTGTTTAAGTATAGTGCTTTAGATTGAGAGTGGAATCGGTAATGTGGTAAGTTATTTTTTGAACCGCGCGTCTTAACCGGTGACATACAGTGTCGCGCTTACGGCTCTGTCTTCTGTAGCATACAGAGATGATTAATGAATGACTGTCGTCTCATTAACACCACGACCGTACAGCAGTTGTAGGCTGAATAGGTTTTTGACCCTTAAAGTCGTTATTGTCACAGAAAACCTGGAGATAACAGACCGTATATGTGGAACACGTGAAACAGAACAGTCCAAAATTACTAAGTAGGTAAAAGACCATGTAACTATGGTAAAATATAACTGGCAAAATATATTATAGTAAATTAAAATGATATTGATAAATTTGGCATCACTTGAATGAGTTGCCTTTCAGCAAGTTCACTATAAACATCTGTAAAATATATAATATGTGAGCATCTACCACTTCTACCATTTTACAGATGTTGTTGTTGTGGAGGAGGTCCCTTTTTCTGAAGACCTGCGCAGCCTCTTCGTATTCCATGCCAGCAGGTGTCGTGAGCTTCGTCCCGGCCAGTGCCTCCATTGACAGCAGTGCATTGGAGGGCCTACAGGCCTTCGTGGCACGTGCAAAACGTCTGTTTGTCATCACCGGCGCAGGTCTCTCCACTGAGTCAGGCATCCCAGACTACCGTTCTGAAGGAGTGGGGCTGTACGCACGCACTAACCGGCGCCCGATGCAGCACACAGAGTTTGTGCGGAACGCAAGATCGCGGCAGCGCTACTGGGCCCGGAATTATTTGGGTTGGCCACAGTTCTCTATGCATAAACCAAACTCTGCCCACCTTGTGCTGCGAGACTGGGAGGAGCAGGGGAAAATCCACTGGCTGGTGACTCAGAATGTGGATGCACTGCACACAAAAGCTGGCCAGCAGCGCCTGACTGAGCTCCACGGCTGCTCACACAGGTGGGACTGGTGGCATTCCAACATTCCTATACCTAACTACATAGTGTGGACCTTATTTCACGTTTATTCGTTTTATTGTAGCCCATGGTGAATCAGTTAGAACTTTTTTTTTTTTTTTTTTTTGCATCAGGGTGGTATGTTTGGGCTGTGGGGCTCTGACACTCAGAGCAGAGCTCCAGAAGCACTTTGCGAAGTTGAATCCTGGGTGGGAAGTGCAGGCCGGGGCTGTAGCCCCTGATGGTGATGTCTTCCTGGAGGATGATCAAGTGCTTCACTTCAGAGTGCCCCCCTGCCAAGCCTGCGGCGGCATCCTCAAACCTGAGGTGACGTTTTTTGGTGACACCGTGCAGCGGGGCATTGTGCAGCTTGTTCTCGACCGACTGGCAGAATCTGATGCTGTTCTGGTGGCTGGTTCTTCCTTACAAGTAAGGGCAATGCCTGGTCGTCGCAGGCAAGGAAAGCGCAGCAGTGAAATCCTGTTACATTCTTCTTTGTCTCCCCTAGGTCTACTCAGGATATCGCTTTCTGCTTGCAGCTAGTGAGCGGCGGATACCTGTGGCCATCGTAAACATCGGGCCCACCAGAGCAGACCACCTGGCAGAGGTGCGAGTGAGTGGCCGCTGTGGGGAGGTGATACCGGCT
Organism: Denticeps clupeoides; assembly: GCF_900700375.1. Taxonomy (NCBI): domain Eukaryota; kingdom Metazoa; phylum Chordata; class Actinopteri; order Clupeiformes; family Denticipitidae; genus Denticeps; species Denticeps clupeoides. Next base: position 16,109,850 of record NC_041708.1, read on the forward strand.
ATTCAGCCCTGCTGAGCGTTTACCTCTAACCTTTTTGGGAATGATTCTTTATGGCCTTTCAGTTATGCTCTCAGTCAGAGAACCAGTGTAACTCAATAAAGGACCATATTGCACTCAGGAGTACACAAAAGGCGATTTTGTGACTAGTCATTTCTCCCTGAGTACTGTTTACTACTAAACCTCTTTTCACTAATGGGAGACAGGGATAAATTATATCTAACTACATTTGTAGTAGCTTTTCTAATGATTACCTCCCTGGTAAAGTGAACGTGATTGTCATTGTGAAACACCGCAGCACAGCATGTGGTGACATAACAAAACCCATCACCCTTGGTGAGCAGTGGGCAGCCATGACAGGTGCCCGGGGAGCAGTGTGTGGGGATGGTGCTTTGCTCAGTGGCACCTTGGGGGTTTGTGATTCGAACAGGCAACCTTCTGATTACGGGGCCTTAACTGCTAGGCCACCACTGCCGCAATTGCGGGCTAATGTTTGAAGTGAAGAGACCTACAGATCAGCTCGCTGGCCATTCTCCACACATTGTCATCAGCTATCCACAGCCTTGGCCACATCATTTAAATGAATAGCTGGCATTATCTACACAAAGTGTACAGGGAAGCAGGGCAGGGATCTGTTCAGTGTGGATAACATGAAAATATTATGTAGGATGAATAATGTGCTTGATGAAATGAGAAAGGGTCAACTGAACAGTCATTTTATATTAAATGAAATATGAAAAAATAGCAGTTGTGTTGGTTTATAATATACATAGAGTTTTAGGGGTAAAAATTCTAATCCACAGAAATGTATAGTGATTCAGAGTGCAACAGAGGGCAGGACGACTGTGGTCCTGGATATTCTGAGATCGGTAAAGGCCGTCTGGAGACTGAAGCGCTCCTGTAAACGCTGCATCCAACTGTCCACTGTGCCTTCTGCACCAGACCAGAGGACCTGAGGAATAGTGAACGAGAACAGGCAACATGGACGACTGCCATCACCGGTCTGCCATACACTCCAAACCTTGATCAACGACAGGGGCGTCATGCTGAGACAGTTGTCAAATCCCTGCTCCTGGTCAAACCAGTAGGTGGCAGGGTAGCCCAAAAGAACCCCAAAAAGCGTGCAGAGGTTCCAGCGTCCATACAGCTCTGCCCCCATCTTGGTTTCACATGCTGGCGCGTCGGCCAACATCCTGAAATAAGCCAGCACGTCGTGAACAATGTCCTGGGTGCCGCCACGGAGGAGATCGAACAGGGCAGGCTGTTCTCGGGACGGACATACATCCACGACCAGCAGGCTCCTCTGCTGAAGCACGCCCTCCAGATACGTGGGCATTAGGCGGGCGTTTACAACCAAGGTGTTGCTGCCGATCGCAACGGTGCGCAGCGCCGCAGACACCAGGCCCGAGTCCCGTAAAGCCTCCACGTACCGCTGGACCTGAGCGGGGCCGGCGCCGTTCGAGTCGTACAGCAGAGCAGCTTTCAGGCCCGAGTCCACCGCCACGAGCTGGGCGGCGAGGTCCAGACACGCGGAGGCCGGCAGCAGCTTCTTCTTCTTCTTCTCCCCGCAGCACAGCCACCGCCTCGCGGCTTCAATAAACGAGGCGGGCCGCGCCATCCCGTCTTCCGGTGCGCGTTTCTGACTCACCGCCGAACTGCTCACGTGCTCCACGCGAGTCACGTGACCACTTAATCAGCCCCTCCCCTTCAAGTGACGTATCATAAACGCCGTCACGTAAAGCAACGTTCTATAGCGAAACGTGTGACATTCTTGTCAGAATGAAAAATACATTATTCATAATCACAGTCGCCATATTTTACAACGTCGTCATAAACGACGTCACGGGACATTCGTTTACATTGGGCTTCCATTACAAATACATATCCGATATCTTGAATGAACATTCTGCTCATCTGCCATAGCATTCGTTCTAGGCAATTTGACTAGTAAAATGGTCTTTTAGATATAATAATCACACAAATATTATAATTGCTAGCAATAACTTGGATACCTGCTCACAATTACGTGAATGGAATGGTGAATGCTTGAGCCCTACGGAAATGTGTCAAATTAAATGGATTTACTCATTAAATCTAACAAAAAGAGATTACATTCCATCATGTCCAACACGGAAGCAAGATGGTTTCATTGTAGCTGCTTGCATGTTGTTCTGCTAGTATGAGACATAACCAGTGCTTCCTTCCCATGCAATTATGCATCGGAATAATACTCAGCAAGGACTTCACACAGCTGGTCAAGTGAAAGTGAAGTGTTTGTCATTGTGCAACACAGCAAAATGTGTCCTCTGCATTTAATTAATTGATTGGATTTGTGCAACAATACTGCACACAATAAAATTGAACCCATCACCACCCATGAAAGGCACCCCCCGGTGAGTGCTCAAGGTGAGCACCTCAGTGGCACCTTTCAAGATTCAACCCCACAACCTTCCAGTTATGAGTCTGCATATTTAGCCACTAGGCCACCACTTCCCCTCAAAAAGGCTCAATTACAGATCCTCAGCAACTGCATTGCAAACAGCACATTGCATGGTGAGGCAGCACTATTGCTATGGACTGGAGATGCCTGAAGAAAAAAACTGTTGCCCTCTGCCATCTACCACCACAGAGTCCAGAGGAGAAACGCCTCAATCCTCAAAAGCCCAATACATCCTCAGGGCGGAGGTACAGAAGTGTGAAATCTAGAACCTTCCAAAGAACCTCAAGAAGTCCTCCTTTCCCACTGTGGTTGTATGACCAATGGACACCACCTACCCCCTAGTGTGATTCTTGCATATTCAGCTACTCTGCACATTTTTAACTTATTATTTCTGTTATATTTAAAGGTTCAGCATTGTGTGGACCACAACATAAGAAATTTTCTGCACAGAGGAATGCTCATTTCTAACATATGACAAACGATGTCAATCTTAAAATTAACCAGTCAGTTTCATAATTCACCTAACAAGTCATTCAAAATTACTTATACAGATCTAAAAATCACCTAATTCAAAATCAAAACAAACCAAAGGGAGCACATGAAAGGAAAGAACAAATACGCATCAAATGATAAAGACTGGTTGTCAAATTTGAGCAAATGTATTACAGTTTTATAAATGATATATCAGTTGTAACTTAGATAAAGCAGTATTTTAGTTTGCGATTAAACTGTCATTTGATACCTATCTGAATAAACATTTCAAAACACATAAGAACAGGACATGTTTTAATAGACAAAGACCAATGCAGCTTTCAATCAAGCGATTTCCGCTGGACCATTTCTAGACGCTCTTCATTTCAATCAGTATCTGATGTGGGGAAAAACAGGAAAAGTAAGGTCAAACACACAAACTGCTACATAACATTTTCTATGATCTGCCAAAAATCACACAAGAAGCACTATTTCAGTCTAGATACTATTGGAAAATTGCACAAATAAAATAATTAAAAAGAGAAATGGGATTTTCATAATATTCCTTCCTTCACGCCATGATGAAACTTTTGCCAAGAAGGTAAAAAGCCTAATTACATCGACAGTCAGATGAAATCACGTGTAGAAGAAAAGATTACGGCACCTGATATTACGTTGCCGCTTGAGGAGACATCAGGTCAAAATCGGACAAGTTCCGGGCCACCCACACACCAGCAGCAAACAAGCCCACGTTGACCAGCAGATTCCTGTTAAAAAACGCGCGTCGTATGATTTGCGTGGGGTGACAAAATACAAGACGGAGCACATCCACGACCTTCTCCCACAGCTCTCACCTTCTGAAGTCATTCCTGTCTGCGGCGAAGCGGAACGCCGAGCTGATCCACTCGGAAACACCGGACGGGCCCGACGAGGCTTTCTTAGCAGCACCGCTCATTGTGGACGTTAATTATCATTAAATCCTAACGTGGACGCTTATGAACGTAGAACGTTCAACAACGAAAAAGGATTTAGTGGCGACAACAACGCTACGGCAAGCACGTGGGTCCAGACCAGGTTCCGCGTACGGAAGCCCGTTTAAACCAATGTGTTCGAAAACGCGAAATTACGTTCTGTGTGAGCATGCGCAGATTAGAGCCACTTGTCCGAACGCTCTCTTGTAATATACGTACTGTCGTTGGTTGTATTTTAAACTGTACGTACTGTACGTAAAATAAACTGTACGTGATTATCTGAATTTATGTTTTTTTCGTCTAAAACAGATGGGTATTTAACAAAACACTGCGTAGAGCGTTCGGAGTGCGCAGCGCCGGTAAAAGGCCGTGCGTGAACGCGCCCAAGGTGACTGAAGATGTCTGCCACGCGGTACCGCAGGTTCCTGAAGCTCTGCGAGGAGTGGCCCAGAGACGACAGCAAAAAGGGCCGCGATCTAGGGACGTTCTTGCGACAGCGGGTGGCTCAGGCGTTCCGCGAGGGAGAAAACACACAGGTCGGTCCCCGCGGCGTCGGGTATAGCTAGGATGGTTATTTATAGTAACAGGGGTAGTTTAGTGGGTTTAAGGTGTTTATTCGACCTTCCTGCTGGAGCTCCGTGTAGAGTTTTAATGCAATGCCAAGTGAGTGACCTGACGGCCATTCACTTCTTTAAAGGACGCACATGGTGATTAATTGCATTGACGTGTGTGTGTGTGTGTGTGGGGGGCAGATCTCAGATCCAGAGAAATGTGATCAGATGTACGAGAGTTTGGCTCGGATCAACAGTAACACATACAGAGAAAAGGTGAGCTTCAAATCTACTGGTGATGTTCTTTTTATGCGAATCAGATCCTTATAAATGAAAATATGTCCCTACAGTTCCCACGAGCCAAAGACACAAGTTTCACCGGAGTAACAGCGGAGGAGTGCCGTGTGTTGTTATCAACAGGTAAGTGGGGCCGGTGTCTAAAACGTTTATTTCACGTTGTGCAGATGTTGGATGGGCGTCTTCCTGCTCCACAGGAAACATGCAGCAGATGGATGAACAGAGGAAGGGCTTGTGGAAGAGTTTGGTCCAGCGCTTCTCCTCTAAACCTGCTGAAGACGGCCCAGAAAAGTAGCCGCCGCCCTTCCTTTTGCTGGTGTTTTTTTTTCCTCTACTGTAGGTTTTCACATTAAAGTATTTGCACAAAACCCAGTTTTCCACATTTGGTTCTAGTTGAATCTGATACGAGAGCGTGAGTTGGCAGGGAGAGAACACTCTCCTGCGATGCGAAACGTGTCCATGAAAGATAAAAAAACGACAATACGCAACGCCCATGGTCAAGCAGGTCCACCCCGGCTTAGAAATAAAATTATCTTGAAGACTATTATATTTAACTGTTTGCATTGCATGACCAAAAAGACCAAACATGTTATATCCATTACTGAATTTTATTTAGAAGTAGTACAAAAAAGTATAAATATTTATTGATTATCAACAAATGCCCACAACAGCCGTACGAGTAGATGGCTAAATTTGATCAAGCAAACAAGATTTATAAAATGAGAATGAAGGCATCTTCATGTAGTTTCAGATTGTGTCAAGTTATGAGTCTCTTATCGTGTGTTTTAAGAAACAAACACAATTTCATTGCAAAATGAACCGTGCATAGTCATAACTTTTATCCGGGTGACCATTTCTCTCCAAACTGCACACACTTACCATCTGCTATGGGATATTAGCATCTGCTTTAAAGCTAGTGTGAACGTCTAGTTGCCAGCTGCCATAATATATCTGTGATTCTTGGAAAAGGCATTTCTGATTAACAGAAAAGGCTCAGCACTTTATACCTCAGATACAAAAAAAAATTGCGTACAATTTGAGCATTTACTCTGTATTCTTGGTAAGTTCAGGTCCTTTACTCTTCCTTCTTCTCGGAGTTGTCCCTCCAAATGCAGTAGTTGAGGCTCGTGGCTAGGCACAGCCAGGCCATGTATGGTGCCATCATGAGTGCTGCCGTACGACTGATGGGGTACCAGGACGCCACGGTGGCACCCACTGTTCCTGTGAGCATCACAATCTCGATCAGGGCCTGGGCAGGAGAGCAAACGGTCAGTCAGGGTGCAATATAAAACTCTCATCGCACATATAGTAACCACTCCTGCATCTAGCTTCTGAATGAAGGTCTGCTTACCAGTTTAATCTTGTGTGCACCAAAGAAGATGGGTGTCCAAGCCCAGTTTAAGGCCAACTGAAGGCCATAAAGTCCCAAAGGCACTAAGGCGTCCTCAGTGAAGCCGCCAAGCTCTTTCCAAATCAAGTATGAACCATACCTACCACAAAAAAAACAGAAACTTTGAAGAAAACCATCAGAACCGTCAAGACAGGTGCAGGACTCAGTAAACTTTGGCACCCACCCCATCCCTGTGTAGAGACAAGTCCACACGACTGGGAACGCCGCGTTAGGTGGACGCCAGGACGGCTTATTGAGGGTAGGGTACCAGGTCTTCACCTCTCTGCGGGTGATGTACCCGCCATACAGCCCCCCCAGGTGGGGCAGGGCAGTGAGACCCAGCATCGGCATCCACATCCTGAATAAACAGATTACACACACCAAACCCACCCATCTATCAGCAGGCGCATCGGCAAACGTGCACAAATTCATCACAGTTCATTTTACTGTGGAGTTCCTACCGAAGAGGGAGACCTTTACCGATGTTCGCTGTTAGTCTCGGACTGTAGACTTAATCCAAGAATGGGAAACTGAGCCAGAAAGTCTACATTCTTACAAATAAATCCAGCAATTCCCTCTCTCAAAATAATTATTGCAATAATTCAATCATTCTGCTCACATGACATAATTCATGAAACGATACATTATACGGTTCTGTGCAAACGTTATAGGAAGTAGTGAAAGTTTAATGAATGATCTACAAAGACTGCAGAACAGCCTCTTTCTCTGCACACATCATGTTGTCTGCAATAAAAATATTTGATCGATGTTTGTCGCGTTAAAAAACGCCTGCAGTTTAGATAAACAGTGGTTTGTGTTAGTGCCCAACACCGATCTGTATACGTGACGTAAACTGTCTCCACGTGACAGAATGACTTTACACAACGTCGCGTTACACAATGTCGCGTTACACAATTCGCTTGCATTTTTATTTTATATATTCATCTTAATAAAAAATGGCGTGTAGCGCGTGTACAGCGTAATGATGGATTTGAAAATAAATTTCTCTCTGAACTTAACTAAACTTCACATAACACAGACCAGCAGTTTCCGTCACAGCCCAGACCAGGATTATAAGCTGTACAGTTTATAAACCTGTTTTAATGCATAATGACGTTTATTTCTCAAGAGAAGAATTCGCAGCGACGCTCACCTTGCTGCTTGCAGGACCAGCTACGGACGAGTCTCAGAAAAGCTGTCGCTCGGGCGCAGTTTTATAAGAGCAGCGACGTGACGTCGCCCTCATGCTGCGGAGGCTGATAACAGCGACACGGACGCGCTACCTGCCGCTGCTGCCCGACTCCAGACGCGTCTCCCCACAAACAGTCGACTGTCCTTCTCCGGCACACGTCGCAGAAGCTGCTGGAGGCGGCGTGTTCGCGACTGTCCTGCTCCTGCACTCGCAGCAGAAGCTGCTGGAGGCGGCGTGTTCGCGACTGTCCTTCTCCGGCACACGCAGCAGAAGCTGCTGGATGTGGCGTGTTCGCGACTGTCCTTCTCCGGCACACGCAGCAGAAGCTGCTGGAGGCGGCGTGTTCGCGACTGTCCTGCTCCGGCACACGCAGCAGAAGCTGCTGGAGGCGGCGTGTTCGCGACTGTCCTGCTCCGGCACACGCAGCAGAAGCTGCTGGAGGCGGCGTGTTCGCGACTGTCCTGCTCCTGCACTCGCAGCAGAAGCTGCTGGAGGCGGCGTGTTCGCGACTGTCCTTCTCCGGCACACGTCGCAGAAGCTGCTGGAGGCGGCGTGTTCGCGACTGTCCTGCTCCTGCACTCGCAGCAGAAGCTGCTGGAGGCGGCGTGTTCGCGACTGTCCTTCTCCGGCACACGCAGCAGAAGCTGCTGGATGTGGCGTGTTCGCGACTGTCCTTCTCCGGCACACGCAGCAGAAGCTGCTGGAGGCGGCGTGTTCGCGACTGTCCTGCTCCGGCACACGCAGCAGAAGCTGCTGGAGGCGGCGTGTTCGCGACTGTCCTGCTCCGGCACACGCAGCAGAAGCTGCTGGAGGCGGCGTGTTCGCGACTGTCCTGCTCCTGCACTCGCAGCAGAAGCTGCTGGAGGCGGCGTGTTCGCGACTGTCCTTCTCCGGCACACGTCGCAGAAGCTGCTGGAGGCGGCGTGTTCGCGACTGTCCTTCTCCGGCACACGCAGCAGAAGCTGCTGGAGGCGGCGTGTTCGCGACTGTCCTGCTCCTGCACTCGCAGCAGAAGCTGCTGGAGGCGGCGTGTTCGCGACTGTCCTTCTCCGGCACACGTCGCAGAAGCTGCTGGAGGCGGCGTGTTCGCGACTGTCCTTCTCCGGCACACGTCGCAGAAGCTGCTGGAGGCGGCGTGTTCGCGACTGTCCTTCTCCGGCACACGTCGCAGAAGCTGCTGGAGGCGGCGTGTTCGCGACTGTCCTGCTCCGGCACTCGCAGCAGAAGCTGCTGGAGGCGGCGTGTTCGCGACTGTCCTTCTCCGGCACACGCAGCAGAAGCTGCTGGAGGCGGCGTGTTCGCGACTGTCCTTCTCCGGCACACGTCGCAGAAGCTGCTGGAGGCGGCGTGTTCGCGACTGTCCTGCTCCGGCACTCGCAGCAGAAGCTGCTGGAGGCGGCGTGTTCGCGACTGTCCTTCTCCGGCACACGCAGCAGAAGCTGCTGGAGGCGGCGTGTTCGCGACTGTCCTGCTCCGGCACTCGCAGCAGAAGCTGCTGGAGGCGGCGTGTTCGCGACTGTCCTTCTCCGGCACACGCAGCAGAAGCTGCTGGAGGCGGCGTGTTCGCGACTGTCCTTCTCCGGCACACGCAGCAGAAGCTGCTGGAGGCGGCGTGTTCGCGACTGTCCTGCTCCGGCACACGCGGACGCTGCTGGCCGTGTTCGCGACGAGAGATTCTGCCTCAACCTCCTCCTCACAGAAGGCTTAATAGACCCCGTTATCCTATAAACACGTACTTTCTTTAGAAATATATTAATGTATACTACCATTCAAAAGTTTAGAAGTGTCCTTCATCAGATGAGAAACAATTGTTTGGTTAAAAAGACATCAAACCGTCCAAAACTCCAGTTGTTGATGTTGTAAAGGACTCTGGTATCTAAACATGGCTGTTAATGAAGGGATATCTGCATATAAGCAACAATGATTCTTGAGTTGAAAGGGAAGGCGGAGCTCATTAAACCATTTGTGATTAGAAAACCCCTTCAAATTAATTTAGTACAGCTGAGAACAGGTGCACTGATCAAAGAAGCAATAAAACTTCACAGTTCAAGATTCAAGAGAGATTTGTTGTCAGTACAACAGTATACACAGTACATACAACATACAAGTATTGTACATTACACACCTAACCTGGCCTCAACAGTCACCAGACCTGAACCCAATTGAGATGGTTTGGTGTGAGGTGGACTGCAGAGTGAAGGTAAAGAGGCCAACAAGTGCTAAACACCTCTGCGAACTCCTTCAAGACTGTTGGGAAACCATTTCAGGTGACGACCTCTTGAAGCTCATCGAGAGAATGGCAAGAGTGTGCAAAGCAGTAATCAGAGTAAAGGGTGGTTGTGTTGAAGAAACTAGAATACAAAACATGTTTTCAGTTATTTCACCTTTTTTTGTTAAGAACATAACTCCACATGTGTTCATTCATAGTTTTGATGCCTTCAGTGAGAATCTACCATTGTAGATGGTCATGAAAATAAAGAAAACACATTGAATGAGAAGGTGTCCAAACGTTTGGTCTATACTGTATATGTTGGACATTTCAAACAGGACACACAAGACAAAGATGTGCAAAATGAGCAGAAATGTGCAAAATGAGCAGAATAATATAAGGTGCTGAATATGTATTGATTGTTGGGTTTAACATTGTTTTGGTGATGGCAGTGAGTTGAGAGCTCTGACTTCCAGATGGCAGGAGGGAGAACATGGCATGTAAGGGATGGTGCGAGTCCATCACACTGTTGCGAGTTCGACGGATAAGGTGCTTGTGGGTTTGACTACATTATTATTTAATCACAGTCTTCAGAAAAAACTACACTGTAACATTGTTTCTGAAAAAAACACACACATTAAAAAGCACACATCCTCAGAAGACCAGAAATGTAACCAGATAAACTCAGATAAACCCCACATTTGACCAGCACTGACCAACCATGTTGCATTCTCTCAGTACATGCACAGGATCACATTCAGGGGTCCTTCAGTAACAATCAAAATCTGACAAGTGTCCAGGGGGGCGCTGCAACGTGCCCCTAGCAGAGTTGGCAACCAACAGTGTCTTCGGTCGACACAGCCTCAAAAAACTGTCCATTCTGATTCGAATCCAAAGATGTTGTCCCAGATGAGTCAGGAACTTGAGACACAGGAGGGCCTGAGATTTGGGGATTTGGGGTTGTTATGGAACCTCAACTGGTATAAATTCATGACAAAAATAGCTTCATCAACGAACCTATTTGACATGATGAAGACGAGACGTAAAAGCTGGTCATGGGACGATACCTATAATGAAATACATCACATAATGATATACAAGACTAAATATGGTTTACAATAATAAAAAAATACTAGAATGTTTCTTCATTTTCATTGACAAAAACAAGACACATTAAAATATCGCTGTTCCTGGTTCCTGTATCTCCCATCCATTTGCAAAGATGATGTCACTTCTGCAATACACAATCACAATATGCATTAATTAGATTTCAGGATACTTGTGAGCAGATGGCTGGTGGATAATAATGAAGCGGCCTTTTTTTACAAGACAGAACGTGTGGTTGAAAACCATAGAACAAATTATAGCATCTTACGTGTCTGGAATAGATGTAGAATATTCTTCAGTCTTCAATTATTCTTCAGGTAACAATAATATAGTAATAAGGTAACCTTGTTTTAATTATGAAATATGTTTTAGTAAAAGAAAATGTTGCGTTTATCTGTTCTACTAGGTACTTGTACTATATTGACTGGATTAAATAGAATTGCATTTGTCACTGACTAAAAATAGACTTAAATGTCATCAGTTCACATTGAGTAAAACCAGACTAAAATATTCATGGTTTCAGCAAATGTTTACCTAAAATGCTCAGACTTTTTGTCAATTAAAACGTCACTGGACTTAAATGAGTCTGGACATGATTAAGACCAATATGACTAAAATGACAGCTTGACTCAAAGACTAGACCAAATCTAAAAAAAAGTACATGCCAAAACCAACTATAAGTATAAGGCTTCTGTCTGTCATAATGTACCTGGTACCTGTAGTACCTAACTACCCAGGGATGGATTATGGGTTGTGTGGGCCCCTGGGCAGGGTTGTGACCCTGGTCACTGTGCAACTGCTCAGATACTACATGAAGCAGCACATAATCCTCGAAAAGGCACTGCGCCCCTGTTTGTGCAGTCTGATTAGGTACACCATACAAATTAACAAATTTGGTGAATGAGTCCTCAACAACAAGCACATATCTACTTCCTTTTGCAGTGACTGGCAGCTCCACAATGTCATGTTACCTCATACCCCACCCATAGGCCCTGTCGTGTCTGGCACACCTTGCACTGTAGGACTTGTATGTAGGCCTTCCGGTACAAGAACACAGGGCTCTATGATTTGAATGAGCCTGTCTCCTGTAACGGACCAACAGGACAGTCCATTGTGCATCACCAAATGGTGTAACTTTGTCCAAAGCTTCCTAAAGGTACGAGATACTATTCGCAACCATGATCTTGGTGGTCTTCAGTTGCGGAGTGCTGGTACAGTCATGCGAAAATCAGCACTAATCAGGGAAACTCTTCACCCTGAATATAGTAACATCGGGAGTAAAGTACGCTTTATTTCATTTCACCCCATCTCCTGGGTGTCTCGCCTCATAGGCCACAGGGCACAGGGCTTACTGAACTGTGTGCAGTTCTCATCATATGGGAAAGATCCTCTGGATGGTGAAGGACCCCTACTGAGTTCCTGGGATATCTGTAACTGGCACCCCATTTTTGTAGACTACAATTACTACAATATTGCAGTAAATGGGGATTGTAAATTTACTCTAAATTGTACAACTTGTAAACAGCAGTTTTGAACACTTAAAGGAATGTTGCACTTTATGCTACAATTAAAGAATTGTGATCTTGTCTTTCAGTTGACATATACCTTAGACACTTCAAGCTGTAAGCTAATGATGGTTATATCTGGCTAATTATGCTGGCACAATAAGCAGCACATTTTGCATCCAATGTACACATTATCTGATTAGTTGGCGAAAAAAACAGTGGCTGGTCGACTTGTTGCAGACTTTGTTGCAGCCCTACCTGTGAATTTGTGGTCACTGACTAGGCTACCATCACCCCTTTCAAGGGGTGATCAGTCAGTGAGATTGTATGTGCTGTGATTCTGAAATAATGAGGCTAAAGCCAGGAATAAAGTAACAATAACAGGAAACATAAAGAACATAGTTCAAACCACTGATCAAACACCAAACCAAACACCAAATCGGACTCTAGAATGGCCGCTAGGGCAAAAATGTGTCACTAGGCGAAACACCGCTCTCACGTTGGCTTATGTCCTTGAGTCATACATCAAAATTGAACTTGATAAGCTTTTGAAAACCACTGCATTTCAGCACAAGACCCCCACAACTCCAGTACAGATGGACAAAATGTGGAATGAGTAATAAGTTGAGCTGTAAATGATGAAGTAATGAATTTAGAACAGGGACACAATCAGACGGGGGCCTAAATGGCAGATCAGTCAGAATGGAAATCAGTCAATTAGCAAATCAATGACAACATGAGAATTTTGAGAATTTATGGTTAACAATATACGATATTAATACTATATTAATTCTACATTCTGTATGATAATTATTAGTAAACAATGTTGCAAAAAATGGCTTCTTGTTTTGTTACATACACTCACACACAAAACCTTTTTTAATGAAATAAGGCCACATTCAGAGCAGACAAATGTTTGACAATTTAAAAGAATAAATCGCTGGGACATTTAGCTTCATGCCAGCGAGAAACAGCCGTGGAGAACAAATCCCCCCTTTTCTTTCTGTCTCCAGCAACAGGGAGCAGGCAGGAACTGTCCGGAGATGATCGTGGTTGGATGCAGATGCGCTCGCCTCTGCCTTCCGCCCATGGCTCTAGGTGCTCGGGTACGTCATCGGCGCACGGTGCAACCTCACCCTCACCCCACATGTCTCGGTCCTCCAGCGGTTCTACCTTCTTGTCGCCACTCCAGCCCTCGTCGACTGACTGTGAACTCTAACCTCGGTGGTCGGAAAAGTCAAAGACAGGCCCGTGCTGCAGCGAGGGGGCGTTTAGGGGAGGGAAGCACAATAGCTGACATTATTTTGATTTTCCACGCTATGGATTTGGTGCGGGACGCGTGAATCGGCCGCGCTCGTCTCCTCCTCCTCCTCCTCCTCATCATCATCATCCTCCTCCTGCACCGACGGCGGCCGCGCGCCGGGACTCGCAGGCATCCTCCGTCTCGCGTTGCGAATATTGGCCAAAAAACATGTGAGTAGCAGCCGCAGCCGCAGCTAAACGCCTGTGCAATAATGGTGCGGTGTCGGCTGCGTCGGACGCACGCACGCACGCACGCACGCGCGCACGCCCGCTTATTCGATACCCGACACCGAACGCGACAGTCTGTAACGCACTTATGATGTATTTATGCCGCCGCACATCCCCCGGGACCGGCAGGCTCTGTCAGCATCCCCCGCTGCGGCTGCGTGCCCGTCGCTCGTCTTGGAACCGGGTGGCGGGCATTGTTTGAATGAACGCTGCTCCCAGCTCGAGCCTTCCCGAATGGAACCTGTGGGTTGAAGTGGGTCTGATGCGCGACGATGACACCTAGACATCCAACCTTCTTAGTGTGGAGCCAGGAGGACTTTAACCTACCAATGTGACATTTCTTCCATACTCCCTTCATAGTGTAGAATGAATAGAGAACATGGCTACTCTTCTGTAGCAAGAAACTCTAAATAATGGAAGGAATGGCTGCATGGGAAGATGCGTTCATCTAAAACAGTACTGTAGTAGAAATGAACAGCACTTAGTTTCACAAATCATGGTACAAATCATGTCAGGGTGCCCAGGCTACTTTTTTCAGTGTTGTCCCATCAAAAAATGCTGTATTATAGCAGAGCCACCACTGTGGTCCCAGCCTAGGAAGTTATCCATGGGATCGGTCAAGCTATGGAATTGGATTAATACGATGTCTGTCTGTCTGCAATTCTTTCGCTAAATAACATGTGAGTCTAAAAGTAACTACCTTTCAGACTAAAAATGAACAAAATCAATTTAACTTTCTTTAATAATTAGTCTTCCAGCCTTGATTAAGCAGAGCTCTCCCTGAAGATAGGCCAGTGCTGCCATGGGGACCCACACTGGTGAAATCAAATCTGAAACGTGTCTCTCATCTGTCAGGAGAGAGGGAATGCCTCATCTCAGGGACACACATTTCCTGCTGGAGGGTTCTTTGTTCACCATGACACCCAGTAGAGGATTCTGGGATTGACGCAAGCCTCATTCCCACTGATGGCCTGGGGTGGTAAGTCAGGTTTGACTTTCCTTGTCTAGACCGAATCCGCAGTTAGCATGTAGCAGTGCGTAACTGGACGAAGCAGGCGAAGATTTCGTGGACTGTCACCAGGCATCATGGTGTATGGTCTGCTGATGCTTGACTTGCGTTCCCTTTGCCTCGACAGGTTTCAGCTGACCTGCTGAAGCCATGGGTAGCTGCTGGAGCTGTCTGTACAGAGACTCCATTCAAAACAACCACCCCAACAAGTTCAAGGTGCGAACTTTTTTACATTTATATTCATGCCATTTATCCAGAACGATTTATAAAACCAGGGGACAGTCCCTCTGGAGACACTCGGGGTTAAGTGCTCAAGGACACAATGTAGTCAGTGCGGTTTAAACTGAGGACTTTTTGGTCTTCTGGTTTACCAGACTACTACCTTTTTATTTAAAATAAGTGTGGTTTTCTTATGGTTCATGATTAAGCATTGCCTTTTGATAATTACTGCGTTTGTGAGTATTTGTGCACATGAGTGTTTACCTACCTGCAGGTGACTAACGTAGACGATGAAGGGAATGAGTTGGGTTCGGGTATCATGGAGCTCACACAGACTGAGCTCATCTTGCACACACGCAAACGAGATGCCATCCGGTGGCCCTACCTCTGCCTGCGTCGCTACGGCTACGACTCCAACCTCTTCTCGTTCGAGAGTGGCCGCCGCTGCCAGACTGGACAGGGTGAACAACCATTTCTCTACCGAGTGATTGATATATTTATGTTCCTGGCCAGAGAGTATTGTTTGAACTATGAAATATGAAAAAAAAAACACTGACCCTGAAGAAACACACTCAGTCACCTTTGTGGCGTAACTCCCCCCTCTGGTGAAATTGAGGAGTGCAGTTCACATTTTCACCTGTGCAGCACTCTTTACAGGCAAAAATATTTTCTTCAAAAAATATACTCAAATCGTACTATATATTTATATGGGCACGGTTAGAGAGTCATTTTGAAATAATTGGGTTCATGAATAGTCTGTAAACGTTACTATCAAAAATGTACTTTTTAACATGTTTACTTATATATGACCTGCTTACTTACCATGCATTCATGGGATAGATGGATGCAGGGTTATATATGCACTGTCAAGAGGTGCTCAGTGGTAATATTCTTTGTCTGATTCTCCTTCAGGGATCTTCGCTTTCAAATGCTCCCGTGCTGAGGAGATCTTCAACCTTCTGCAGGAGCTCATGCAGTGCAACAGCATCAATGTGGTGGAGGAACCCATGATCATGACCCACCCAGCACATCCACCTGAGATGGAACTGACCCGCAACCCTCAGACACCCAACAGTGAGAATTTGAATATTTTTGTCCACAGTATGGTCTCCATCTGTGGGTATTGAAGTAGATAATACACCAAATATGTAGTTTTTTTATTTGTACCCTTCTGTTGGGGGTGTACTATGTAATATCCTGAAGTGAACCTAAACCCCTGAAGATGACAAATTGGTCAGAAATAGAATGCACATAGAATGCTATTATTATTATTTAGAAGTTGCGATTAAAGATTCAGATACAATGAAAGTGCAAACAGTACAATAAAGTGTAGAGTGTGATAAGCGGTTAGATGTAATACACATTATAATATTATATTAACACAAGATGTATGGTTTAATGTTCATACCATTATTTAACATGTAAATAATGCAGTACTTAGCATGTTTTTTTGCTTTTCTATAGGTCTTAGTGGTCATCTAATACTGTATCTGAAGTCTCTTTTCAAAATGAGACTTCATTTGGTGCAGAATTACAGCCACTTTGATCCAGTCCCACAATGAGATTTCCCCAGGACATGCCATTTAGTTTTCTGTAGCTTTAAATGTAATTCTGTAGCTTTAAATGATAATTAGGAGGAGAGAGGCAGGGTGAGGAAGAGAGTGGCCTATAGAAATTGAGGGGGCAATCGTGGAATTGGCATCACCAACACCAAAGTATGGTGCAGAGAGGAAGTCATGTCAGCGTTGTTTTAACCTTTCCCTTATGACAAATTCCAGATCTGGCCGGTTGAGCTGCCGCTCTCTGAATGGCCAAAGCACTCTTTACACCTATCGCCATTTCTAGCCACTGCTTGACAATAGACATATGGTATAGCTTAGACAAACTTGTATGCATTTCTCTGCTTTACCTACTTGTCATCTGCCAATTTGTAAAAAAGATTTTCCATTGACAGGGACAGCAGTGAAATAAAGAGATTTGCTTTGCTTGTTTGCATGTTTTCTTAAACCACCAGTGTGTAATTGAGGCATCTCTCATCTGACCCCTACAGCTCCAGGATTCCCAATGCAGGGCTTTCCTAATGGATACCCGGTCTACTCAATGAGTGCTGAGTCCTCCCAACCCTCAATCAGTGACGGCCATGGCCTCATGGCCTTGGATGATCAGGTAGTTGGCAGGGTCTAAATAAACAAATTTCATCAGCCTCTGTGTGCTCTAGGTGGGACTTAACGCAGTTGTTTTCTTCCCCTAGGCTCACACCTATGTGAATACTGTAAGCGTGGAGGGGGATCTCCCTGGGCGACACTGTGTGCACTCGTTGCCAGAGGTGCGGCCCAGTACCTTCTCTGAAAGTGCACGGGGTGGCCAGGGCCCTGGTCCTTCTGGACTCCACTGCTGTGGGCCCATTGAAGACCCACACAAGGACCCTCAGGTGTTCATGCAGCCTGGGACCCAGGAGGTGAAATTCATGCTGGGACCCACACCAGTGCAGCGCCACCTTTTGGAACAACGTGAGCATCATCCTCACCCCGCCCATGTGCTGCACGTGGCAGATGGTAGCTCGGAGACGGAAGGCGAGGGGCCCGCTCTGCACATGTGCAACACGCACCCCTATCATCACTACCATCATGTGATGCACCGGCATCAGGAGGGCTGTCAAGTTGGCAGCCAGCTAACGTATGAGAACATCAATGGGCTTCGTGGGGCTGGGGGGCGGCGGATGCGACTGAGCCCCAGTAGCGTGTCCCATTCTCTGGGCTCCAGTAGCAGCAGCAGCACCACGACTGGTGAGGTCCACCCACACTCACTGCCACTTGCACCACACCCTCAACCTTCATCTTCTTCTTCCGTATTGCCCCATCCACTGCCCACCCAGGCCTACCCATGTGAGAGGGGTGGGCACCGCAGAACTGCACTTCTTAACTACGAGAATCTGCCATCGCTTCCTCCTGTGTGGGAGTACCGCGCCCTGCAGCGTCATGAGGATGAAGAGGAACAGGAAGAGGAAGATGAGGAAGATGAGGATGAAGAAGAGTATGAGGAGGAAGAGGAGGAGGATTATGATGACTATGAGTTTTCTGAAGGTCCTGGCACTCCTAATGGCTACCATCATCAGGAGGGGGGTGCCAGTGGTGGGAGTGGCGGGAGGGGCATCCATCGCGATGCCCTGCAGAACTATGTCAACACAGAGCAGGTACAGCCGCCCCGCTTGCACCACACCTGCCCCCCTCACCCGGCCCCTCACACACAGCGGCCCTGTCAAGCTGACCGTGGGGGGCGTGTCTTCAGCTTCGACTTCCGCCGCAGATCCGGAGGCGGCGGAGCGGGTGGACGAGGGAGCGCGAGGACCTGTGAGCACGCTCACATTCCCCCGCCATCTCGGCAGCTCAACTACATCCAGGTGGACTTGGAAGGGGAGCCTCCGGTGTGCCAGGGCCACGGGGGTGGCCCCGGGGCGATGGCCTCAATGCCACAGCGCCCGCTGCCGCTAAAGCGTGGCATGACGCCGGCGTCCACGCCGGCTCCGGTCCCTGCAAGGCGGAGCGAGTTTTACGCAGTCATTGACTTGAAGAAGACGGCTGCTATGTCGAACCTGCAGAAAGCCCTGCCCCGGGATGATGGCACATCGCGAAAGACTCGCCACAACAGCACGGATCTGCCTCTGTAGGACTCGGGACAAGAGAGGGCAAGCAGAGAAAAGGGTAAAGAGCTCCAATGCCATTGGTTTCATGCTTTACACTAGAGGAATTACTTTATTTGATATCATTGTTGTTGTTTTTTTTAGTTACATATTTATTTATTTAAATAATCAGCACTTGTTCACCTTCCATGCAAGATGACAAGGTAAGATTCTATGTAGCATGAGTCTGAAATAAGATGTAAAGATATTCACAAAAATTGAAATATGTATCACAGATTGAATTTTGAAGGGTGATTATAGCTGAGGGTGCTGTGCCATTAGCCTGTGATTTAAGGTGAAATGTCACCTGCGATGCTTCAGTGTGCGAGCACACAGCCGATCATTGTGTCGTATGCTCACTTCTATGCATTTCTTAGTTTGTCTTTTTATTTATAGCAAATAAGCTAATGCTAAAGGATCATTTCTTTCTTTCTATCATATATATACATAACAAACTAAATTCTGTCACCATAATTAGGCCTTACATTTACCACAGTTTATAAATTTGGTGATCAGATTGGTTCCACCATACTTTGCTTTATAGTTGGTAAGGTATTCAGCAACATTGTGGAATATTCTTCTATTTCCTATATTTTTATACATAAAAAAAATCTAAAATGATCTTGCCCTGTGTTAAGAGCTAATAATTTTTTTTAATTGAACAATGCTTTAAAGGTGCAATGTGTACAGATTTTCCATAAAGTATACCTTAGATTCTCAACAGAGTTGTTATCATGCTTATCACCTTTAGTGGCTGTCTGTAGGCCTCAAAAGGAGATGAGAGTTGCTATTGGGTCTGGTCTGCTTGCAGTCCTGCCATAGAAGATAGGAACATAAAACACAGTCTCCCGTTCTTGGGAGGTTGCATGTTACACTTACATTAATACCATTTGGCAGACGCCCTTATACAGAGCGACTTACATTCCGCTGGGAAGTACAGACTCCCGAGGACAGGAGAATGCAGTATGACAAAAAAAATTGTGTTAAGGCCATGTTTTCCATTTCTTGTGTGAAATGCATTTTGGAATATGTCAGAACACAAATACCCAGAACACATCTGTTAGGAAGAGTTAATTGACAGTTTATTCTTCAACTAAAACTAAAATAAATATTAAGGAATTAAGTAGAAAAATCCACAGGGTACCTGTGAGGAAAATGCAGGCACAAGGAAAGTTAAAGGAATAATAAAGGAAGAACAGATTATGTAATTTTAAGACTATGATTTAATTTTGTTTTGCGCTTGCAATGAGCAAAGTGCTCTTGCAAAGTGTGGAGTAGATTTTTTTGGTTGTTTGTTACCAGGAGTGCAATGTGTATTAGGAGTCTACAGACAGAGGATTATTTCTGGTGAAAAATAATAGACAGGCTTCTGGTGAATTAAAAGAATTAGCATTTTGATGAACTTGCAAAATTTGACACGCTGCACCTTTAAGTGTGTATGTCAATATGTTTAATCTCTTTTCCTTCTGTGAAGTTTAGAGTTTTGCAGCAGATGAGTTCCACGTTCCTCATTCACTATGTATCATTCCATTCTATGGCACCTTTATATGGAATACCATATAAATAGATGGAAATGCTCAAGATTTAAGTGTAAAGGTAGTCAACGTCCTGGTAACATTTCATCAAGCACTTGCCTAATTTCCTGAGCACTTTCTTAATCAAATACTATTGATAATGTACATATATTAACGTGGCAATAATTAATAATGATTGATTATTATTGGCTCACAAAATTTCAATCTTTAATTACAATAATATAAAAGGAATTTAGTAACAATCATATAAATGTGGCTATAACTGAAGCCTAAAGTATGTTGACATTTTTATGTCTGTAATTGTGGTTCTTCATCAGAAATAAGAAGTCAGAAAATGAAATGCTCCTTTAATACAAACTCTCCTAACTCTTTTATTTGCTGTAGGCTCTGTATGTTGGGGGCCATGTTATATCCTCTTGTCTGACAAGTTCTTAAAAAATGCCAAAATGCCAGAGTGATATGTGTAGAAATATTCACCCTCAGGAACCCACATCTGTTAGCGGTTTGCACACTATCCTCTTGAATTGTAATGAAATTTCTTAACCTTTGATCAGTTCACTACCTGCTTTTAAATTACGTTCTCATGTAACAGGAACAGTTATTTTCAGCTATTATCAAGTCATTTATGTTTTGTAAACATGGGTAGACTTTTTCAAGATCATCATGGCTGAAAATGAAAGCAGCTTTCAAAACACATCACCAATGAAAGTTTATTCAAATGCTTTAGCTGCATCTACAATAAACTTAAATTCAGTTCCAAGTAAATGCTGCCATATTATGCCAGTATGAAAATCTTTTTAAGTTGCAGTAAAATAAACCTCCAGTCTCCTGCACTAATGGCCACTGACACATGGAGTCAGTCTCAGCAGTGATTCTCCAGCCTCCCTGAGGAAATGTAGCAGACCAGTGGTGTGAATGGAAACACAGGCCGCTAATGGCTCTCACAAAATTAGAATATATTTAGAACTTATCACTGCATTCTCAAGTGCTCAGGACATGTCCATGAAGACGTCAGACAGGTTACTAACCTGATGTTCCCAGATATATTGTAGTTCATGCCATTTGCAGGTAGTCTCTTTTCTGAATTATTCATTTTCTAATAATTCCTTTTGCTAGTTTGGTATTATGAGAATGGCTATAAAGTCTGGAAGCTCTTTAATCATCGTGTTTTATGTACATTATGTAATTCATGTGTGCCTGTTAATGAAATGTCATTTCATAAGCCTACAACAGGCTAATCAGATTTATTTATCTATGTATTTATTTTTTTAATAATTACCTCTTACAACCTTTTGCTCTAATGTGACCATAATCCAGAGAATTTAGAGACCAAAGTATGACCAGCTTTACTGCTGGACAGGCGAGACTTATTGTTATCATCATTAGAGCTGGACTGGAAAAGTATTACAGCAGATTCTGTAAACTCTTTCTGATTAAAGGTTTCATTTATCATGAGGGCTATTAATTAAATTCACACAAAAAAATGCAGTTCGGATTGGTTAATATTTACTGACACTGGTCATCTTGTAGTGGAAATATGATCTTGCTTGGATTAACATGGTGGCCATACTGAATAGCACTGACTGATAATGGCAGCTGAATGTGTAGAATTGGCACATTATGTTGGGTCTATATGGTCTTGTAGTTCATCAACAAAAAGAAAACCTCATTATGGTACAAACAATTTTATTATCACAGAGAATATATACAGCATATGTGCCATAAGTATAATTGCAAATGTATTCTTGCCTTCCACAAATACTTGAGTCCATTTGAGGCATTTCAAATTATACTTTTTACTTGCTCCATCCCTATAATTCATGTATACATATATATATTAAACATATATACACATTTTTAGATAGGCATATTCATTTTTACACATCTATTTTTATGGTACAGTACATTTTAAAAGAATGTTTACATATTGCAATAATGGCTAAATGGAGCTGCATCACATGGGAGCAGGTTGTCGTAGCGATGTGGATGTTACGTGGTGAAACCACTTTCGATTGTGTGACTGTCTATGAATCACTACAGGTTCAATGTTTCCACTCAGGCTGGTGTATATATGTTTGGTTTATGTGTGCTAAGAGAGAAGTAAATAGGCATTTGATTTCCTTTGTTCCTTCATACACACACACTATGTGCGCTTATACAGTAGGTTACTGAATCGTGCCATAAAGTGATTGTTGCCAAATGTTGGACAGTTATGTTGTAAGTGAATATGTTAGGGTTTGTATAATCTGAAATATATGTTTACATTTGGCCATTGGTGATTCCTTTATTTTTGCTTTATGGGGTATGTGGAAATAAGGACCCTATCAGTTGATTATGAATTGATCCATCTCCATTGTTCTTTTCAGTCAGAAGGTTCAATTTGACCTTTTCTGTTCTGACACGTACAGTTCTTACTGAGTGTTTCATTGCAACCAGCACCACAGAACAAGACTCTTACAGACTTTTAAACCTCCCTATCATCACAGCTGATTTGATTCCGAAATTCAATATGGAACTTTTTCTTTAATCAGGACTTCTGCATCAGTACTTTGTATTCGGAGAACCTCTGGCACATCTCTGACATCTCAGCAATCACTGGACTGAGAGCAGAGCAAAGTGAACTCGGACTGAGAGACGTCTGTCTTTTACAGCTGGTTCTACTGTATAAATGATCCAAGCAGATGAGAGAGAGAGACTACAACATGCAGACACCTCTCCTTTCTATATCAAAACAAGAAGAAGTGTTAACGTTGATGTTTTACAGTTTGTATGGAGTATTTACATTTCTTGTACGTATGTATTTCCGTGTATGTACATACATACATACATACATGTGGGTCCGCAGTGACCAGTCTGCTTCTCGTATGTTTATTAAGAGTGGTGAAGTTGTTGAACTGGGGCTTAGGTGAAGAGATCTTGCTCACTGTCACTCCTTACCTGAAGCTTTGTCACAATGCCACAGTACAGAGGAGACGTTCCTTTCCCGCATTCTGACACCACACAGGCATGCCATCAGGTGAATGTCCTTTTCAGTTATTTTTGAAAAAGTAAGGCTTGTACAATAAAAACGAATGTGATTCAATGTAATGTCTACATTAAAAATGTTAAGAATATATAATTTTGATGACTATTTTTAATCCAAAGTGGATTTTTACACAGTACCTTTTTTCCCTTAGAGGAAAATTTCAAATACTGCCAGTACTTCTTCTCTCATGTGGAGCTTTTGGATGGAGTAATTTTAATGAACAAAAACATGACTTCATCATGATGCCATATAAAAATAAAACAAAGGGTGTATATGAATTGAAATGCTCTAGCAGCTCTCCTGTAAAAAATGTGATATTTGTGTCTGAAGTACAGAAGAGTGGACAGTCCAGATCCTGCTGGACTGCTGTACATAATTGGCCTTTATTGTTGTCTTGTCTGTGTTTATCTGCTTTTTAACATTTTTTGAAAATGTGTTGTAGTGTCCAAAAAAGTTAAATAAAATTTCATTGTAATTATATCTTCTGTAGTTACAATCACTAGATTAGAATAAAATCATGTCAGTATTCATACTGAACATAACTGAAGCTGGTGCCAGTTCAGATTTCTGCGTGTCACTCTGTTTTTTGCACAGCATATATGACTATAAAACAATAATTTGTGTTTATTTTACCTTAATTGTTTGTGTAATGAAAATCATGTGTCTGTTAAAAGATTGAGCAAAGCTTCGAAATGGCAGACACATCAGTGAATTATCCAGAAAAGTATATAAAATCACTACCCTCACCTCAATATTAGTGACCAAACATTAAAACAGCAAGGATGGTTAACAGAGAAACAGGGTTTTATTAACCAGAATCCTCGAAATAAAATGGCTGCATGGTGGTTTGTGTCCTGACCTGATGTGTCGTGAGTTGGAATCCAGGTTCCAGCCTTGTGTGTGTTGAGATCCTCTGAATTCTTCGGCTTCCTCCTGCCATGGATTGGTGAATCTGAGTGTGTGTGAAGGGTGTGTGTGCCCTATGCTGGCAGCTGCAACCCTGGTTATGGAAAGTGAGTAAGTGAGAGTGACAAACCAATAGGTTAAATAAGAATAAGCAACCAGCTGACAGATGATCTGAACCAAAAAGAATGAGACTTAAACTGATGAACAATGCATAACTAAACTCAATCCAAAAAAACGTTCCAGTACAGCCCAGGAGAACACACATACATACAAACGGGTACATACAGCTTCCGTTTCTATTATCGGTATTTGCATTTACTTTACTTGCAGTTTCTCTTTGCCATGTAAATGAACACAACAGCCACAAAAGGACCGGCTGAGATCATTTCAGTGATCCTCTTGTGAACACAAGTGAGAGTGTTGAGGAGCACAAGGCTGGAGATCATTCTGTCATGCTGATTGAGTAAGAATAGCAGACTGGATGCCTTAAAAGGAGGGTGATGCTTGAAATCATTCTTCCTCTGTTTTTCCTCATTAGATTAGATTCAACTTTATTGTCATTACACATGTACAAGTATAAAGCAACAAAATGCACTTTAGGTTTAACCAGAAGTGCAATAAGCAGCAAGTGCAGGATAAAGGTCAAATAAGTTATGTGTATACATAAGATGATATGTACAGGAAGAGACTGGATAATATTTACAAATGGATAAATATGAACATATCAAAAAAAGTGTATAATCAGAATTCTATGGGGGGTCAGAGGAGTCCAGCAGGGAGACAGCTCTGGGAAAAAAAGCAGTTCCTAAGTCTGCTGGTTCTTGTCCATGGTAACCTAAAGGGGATGCTACCTGCAAGGAAACACGTTGTCACGTCCATGCGGGCATGACGCGGCGGGTGCACAGAGAGCAGGACGAAGAGTGACGAGGAATGAAGGACGCTATCACCTGACATCACGAAACCGGGGTTTAATAGTGCATCACAGGACAGTGGAGACATCCGAGACATTGACAGTGGTGAACACGGAACATAACGTTAAAGACCTGACGGCGAACAGGGCAGATTTATACAATTTACACAGGTGAGAACGATTAGGGAACATTACACAGGACATCAATGAAACTCTGGTCCGGAGAAACCCCTTTTCGGACCGGATCGTGACAGAATCCCCCCTCTTATGGCACGACCCCTGGCGGGCCAGACGAAGCAGTCCATGAACGAGGGAGGAAAGTCCAAACACAGAGTCTTAAATGGTCCGAGTGGACAAGAGCAATCGAATGGGATCGATTCGAGTGAACCAGGATAGAAAAGATGAGATGAGCAGAGATGGATAAATTAATGAATGAGTGGTCCGGTATTCACGATGGACGAGCAGCGGTTCTCCAGCGCAGACGGCTTCGGGCCAGTGTGGTACCGGCACCTCGTCCGCCGTACGTATGCGTTCGCCGCTCCCTGTCAGTCTCCGGCTCGCCCTGTTGAATGGCCACTCCTCACCTTCAACGCCGCCAGACACCTGACTGAGAGGCAGGGGTCGGGATCCTGCTGAACAAGAAGCCAGGGAAGGCCAGGGACAAGGAAGCTGGCGGCGTCCTCCCGGCGAGTCGCGGCTCCTCCGATCTCAGTGGGGCTGCATCAGGTGCCGTCCAAATGTACGTCAGGTCTTTCTGTCACGTCCATGCGGGCATGACGCGGCGGGTGCACAGAGAGCAGGGCGAGGAATGACGAGGAATGAAGGACGCAATCACCTGACATCACGAAACAGGGGTTTAATAGTGAAGCACAGGACAGGGGAGACATCCGAGACATTGACAGTGGTGAACACGGAACATAACGTTAAAGACCTGACAGCGAACAGAAATGAACAGGGCAGCTTTATACAATTTACACAGGTGAGAACGATTATGGAACATTACACAGGACAACAATGAAACAATGAGTAACCTCTTTTCGGACCGGATCGTGACACACGTCATGAATGATGGCAATTCTCCATTTTGGTAAACAGCAGAATTTATGGTTCAATTTATCACAGCAAGTCTTCCAGGTCCTGAAGAAGCAAAAGCAGAACATCACACTAACACCACAATTTTTAACTGTTGGTATTCTTTTTCTTACATGCAGGGTTACTTTTACACCAGATGTAATGGTATACACACCTTCCAAAAGGTGTCTCAGCAATCCACAAAGTACTTTCCTAAAAGTCTTGGGTATCATCAAGATGTTAGTAGGCAAAACCGAGACGATGTTTTTTTTGCTCAGGAATGGCGTTGGTCTTGGCACTGAGGCAGGTAAGACCTGAAGTTCTTTGTTCCATATTTTGCCATTTGTGTATAATGGCTCACATTGTGACCCCTGAGACCCAAAGCTTTACAAATGGCTTTATAACCTTTTCCAGACTGATAGGTCTCAATTACTTTCTTTCTCATTGCTTTGAATCTGGCATGATTTCTAGCTTTTGGGGATCTTTTGGTCTACATCACTTTGTCAGGCAGGTCTTATTTAAGTGATTTCTTGATTGAGAACAAGTGGAATGTAGGTTTGGATTTTTCCCTTAATAAGAAATCTTTTACTTCCACATGATGGCAGCAATGTGCTAGTGAAGAAGACACACGCACAAGCACACACACACACACACACACACACACACACACACACACACACACACACACGCCATGACACAGGAATCTGAATTCTTTATAAATGTACATCATAGAATTTGAATACATGATGTTGAAAGAGATGCATTAGACAACAGCTGGATTTGACAGATCAGAAATTTCAGAATTATTAAATTGACAGGTATCATGAGGAGGAATCAAGAAAAGGCTGCTAGTGCCCCTCAAACACAACCTTTATAGGTACCGATGCCATCATAAGAGTGTTGATATTGCTTATCTTGTGATGTTTCTTATCTTTGATCATCTCCATTGAACATAGTTCCATTGTTGCTGAGTGAATGAATGACTGGCTTTGCCTTCCTCCTGTCATGCCTGTGCACAACCTCCATGCAGTGGATAATGAGCATTTGTTGAGGGTAAGGTATCATTTGGGAACATGGCAGATCAACAAGGGTCTGCAGCTCTCAGTGGGTCTGTAGTTACATCCTGCACAACATCAGAGGCATACAGGAGCTTCATTATCTGATGACTGTAGTCTCTGAGATAACAAAATATCAAAGCATCACCTCCATCAGACTGTTCAGGAGTGTTATCCATCTGGTTGAGAAGGGGGTTGGCTTCTGGTCACTTAGGAAAGACTTATGTGGTTGTTAACACATATCAATTGCAGGCTAGGTTCTGGGAATGGGCCCAGTATATCCATTACCCCTCTCTATATATGTTTGAGGGACATTCTCAAATGCCTCAGTGGCCCTTTCTTGGCAGTGCAGGTGTCACGGCATCTGCTTGATCATTCTACATCACTCCTACTCCCATCTCAGTAATACTTCTGTGACTGCTGCTGCCAGGTCCTGGTAATGCAAAAATGGCATGTCAGTGTAGATTGAAGCTCTGGTTATTTAAAGTTGTCACGGGTGGCCTGGACATGGCATGAAGGAGGACGCATTCACACGATTTCACGTGACAGGGGTTTAATACAAACTTCACAAGACAGGGGAACATCAACACGCACAATGACCCGACGGCGAACAGATACGAACAGGATAGCTTTATACAATTATATTAATATACACCAGGTGAACACGATCAGTGAACATTACACAGGACGAACATGAAACTCCGGTCTGAACTACGGATCCGGAGTCACCCTGTCAGGATTGACTGCAGCTATGCTCAACACCAGTGGCCAATCCTGACAGCACTTAAATGCCGGATGTTTCCGCCCCTTCCAGGTCTCCGGCATTTTCGTGAACTTGACATTGTAACCGTGTGTTAGTATTTTCAGTTACTTTACTTTACTTTATTTGGCAGACGCTTTTATCCAAAGCGACTTACAATGGGAAGACACCAGCAATTCTCGTTCGATTTCTATAGAATATCAAGTATACAAACTAAGAGCCCTGATAAGGCTTAGACTTGTCATTGAAGAGCATGCTCGGAGAGTGTTGGGTGCTAGACTAAGAAAAATTATAATGTATTTATACATTTTGTATTTGTTTGTTCAATGTGTATGCATGTGTATGTGTTAAATTTGTCTGTAATATTTTTGGAATAAGAGGGTTTTCACCTTCTTCTTAAAAGTGGTGATAGTCTCGGCTAGTCGTGTGGAGGAGGGCAGGTTGTTCCACCAGCCAGGGACAACAACGGAGAACAGACATGATTGGAATCGGAGACCCCGTGAAGAAGGAATTTTTAGTCTCCTTTCGTTTGCCGATCTGAGAGAGCGTGTAGGAGTGTATCTAGGTAGTAGTGTGTTGATGTAGGAGGGCGCAGTTCCATTTACAGCCCTGTAGGCAAGCATCAAGGATTTGAACTCAATGCGAGCAGCTACCGGGAGCCAGTGGAGGGAGGTAAGAAGAGGTGTAACATGGGTGTATTTTGGCTGATTGAAAATGAGACGGGCTGCCATATTTTGGATCATCTGGAGTGGTTTTATGGTGACTGCAGAGGTTCCAGCCAGGAGAGAGTTACAGTAGTCGAGTTTGGAGATGACCATTGCCTGGACAAGGAGCTGCGTAGCCTGTTGTGAGAGAAAAGGCCGAATCTTGCGAATGTTGTAGAGAGTGAACCTGCAGGATCTGGAGATCGCAGCAACATGATGGTTCAAACTCAGTTCTGGCAATCGCCACACGCCTGCGGGTTTGTTTACGTTTATTCCCGTTTATTTCCCGTTTTGGCCACCGCGCCATTGTTTATTTGTATTTGTTTGTTTATTTAATAATAATAAAACCCTTCCCAGCATGTCAGACCTCTGCGCTTCCTTCCCCCGTAAGCCCGAAGTCGTGACAGAATGCCGGAGACCTCCCCAAAAGCGCAGAGGTGGAAAGCAGAGGAGAAAAAGCGCCGCGAAGGACGCAGCCCGGCGAACGTGGACGCCAGGGGAGAGATGCGACACCCGTTCTGGTGGAGCGTTTTCTCCCCGAGAAGCCGTGGTACGTGGCGCCGCGTGATGATGACCTTCGGAGTCACCGGTGGGAGGACACGGATGACGAGAGCGACAATGATGTGGATTTTCGTTGGGCAGTCGGGGCCGGGATGGCTCTGCCCAGCGCCTGCGTCCGAGATTGTCGCGACATCCGTGAAGACCCACGTGACCTCAGAGGGTACGAGGTCGACACGAACTACGACGAGGATGACGCCAATTGGGCAGTCGGTGCCGGGATGGCTCCGCCCATCGTGCCCGTCCATGATCGTCGCGAGGTCCGTGGAGACCCACGTCAGTCCCAGAGGTGCGACAACAGTGAGGAGGAGGACAGTGATGCGGGGGTAAGCTGGTGGAACAGGGCGACAGGAGGTCACCAGCCAGCAACTGCACTGCCGGAACTGCCTCACAGGGAAGATGCCCTTCCAGCTCCAGTCGCCAACCCGCCTTCCCTCTGCCCGGACGTTCCCCAGCTGAACGGCAGTGCATCACCAGCACCCCCGCATGCTGGAGAAGACGTCCACCACCCCCCACGCCACACGCCCACCACCATCTCCAGCGATGTGCCCAGCCCCGTGTGGGACAGCCCAATGGTCCCAGGACCCTTCAGTGGGGCAGCAGACAGGGATGAGATCACCACCATCCTCACGTGTCTGACTGGGTCAGCATGGGGCTGGAGCACAGCCCTCTGGCAGCAGGAAGAGACCGACAGGAGTTTTTGGGACTTCCAGCAGAGACTGAGGGCGGAGTTTGATCGGCCAGAGCCTGAGCCAGGATCAAACTCTGCCCCTCCACCACATCCAGCGCCAGTCAGGATCCGGGGCAAGAAGACCAAGCACTGGCGGGCGACGAGAAGGTCGCGCCTCCCGAGATCCTGGCTGTGCCCCCTGAGGAGGTCCCGGAGTGCTCAGAGAGGGAACCAGACGACCCTCTCTTCTGTCTGTCTCTGTCTGTGTGTGTGTGCGTGGTATATGTGTCCGTATGTTTCCCCCACTTCCCCTCTTTGTGTCCACCATATGGCGACCCAGCAGCGGAGCCGAACCCCAGGGAGGGAGTTCCCAACCTGACTGCACCGGTCCAAGGCGAGGTGGACTAGCCCCAAGGCACCCCTAAGTCCAGCCGGGGGGGGGTTTTTTGGGGGGGTGCAGTTCGGGTTGGGGGCTCCTCCTGAGGGGAGGGGAGGTGGGGAAGCGATTGAGCTGGGTCCTCCGGTAGCCGGTGAGGAGGGCGGGCCAGGCATGGGCCTGCGTCCGCCTCCAGAGGGGTGGAGCGGCATAGAGCCCCCGGGTAGGCATGAGGACCCAGCTGGGACAGGCAGGAAGAGGGCCTATTCCCATTTATTTCCCTTTTTGGCCACCGCGCCATTGTTTATTTGTATTTGTTTGTTTATTTAATAATAATAAAACCCTTCCCAGCATGTCAGACCTCTGCGCTTCCTTCCCCCGTAAGCCCGAAGTCGTGACACACCCCTGCCGGTCCGGATCATGACAAAAGTATTGAAGGCACTGTAGGAATGAATGATCAGTCCACAGAAGTTTTTATATAAAATTTATATCAGGTGAATGACAAGGATTATAATGAAGACAATAGAACAAACTGTATCCATATAAAATTTGACTTTATGACAGAAGTATTCCTTAAAGTATGTGAACATTTGAAACTGTTGTTGTGCTTGACCTTGGAGAATCTTAGTTTATCCAAGCCATTTCCATGAGGTCTGCATTTGACAAATTCTTTGAAATAACAATAATGTTAACATTACTGTATCAAGTACAGTGCAAAGTTATTTCATTTGATTTTTAGTAAAAGTTATGTCCACAAACTGCTTTATGAGGATGGTGACTGACCTCCCACCAGATCACATGATTTCTCAAATCCCTCTCTTCTCTTGCCACCTTGATTATTTTCAAGAGGATTTATTAGTTTTATTGCTTTACCTGCTCATGAATATAATGTGGGCATGTGGGGGGCTACATACTGATTTGTTTTCACATTGTGTTATTTGGAATATTTGAATATTGTTTTTTTTATTGTGTACTTATAATAGCCCATGCAGAATTTTAGTCAGGTTTGACTGCAGCTGGGCTCATCACCTGTGGCCAATCCTGATGGCACATAAAAGCCAGAGATTTCATTGTGAAACCCTGCAGCACAGTGAAATGTGTCCTCTGTTTTTGACCCATCACCTTGGTGAGCAGAGGGCAGCCATGAAAGGGATTACCCGCTAGGCCAACCACTGCTCCCTAATATTAATATAATTTTACAATTCACTAAAAAATCCATCAAGCTCAGTGGTCAGTAGAGACAGCTGCACAGAAAGACCACTAGGAGCATGGAATGAACATATTTGGTTTTGGATTAAACTAAAAAATAAACCCTATGTCATAATGTATCCCAAATAGACACTAGCATGAGTAAAATAAGGATTAATAGAGATAAAGGAGAACATACTTACTCCATATTGGACATTACATGTATAACTGAAGCTGATGCTTCAACTTTCAACTTTGCTAACATTTACATTTACAGAATTTATCAGACGCCCTTATCCAGAGCGATTTACAGTCAGCAGTTTTTTTTTGCCCAGGGGCCCACACGACCCATAATCCATCCCTGATTCAACCCATCACAAAACCAAACTCATCTGGTCAGAAAGGCAAAGGATTCTTATTTTTGAATAACATCCTGTATCTTAAGTTTGCTACATTAAGCTAGGATTTAAATGGATATAGGATACCCCTCAAGGAAAACATGTTGGTGTCTGAGAAGAACAGAACATATTCAAACATGTCAACTGAAATAAATTAGTAGTTATTTTGGAAATTGAATTGATTAAAATGTAAATTTTTCACACAGGACTATTAGATACTGCACTGTTAAAGGAAAATGCTTGTATGGCATTAAGAAAACATTATGAATAAAATGTATTAATTCAGCAAAGCATTAATTAGCATTGTATAAGCTTAACATTAAGTTGCAGTTTTTACAATGTGCCTCAATTTTTTTACTCTGCATAAATGCGGTATTGAAGAGGTGGTGGATGGTACAAGGTGCCATTAGATATTTTTAATTCTGTAAATTAAAAATTCTGTCTAGTAATCTCTAGCACTGACACAAGGGAACAATGTGCAGAGGTTTAAAAGTGTCTGGAGATAAATCTATTAAATGATTCTAAATGACACACACGCACCTGAGCACCTCCTCCTGAAGTCTATTCAATTAATCATCATTAGTCAGACCCACTTCACGTGAAGCACTGAGCACTACCATATCCCTCACACCACAAAGTGCCAGCACTCCCATCAGTGAGTGTCCGATCTTGCTAAACAGTGCAAATCATGTCAAAAGGTCAAACTCCCCAATGTTATTCTGTTGTTTGTGTTTTTAATAAACTGACTATTGCTGCACTTGTGTCCATTGCTTTGATCTTTTCCCATGGCATTGCACAATCTAAATGAATACAAATAAATGTAATTTCATTAAAATAATAACAAATAAATTAGATAATGAAACAAATAGTGAAATTTAATTAAATAAATAGGCAGCAGCCTGTCATGCTCTAGGCTATATTGTCTCCAATTAGGAGATGTGCTTAAGACATAATATATAGTAATAGAGTGTGTGTGTGTGTGTGTGTGTGTGTGTGTGTGTGTGTGTGTGTGTGTCTATATATATAATATATATATTAAGGACTTTAAAGTAGGGCCCTTCCTCTGCTCTGTTTAATGTGTGCAATTTCAAGGTATTATCAGTTGTTTCTCATTTATTTTCATTATAACAGAAGTCTGTTATTGTTTTTTGTGAAGTTCTGGGGCAATACTGAACTGAGGTACTTGTCTCAACAGGCCATGACTTCAGCCCATGTCTATTAGATGTATGAATACATTCACCTTGAGTGAACACAAGTTCAAAGTAATAAGTAACATAAGATTACAAGCACTAAGATAAATATCTATTAACAATTTTGTTTTTATTGATAGTTATTATTATTTAATATTTAAAATGACCTTATAATCACCTTATAATAAACCTAGAAAATATTCAAAAACTGGATGAAATATGAAGGTTTTGTTGATTGCAGCGGTTCTGTTCTCCAACCTTTTCTTGTTTGGTGAAATCTGATCATCTAATCACCTTCATGTTAAAGATGGTGTGTTGGTGTTACAATTCCACATCCAAATCCAGTGTATGTAGTTTAGATTTCAGTTACTTTTCACACAGTGGGTCAAATTTCAATTATGCTGTAGGGAAAGAAAACTTTAAATATGAAGTGACAATGATGCACATGCAGCCAGGTTAGGCATGGAACTGAAACCATTCTCACAGGGCATAATTCACTCTGCTCAATTCAGCTGGCTAATGATGCATGAAAATCTAATATATGGAGGTAGAAATGAATTTGTCCTTTGGCAGAATGGACAGGGTTGGCTGCATTATAAGCAATAAAGCCCTAAACAACTATTTTTGGTTCACAACTCAATCTTTTGATCTTGTATTGAAAAAAAAAGTAACTATGAAGTCAGTTAACATGGCTGACTACTGTGTCACATTTACAGTCTACTGTGAGAAGACATGGTTCAGGTTTCACTGAACAGTCCAACACATCTGAAATTCCCATTCTAATTATAGAAATCCAGAACATGGTAGTTAGCAGCGTGGTCTCACACCGCCAAAGTTAGGAGTTTGAATCCTGGGTGCAGACGCAGGAGGACGAGGTGGCAAGGCTGGAGAATATGGCAAGGATATTTGCCTTTGCTTTGAGCGCAGAGAACCAGCAGTAGGTGAGTGTGGTAGAGGTGAAGGACATGTGGCGGCACAGAGCTTGGTGAGGAGTGGCTCTATAGTGGGAGAAAAAGCCCACAATGAGATCAATGAGATTGATCTCATTGTGGAGAGGAGCAGACAAGGAGAAGCGAGGTCCAGAAACGGGTGGTTGTAAACATGAGTCAGGAGCAAGAATAACAAGGTAAGAAGGCTGGTAGGAGCAAGGGATAAGCCAACGATGAGCAGTCAGCGTCTAAGCGTCTGGTTTCATGGCCATCCTCCGTGGACTGATGTGAAAGTAATTTGCTCTTCGCTAGCTAATAAAGTAATAAAGTGAAGTGATTGTCACATTGTCACATGATTCCATCATGTGACCGGGAGTAACACGGAAACGAGGTAACGTGACGCCTATATATTAGGCTGGAGAGCAGCTGCCAATTGCTCAGTCATTGAATTACGCACGCCATTCGACTCGGCCCCGAAAACCTTCAACCCAGTAAGACCGTACCTGTCCTCTCTGTTCTCCTGATCCACGAACTGCTCCTCACCGCTCCTCACCGCTCTCTTGTTGATTTTCGAGCTGCAGCCTAGCCGCTACCCCAGCGCCCGGTCCCGCATCGCCTTATTACTAACCCGGCTCGGTGGTTCCGCAGCAGAGTGGGCGGCTGCCCGAATTAGTTCCCCCAGTTCTGCATCTCTCTCATATGCCGAATTCGTGGAGGAATTAAAAATCACCTTCTGTCATCCGGACGGTGTGGAAGACGTCGCGTCGCAGCTGTACCATCTGCGCCAGGGTTCCTCATCGGTCAGCCAGTTTACCGCCAGATTCCGGACCCTGGCTGCAAAGACTCCGCTGGGCGACCACGCCCTCCGGATGATGTACTATGAGGGACTGGCCCCAGATGGTCAGCCGGGAGATGCCAGCAACGTATGAGGCCCTCATACAACTCGCGATGCGGATTGATCGCCAACTGCTGGCACTCCCGAAAACTGCGGCCCCCACTCCGACCCTGCATCAGACCCCTCGACCGCCTCTATCACCACCTCAGCCCACCGTCACTCCTCCAGACCATAGGGGGGAACCCATGCAGCTGGGACGGACAACCCTCACGCCTGAAGAGAAGCAACGGCGTTTTCGGGAGGGTTTGTGTGCATACTGCGCTTCCCCCTCACACATCCGCCTGACCTGCCCTATTCGTCCGGGGAGACGGGACACCCAGCAGATCAGCACGGCGCGGCCATCTAGGCCCCTTCCTCCACATCTGATGCCACCGACCTCCCGACTCACTCTCCCGGCCGTCCTGGAATGTAATCAGCGAATCATCTCCACCACAGCCTTTGTGGATTCCGGGGTGGCTGGAAATTTCATAGACCACTCCTTCATCCGACAACATCACATTCCCCTGGAACTCCTCCCAAGTCCTCTCACAATCACCTCCGTGGATGGTCATCCTATCTCCGCAGGACCCATCATTCACCGCACGGTCCCTCTTCATCTCCGGCTCGACTCGCATGTGGAGAAGATCCAGTTTTTAGTGACCAATATTATCACCTCACCATTCCTCCTCGGGTTCCCCTGGCTGTCCCTCCATGAACCCCACCTTTCCTGGTCATCGGGCGTGGTGTTGGAGTGGGGAGCGCACTGCCATCGCCATTGCCTTCTGCCACAGCCCTCCCTGTCTGCCTCCTCGAACCCAGAACCGACCCGTCTTGTCCTAGACCATGTCCCCTCCTGCTATCACGACCTAGTCACCGTCTTCAGTCCAGCCAAAGCTGCCCAGCTGCCTCCCCACCGACCAGGCGACATGGCCATTGACCTGCTGCCAGGAACCACCCCCCCCGAAAGGACATCTCTACTCCCTCTCGAAGGCAGAGCAATTGGCCATGGAGCGGTTTGTGGCAGAGGTGCTTCAAAACGGCACCATCCGCCCATCGACTTCCCCGGCCGCGGCAGGGTTCTTCTTTGTGACAAAGAAGGATGGTGGCCTGCGACCGTGTGTGGACTATCGTGGACTCAATAAAATCACAGTCAAAAATCGAACACCTTTACCTCTAACCAACACCGCCCTTGACGCCCTCTCGGGAGCCAAATACTTCACGAAGTTGGATCTCAGGTCGGCCTACAATCTGATTCGTATCCGAGAGGGCGACGAGTGGAAAACCGCATTCATCACCCCCACTGGTCATTTTGAATCCCTTGTCATTCCATTCGGTCTATGCAACGCACCCGCCGTCTTCCAGCAGTTCATCAATGATACTCTCAAGGACATGCTGGGACGGTGGGTGTATGCCTACCTGGACGACGTACTCATTTACTCACCCACTCTGGAATCCCATATTCAACACGTGAGAGCAGTACTAAAGAGATTGCTCGCCCACCGACTGTACTGTAAGCTGGAGAAATGCACCTTCCACCAGCGCTCCACCACATTCCTGGGTTTCACCATCTTGTCCCAGGGTGTGGCCATGGAGCCCAAGAAGCTGGAAGCAGTGGCGTCGTGGCCCCTACCCATGACGCTGAAGCAACTGCAACGGTTTCTTGGGTTTGCAAATTTCTATCGTCGCTTCATCCGTGGCTACAGTACGGTCGCAGCACCCCTCACTGCTCTCACCAAACCTTCACCAGGTCCGTTTCGCCTAACCCCGGAGGCCATTCAAGCGTTTAAATCTTTGTGTCGTCATTTCACCACCGCCCCCATTCTTCAACACCCAGATCCTACCCTTCCGTTTGTTGTAGAAGTGGACGCGTCAGAGGTGGGTGCTGGCGCCGTCCTCTCTCAACGCGGTCCGGACCGGAAATTGCACCCGTGTTGCTTCTTCTCGTGGAAGTTCACCCCTGCACAGCGGCGATACGGGGTGGGGGACCGTGAGCTGCTGGCAGTCAGGTGGGCCCTCGAGGAGTGGCGGCACTGGCTACAAGGCAGTGACACCCCCTTTCTGGTCTGGACCGATCACCAAAACCTCATATCAATTAAAGCTACCAAACAACTGAATCCCCGCCAGGCGAGGTGGGCATTATTTTTCGAGCAATTCAACTTTCAACTCTCCTACCGTCCTGGGTCCAAAAATCAAAAAGCCGATGCTCTTTCCCGTCAACACGCCCCAGACTCACCATCCTCTGACCCCGAACCCGTTCTTCCTCCTTATCGCATCCTAGGCCCTCTCCGGTGGTCCCTCGAGACGAAGGTCCGGGCAGCCCAGGCATCCGACCCTGGCCCAGACAACACCCCACCCGGGTGCCTGTACGTCCCAAATACCTGCCGGCCCGATGTACTGCATTGGGGCCATTCCTCCGTCCTCTCAGGCCATCCAGGACGCCAACGGACCCTCTCCTTCATTCGCCGAGCATTCTGGTGGCCTTCAGTACGACGGGACGTACAGGCCTACGTGGATGCCTGTGATGTCTGTGCCCGGGCCAAGACTCCCAACACTCCGGCTGCTGGGCCCCTGCGTCCCCTTCCCATTCCTCATCGCCCCTGGACCCACCTCGCCTTGGACTTCATCACCGGCCTCCCTGAAGCTAGTGGTATGACCACCATCCTGACCATAGTGGATCGTTTCTCCAAAGCGGTCCACTTGGTCGCCCTGCCCGGCCTACCGTCCTCTGCCACAACCGCTGACCTCGTGCTTCAACACGTGGTCCGCCTCCATGGGTTCCCCCAGGACATCGTCTCTGATCGGGGACCCCAATTCGTCTCAGCTGTATGGAAGGCGTTTTGTCGCCTTATTGGATCAACCTGCAGCCTCTCCTCTGGCTACCATCCCCAGACCAACGGTCAGGTGGAGAGGGCCAACCAACAGCTGGGACGATACCTGCGGTGCTTTGCGTCAGAACACCAACGCACTTGGCCCGGGTTTCTCCTGTGGGCGGAGCTGGCCCACAACCTGCAAATCCACCGGCCATAGTCCCTTTGAGATCTGCCATGGATATCAGCCCCCCATCTTCACGCACCAGGTGCCTGCAGGTGGGGTCCCCTCGGCCCGTCAGATGATCCGCGGTTGCCAAAAGGCCTGGAAATCTGCGCGGTCGGCCCTCCTCATCGCCTCCCGAAGGATGTCCACCCAGCACGATCGCCGGCACCCTCGTCGACTGCACTTCCGAGTGGGACAAAGGGTGTGGCTGTCCACCAAAGACCTACGTCTCAGGACTGAGTCACACAAACTGTCCCCTCGATACATCGGACCATTCCGGATCCTCAGTCGGATCAATCCCCTCACATACCGTCTCCAACTCCCTCCTGCCATCCGTGTCCATCCAGTCTTCCATGTCAGCAAACTCAAACCCTTTGTCCGATCCTCGCTTCATCCTCCTGCTCCGGATCCGCCACCGCCACGCATCGTCGACGGGGGACCCGCCTACACTGTGGAGCGCATTATTGCCTCTCGCCGCAGAGGTCGGGGGGTCCAGTACCTTGTGCATTCGACCGGCTATGGACCAGAAGAACGGTCTTGGATCCCGAGTCGTTTCATCCTGGACCCTTCTCTGGTGGCTGAGTACCGGCAGCGTACCGCCGCCGCTCCGGGGCCGTCGGGGGTCGGGAGTAACACGGAGTAACACGGAAATGAGGTAACGTGACTCCTATATATTAGGCTGGAGAGCAGCTGCCAATTGCTCCCTGTCCTGCCCTGTCCTGCCCTGTCTTGTGTCTTAATACGCGAACGACAACATCAGTGTGGTGTTGCGGCTCGCGCCGTCCACGTTCCCACGTTCGAACTTACCTGCCTCCCTGCGTCCCGCCGCACTGAGGTTTCTCGTCTCCTCCTACACGTTCTGGTCCCGGTTCGCGTTACACACATGTGATACACAGCAGCACAGCACACGGTGCACACAGTGAAATTTGTCCTCTGCATTCAACCCATCACCCTGAGTGAGCAGTGGGCAGCCATGACCGGCGCCCGGGGAGCAGTGTGTGGGGACGGTGCTTTGCTCAGTGGCACCTCAGTGGTACCTTGGCGGATCGGGATTCGAACCGGCAACCTTCTGATTACGGGGCCGCTTCCTTAACCGCTAGGCCACCACTGCCTTGCTGCCTTGATGAACAGCCGGCTCCGGAGGTGGTACGTGTTACGTAGGTCTAACTTGGTGAAGATGTTTGCCAAAGCACACTGTGAGATTTTTAGAAAGCTGGATTTAAAGTCAAGGGAGGCGTGGGTCATGCCCACCAGTGGATTTGACATCAAAGGATGGGACATTCTCAGCAACGGGGACAGCGTGGTGGTTCGGCAACATTCAGGTCAGAGAGGAGCAGACAAAAGGAGAATTCGAGTAGTGAGGTTTAGAAACAAGAGTCAGGAAAAAGGATAGCAAGGTAAGAAGGCTAGCAGCAGCGAGGGATAAATCAACGATGATCAATCTTCCGCCTCCCCTGGGAGCTCGGTGGGGCGGTAGGTGTGGGTCTGTGAGTAAATGCTGTGCGTATTTGAATGTGTCCCCTATGGTGGGCTGGCACCCCATCCTGGGTGAGTCCACACTGCAATCAGTGTACCGGGATGGGCTCTGGCAGCCATGGCCCTGCTATGGAAAATTACATTTTAAATTAGATTAGATAACTTTATTGTCATTACACATGTACAAGCACAGGG
The DNA here is from genome assembly GCF_900700375.1 of Denticeps clupeoides. Lineage (NCBI taxonomy): Eukaryota > Metazoa > Chordata > Actinopteri > Clupeiformes > Denticipitidae > Denticeps > Denticeps clupeoides. Next base: position 16,149,270 of record NC_041708.1, read on the forward strand.
CAACGAATTATAGAGGAGTTCAGCAAGGAGACAGCCCTGGGAAAAAAGCTGTTCCTAAGTCTGCTGGTTCTTGTCCGAAGGCAGGAGAGAAAACCATCTGTGGGCAGGGTGGGAGAAGTCCTTAAGAATACTGCGAGCTTGATGCAGACAGTGCTTCCTCTGGATGTCCTCAATGGATGGAAGTGGAGTCCCTGTGATGCGCTGGGCAGTTTTCACCACCCGCTGCATCGCCTTACGCTCAGCAACAGTGCAGCTCCCATACCACACTGTGAGACAGCTGGTTTGGATGCTCTCGACTGTAGAGAGGTAGAAGTTCACCAGGATGGTAGTGGATAGCTGGTTCTTCTTTAATGTTCTCAAAAAGAGGCACTGGTGAGCCTTGTCGTCTGCAAACTTGATAACAGAGTTATCATACACAGGTCAGCAGTCGTGGGTTTAGAGGCTTAGCACACAGCCCTGCGGTACACCAGTGCTGAGCGTGACGGTAGTGGAGCAGATGTGGCCTGACTTTACATGCTGTGGTCTGTTGGTCAGAAAGTCCATAATCCAGGTGCAAAGTGAGGTATTAATGTCCAGGGCTCTAAGTTTAGAGATTAATTTAGAGGGGATGACAGTGTTAAATGCTGAGCTGAAATCAACAAACAGCATCCGTGCATATGTGTTTTGCTTGTCCAGGTGTGTGAGCACATAGTGTAGTGCTATGTAGACTGCATCCTCTGTGCTACTGTTGCTACGGTATTCAAACTGGTGTTGGTCCATAGTTGGTGGGAGAAAGTCCCTCAGATGTGCCAGGACTAACCGTTCAAAGCACTTCATGATTATGGGTGTGAGTGCTACAGGGCGGTAGTCATTCAGTCATGTTGGGCTAGAGTGTTTCGGCACTGGCACAATGGAGGTGGATTTGAGGCATGTTGGAACAGCTGCTTGGGCGAGGGACATGTTAAAAATGCCTGTGAATACGCCAGCGAGCTGCTCTGCACATGCTCTAAGTACGTGCCCCGGGATGCCGTCTGCTCCAGCAGCCCTGCGTGCGTTGATCCGGCTCAGTGCAGTGCAAACATCTGAGGAGGTGAATGTGATGGGTGAGTGGTCAGTTGAGGAGGAGATCATGAGGAGCAGGTTGCCTGTTGTCTCTTTCAAAGCGAGCATAAAAGTCGTTAAGCTCATTCAAAAAGAGGATATTTGTGGTTGTGGGGGTTGAGTTGCTAGGTTTATAGAATGCCCTGCCACATGCGTCGAGGATCAGCTTTGGAGAAGTACTCCTTTAGCTTTAGTTTGTAGCAGTGCTTGGCCTTTTTGATGCCCCTCTTCAGATTTGCCATGGAAATGCTGTAGGCCTGTGCATCACCCAATCTGAAGGCATTGTTGCATGCCTTCAGCAGGAAACACACCTCCTTGTTCATCCAAGGCTTCTGATTTGGGTATGTGATGATCTGTTCCTGAGTAGTAACAGTGTATATGGTGGAGTTAATGTAATCCAGAACAGAGGAGGTGTAGCTGTCTATGTCTGTGTGAAAGCCGCAGGAGGCCTGTGAAGCAAACATACTCCAGTCTGTGTGTTGGAAACTTTCCTGGTGACCCCTGAACAGAATTGCACTGAAAACACTGCCCATAAAACAAAATCTACAATACTGTCGTAAAATGAATCATTCCAGCTTGACATATACATATATATTGTATAACATTATACACGTTTTAATAACCACTTAAACAGCATAACCATTTAAAGTGCAACCTCCAATTTTTCAGAATTTCAGGCATCCTGTAAATACACATGCTTTGGGTTACTTACATACACTGACAAGAAAAAGTATGTGAGCCATTTTGATCCTCACGGTTTCTTACATTAATTTGGAAAATGAGATCTGGTTTTAGACTAAGACAAGGGTATTGACAAAAATCTTTTCTCATTTTATTTTTACATTTTTATATATAAAGTGCTTTTAATGTCCCCAAAATAGTTACACAAAAACAAATTTGATCGTTCACATCTTAACTGAGAATTTCCATAAACCATTCACATGGCTTAGATCAGATCACATTTCATAGATTTCATAGAAAACTATGAAATTCAAAATCACACCAACTTACATTCAAATTTAACTGTAGTACAATATTTGGATGCTACGTTCTGTTCAAGCTGGCTTTGACTTTGGTTATTCAACAGCATCTTATAACATGGGTTACATCACAGAGACATGTTTTAACAGAATCATGTGAAAAATAAGTTGAATAACTCTTTTCAGCAAATATTTGTGATGGGTAAGGTCCTACATAAGTCAGAATGAAGAGCCAAGTATGCCTTAATTAAATCCAGATTCTTTTTAAAATACCTATAAGCCATAAGTAATAGAGTTGTTGAAAGTTGGCATCTTCCAGTCCTCCTTTAGGCTAAAGCATCTGACAACCAATGACTGCATCTCCCTATAAAAGCTGAAGTATCTCCATCAGGAAGTCTGTCAGACTTGGCTTGGCTGTGCTTCTGGCAGCATGTTCGATTCATCACAAAGCACTGCAATCGAGTCTGCACAGCAGAGGGAACGGTGGGCCAGCAAAGCAGAGTTTATTTTAACTGTAGCTGGTGCAATCGTTGGACTCGGAAATGTATGGCGATTTCCTTACCTGTGCTACAAGAATGGTGGAGGTGAGTGTTTGTTCAGTTGTTCAGAATAATGCTTTACCACAAGATCACACATATTGCAGTCTTGATTCAAAGTTGTATGGGTTCAACACTCTTGTCCTCAGGTGCATTTTTTGTGCCATATATCTTGTACTTGGTCACATGTGGAATTCCTCTTTTTGCTCTGGAAACCTCACTTGGCCAGTACACCAGTCAGGGTGGCATCACCTGTTGGAGGAAAATATGTCCTCTATTTGAGGGTGAGTTTGCTATTTATACACATGACATTTTTACTGCACAAATGCAAGAGGTGTTAATGAAATAAAAAATCTACAAGCATCAACCACCACTATTCTTCTGTCTGTTTTTTAACACAATACAATTTTGTGTGCTGCATAATGCAACCATCGAGGTTTTGAGTATTTCACATCTGAGTAAGATCATTCATAAAAAGAAGAAACAATTGAGATTATCAGAATGAATATGTTTGTCTTAAATTTGTGTGCACTAGAAAGGGGTGTTGCATCATTGTCTGGTCATGCTCTGTACTGTGTATTGGAGCCATGTTGTAATGCCACTGGGGTTGAAGGAGCATGCACAGATTAATGGTTTTAGGGGAAGTCAGGGTTTTTAATAAATACACTGGCGAGCATAAAGCAGCACTACAGCTTACAAAATAAGGTTTCATAGTGCGGTCAAATTCATGGTTTTAGGGGAAGTGAGGGTTTTTAATAAATACACTGGCAAGCATACAGCAGCACTACAGCTAACGAAATAAGGTTTCACAGTGAGTGCAAAGACCAACATGTCATGAGGAAAAACCCATTTAAAGGGTCCAAATCAGACCAAAATTGTCCACACCTGTGAGTCATCAAGACCATGCACACATGGTGGCACCGTGGAGAGATGAGATATGATGTGGAAATAAAAGTGATTTGATAATCCTTGCAGAAGCATTAATATTCTTTATTGTTGTAATAGGGTCCAACATATGATGATAATAATGATAATGCACAATAACTTTCTTTCTGATAGGTTTGGGGTATGCCAGTCAGGTCATCATTTGGTATGGTGCCATCACATATATTGTGATCTTGGCATGGGCTTGTTTTTACTTTTTCTCCTCATTTAGCTATGATTTGCCCTGGGCAAGCTGCAAAAACAGCTGGAACACAGGTATGAAAACATCCTTATATTTTGCATTTCAAAAAACAAAATAAAAATGAATTAATGTGTCATCAGTCTATTAATATTAAACTAATGATATTGCAATTTGATGTTTACAAGAGGAAAGTCACCCGTCTCTCATTAATACAACTCACTTATAAAAAATAATCAGGTAGTTTAATAAGTTTTAAATAATTTTCTTTCAAGGCATTTAAACTCACATGCGCTTATGATTCAATTATTGTACATGTTGAATTTTTATGATATCTTTGTTTCAGGGGATTGCACAGTTTTTGATGGTACATTAAACAGGTCATCCTCACTTAATGCTACCTCATCAGTGATTGTCAGGATTGCCTGCAGCTGGCCTCCACACCTGACTTTAATCCTGATGCCCCATAAATGCCGGAAGTTTCCGCCCGTTCGGGGTCGCTGGCATTTTCGTGGACTCTCTGCACGAACTTGACCTGGTTTAGTTTCATGTGTTTTTGAGTTCTGGCAATCGCCACACGCCTACGGGTTAGTTTATGTTCTTTATTTAAGTTAAATTCGTTTTCGGCCACCGCGCCAGTCTTTATTTGTATTTCTTTGTTTATTGTTAATAAAACCCCGTTCCCAACATGTCAGACCTCTGCGCTTCCTTCCCCCGTAAGTCCGTAGTCGTGACAGTGATGGAATTTTGGCAGTAAGTTTTCTAATTTTTACATTTTTAATTTTACCCTGCTCCTAATATATAAAGATACATTAATTATATATAAAGACAGACAAGCCAAAATATACTCCATCATGGGAGAAATTAGCCTAGTGGATAAGACACTCGCTTGTGAACCAAAAAACCACAAAGTCACAGGTTCAAAATCCACTTACTACCATTGTGTCCCTGAGCAAGCCACTTTACCATAGAGGTACAGTCGGAGTGACAGTTGTGTTCAAGGTGGAGGTGGGTTTTACATAATGGATCAACTCTGAGCCCTCTCATGGTTGATATGGCGATGGACAGGTTGACAGATGACATCAGACAGAAGTCCTCGTGGACTATGATGTTTGCTGATGACATTGCGATCTGTATCGAGAGTAGGGTGCAAGTGGAAGAGACCTGGAGAGGTGGAGATATTCTGAAAGCAGGATTTCAGATACTTGGGTTGAATAGTCCAGAGGAATGGGTGACAAGGATAGAGATTAAGAATTTGTGCATTAGAAGAACAATCAGGACTGAGTGTTTTGAAGACAAAGTCTGAGAGGCTGCATTGCATTGGTTTGGATTGAGTTTGTTGGGAGAAGGATGCTGAAGATGGAGCGAAGAGGCAAGAGGAAAGAAGAAAGATTGCAATTGTGATACACATTTTTTATCCCATCATCCTTAGTGGGCAGCCATGAAAGGTGCCAGGGGAGCAGTGACCTTGCTCAAGTGGCACATTGACAGTTCAAGACAGTTCAAGGAAGTCTGTTCCCTTACCGTTTGGCCACCACTGTCCACAGGCCTACTAAGAGGTTTCTAGATGTGGTGCTTTAGTGGTACCCATGCTCCTTGCCATGGAGGTTAAGTCCCTATATTAAGTCCCTATTTGTAGTACTGTGTGTCCTCTGAATTTCTATGTGCATGGTCAACACTGCTATTCTCACACACTTGACCATTCTGTAATTGGACCAGGAGTTTTTAAATTCCTTCCAGACCCATCTGAGCAGAAAAAAAAACTATAACAGGATATACAAATTTTGCTCAATAAAGGGAGAATTATGTCTCATGTCTTGAATTATGAATTATGTCATATGCCTTATGAGCCTTAATTTATGTTATGTTGTTTATATGGTTAGACAAAACTAAAACAAATACAATGCTGTGCATGGTAACATATATGCAGTAAGGTATAGGAAAACTAACATAACTGTTATATGAGACCTTTTTGTGTCTGTTCTAGTTACAGAGTGCTTCACATCTCAGATGGAATTGAAAATATTGGAACAGTGAGATGGGACCTGGCCCTTTGCCTTCTCTTGTCTTGGGTGATTGTTTATTTCTGTGTCTGGAAGGGAGTGAAGTCCACCGGCAAGGTGCCACACACATTCACAACATTCTATATGTGAATTGCAATTATATGTAAAATATACAAATAGACATAGATGAAGGGTTTCCTCTTTGTTTGAGCAGGCAGCCTACTTCACTGCAACATTTCCTTACATTATGCTAACAATTCTGTTAACTCGTGGTGTAACACTACCTGGAGCTTTTGATGGCATCTACTTCTACTTGAAACCAGAACCCTCTCGGCTAGCAGACCCACAGGTATACAAACATTGTTTATCAAACAGTACACAATTAAAATCTTCAAGCAACTGAAAATTCTTGTATTTTTATTTGTAAATTGGAGCACTATAAATGGTTGGAAACAATGATCAACAATATGTATTCCACCATACATACAGGTATTTAACATTTCTGCAATGTTCTGCTTTTCTGTGAACCCCATTGTTTGAAAGGTTATTTCAATGTTTCAGTTACTATTCCAAGAAAACAAATTCATTTTGTCCCTTTTTGCTTGTAAGGTTTGGATGGATGCAGGGACCCAGATTTTGTATTCTTATGCCATATGTCTTGGATACCTGTCTTCTTTGGGGAGCTACAACAAGTATCACAATGACTGCTACAAGTGAGTATTCATTTCTGTAACTGATGGCTGCATTTATCTTGCATGTGGTGAACCACTACTCCCCACCACCATTTGCAGAGGGTAGTGTTCAGGCCCAGCAGGCTCAGCTTCGCGACCAGGTACTGAGGAATGATGGTGTTGCTGAACTGAAGTCTACGAACAGCATTCGTGCGTATGTGTCCTTATTGTCTAGGTAGGTGAGGGTCAGATGGAGAGTGGTGGCAATGGCATCGTCCGTGGAATGGTTTCGATTCAGGGTTCAGGGTGGAGGGCAGCAGCATCTTCATATGTTACATGATGTTTTCACCTTTTTGAAGCACTTCATCATGATAGATGTAAGTGCAATGAGACAGTAGTCATTGAGACACGACACTGAAGATTTCTTGAGCATGGGCACGATGGTGGTGGCCTGAGACACATTGGAACAACAGGGGTGCTCAGTGAGATGTTAAATATGTCGGTGAGTACTTCTGCCAGCTGGTCTGCACATTCACTGAGCCCTCTCCCAGGGATGTTGTCTGGATCAGCAATACAACCTTTCGTGAGTTGACTCTACAAAGAGTTTTAGACACAGCACCTGATCACTAAAAGGAGGGTTGGATTTCCTCACAGTCATAGTGTTTCATTTACATTTACAGCATTTATCAGACGCCCTTATCCAGAGCGACTTACAATCAGTAGTTACAGGGACAGTCTCCCTGGAGCAACCTAGGGTTAAGTGTCTTGCTCAGGGACACAATGGTAGTAAGCGGGATTCGAACCCGGGTCTTCTGGTTCATAGGCGAGTGTGTTACCCACTAGGCTACTACCACTGAATCGTGCATAGAAGTCATTCAGCATATCCGGTAGGGACGGGCTTAGTGTCACAGGCAGATGTTGTAGTCCTGTAGTTTGTGATGGTCTGGATGTCCTGCCACATGCGCAGCATGTCACAGCTGTCCTGGAAGTGGCTGTGAATTTTCTGCCCGCGTACATGCTTTGCTGCTCTTCGGGTAACTAACCGTTCTTAAAGGTTTAGTAGGCTACAAAGAAAGTGCAGTGCAATTCAAAACCTGACTGCTTTGGGGGTAAATCTGAATATCTGACATGTAACATCCACATCATGCATGTTTTAGGACAGTAGAATATATTAATTTATTTTTTTGCTTAAACAACAATAAAAATGGTACACAGTTGGTCTCCCTCCACACTGCCATCAGCACAAAATATGCCACAAAATAAAATTAATCATCCCCCCTCATTTATTTTTACAGCTGAACTACTATGTGCACCTAATAAGTATAAATGTCTCCTATCTGGTCCTCCTTTGGTCATTGTGTTTTACTGTGTCTTCAGTACTGATGGGAGTTTCCATGTGCCCTGTTTGTGACAGGGTAAATGCCCTGTTTTTTGTTAGTCATGTGTCCTTTTTTACTGACATGCAATGATCCATTACAGTTTCTCACTTTTTAAGGGACCACAAGTAACAGTAATAACAAGTAATAACCAAATAACAATAATAAATCAAACTTTCTAATACTTTATGAAAAGTATTAGAATATTTTACGCCAGACTGAACAATTCCCAAATCTCCCAAGCAATGGTGCATAAAATATACAATTAGATCCAGAACTCAAGGACAGAACAAAGTTCAGACGCATTTCATCTGTCAATCAGGCAGCAGTGCTATGATATGGTATGTATGGTATGTATGGTATGTATGTGCCATTCTCTTTGTATGACAAATTTGTTAAGACAAATGTCTTAAAATGTAAGGCTCAAGAATTTTAAATTAGGGCTCATATTTTAATTCAGTAGCATGCCCTGCTTTTATGCCCCAAGTCATATAGCTCCACATTTGAAAGGATTTTGGTATTTTTGTTGACAATGTGTTACTATATATTCTTATTTGCAGAGATTCCTTCTATCTGTGCTTATTAAACAGTGGGACCAGCTTTGTATCAGGGTTTGCCATTTTCTCTGTGCTGGGGCACATGGCAAAAGAGCAAAATGTTGACATCTCTGCAGTTGCTGAATCTGGTAAGAATTGTTTTTATCAGGGCCAGACCGGGGACGCATTCGCAGACATGGCGCTTGAACTTGAGGGTGGCAGCAGGGATTTCGAACGGCTGTGGTTAGCTTTGGCCGCTGAGTGCCGGGCAGGGATGCGGGGCTGTGACAGGTGGTGGTCAGTTCTGCTTACAAGACCAACGTGTGAGGTGTAAAGAACAGTCCCATTCCAATGCAAGACAGTGGTGATGGTCCGTGGTAATGAGTATGTAGGTGTTTGAGAGTTCAATAAAGCAAAATCCTTAAAAAATGGCACAGATGCAAAAACAAATCAATCCCATTCAAGGTGTGTGTCTGATGCACTGTGCGGGTTTTGCCGAGTTTTGCTTGAACCGTGTGCAAGCTGCACAAAGGCCCATAATCAGAGCCGAAATGAATCGGATTCAGTGGAAAAAGAGGGGAAAAAGTTTGAACGCATCAAGAGTGTCTCCCGGAGGTGAGATCCAAATTTTTGTTCATTTTGGCCACGCCTACTCAGATTGCTTATTAAAGAAATGGCAAACCTCACAAAAGAGAGTAAAAATGTTAGATATATAGCTTCCCCGTGTTATAATAAACAATAATTAATTAATACTAATAATCTTTATATTTTATGCACATGTTCATTTATGTTATATATTTTTTTCTATACTACACAGGCCTGTTTCTTTGCCTAGCAAGGGCTTAGTGTGACATCCTTGTATGTAACAGGTGGTTTTTCAGACTTTCTCCTATTTTTTTTTGTTTTTTTTTTCTGGGTTTTCCTAACCCCTGTTGGCGGCACCCCTGTTGGAGGCATTTGGCCTCACCTTGACTTTCGAGTTGCTTCAATGGCTTCAATGGCAGGGGGCAAAAAATCTGTTCCCAGCACAATAATAAATGGTCTGTCATACTGGCAGGCCCAAAATAGCCTAATAAAGCAGTAACTCATAATAAAGCAGAGAACTATTGCTGTAACCTGCTGATTACCTCATATATGTCTCTGGGTTTTGTGAATACATCTCAATACATACAATTCTAAGAACAGATTAAGGTTTACAGCAAAGATAATATTAATATCATATCCAACAGGGATTGTTTGTTATTGGCCTTTTGTTTCTAGTGTAACCAAAAAATGTTTAACATTTCATTTACATTACATTTACATTTACAGCATTTATCAGACGCCTTTATCCAGAGCGACTTACAATCAGTAGTTACAGGGACAGTCTCCCTGGAGCAACTTAGGGTTAAGTGTCTTGCTCAGGGACACAATGGTAGTAAGTGGGATTTGAAGCTGGGTCTTCTGGTTCATAGGCAAGTGTGTTACCCACTAGGCTACTACCACCCACATTTCAATACAATTTTTTCAATTGTACCCACTAATTTACAATTCACAAAATTAGAATATGCATGAAAGATGCCGTGTACAGAGTGAACTGATATGAACTCTAGACATCATCATTTTGAAGCCTTGGTACCTAGCCCTACCTGACTGTCGACTGGTATGTGTGCATGCTCTACCCTGTCCTCTCCTGCAGGCCCTGGCTTAGTGTTCATAGTGTATCCACAGGCAGTCACCCTACTGCCATTGTCCCAATTCTGGTCCATTTGTTTCTTCATGATGATCATCCTATTGGGAGTGGACAGCCAGGTCAGCTCACTCTCTTCAAAACATTTTTCCTCAACTCATATACATAGATCCCCCATTCTCTATGTTAATTTGTTCCTTCTTCTCCTTTTCCACAGTTTGCTGGGCTGGAGAGTATAATGACATCTGTGACTGACATGTTCCCCTCCATACTGCAACATGGCTACCGCAGGGAGCTGTTACTCCTCTCTGTTTGTTCTTGTTGCTTCCTTTTAGGGCTCTTCATGGTCACTGAGGTGGGATGCTTGTTTTTTTTCTGTAACTGGCATTAAATAAAATTATATGTCAAAGTAATGTTTGTAGATTTTTGTAGAAGAAATCACTTTTGAAAATTCAATATGTTTTATCATTTTTGTAGGGTGGGCCCTACATCATACAGCTCTTTGATCACTATGTATGTAGTGGAGCCACACTACTCTTTCTGGCAATCTGTCAGTCTGTTGCCATTGGGTGGGTTTATGGTAAGTATCAAGGTGAATATCAAAAGCTATCAAATTCAGCAAGGTGAATATAAAAAGCTACAGGGAGTGCAGAATTATTAGGCAAGTTGTATTTTTGTGGAATAATTTTATTATTGAACAACAACCATGTTCTCAATGAACCCAAAAAACTCATTAATATCAAAGCTGAATGTTTTTGGAAGTAGTTTTTAGTTTGTTTTTATTTTTAGCTATTTTAGGGGGATATCTGTGTGTGCAGGTGACTATTTCTGTGCATAATTATTAGGCAGCTTAACAAAAAACAAATATATACCCATTTCAATTATTTATTTTTACCAGTGAAACCAATATAACATCTCCACATTCACAAATATACATTTCTGACATTCAAAAACAAAACAAAAACAAATCAGCGACCAATATAGCCACCTTTCTTTGCAAGGACACTCAAAAGCCTGCCATCCATGGATTCTGTCAGTGTTTTGATCTGTTCACCATCAACATTGCGTGCAACAGCAACCAGACATTGTTCAGAGAGGTGTACTGTTTTCCCTCCTTGTAAATCTCACATTTGATGATGGACCACAGGTTCTCAATGGGGTTCAGATCAGGTGAACAAGGAGGCCATGTCATTAGTTTTTCTTCTTTTATACCCTTTCTTCCCAGCCACGCCGTGGAGTACTTGGACGTGTGTGATGGAGCATTGTCCTGCATGAAAATCATGTTTTTCTTGAAGGATGCAGACTTCTTCCTGTACCAATGCTTGAAGAAGGTGTCTTCCAGAAACTGGCATTAGGACTGGGAGTTGAGCTTGACTCCATCCTCAACCCGAAAAGTCCCCACAAGCTCATCTTTGATGATACCAGCCCAAACCAGTACTCCACCTCCACCTTGCTGGCGTCTGAGTCGGACTGGAGCTCTCTGCCCTTTACCAATCCAGCCACGGGCCCATCTATCTGGCCCATCAAGACTCACTCTCATTTCATCAGTCCATAAAACCTTAGAAAAATCAGTCTTGAGATATTTCTTGGCCCAGTCTTGACATTTCAGCTTGTGTGTCTTGTTCAGTGGTGGTCGTCTTTCAGCCTTTCTTACCTTGGCCATGTCTCTGAGTATTGCACACCTTGTGCTTTTGGTCACTCCAGTGATGTTGCAGCTCTGAAATATGGCCAAACTGGTGGCAAGTGGCATCTTGGCAGCTGCACGCTTGACTTTTCTCAGTTCATGGGCAGTTATTTTGCGCCTTGGTTTTTCCACACGCTTCTTGCGACCCTGTTGACTATTTTGAATGAAACGCTTGATTGTTTGATGATCACGCGTCAGAAGCTTTGCAATTTTAAAGAGTGCTGCATCCCTCTGCAAGATATCTCACAATTTTTGACTTTTCTGAGCCTGTCAAGTCCTTCTCTTGACCCATTTTGCCAAAGGAAAGGAAGTTGCCTAATAATTATGCACACCTGATATAGGGTGTTGATGTCATTAGACCACACCCCTTCTCATTACAGAGATGCACATCACCTAATATGCTTAATTGGTAGTAGGCTTTCGAGCCTATACAGCTTGGAGTAAGACAACATGCATGAAGAGGATGATGTGGACATAATACTCATTTGCCTAATAATTCTGCACTCCCTGTATAACTCAGCTGACTGTTTTAGAGTGTAGAGTCAGACGTTATATAATAAAATATTTTACAGGGTGATGAAACAAATAGGGTCAGGAGAAGTTATATTTGTCATATTTGAATGGGAATCTATTAATGTTCCCTTTAGTCCAGTCCAAATCCATTAATATTTCACAATTTCCTGTGTAGTACTTAGTTCTATTTCTTACTAAGGTGCTGACCGATTCTATGAAAACATAGAGGATATGATTGGCTACAGGCCCAGACCTTTAATGAAATACTGCTGGCGCTATGTCACACCAACCATTTGCACAGTGAGTCTATCGTCTATTGGGTCTTAGCTCCTTGACAGTGTTCTAGCACAAAGATATTTATGAATATATGTTCATTTTTTCCCAAAGGGCACTTTTTTCTACTTGCTGCTGAGGTATAGCCCCCTGAAGTTCAACAATACTTACTTATACCCATGGTGGGCTTATACGCTGGGCTGGTTCTTGGCTATATCATCTCTTTCGCTTATTCCCATAACTATGATATACAAGTTGGTGATTGTAGAAGGAACCCTCTGGCAGCTAAAAGTTATTTTTTTATTATAAATAAGCATGGCCCTTAAAACATCATGCATCAATACATTATAGTGTACATTGGAACTATTGGACTACAAAACACTCATGTAGGTCAGTCTGGACAACAGCATGTGCTAAATGGTGTAAATGCAAATATCCATATCATACAAACTGAATTCCAGAAAAAAAAAAAAAAAACTTAAAGACCTTCAAATCACATGAGACAATATTTTATTCAAAACAGAATATAGATAATATAAGAAATGTTTAAACTGGGAAATGATATACTTTTATCCACTAAATTAGTGGGAAAGTGTTCTATGGTCAGGGAAAAGTGTTCTATGGTCAGACGAGACATTCTTGTTCAGAGAAGAGTCTGGATGCTGAATTGGCCTGCCTGCAGTCCAGATCTTTCACTGATTGAGAACATTTGGTGCATCATTAAACAAAAAATGTGTCAAAGACAAACTTATTTCAGGCAAGAATAGGACAAAAACTTGATACCCAGATGTTTTTAAACTGCCTTGAAATGAGGAGGAGATGCTGAAAGAAGATGAAATGTTGTGAATAAAATTCCGGCTCATGTGGTTTGAAAGTCTTTCTGTGCTTTTCTTTCAAACTCTTTTGGTCAAATTTTAAGAACATCCTACATTTTTTCCAAAATATAAGGGGCCAAAAAACTTTGCTTGGGTCTCATGAAGTAAAACCAGTATATGTGCACAGAAAACAGTAAAGTATTGCAACTTTTCTCCAGCGATTCCAGACCCTCTCAAGACCAGCACCTGACCTTCCTAGAGTGCAAATGACCATGCTTCAACCACTCCGCATTGCTGCTGATGGTGATAAGAGCAGCTGATTATAACAACTGTTATAATACTAATCAAACAATTCTGTGTTGCATATTTGCATACTTTTTACATGTAACATTTTTTCAAAAATTTTAATATACAGTTTAACTTTATACTAGTAAGAAGCATGTCATAGATTTGTGTTTTAATAAGCTCTTTTAATTCTGTAATATTTCACAATTTTTATGTTTTATGTTAATTTTTAACTATATCATGTCATAATATTAAATTAGGCAAGAAGACATTCTATGGACCATATTCATGTTGCCATGTATAGTGACATGTAATTGAATGTCTTAAACCAGTTGTCCTAAATTGTCATTATAAAAACAGGATTAGTATAATACATAACAGCACTCACCCTCTCACTAATAATCTTCATATTATATGTACATGTTCCTTTATGTTATATTTAGTCTATATGTCTGTTTTTTATTGTACATTGCACCAGGCAACTGGTGGCTGTTAACTAATACAGATTGTTGCATATAAAAGTTTCAGATGTGAAAACATTGTCCAGTATTAATTTAGCATGTTTCCTGCTTCTTTTGTCTTTTTTGCTTCTAATAACTGCAGCATGAAACAAAGTGATGTAACAAAACAATAACCCAATGGTCGCATCCATCACTTTGGTGTTCTTATGAGGTTTTGATGATGATCATTCACACACTGGAAAGGAAGCATCGAGTGTTTAGGCTCCAAGACACGTCCTTGACCAAGACACGTAACTGTCCCTGTCACTATTGAGTGATTTGGGTAAGGCCATCTGATAAATGCTGTAAATGCTGGCTTTATGCTCAAGGTAGTTCTTAATGAATAACTTGTGCGCGATAATTTTTATGTGCATTTTATAATTGCTCAAATTTCAATGTGAGGGTACAATACGCAGAAGTCCATGGCGGCTCTCAGATCTGCTTAAATAATATTAAGCAGCTAGGATTTCATGTGATGTTTGTTATGGATTATATATGACTAATGATCTGTTTTTATCAACTATCATGGGGGGCCTGTGGGGGCACATTCGCAGACATGACAGTTGAAGCAGGAGATGAAGGAGACCAAGGCAAGAAGGGGCATGGGCGCTTGGACTGACATGGCAGATGGGAGGACAGGGATTGGGTGCTCGGGTGCTGGGACATAGTACTGTGCAATAAGAGCTCATGGTGTGGTAATGAATTCTGTCCATTGAATTGGTAAGGGTGCAGGCGATTAATCTTCATACGAGAGTTGGTAACTGCGAGATCCAGAACACAAAGGGCTACAGCAGAAGTGGCATCAGGGGGCAGGCAGGAATCAAGATGGTTGCTGCATGTTTATAGTAGGCTGAATCACAAGGTGCCACTGAGCAACATATTGTCCCCACACACTGCTCCCTGGGCGCCTTTTATGGCTGCCCACTGCCCACTGCTCATTAAGGGTGATGGTTAAATGCTGAGACCATGTTTCACTCTGTGCACTGGGTGCTGTGGTGTCAAAACTTTCACTTCACTTTATTGCACATGTTAATGATTCTGTGTCATGTGTATAAATGTATCCTCATTGTTTCTATTCTTCATCTGGTCATTGTCTTTTATCATATTCTGTGTGTAGGTGTCCATGCAGCCTACTTTTATTAACCCCTCACTGTTCGTGTATCCTTCCTTCCCTGCTTAACGCATCCCTGACAGTGTACAAAATCCCTGCCTTTGGAGAGCACATCTCTGGCACCAGTAACTGGCAGAGCACTTCACAGTTGCCTGCAGACACTCATTATTGTACCGTTCTCAACACCTTCAGTGAATAAACTGTGGTGCAGTCAAATATTTCAAATTTTGAGTCATCAGTTCAAAGCACCTGCAGCAATTTTACTGCACCCCAGTTAAATGGATAAAGAAGAAAAACAGTTGACTTGAAAACACTTTAGGTTTACGGTTAATGGGATGGACAAATTAGTTTGAACCAAAGAAAGCCTGGTGAGAGAAGTTCTGGATGCTGGAAGAAGACCCATCATATGATTGCAAAGGAACAATTCACTTGGATTTGCTTAGTTTAGGTATACACCTTCACATCCTTTAATCTTTACTGTTCCTTTATAAGCAGCACCAATGTATAGTTAATTGCCTACTGCTTTTAAACATGGATTGGTCCCTGATTACTTGGGTGAAAGATGCATCTTTTTGCCAAGCATTCCATAACAGTTACACCCACATACACAATGATGATCATCTCATCTAGGCTGTCTGAAACATACCATTGTTGCACTTCACATGCAGCCAGACATTCTACCACTCTAACCAATCAGTCTGAGCCACCCAAGTTTAATCTGTCTCCCAACGAGCGTCTTCAGATCCTGGTCCTTGGCATTGAGCTGCCACTGAGACGTACCAGCATGAAATGTATCAGAAGGTCACCAGCCACCAACACCATAACTACTGAAGCTAGAGTGATCTTCAAATGGACCAGAATAATCATAATGAATATACACTGTGGACCATAAGTGGACTTGTAAAACCTACTGTTCTGTCCAGTAACCTCACACATGGACAGGTACATTCTCCAATGTCCAATATTTAACTATTTTGATACCATCCCTGCTCTGACAGCTATTGCATGCTCATCCTTCCCTGATGTTCTTTGTGTGCAGAGCAGATTGTCATGTGTATAAATGTATCCTCATTGTTTCTATTCTTCGTCTGGTCATTGTCTTTTATCATATTCTGTGTGAAGGTGTCCATGCACCCTACTTTTATTAACCCCTCACTGTTCGTGCATCCTTCCTTCCCTGCTTAACGCATCCCTGACAGTGTACAAAATCCCTGCCTTTGGAGAGCACATCTCTGGCACCAGTAACTGGCAGAGCACTTCACAGTTGCCTGCAGACACTCATTATTGTACCGTTCTCAACACCTTCAGTGAATAAACTGTGGTGCAGTCAAATATTTCAAATTTTGAGTCATCAGTTCAAAGCACCTGCAGCAATTTTACTGCACCCCAGTTAAATGGATAAAGAAGAAAAACAGTTGACTTGAAAACACTTTAGGTTTACGGTTAATGGGATGGACAAATTAGTTTGAACCAAAGAAAGCCTGGTGAGAGAAGTTCTGGATGCTGGAAGAAGACCCATCATATGATTGCAAAGGAACAATTCACTTGGATTTGCTTAGTTTAGGTATACACCTTCACATCCTTTAATCTTTACTGTTCCTTTATAAGCAGCACCAATGTATAGTTAATTGCCTACTGCTTTTAAACATGGATTGGTCCCTGATTACTTGGGTGAAAGATGCATCTTTTTGCCAAGCATTCCATAACAGTTACACCCACATACACAATGATGATCATCTCATCTAGGCTGTCTGAAACATACCATTGTTGCACTTCACATGCAGCCAGACATTCTACCACTCTAACCAATCAGTCTGAGCCACCCAAGTTTAATCTGTCTCCCAACGAGCGTCTTCAGATCCTGGTCCTTGGCATTGAGCTGCCACTGAGACGTACCAGCATGAAATGTATCAGAAGGTCACCAGCCACCAACACCATAACTACTGAAGCTAGAGTGATCTTCAAATGGACCAGAATAATCATAATGAATATACACTGTGGACCATAAGTGGACTTGTAAAACCTACTGTTCTGTCCAGTAACCTCACACATGGACAGGTACATTCTCCAATGTCCAATATTTAACTATTTTGATACCATCCCTGCTCTGACAGCTATTGCATGCTCATCCTTCCCTGATGTTCTTTGTGTGCAGAGCAGATTGTCATGTGTATAAATGTATCCTCATTGTTTCTATTCTTCGTCTGGTCATTGTCTTTTATCATATTCTGTGTGAAGGTGTCCATGCACCCTACTTTTATTAACCCCTCACTGTTCGTGCATCCTTCCTTCCCTGCTTAACGCATCCCTGACAGTGTACAAAATCCCTGCCTTTGGAGAGCACATCTCTGGCACCAGTAACTGGCAGAGCACTTCACAGTGTGAGACATGACAAATGTTGGGGCTGTCAAAGCCCCTTGAAACAAACTTGATTTTGGGCTAAATGTTGCAGTTGAATTGCTGCTCAGTGACCATAAAGGACCGTTTAATGTGCTGGTGATACAATTTACACAAATGAGTAGTGTAAATATGATTCTCATGAATATCTGATCTGTAGTAAGTAATACTTTCTATGTTTGCCATATTGCGGCATCTTGTGGTGATCAATTGCAACTACAAATTCTTTCTTTTTCCAAAAATGTTAAAGCTCCAATGCTTTGCTTTTTCAGGGTGTCAAATAATGAGGGTGTTTTTTTTTTTTTTTCTTATGACATTATTGAATGCGACAATCATTTAAACTCACAATCACATTATATTATTGAAGTATATTAATCAATAAATTATCCTAATGTATTTTAACAGGATTCTGTATTAAACAAGAAACAAATAATAGCATACTGTTTTATACAGATAGTTTATTTAAAAAAAAGGTTTCACTGTTACAAACTGTACAAACATGAATAAAAATGTGAATATGGCCAATCCTTAGATTGGCAGGTTTACCCTTAGGATTTTAATATCATCAATGGGACGGTCTTGTGAATTTGTTTCCACCATTCCCACACGGTTCAGTACCCCAATGCCTTGGGAAACCCGCCCAAAAATACTGTGCTTCCCATCCAACCACTGTGTAGGGCCTAGTGTCAGGAAAAACTGACTGCCGTTGGTGTCTGGGCCGGCATTGGCCATCGCTAATATACCAGCTCCTAGAAAGAGCAAATCAGAAATCAGAATACTAGAACATTGGAAGGTTTGGTTGCACCAGTATCAGCACTAGCCCCACAGGGTCTACAAACCACACAGATATTTCTAAATGTAACCAGACACAAAATAATAAATAAATTGAGATTATTACTGTGGTACAACACACAATAATAATTTCAAAAAATGACTTTGCCTCCATGGTATGAAAGGGGTTGTCAGATCTGCATTGGATACTGATTGGTAGATAGGAAACAGTGGCTGAGTCCACTGTTTCCTATGTACAAATCATGGAAGTTGTGATGCAAATGAAACAGACAAGGCAAACAAAAGATCTGGTGCTCTTGTGGTAACAAGCAAAGTCATTCATCAGCACAAATTTTACTGATAATGTGTCAGCTTATCATCTAATAGTAATTTAGCCCTGCGGCCAGTTTAATGCAGGGCTTCTGCATCCATCCCTGGCCTCAACAGATATAGATGATAGTGTTTTTACCAGTAAATTTCAGCTCTGGGTGAAGTTCATCCTCAAAATTTTTGCCAAATATAGATGCTCCTCCACGACCTAAAAAAAATGTAGTATTATTAGTCTGCACATGATATTAACCCACTTAAGAGGTCCACCAACATCACAAACGTTTAGCAGAGTAAAGCTAAATGAAGGAGATGTGATTAATTACAGTACAGATCATGGTGTCGTGCACGATTTAGGATGATGGTTAAACTTGCCTGTACCAGTCGGGTCTCCACCTTGAACCATGAAGTCTTTGATGATGCGGTGGAACTTCGTGTTGTTGTAATAGCCCCTTCTGGCGAGCTCAGCGAAGTTTTTGCAGGTTTGGGGGGCATGATTCCAGTACAGCTCAACCACTATAGTACCCATCCTAAAAGCGCACACACAATTTACCTCACAACTCCACACAAGACATTTATTCAGCATTCCAACAACTCGGAGACGGGAGTGCTCTGATCACATTATGCTTTAGTCGTCGGTAAAAACAAAAACGTCCTATTTCAAATGTCCACTGGTGACTTAAGCATTTTTAAAGAGTTAATGTTGAAGAATGTTAACTGAAACCCGCGACGGAAGATGCTCAGTAGCAGAACTGCCCTCTGATCTTCCCCTGACCTGGACCAGCCCGCGTGTTCTTACGTTGTTTCCAGCGCCACCGTGGGGGGCTGCCACGAGTCGGGGGGGATTCCTGACATGTCCGCACCTATATCTTAACCAGCAACAGAGAGCAGCAGTTTGAACACGCGGCTGCACTTCTGCAGCTTACACAGGAAACGTCTTCTTACTCTGATGTTTAACCATGAGCTCAGGTCACCCTCCAATCCCCCCGCAGCGCCATCTACTGGTCAGGAAGTAGCACTGAAGCGGCAGAAAAGCGTTTCGTCGGAGACCGGAAGTCCACAAACTCTCCCGTTCAGAAGACCTTCCAGGCAGGGCCGGTTCTAGACAGGCATATATGAGGGGGCAGTCAGAAATGTGAAGGAGGCACATGGTGGCGACGGAGGAGGGAAATGGGTGAGGTGGGGTGGGGGTACTCTGGATGTTCCTGGATTGCACTTTGTCAGTGTCAGGCCTCTACTCTAAGACCTGTCCAACTTGGGTGTCTAACCTGAAGATTGAGCTTAGGGTCACTGAGGCACACAAACCCTGATCACGACAAGGTGGTGATCCATCAGAAGGGGGAATAAAAACTAAACCAAAATACTCTCATCAGATTATAACTAAAAACACAACTTTACTTTGTGTCTGGATCATCCAGTCCAGCAGAGAGGCTGGCAGTGGTGCTTGTGGGATCGATGTGCTAGGTGAGACCATGTTAAAAACCGAGCCGGGATTCCATGTTCTGCTACTGGACTCAAGGAATTATTGCACAAGTGCAAATCGGCTCTAAACTCGCAGTTTATGCCTGGCTGAAAAATTTGACACCGTCTGACACCGACTGCAAAAGTGGGAAAGTTCCCTTTTTAAAATGAGCTCAAATGAATCACATGAATTCAACATAATATTTTAATGTAAATTTCCCTCTTGCGGGAATAATAAAGATTAATCTTATCTAATCTGATCTTAACAAAATGCATCACAGTTAAAAGAAACTGATTTGATCATGTAAGAATAACATGTTTGATTTAGAGTCAATGCTAAATCAACTTAGATCAACTTAATAAAAAAATTTGTCAGCAAAAAAAAAAATCTATCTGAAATAGTGGGTGAGTGGGTATCTGCACAAAAATAGCACAGAGGGAAGAAGCAAACCAGAGAGGGAACATGACATCTACTTTGAGCTGGATTTTCCAGCTAATGTACTAAATATTCAGTGTGTGGATGATTTAAGGGGGCAGGACGTTTGCTGAAGGGGCATTGCCTCCTCCTGCCCCAGTGTAGCGCCAGTGTTACGGATCAACCGGTAACTATGTTAACTGGTGACCTGCGTGTGCATGTGCTTGTGTATCCTGCAGATGCTGATGGCAGCTCATTGGTACGTTTAAGAAATTGACTCCCAAGTGAGACATGAAGGTGATGGACACTCATAGCATAAATATTTTGCTGTTAACCTGTTTTTAGATCATATTCTTGTATCCAGGCACGTGTAGACGTGACCAACGGACACCACTTGACATGAGCAAGTGGGGAAACTTTCATTTAATTTAGCACAGTTGCTGCAACAAAACACTGGATGACTTGTGTTATATCTACATTTATGACTTTTGGCAAAAAAAAGCTTACACACAGGGACATCATCTATGGGTGTGGCCAACATGCTCACAGTGAGGGAGCAAAATAAATCAAACAAACAAATAAATAAAAAGGTTTATTTAAGGCTTGATTGAATCAAGCATCCCATATCAGTAAGAGTATAATACCAAAATACATATTTAAAGATTAAAAAGGAAAAATATGAAAAGGAATTATGATTAGTTCTTCTAGCCTCTGTTTTCAACAGAAGACAATGTTAAGCAGGTTCAGAGCCACCAACAGCACAACACAACCCCTCCAAACACACACCACAAACAAACATATATCCTGGCAGCCAACAAGGATATATGATTCCCCATGTTGTCAGTTGTCCAGATGTCCTTTTTTGTCAGCAGACCGGAGGAACAACCACACTGTTGGTATTCGTTGATACAACGTCTGAAGAAATGTTTGGCACACAATAAAAATTGTACACTCAGTATGTACGTAGCAATAATTTTTACTGCTTCACAAATACCGCTTCACATTGCTTCACATTCATAACCTATGTTACTGTAATGGTGTTGAAGACCAGGTTTCCACCTCATTTCTGTACGCAGGTTGGCCCTCCCCTGTAGTTAATCCAGCTGCTGTCGTGTCATCTGGGAACTTCATGATAGAGTTTATATTATTCTAGTTTATTAACACTATCAGTTCTTGAGTGTAGGGGGAATATATAAAAAAATAAATGAGCGTCCTCCAGCTGGATTCGAGACACAATTTATCATTGAAGGAGAATACGTTTTATCATTTTAAATGTGTACATTTTATTTTTTGTGTATGTTTGTTTTTTTGCCCCATTTATTTATGAGTTATTTCTTGTAATATTTTAAAACAAGAACCTTGTCAGTAGTCTTTTTATAATTTACTTGCCACTTGCCCACCCCCTGGGCATCTTATGTAGAGTGGGTGGGTTCCAGAGTGTCTGCTGTATCAGAATAAACGTAAGTGAACCATTAATAAACTGTCTTCAATAAAATAGCTCTTGTGAATGCCTCAATGTACAGACAAATATTTAATTATAGCCTGCTCAAGAGTGCTCTGGACCTTGGAATAGGGCAAAGGTTCATCTTCCAACAGTCAACAAACCCTAAACACACATCCAGGTAAAAAAAAAAAAAAGCATTGGGAATGTCCTTGAGTGGCCCAGTCAGAGCCCAGATTGGAAAGATCTCTGGAAAGATGGTGTGCCAAGCTTGCAGCATCACACTCAAAAAAACTTGAGGCTGTACTTGCTGGTTGGCAAAGGTGCTAGATACACCAGTTGATGTGGTCACCAGTGATCAGTAACACTGATACTTGTCCAGGCATCAGTGCGTAATTTCAATAAACTTCTGCAGTCACAACAATTATTTCAGTCCAGGATTTTGTGTGGAAAATTGGAGAGTTAAACCACTGTATAAAATGTTATCCATGGATAAGCTGATGGTAACGGCCACTCAGTTTTTAATCTTTTTGTAAATTGTGTGGAAATGTTGTACCCTCACGTTTTCTGATGTGGTTGTTTAGGAAATGGGAAGCTTCATCATCCCCTAACTGCTTATTGCTAATAATAGGCACACACGCATACACATACATACTTATGGACAATTCAGAGTCTCCAATTCACCTTGTGTACATGGATGATGGGGGGTAACCAGAGAACCCGGAGGAAACCCAACACGATGAGAGCATGTAAACTCCACCCACTGGGATTTGAACTCAACCTTGGAGGTGTGAAGCCCATTCGTTACAATGTTGCCAGTTTTTTATGTATACATGATATAATCATAATTGTTTAAATCCCTTCTTTCTTGAGTAGTCTGTTTTTTACTGTTTATTTTTCTAACAAACTATTTTCCTAAAGGCATACACTTATTAATTGATATGTCATAATTTAAAGAATTAAAGCATAGACGCAATTAAGGTACATGAATGTTTATTGATAATCCAGAAATTGAGAAATTCACACACAGAAAAAAGAAAAGGACATTCAGCAGCTCGCAAGAAACACAGACGATCAGGTCCTCTGTGATGGACGGCATTACCAGACAGTATTAGACAAAATGGCCACATCTAAACATGCCTGGTAAGACGCCAATCAAAAGGTTTCTTTTGAGCAGGAGACACCAGGATGCAGTGCCTGTAAAACTAAATGGGTAAAATTATTGTGTAAACTTGGTTTAATTTTATTGTCATTCACGTTGACATGAACGTGGGTACGAGTAGAAGGTGAATGGACAATTTTGGTTGCATCATTTTGGCACTCCCAATTTACAATAATCCATGCAAACCAAAGAAAGATCTGGTCTTTAACAACTGCCCTTGACAAACACAAATTAAATAATGGGAATATTTAGTGAGTTTCTAGAATAGAATGAACTCTTCATTTTGAAGAAAATAAATGGAGTTTCATGCATTGAAAGTTGTGGTTATAGCTTTACCCCAACATACAGAATGAACCATGGAGGCTGTTGTATTTAGTTTTCTCACACAGAGCTCATGTGTCAGCCCTACAAA
This sequence comes from Denticeps clupeoides, assembly GCF_900700375.1. Classification (NCBI taxonomy): domain Eukaryota; kingdom Metazoa; phylum Chordata; class Actinopteri; order Clupeiformes; family Denticipitidae; genus Denticeps; species Denticeps clupeoides. The sequence goes on from NC_041708.1 coordinate 16,172,811, forward strand.
GTGCCACGCAGGTAAGGCCAGCTCAGCCAATCACAGGCTGCCAGAGAAGCTGCACATGCTCAGAAGCGGGGGGGCGGAACACTGCAGCTCGGGCAGGGACAGTCATCTAACTGGTATTTCAGAAGTGCAGGGTGGAGTGGCTCTCCTGACTTACGACATAACAGGGAGGGTGGAAGCTCTTAACAAAGGCCTGGTGTGGTGTGGGCTTCACCCACCCTTCTCCATTTGTCTGCTCTTCTTGCCTTTCATCACAGCCCAGTGCTTCTGAATGCATCTGACATATTTCAGCATCAGGCAAACCCAGACCTTAAAAACACACATTTGTTCAGAAATGACTCCAGTGGACAGGTGAGGCGTGTGGGGACCCCCTGTGAACATCATTACCAGACAGTGTTAGAACATTCAGGAACAGCCCAACACTGCCAGGTAAGATGAGCCCTGAGAGTCATATTTTCAGAAACAACAATAAAGGCCGAGACAAATTTGTGTGGCAATGAATCCTACACTATGAATGATTCTGTAGATTTGTTCAATATTTTAGGACTTTTGTGCTTGTATTAAACGGTACACCTTTTTTAGGACGTCCTTTTTTTAATCATATATGATTAAAAACCAAGATGCCAGCAGAAAGCCGTCGTCATCATTACCAGGCAGTATTAGAGAAAGCTATTACATCCAAAACTGCCTTGTAAGATGGAGACGACCCTCCATTCCCATGACGGTCCTGTACAGATAAAACCAAAGGTGGACTTTTACACTGTTGTTCCTGGGCACCCCTCGTAAACTTCAGTCCGCGTGAACAGGCGTGGAGTGGGCTCTGCTGAATGAAGATGTTATGAAGCGACGGCTCGTGGCTAATAATTAGCTACATCCAGGTGTGAGCGTTTTATGACTCGATAGTCAGATGTTATATAGCTGTTATCTCTTGCTGCTCGGCAGCGAGCGTAGAATGCATTTCCCTTTCTCCCGCAGCTTTACAGCCTTTACACGGCTTCTTCTCAAGCTACATCCTGGTGAGACGCTCCGAGATGAGCTCTGCGTGCAGATAACACCTGATACAAATCTCACACACTCTCACACCCCTGGCTAGAATTTGGGCATTTAAGAGAGAAACGCAAATGCTGAGATGGCAGCCATGAAACTGAAAGCCGTGTGGAGGGAATATGACAGAAGGGCTGTAATTGGACCCATGTGAATGTAGCAAGGGGGGAAACTGGCTTGGAAATTAGAGCAATATTTCTGATTTTCCCAGTTCCACCATTAGGGATCCCCAAGCCTTCTACAAATGAGGGAGAATAAAAAAAGAGAGAAACATTAAATAAAGTTAGGAAGAGGGCTAGTATGACAGTTAAATCCTGACTCGCAACAAACCACTTTGGTCTACGTGAACTAAGACTATAGGGTGTGATTTTCTCAAGTTCCTTTTGGTGTGTAGCTTAGGTGATGGTTGCTGTGTTACACAGGCTGTTCCTTTATCAGTTTAATTTTGAAGAAAAGGAAACCTTGTTCCCAAGATGACTTGCTACCCAAGCGCTTATGCTGGTTGTCAGCATTTCAGTCTCTGCTGGTTAAAAGGCACTTCTGTGTTTCACCAATATCTTCTGATGGAACGTGTTGGAGTTGAGGTGCCAGTGTGGAACTGCTGAGACGCCAGTGTTTTTTTTTCTAATGCCCGGGTAGGCCAGCTCTTCCTTGTGATATACAGGATGCGATTTTGTAAAGCGGCAGTATTTTGAAATCAGACCAAACAGAAAACACAACAGACTGCTTAGTCATACTGGACAAAATGGCTGTTCCCACCAGTCGAAGCAAAGCAGGGCTCTTCCCTGACCGCTCTCCCAAAGGCAGCAATTAAATGTGTGTTTTCCACATGACGCTGTCTGGGGAAAAGACAACCTAACCAAACAAATTAGGGTCACACCTAATCTTACAAATTACAACAATGAAAGGAGACCGAAACTTCTGAAGCCTCCCAGACAACGCTGCTCTGTAACAAATATGTGGCTTTTGCTGAGGACTGTGGCGGTGCTACAGGTGAAGCGAGGACATGTGAGCACAACAGAACATGCTGGGCTAACTCAATGGTAAAACCGGCCCATTTAACCAGCGTTTGCTTTTTTCTTTCTCAGTGGGATCAAAGGATTGTTTTTTTCTTCCATCTGAACATACCTAAAAGAACAAGTAAGAACAAGTCGTTCCTGTCTCATTGAAAATTTCTAAAAAAGCTAAAAAGAAATGTTTTTTTTCTCTGCTAAAGCAATTAAATGGCTTCCGTGGGGGTGTAAATCCATAAGGGACTATGTTTGACCTAATAGAATCCACCTTCCCAAACTGGTTTGTCTGGTTAAAGAATTGAATGTTTCACGGTAATTCTATTCTTTTGTGCCCTGAACAATCATTTTTACCCTGAAAGTGAGAGTGGCCTTTCTTTACAAAACCAGTCTTTTACCACCCATCAGTGCCAGATTAATCAAGTTCAGACAGTGTGTTTAAGTGTTGCTTTTGTTTATATTAAATTGCCAGATTCAAGTGTTTGTTAAAAATATGATAATATGAAGGAACAAGAAAAAATCTTTTACCCTCCTCTCTCAGCAGTTTGATGGAGTCAGAAGTCTGGAACAAGAGGTACCATTGTGCTGCTTGTTTTGCCAAAGGACTTCTCTTCCTCTTCTATATTCTTGTTGAAAGGCAAATTACATCTTGGAGGCCTCGGTTTCACAAGCTGGTTTTACATTTCATTTAAAATTACAAAAGAACCTAAAAATTAAGGACAAATTTCAGCAGCGCTCCTGTTGCTGGGAGCTTCCAGCGGCACAATCTGCGTAAAGTCTTCAAGCAGGTAGACTGACTTTGCGAAGGTCTTGGTTTACATGTACACCTTTGAGCTCAGGTGTCAGTCGCTCAGGCCGACCAATCCCGTTGCTTTCAGCTCTGACAGGTGTGTCTCCTGAGTTGTAATTGGCTGATCTGGAAACAAGGCCCACCTCCTCATAAGTCTTACTGTGTTCATACACATGACATTAGTTTTTACTGTTGGAAGCCTAAGCTCCACCCTCACATTCCCCCTTGTGCACACATTCCCCACCGGTTTTCCTGCAGGCTGTTGTACACGCCACACTATGTGAGTGTTTTCTTGGTTTATTGTTGTTTTCTGCCAATAGCCACAGATTTGGTCCCAAAATGGTGTTGTCAGCCTTTAAGTAAATGTGAGACACCTAAAGTCTCTATAAAAATCAACAGGACGAGACAAGCAAACATGAAACAAGACAAATCACACACACATATAAAAAGTTTATTAAACAGGTCCAATAGGCGGAACAGTTACACTTCTGTAGTGACAGATCTGTTGTCAGTATACTCTGACAATGGCGTTGACTGCTTATACAGCCATGTTTAAAATCTGCTCATATGTTGGCAGGACAAAGGAAAAAAGTGATTTTTCAAACCACACACATGTGCTCACCCCAGCAACCGGGTGCAGCATTCATTTGTTCTCCCAGTAATTAGTTCCACTGGGCCCTCAATGGGACATCAGGGAAAGCAGCATGCAGGGTTCAGGTGGCGGTCCCCAAAGTCCCTGGAGGAGAACTGAATATGGGGAGGTGAAGAGCCACCAAACAAGCTAATTGCAGCATCATCTCACGTCTACACATAACAGTACTTGAAACAACACCTTCATGGAAAGCAGCAATGAGCAATGGTTGTTTACCACAGCAATGCACAAAAAATATTTCATCATTATTTTTACTTAATCACTTTGAATCGATAAAAAGACCACAAGCAAAATAGTTTTAAACCGTTCTTCCACATGATGTATATGTTCTTTGTCCTTTAAATCGAACTCTTAATCTTATTTTAAAATGTAGGTGTCCTTTATTCCATTTAAAAATATTGATAATACATACAACAGATTATTCTTGACTAACTGTCCCATTTAATTTATTAAATAAGATTAAGATTTAAACGGAACGTCTTGCTACTCCTTAGCAAACTGTAACAGTACAGCTGCAAATCATTCAAAAATTTCCACGTAAAGTCACAAAAATATTTCTGTTAGACACGTGAATTTGACACGAAGATTATTAAGGAAACGGCGAAAAGAGGCCATGTTCTTAACCGGACGGCGCATCCGCACACCAGGACGGCGTCTTGAGCGGCTTGACACCGGTGTCGTGTCGCTGCGCCCTACCCGGCGCAGCACCCTACCCGTCTCGTGAGGGCACGGGGCCAGGACAGGGATTGGCTCCGCCCTCCTTCCGCGCGGTGTTTTGGAATGGAGTAGGATGTTCTGACAAGGAAGCACAACTGGTCGGATCACCTGTTCTCGTTCAAGCTTATTAAAGTCGGCTGCTGGTTGTGTCGTCGATCCCTCAGCTCCGTTTTTGCTATTGCAGGTAGGTTATTTTGCGCTAATGGTAATCATTGATTTAATCTGCTACTGTAGGCTTCGTACTGTTCGCTAAACTGGTAGAAACCTGATGTAAGTGGCTGATATTAGCTGCCTAGCCAAGTAAAAATCAAATCAAGTGGGCAGTTTGTTAAGATATATTCATAGTTGTAATCAAATGTTTATTTTATGTATGTAAGTGGGGGAACTTTTAGGAAGTGGCCGTCGGGACGGTGTTGCATGTGAACCTCAGCATCATACCTCACCATTACTAGTGTCATGTGAGCAACGGCGAGATAAAGGCCCTAAACTGCAGTTTATTGCTGTCACCTGCCTTGAAGAGCAGTGGCAGGTGACACTTTCCTAAACTGTGAGTTGATCAGATTGACGGACTGTAATCTTGTTATCTGCAAGGTGAGGGCTAAATCCTTCCATCCTGAGGTTGGATCTCTGTGGTATGGCAGTGTCTGTTAGAAATGCAGAATTGGTCAGGAATATTTGGCTGTAGCACATTGTAAAGTTAATGTAATTTTTCAGAATCATGTCCATCCTGAGGATCCACGCTCGTGAGATCTTTGATTCCAGAGGAAACCCCACTGTGGAAGTTGACCTCTACACTGACAAAGGTTAGGCAGGATTTTAAAGAAAGTTTTTATTGCTTGATTCAGTCTAATTGTGTGGCTTATGCAATTCTCATACAGATAGTGCTCACATAATTACTATTCAATTACCTTATTTAAAGTCAACATTGGATCCTGCGGCTTCTTCTGAATTTACAGGGCAGGCTGATTTGGAATGACTGGGAGTTTACCCAAATTGACATGCTTTCCTTGGATTCAGCCAATCCTGCTCTTAGACAGCCATCTGCCCTACTCCTAATTGTACCATGTTTGTAATGTGGAAAATGCAGCAGAAGACCCAAAACACTAGTGAGATGTTTCTCGGGCTGAAAGGCTGGGTCAGAAATGGCTGAGGGCACAGAAGTAGAATAAGACCATGTTGTTCTCTATAGACTATGGCTGGATAATATTCTGATAGTTCATGAAAAAGGCAATAATGCCTAAAATGTTTCCCCTGTCCATCCACAGGTCTGTTCAGGGCAGCTGTCCCCAGTGGAGCTTCTACTGGTATTTATGAAGCTCTGGAGCTTCGAGATGGTGATAAAAGCCGCTTCCTGGGCAAAGGTGTGTGTCTTCCTCGCCCTGCTCATTTTGGCTAATGGTTTGAGGAAACAAGTTTCAGTAAGGTATGCTCTGTGTTCGGCTTCTCCCATTAAGGGTCACCATAGCGGGTGGTTGCCCATCTAGTTGATTTGCCAAAAGATTTTTGCAGGATGCCTTCCTGACGCAACCCTCCCCATTTACCCGGGTTTGGAATTGGCACCAAAAGACACTGTCATGTGCATCACCTGTGTATGTTAACACATACTCGGTGTTATGGTGTTGAAATGCAGCGCTCTTTAGTGACTCCGGCGACTACCCGCTTCTGGAAGCCAGCTGTAGTTTTTCTTTATTTTTGAAATATCATTTATTGTAAAAAGCTCCGCCCACTTTTGCCCACTGCATGTTTTGGGCCTTTGGTTTCATGTCGTGCATGGGAGGACGAAGAAGCATGTTTATGAGTTCTCTAATCAAGTTTTAATGTGGGATTATTAAGAGTGTAAGTATGGCTCTTTGTATCTTTTAGGTGTCACAAAAGCTGTTGAGCATGTTAATCAGACTTTGGGGCCAGCCTTAATAAGTCAGGTATGGCAATGTATATTAACTTTCAAAGGACTGGTTCATTTGTCCTGAGAATTTTCCTAATTTGTAAGAATGTTTTATGTTGTCGCTTTGCCTCTTTTCTTTTTTGATGTCCCTTTAACATCTGGTTTGTATGTGTGCATGCATTTGTGCAGGGTGTATCTGTGATGGATCAGCAGAAGATTGATCAGTTGATGCTGAATATGGATGGGACAGAAAACAAGTGTAAGTTAAATCTATGGTGAGAAAGAAAGTGCTGTTTTCCAAACTTGTGCTAGATTTTGTATTTATTACTACTCTTTGGGGGGGTGTGGGGGGGGGGTTACATGTTACTGGCAGACTAACAGTAATATATTTTCTAAAATGTACTGAACGTTTGTTTAAATGATGGAATATTAGTTAACGATGACTTACTGTTTAATGATCAGCCAAGTTTGGTGCAAACGCCATTCTGGGAGTGTCACTGGCTGTGTGCAAGGCGGGAGCTGCAGAGAAAGGTGTCCCTTTGTACCGGCACATTGCCGACCTCGCTGGAAATGCAGAGGTTGTCCTTCCTGTGCCGGTGAGAACTGCACTCATCCAACATTTTCAGCAGTCAGTTTCACAGAAGAGGGGTGTGATTTCCATTGCTATCCATTTTGCTTCTTTTTAGGCCTTCAATGTGATCAATGGCGGCTCTCATGCTGGTAATAAGCTGGCCATGCAGGAGTTTATGATCCTGCCTGTGGGGGCAAGCAGCTTTAAAGAAGCCATGCGTATCGGTGCTGAGGTCTACCACAACCTGAAGAATGTTATCAAAGTGAAGTATGGCCAAGATGCCACCAATGTGGGAGATGAGGGCGGGTTTGCACCCAACATCCTGGAGAACAAAGAAGGTGAGTGTGGTCCAGAGGTAGGTAAGTGATATACTATTGTACTACTGCTACTGTAAAGGAGGATGTGTTTAAATTGTTTAAACAAATTCCTTCAGGATAAATAAAGTTATTCTGATTTACATGACTCAGCACTGGAACTGCTGAAGACTGCTATCAGTAAAGCTGGCTACACCAATGAAGTGGTGATTGGCATGGATGTGGCTGCATCTGAGTTCTACAGGGATGGAAAATACGACTTGGACTTCAAGTCACCCGATGACCCCAGCCGTTACATCAACCCTGATGAACTGGCTGACCTGTATAAGAGCTTTGTCCAGGATTATCCAGGTGCCGTTTTTCCACCTCCAAATTATCAATGCAAAATGTCCAGCTGCTGTGAAATTTTTCAAATTTTCTACATTTCACAGACACAGTGCATCCAGAAAGTATTCGCAGCGCATCACTTTTTCCACATTTTGTTATGTTACAGCCTTAATGCAAAGTGGATTTTCCCCTCAGAATTCTACACAACACACCATAATGACAATGTGAAAAAAGTTTACATACAAATTTATGAAAAAAACAACAACAACTGAGAAATCACATGTATGTAAGTACTTTACTTTATTTAGCAGACGCTTTTATCAAAACGACTTACAAGAGGAAGACACCAGCAATTCTCGTTCGATTTCTATAGAATATTGAGTTTACAAACTAAGAGCCCTGATAAGGCTTAGACTTGTCAGTGAAGAGCATGCTCGGGGATTGTTAGGTGCTAGACTAAGAAAAATTATAATGTATTTATACATTTTTGTATTGTTTGTGCAATGTGTACGCATGTGCGTGTGTAAGTGTTAGATTTGTCTGTAATATTTTTTGAATAAGAGGGTTTTCACCTGCTTCTTAAAAGTGGTGATAGTCTCGGCTAGTCGTGTGGAGGAGGGCAGGTTGTTCCACCAGTAAGTATTCACAGCCTTTGTTCAATTCTTTGTTGATGCACCTTTGGCATCAATTACAGCCTCAGGTCTTTTTGAATATGAAGCTTGGCACACCTATCCTTGGCCAGTTTTGCCCATTCCACTTTACAAAACCTATAAAGCTACATCAGGTTGGATAGGAAGTGTCTGTGCACAGCCATTTTAAGATCTCCCCAGAGATGTTCGATCGGATTCAAGTCTGGGCTCTGGCTGGGCTACTCAAGAACATTCACAGAGTTGTCCTAAAGTCACTCATTAAATATATTGGCTGTGTGCTTATGGTCATTGTCCTATATGGTCTATCCTATTCCCTCTATCCCGACTAGTCTCACAGTTCCTGCAGCATGTTCCTAGTCATCCCCACAGCAATGATGCTGCCGACACCATGCTTCACTGTAAGGATGGTATTGGCCTGGTGATGACGATGCCTGGTTTCCAAATTTCCTCCTAACATGACGCCTGGCAATGTATATTAACTTTCAAAAGACTGGTTCATTTGTCCTGAGAATTTTCCTAATTTGTAAGAAAGATTTTGTTTTATGTTGTCACTTTGCCTCTTTACTTTTTTGACGCCTGGCATTCACACCAAAGAGTTCAATCTTTGTCTCATCAGGCAGCTTGGGGGTTTGGGGTTCGAACTGGCAACCTTCCGATTACAGGGCCGCTTCCTTAACCACTAGGCAACCACTGCCTCATTTTCTTCTGTCTGACCACCCTACCATACAGGGCTTATTGGTGGATTGCTGCAGAGATAGGAAAACCTTCTAGAAGGACTACTCTGTCCACAGAAAACCTCTGGAGCGCTGAAAGAGTGACCATTGGGTTCTTGATCACCTACCTGACTAAGTCTCTTCTCCCAGTTTAGGTGGCCGGCCAGGTCTAGGAAGAGTCCTGGTGGTTTTGATCTTCTTCTGCTTACGGATGATTGAGGCTACTGTGCTCATTGGGACCTTCAAAGCAACAGAATTTTTTCTGTAACCTTCCCCAGATTAGTGCCTCAACACAATCCTGTCTAGGAGGTCTACAGAAAATTGCTTTGACATCATGCTTGGTTTGTGCTCCAACAGGATGCACTTGAGCTCATTTTTGAGCCCATGTACATGTGCTTTTAAAAACAAAATGGTAAAAGTAAATTTTCTTCATGCTGTCATTATGGGGTGTTGTGTGTAGAATTGAGGGAAAAATGTAATCCGTTTTGGAATAAGTCATTGTAAAAAATGTGGAAAAAGTGATGCGCTATGAATACTGTCCGGATGCACTGTATGTGGTAGATACATGAAATGACTGAACCTTTTTGCTTGTTTTCCAAAATTTGGTCCTGGACCTACCTGAAGGGTCTCAATGCAACTAACCTGCATGCAGTGAAATGGAGTAAAAGCTTTCTTTGTTTGGAAACAATTGCCTGAGACACGTTGGTCTGTTTACGGAGATAGACATAGGCCATCAAAGTCATCCTTCTTATCTGGTTTACAGTTGTGTCTATTGAAGATCCTTTTGACCAGGATGACTGGGCAGCCTGGACCAATTTTACTACCAGCTGTAGTATCCAAGTGGTAGGTGATGACTTAACTGTGACCAACCCCACCCGCATCTCTAAGGCAGAGGAGGAGAAAGCATGCAACTGCCTGCTCCTGAAGGTGAACCAGATCGGCACGGTCACCGAGTCGATGCAGGCGTACGTTTGTCCTATACACATCACTGAGAGCATACTGTGTGAAATGAAATTGTGGCAGTAAAATCTTTATTTATTTCTTTACAAATTTGGTAGAGCTCTGAATTTAGTTATTAAGATGTGTGTTTCATTCTCTCTCCTCAGCTGTAAGATGGCTCAGTCCAGCGGCTGGGGAGTGATGGTAAGCCACCGCTCTGGAGAGACGGAGGATACCTTCATTGCTGACCTGGTTGTTGGCTTGTGCACTGGCCAGGTGAGGAACAAATTGCACACATCACTCTTCATCAGATGGAAACCAATATATTTACTGGCATAATTAATATGTATTTCTTCCGCTGCTCACCAGATTAAAACTGGAGCTCCATGCCGTTCTGAACGTCTGGCAAAGTACAATCAGATTCTCAGGTAAGGGTCCATCTATTTCAGGTTATTAGTGTTTATTTAACTATCTTAATTCACACATTTGAACTACTTCTCAGTACAGTGATCTGTATCTTTTCTCATTTATGTCTAACATATTCATATCTATTCAGAATTGAGGAAGAACTGGGTGGAATGGCTCGCTTTGCAGGGAAGAACTTCAGAAACCCTCTGGCCTAACAACGTTGCAGCTGCACTGTCCCACGTTTAACAGCATCAGGGTTCCAACAGTCATTAAAAAACTGGAAAAGTCATGTAATTTGAAAATATAATTTTCTTGAAAAGTTTTGGAATACGGAATAAACATATAAAGTTACGGAAAAGTCATTGAAATCCCATTAACACCTGAATGTGTAACAGGAAGAGTGCACGAGAAACGTTTTTTCTACGTTTACAACTAAAACGTTTATAAGTAGAGCAGGTGTATAATATTTGCTCGCTTTATGTAGTGAACCACGTCACGTGGTACTGCTTGCTTTGCTTTCATATTCCAGCACCTCCGCTGCCATGTGTCTTCATGTAAATGACAGCTAATGATCTCAGATGAAGGCCCCTTTTTACTTGGGCTCGGGCTTGTGTGAAGTTGGAGGAAGAAACACTGTTGTTTAAGTTAAGCTTTTCAGGGTTCTCATAAATTTTATTCAACAATATTTTGGTAAAATATATTTTAAAATATTGGTAAATTTGTTTATTTGTTTTCAAATTTGCACAGAAACTTCAGAGAATATGTGTTCATGAAAATGTCATATAATTTTTTTTGCAAAAATGTTCAAGAACCCTGATCAGTATAGAACAAGCACTTCATGTGGCCAGTTGT